>NC_053044.1:10012500-10740833 GCF_003473485.1 Medicago truncatula | reverse complement strand
AACTTAGGGGGTGTATTGAATCATGATTCTAAGGGATTTTAAAATACTTTTTTATCATGAAAAAGTCTTGTGGTATTCAATCAAGACTCTTTCCAATTTAAAAAAAGTCTTGTGTTATTCAATCAAGATTCCTTATCATTTAAAAAAAGTCTTGTGGTATTCAATCAAGACTCTTAATCACTTAAAAAAAGTCTAGTGGTATTCAAAATCATTCAAATTTCGAAGGATTGTTTAATAAATCAGATTTTGATGGATTTTGTGGGATTTTCTAGTGAAATTTTAGCATGAAAAAGTCTTTCATGAAAACATGAGATTTCTTAGGATTGTTTTTTTCTTTTAAGATTTTACTATCTCTCCCTCTCTCCTCCCTTCTCTCCCACTCTCTCTTTTCCTCTCCTCTCTCTCTCTCCTCCCTTCTCTCTCTCTCTTTTCCTCTCCTCTCTCCCGTAAAAAATAAATAAAATAGTCTTTATTGAGATTTTGTGAAGGAGAGTGTGTTATGATGTTTTTTTCAATTTTTTTTTTTTGAAGGATGATATTTTTTTCAATTATTTCTTAAAATTCATAAAATCTGTTGAAATCCATAAAATCATTTCAAATCCTTTATAATCTTATGAATTAAATCCATTGAAATCCTTAATAATCTTTTAAAATCATCAAATTAATCAAAATCCATCAAAGTCTTTTAAAATCCTTAAGAATTTTTTAAACAAAAATTGTCCTTTAAAATCCTAATCCAATACACCCTCCTTATTTCACGAGACCGGTCCTAATAAATTTTTTTCTTCAAGAGAGACCAGTCCTAAACATAAAAGTGACTATCTTTTATGTTTGGCCATATTTGTATTGGTAAAATATTTCTGAAACATAAAACTCAAATTATGATAATCTATCGATAGTTTTTTTCTACCTTATATAAAATAAAATTTATCTTAAAGTATAGTTCAATTTGTGCACCTTGAAAAAATGAACTTATATTTAAATTGTATATGCACAAGAAAAAAATTCAAATTACTTGATAACCATGACTTTAATTAAACAATCATAAGCTCAATCCAAACGGGGTCTTAGTGTTGTTATAGCGGTGAAAACAATATTGAACGAGAAACTAAGATTGTTTAGAGATACAAGGGCATATAAAGTTCTAAACATGTTTTAATTTTTAAATTATGATTTGAACTCATTGTATCCGATTGACATGTTTTATTTACTATAAATTTTACTTTTTAACATGTATCCATTTGATTTATTTGACCTGTTGTACCAAAAAGTTTAAATTATATAAACGAATCCTAATAAAACCCGTGCAACGCACGGGTTATATACCTAGTGAATAGTAATAGTAATAACTAATAATAGTACTTGTTTGTTGGCTCAATAATGGTTTATGGAACTTGCATCTGACAAAATAATAAATATACAAAGAAATGCAACTTGCATCCTTGAAGTTTCAACCATGTACTATTTCGATATATTTTTTCTGAAGTAGTACAATTCTCCTTATCATCTCTGTTAAAATAAAACATATTTATAGATCATTTTGATACATGGTTCATAGTAGACCATTACTTTAAAACCATTTGAAACTCTAATGACTAATGTCTTATTTGTCGTGTTAATTGTGGTTAATTACTAACCACAATTTTGGTGTGAATTTAATTAATCATTTAATCAACTGAATTCATCACAATTTTGAAACGTGATTGACCATATATCATGTGGGAGTATGAAAAATGATCTAATTATCGGTATTGTAATGCATGGGTCAAAACAAGGACTTGACACAACCACCACAATCACACCATGGTTGTTCAATAAACCCTTCAAACTATTCACATTTTCAAAAGAGAATAAACCAATCGAGCGCTATGACTTGATCGGATTTTACACACACAAAAAAAAAACACACGATATGAGGTTACGACCTAATCAGTTGACGGGCCTTTGAGCGATCTAAGGGACTTATTGAACGACCATCCAATGACAGCAAAATATGGTGTCCAATAATAAAAATAATTTTGGGAATAGTTCTTTGAGCAGGGCCAGTTCTTTCAATTATTTGCGGTTACTATCTTTAAATGATCATATTTGAAAATTGAAAAAGTTTAGACCAATATTTTATTTTACAAAAAAGTTTAAAACAATATGTTAGTACGTAACAAATAATTGATTAACTGTGGATGTTCACATAACAAAAGAACATGAAATTCTGTTGTGGAAGTAAGACATTAATATTTTGATGTGAAATTTGCTCTTGAAATTTCAATTTTTGTTTCAACCATCTAAAGAAAAAATTAGGGAAAAGCATTTCTTGAGAATTTTATGTGATATAAAACCTAATGAAGCATAGCATACGAGTTACTGATTGCATATTGGAAGCTTGCTGAATGTAGGTATTGATTATTGCTTGAATATACTTTTGAAACAATATATACATTTTCGTTAAGATAATAGTTGAATCGATAAAATTAAAATCTAAAGAGCTATGAAACGGAGCAACTGACGAGAGTTACTCAAGGAGTGAGTGGAGGATCGCGACCATACTCCCTACATGATAATAGGGTTTATGATTACCTTCAAAGCAAACATTCCAAAGAGAGAGGATCAGAGGCACGGTCCACAGAAGGTGACATGTCATGAGGCGCGTTGGTGATAAACAATCCATATATACGCATTCCAAAAATCAACATAACGGTACCAGCAAGATAAACATCTGCAGCAGCAAGATTCATTTATTTTATTGTCATAAAGAAGGATGAATGTAAGTAAAAACTAAATCATATCAGAAATTTGGACATAAACCGAAGTAAACTTCAAACTTCCAAATAAAAATATAAAAAGGAAAAAGCTATTTTCATGTACTTTGTTTGGAAACATGCAGGTAAGATATGATCTAGAATGTTCTTTCTCATAATGATGGAGAATAATATTCTTACCAATTGCTTCAACCAGGCGTAGAACCATCTTTCCGGTGTGAACTCCTTTGACACAGCTTGACCAATAGACTTTGTATGCTTAAACACAGCCCTAAAATGATATATATATATATTTAGTCAAATATATGTAGACTTATTTCCTTAAAAAAAATGTAGGCTTATTCATGACATGAATAAGTTTATTAATATGACACTAGCTGTATTATCGGAATTTGGAAGGATGACTGGATGCTAAACCTCAAAATTTTGACATCGAAGATCGATAACTGTTCTTTGAGGGAGGAAGCCTTGGTGGAAGCTGAGACTGTGAAGCTGAGACTGTGGCACATTTATTTTGACACCTCCGGCCCTTTATGTCATTCTGAAGCTGAGACTGTGGCACATTTATTTGATGAACTGTAATTTGTCCAAACTAGCTATGTTTGCATCGCCTTTGGGTTGCCATGCTCCCTTTAATATGGACCTGCATAGCTAGTTGTTAGATTGGCTATCTTGTGCTGATAAGGATGGCTCGCAGCTGTTCTGCACTATCCTCTAGAAGCTTTGGTACGCTAGAAATCAAGCTGTTTTTAATGGGGCCGATACAGACCCCGTTAATTTTGCTCACACAACTGTTCAGTTTATTCAGGAGTTCAATGCAGCTAATTTCAAGCAAAGGCCTCAACCACCCCGCCAAAGGATGGACAATGCTGGCACGTTCCAGGATGTATCCCATCATATGTTTGTGGATGTTAGATGTTTTTCAAGCGCACAAACAGGATGGGGGCTGATTCTGAAAAACAAGACACAGACAGGAATAGTTACTCATAGCAAGTGCAAATTGGAATCGATGGAGGTAGACCCTTGCTAGGCCGAAGCACTAGGAGTTAGATGGGCGCTTCGAGAGGCAGTGAGGTTAGGCATCTAAAGCTTGAAACTGTGATGCTCTCATTGTGGTGAATTGTGTCAACAGAGCTGGTGTAGTAGCATCCATTGAACCTGTCATTGTTGATTGTTGAAATTTAATAGAGCAAATCTCATTTGTAATGGTTACTCAGGTAAGTAGAGCTCTTAATTTAGAAGCTCACAGTTTAGCCTCTTTGACAAAGACTGTAGGAACTAGATGCTGGCAGGGGAATGCCTCTCCAAGTCTGTTCACTTCTCCTTTTTGTAACATTGTTGTAAGCCGTGTTCAGGCTCCTTCGTTTGTTTAATCAAAAAGTTGGAACTTCAAAAAAAAATAAAAAAAAGTAATCATGTGGATAATGACCTAATCCAGACAAGCCCTTGATCTTTCTATGGAAACATAAAAACAACAGTATAGCACCTTTCTGATCTTTAATTAAAGGTGTTGAGAAACTATGCATACATACATTTAGAAAGCAGAGGAGTGAGCCAGCCAAGGAACCTCCAACAGCAAGGAATGCAAAGAAACGAAAGTCGAAAACGATCTGATCACGCAATCAAAAAGTTTTAATCAGAAAATGGAGTATATCATTTTTTTTTTTTAGAATAATGAAGATGAAAAAATCTAGTTATATAATAAAAAAATAAAAATGAGTGACCCATGTTCCAAAATACTTTGATCACTGTGAACTCAATTTGCACCAGCGTAAGTCTTTTATTAAAAATTTGGATATGGTAACAGATAAATTTTTAGTGGAAATATTTTCATAACACTATAGTACCTTTTGCCGTTACGAAAATATCTGTACTTGAATAAGCTTCAGAATTTAAAGTCAAATGTGAAAGTTCTTTTAATTAATTATTACATAATGAAGATACAAATTAAGAATCACAAAAAAAAAAAATTACAAATTAAGAATATTACAAACCCTACTGCATTTGAAATTGTAGAAAGGCTTGCATTTCATGAAAATGTGTTGGTTATTTGATGAAATACAGTGGTTATAACAAGAATGAACAAAGAGAAAATATGAATGCAAAAGGCTTGTATATTATTTAGCAGGAAAGACTGGTGTACTTATACAGCCCTAAGGAAAGTAGAAAGGCAAATACATTGCCACTAATTAACATAGCTGATGCCTAAATAAAAGGAAAACAAATCAGCCACTTATTCTTTATTGCCTGGAATTTAGGAGAATTAAAACTGACTGAAAAGCTTCAAGGGTCATTCATTAAACACTCCTCCTTGACACTGGAGCTGCATATTCCAAGCCTTTTTCTCATGAACTCAAATCTAGCTTTAGGAAGTGCCTTCGTTAAGATGTCTGCATTCTGATGTTCTGTTCTACAATAGACAAGTTGAACTTCTCCATCCTTCTGAACTTCTCTTAGATAGAAAAACTTGATCTTTATGATTACCTTCAAAGCAAACATTCCAAAGAGACATGTCATGAGGTGTGTTGCTGATAAACAATCCATAAAAGAACATTCCGAAAATCAACATAATGGTACCAGCAAGATAAACATCTGCAGCAACAAGACTCATTTATTTTATTGTCATAAAGAAGGCTAAATGTCAGTCAAAACTAAATCTTATCAGAAATTTGGACAGAAATCAAAGTAAAGTTAAAACAGAAAAAGAAAAAAGTTATTTTCATGTTGCTTGTTTGGAAACATGCAGGTAAGATATGATCTAGAATGTTCTTTCTTATAATGATGGAGAATAATATTCTTACCAATTGCTTCGACCAGACGCAAAACCATATTTCCGGTGTGAACTCCTTTGACACAGCTTGACCAATAGACTTTGTATGCTAAAACACAGCCCTAAAATTATATATATATTTAGTCAAATATATGTAGGCTTATTCATGACATGAATAAGTTTATTAATATGACACTAGCTCTATTATTTCACCAATACTTATCAGAAAACAATCTTAAGCAAAAGTAAAATTATCACCAAGGGGATTTAATAACAGAAAATAAGAAAAATCAATTCACAGTTCATATCACTATTAATAAGGCACTAGTAATAGGAATGAATGCTCTCATGTTAAAATTTTACATTACCTTTTCACTTGAAAATTGTGTGAAATTGTTTCTCTCATGAATGCTCTCTGGAAGCTTTGGTACGCTAGAAATCAAGCTGTTTTTAATGGGGCCACTACAGACTCCGTTAATTTAGCTCAAACAGCTGTTCAGTTATTCAGGAGTTCCATGCAGCTAATGTCAAGCAAAGGCCTCAACCACCCCGCCAAAGGAGGGACAATGCTGGCACGTTCCAGGATGTATCCCATCATATGTTTGTGGATGTTAGATGTTTTTCAAGCGGACGAACAGGATGGGGGCTGATTCTGAAAAACAAGACACAGACAAGAATAGTTACTCATAGCAAGTGCAAATTGGAATCGGTGGAGGTAGACCCTTGCTTGGCCGAAGCACCAGGAGTAAGATGGGCGCTTCAAGAGGCAATGAGGTTAGGCATCCAAAGATTGATGCTCTCATTGTGGTGAATTGTGTCAACAGAGCTGGTGTAGTAGCATTAGCATCCATTGAACCTGTCATTGTTGATTGTTGGAATTTAATAGAGCTAATCCCATTTGTAATGGTTACTCATGTTAGTAGAGAGTTTAATATAGAAGCTCACAATTTACCCTCTTTGGCAAAGATTGTAGGAACTAGATGCTGTAGTAGCATTAGCCTCTTTAGCAAATGCAATACAAAAACTACCGACTATAGAGTACAGACTAACAAAATGGGTTTCCTATCTATTTCGTTAAAACCTAAATTAAGTGCTTATAGAATAAGTTATTTCTATAAAAAAAAGATAAAATAATGATAAATTGTTTTTATATAAGATACAAGTTGTTTTCATAAGCCATCTTACAGAGCTTACGGAAATAACTCAAAAATAGCTTATATACATGTCATAAGTTGTTCCCATCAGCTGTTTCCAATAGTCCGACCAAATGCATATGCCAGTGGATAATGACCTCATCCAAACAAGCCTTTGATCTTTATATGGAAACATAAAAACAACAGTATAGCAACTTTCTGATCTTTTATAAGGTGTTGAGAAACTAGGCATACATTTAGAAAGCAGACGAGTGCAAAGAAACGAAAGTCGAAAACGACCTCATCACACAATCAAAAAGCTTTTAATCAGAAAACGAAGTAGAAAACTTTTTGTTTTAAATAATGAAGATGAAAAAATCTAGTTCATATTATAAAAAATCTAGCTAACTGTTGTATATTTCAGTAAACTCACTCTGTGTATAGAGTTTCACATAGCAACCAATCCTTCAGTTTCTCCAAAGGTCTACAGAACAAGGAGGAGTAATGAAGTATAACAGTTTTCAATTTGTTAGATACTACCTCAAAAAGAAAAAGTTACCTGAAACTCCAAGGGGTACAATTTCTTGGAAAAATTTAAGTATTATTATAAACTATTGTATTGAACCTTTGTGTCTAAGCATGTAAGTCATTTGTTTGATTGAATGAACTTGTAGACAGAACAAGACATAAATATGAATTTGAATAAGGGAAAAGAAATTTTTTATGATTGGAGTCTTGATCAAGAAAACTTCGATAATTTGTAATGTAAATCCATATAGTTTATAAGTAAGACTCTTTCTTACATGTATTTTACATATAGTTTTGAAAAATTTGTCAACATGTGAGACGGAAGTCGAACAAAGAATCTCTTAGTTGGAGATATCTTTGGATCAAATTAAAGAGGCTATAGTGAACTACATGCGCCAACAAGCTGTGGTGTCTGATGTCGATGCTTCTACCCCTAATATAGAAAATCTATTACAAACCAATTGGCGCATGCATAACAACATCTCTTTGAAAGAACATGATTTCAAAGGGAATGTTGTTTTGGGACAATTGGTTTGTAATAGATTATCCAGTGCGGGCAGCGGTGCTGACATCAAACAATTGGCATCTTGGATTTGTTAAAGGAGTTAGAAATTTTTAGGTAAATATTTTACGAAATAATTAGATTCAATTAAAAAAAATGCCACATGATTTCAATTTACTCATAAGCACTTATACGGTAAGCGCTTATGCAATAAGATGCAAAATAAGTTGTTTATCCAAACAGGGCCGTTTCACTCTGCATAGAGGGTCTGTTAATGTTTAACAAGTGATCCTGCTATGAGTGTTCCGCACTACTTTTTTCATCCTCGATATGAGTTTGGATGTATTTATCTAAAGAAATTTATTAATTTTGTATGGTTCAGAAGTATACTTCTAAAACATAGGGAATTTTAGTTACGAGGTCGGGAGAAACATCAGAGACAATAAGCCACACCGTGTCCAGGAATGAATCTAGTATTTTCTTCGGTGTACACGAGTTTCGTTATGAAGCCTGAAACAAATATAATGTTGGTGTCGATGTTCTAAACATTTAAGTGAGTTAGAATGTTGATATCATAGTCAGAGTTCTTCATTGATAAAATTCTAACAAAAATACTTATAATAACATAGTTTAATAAAAAATCAGAATCTTCTTTAATTTCATAAAACCTATATAGTTGGGACATTGTTTTATTTTACCTGAGTCACAAATACTTCACAATAGCAACCAATACTTCATAAAAAGTAGTTTTTCACATAGCAACCAATACTTCACAATTTCTCTAAAGGCCTACAGCACAAATAGTATGTTTATTCAATATATCAGGAACATCAATATTCAAGTTACTCAAACAAATTTCGAATATTTAGAAACAATAACAACTCACATTCTTCCACTAAAAGCTACAAATTAAGAATATTACAAACCCTACCGCATTCTAATCTATTAGACCAAATCATGCAGGTTATTTGGAAGAAACAAAACTGTTAATTCAACAAATGTATATAGGAATATGAATATTTAGAACCAATATTAATTCAACAAATGCATGGTTTTATCATATGAGCATTCACTTAAAGTTACAAATTAAGAATCACTTGAGGAAAAAAAAGTTACAAATTATAAATATTGCAAACCCTACAACATTGTATTTTGTCTGACCAGATCATACAAATGAGTAAATTAAATCTTGTGGCAATGAATGGCAACTATGCATATGGCTTCAATTCACCAAATGAGCTAATTATCATCCACATAGCTGGGCCTTTGATCTCCTGAAAAGATGAAATAAGCATTTTCCTTTGATTAGCTCCGAAGATATGATTGTTAAATTTTTATTGTTGAGATTAATGTAGCAGTTACAGCTTTTTCCAAAGATAGTTTTATAAGCCCAAAAATAAATAAGAAACCAGTTTTCCGGCATGACTTATGTAGTTATATATCAAACTGCCCGAGCTACATTAATTGATTCTAGAAATAAAATAAAAAAAAAATTAAAAAAAAATATTCTGTGCAAAATGTATACAAAAATTGGTCTTTAAAAATTCATCTTTTATAAAAAGACATACGTAGCAGAGGACCCATGAGATGATATGAAAATATTAAGAGGTGTGTCGTACAGAGGATTGATTATTGGCTTTCTGGTAGGAACTAGGAGCATACCTGAAATGGGAACACAACTTGTCTATCATATTGTGCCTTTGATATTTTTGAAAGGGATGTGAGCAATTTTGGAGCAATGTTCCTTCCTTTTATACCTTTCTTCTAACAATGGACATCCTTGAATGCACAGTTGCATAAGAGAATCAGGGAGGCTGTCTTCTGGTAATGACTCTAGCTTTTCACAATCCCAAAAGTCAAGTGATTTCAGCGAGGAAGGGAGGCAGTTTTCTGGCAATGTCTCAAGTTGATGACAATTCCAAAAGAAGAGATGTTGGAGAGAGAAGAGGTGTCGAAGCCCATTTCCATCAAAGGACTTCATTTCATCGAAATCCCTGATATATAGATACACAAGGGAGATGGGTAGCAATGACTCCTTCATCAAGGTGTTAACTATATCATCACCCTTTCCAATACTCAATCTTGAAAGAGCGGTCAAATCTTGAAGACCCCATTCTGTCACAGGCGGTGCTGTTCTTTTGGACTGTATCTCAATTGATTGTAATTTGGGAGGTAGACAAACTCCTTCACAAAATGACAACTCTGCACATTTTAGATTCAACCTTTCAAGAGCTGTGAGCATGTCAATCTTAAGCTTGACTTCAAATAATTCAATTGAATCATGGGATATGATATAAAGTGATTTGAGGGACGACCGAGGTGAAGACCTTTCTGAAATATAAATGGAATCCAGACTCCTACAATTATGTATGGTAAGTGTTTGGAGCGCAGGGAAACCATCAAGTGGAAAGGATGTAAGTGCATCACAACTACTCCGTAAATCAATACTCACAAGTGATGTGTAATTGCTCCACGTTTCAGGAGGTAGGAAGGATAAATTCTCACATTTTTCAATATGAAGTGATTGCAATGAAGTGGGTAGTCCACTTGAGGGAAATGCAGTGAGAGAAGAAAGAGAATAGAGTCTCAAGTGTGTAAGACAAGTGCTTTTCAGAATCAATTTTGGCACAGCTAATAGCTTAGAACAGTTGTGAATCGCTACATGTTGCATCATACACGGAGAATCACTCTCAAGCAATGACAATTGGGAACTTTCACCAAGCCCATTGATATTCATTTTTTTTATTGAAGACAACCAATGCAGAGTAGATGGTGTTTCCAATAGATGAGAACAACCTGATATTACAATTTCTTCTATGGAAGGAAGGTTGGTGGGCAAATGTCCCCTTAGTTCTGGACAATTCCATAACTCTATAGCCTTAAGTTGAGGAAAAGCAAATTTTATGCCTTCAAAGGGAATCCATTCATTCCAATTGACCATGTTGTCGAACTTTATATGCTCAAGGGATCGGAATGGTTGGAAGGAAGAATTAGATCCTTTTTCAATCTGGGCATAATAGAACTCCGGGCCAATTGTCTCCAACATCTCCATACCACGTATTTCTATGTCCTTGAGAGAAGGTAACTGCCCTATGGGTGGAAGTGTCATACAATATTCACAATTAGTGATGCGCAGAGATACCATGTTAGAAAACAAAGAATTTCCCAACCAACTCGGAAAGCTTGTCCCACCATACAAACAAATATTCAGGCTCTTTAGATTTATTGGTGGTTGCAACATATCGAGCACAACTTTCACTTTTTGCGACTCTTCACTTTGTTTTCCCCATATCAGTTCTAACTCCTCAATTTTCTCTTTGCCTTTCAGGTTTGCATCGTGTGCCTCTCTGGCATCAACAACATTATCCAGGTTCTTGATGGTAAGTTTTCCTTGTAGGTTTGGGAATTTCCTTAGCTCTTTGATACTTAACCCTAAATGTCTCTTGCCCACTAAAAATAGTGTGAGAGTTTGAAGGTTTTCTAGTCTCCCAAATTCTACAGGCAACTCATTTATGTTAGTCCAGCTTATATCAAGGTGACGTAAACTTACTAAATTTCCAATATGTACTGGTAATTCAGTGAGACTCGAACAACGTGATAAATTCAAGGTCTGTAAATTGTAAAGGTTACATGTTGTATCAGGCAAGCTTTTGATTTTAGTGCAGGAGATATCTAGATACCGTAACTGCACCAAATTTCCAATTGAATCTGGTAGCTTGGTGATGTTCATATACCATGATAGTGATAAAACACGCAACCGTTTTTGTGATGGTAGCAAATCATCAACCACCTTGGAGGATAAGAAATTGTAATTGTTCGTCGTGTTAATGGATAGAAAGCTTCGCAAGCATTTGAAATTGTATAATTTCTCAAACTTCATGAAAATGTCATAGTATTCTTGGTTATATGAGAAGTGACGAACATTTTCAGAGATGTCACCACATTCAAGCCTGCAACAACTTTTTCCTGATACGAATGTAGATAAATCATTGACAAGGTCATGCATGACAAACTTTTCTCCACGAGCATCATCGCTTAATTGTTGAATTAATGATCTCGATAACAATTCAGCAAAACAATCATCACCTAATTCCTCCAACTCTTTTCCCCCTTGAGAACAATCAAGGAAGCCTTCTGCCATCCACAACAAAACCAATGTCTTCTTATCAAGTGGGAAATCCTTTGGAAAAATTGAACAATATGCAAAACATCTTTTCAAATGAGAGGGAAGATATTGATAACTCAAATGCAATGCAGGAAGAATATTATCATTTCGCAAGTTCCATATGTTGTTGTTCAAAATTGAAGTCCACTCTGTTATGTCTACCTTTGAACGTAGAAGTCCTCCTAGTGTTTTAGCAGCTATTGGCAATCCTCCACACTTTCTTGCAATCTTCCTGCCTGTTTCTTCAAGGGCTGTATTTGTATTATGCTGAATCTCATCACTTCCCAATGCATGCTTTGATAGTAAAGACCAACAATCTTCATCTGATAGTACTTTTAGTTCATGTATAGGAAATGTGCGTGCCACCTCAGCAACTTTTTGTTGGCGCGTTGTTATAATCACCATGCTTCCAGGTTTTCCATTAATGAAGGGACTTACTAGCTCATCCCAATCATTACAATTGTCATTCCATAGATCGTCCAACACAAACAAAAATCTTTTTTCCCTCGAGATTTTCTTTAACGCAACTCGAAGGACATCAAGATTATTGCTATCCCAAGTTGTGGAAGTGACAGATTCAAGGAGAGACTTTGTTACTCTCATAATATCAAAATCCTCAGACACACAAACCCATGCCTTCAAATCAAAATGTTGTTGAACTTCTTTATCATTGTAAACAAGTTGGGCAAGGGTAGTTTTTCCCAAACCTCCCATGCCCAAAATTGCAACAACACCTATATTATTATGGGATGTGTCTCTCTGAGATAGCAACATGTTCATTATTGTCTCTTTGTCATCCTTCCTACCCACCATGACAGATTCATTTACCACTGAACTTGAAGGCAGTCTATGAGAAACTCTACCACTTACAGTGTGTTGCAAGCCGATGGCGGTGCTCTGCTGGACAAAAGTTTGCAGCCTTTTACAAATCTTCTCCATTTCAGAATTGATCTCTCCATTTGAGTTTGTAGTTGAAAGCAAGTTCTGAAACTGATCTGTAATCTTCTCCATTTCAGAATTGATAGCTTGTTTCTTCTCCAGCTTGCATCGTAGGGCATTGTAGCTGATTTGATTGAGCAAATCCTCAGCATCATAGATTGCATCTTTTAACCGATCCAGCCATTGTTTGATTCTGGGTTTGAGGATCTGCTTCTCCTCTGCATCATCTAGTACAACCTCAAGAGTAAGTAGACTTGTTTCCATCTCATACATCAATGATTCATTCAACTCTGTTCTTGTGAAATAATCACGAAACTCAGGTGAAGTTAGTTTGTCCATTAAGGTTTGAACAGAAGCAGACAGAAACGCACCTCCAACCAAAGCTGCAGCCATCTCTGATTGGTTATAGTAAAGCAGCAAGGATAAAAGTTTTAGATGAAATTTTGAAGGAAATTAAGAACTATGAAGATTGAATGATAGAAATAATTGCATGTGAATGAATGGTTGATTTGTTGGGTATGAAACAAAATTTGAAAGCTGGAAAGCAAAGGTCATCATTGTTTAATATTGGACCCACATCCCTCAAAATAATTGATACAAAGCAAAAGAAAAAGTTGCACACTCAAATCGGTTTAATTGTACACTTTTATTCCTTTACCATCATACTATCAGTTTTCTAATCACCTGTGTGAAAATTAAAAAATAATGAAATATTATTGAGAATGTGTTTATAAATGTAGTATTACCCAACAAAAGAGATAAATGTAATAATCATTTGGTGATAAGTATATGATTGCTGAAAAATATTACTTTTTTATAAGTGGGACTAAATAGTGCATATTTTATTACTTCTTTTAAACGTAGGATCCGTTAGTTGTTTAGGAAAAGAAAGATTCTTATATAGTTGTCTGTTCCTTAACGGAGACTCGTTTTTTTTTCTTCCAATGAGTGTCCTTAACAAGGAGTGATCCTTGTTAAGTAAGGACATCGTATTAGAGATATGGTAAAGGAGTTAAGACTGAAGAGGATTTAGCATATGAATGAACCGACAACAGTACTGTTTTTGGATGGTTTGCAGTACATATGGTAAAGGTAAGACTCAATAAAACTCACATGTGAATGAATAGTAATAGTAATAATGCTTGTTTGTCGGCAAAGATCATTAGTGGTTTATGGACCATTATTTCAAAATTATTTAAAACTCTAATGATCATGTTCCTTAGAAAAAAAAAAATTTCTAATTTATAGCCTTACTCAATTATAATTTGACTCAAATTAATTTATTTGTAAATACATTATTTTTTAATCTTCCGTTTAAAAATCTAATAGGTCCAGCTCATTCTCAATGATTTTTTAATTTGAAAACTTTTTTTTTTTAAATTTGAAAACATAGACATGTTTAAATCTAGGCTAAAAAAAATATGGCGTAAATATATATTTACTACATTATTTGTAAAGAAATAAATTTAGTTTGTATCTTAATATTAATCCCATCCACAAAACTTTTTAATATTAATTAGGGTTAAATATATTTTTGGTGCTTATAAATATAACTAAATTTGTTTTTAATTCTTATAAATAATGACATTTTTGTCCCTTCAAAATATTTTAGTCTCCGTTAAATTAAAATTAAAACTAATATATTATAATTGAATATGGTTATAAATTGGAATATAAAAATTCAGGATGTACAACTAATAGCAAATAAAATAAAATTGATCTAAAATAGGACAATTTGACAATTGCCCAATGCCAAAACTCGCCTAGAAATAAAACCTCACTGTCCTCCTCTTGACTCTATGGCCAGTGACAATATGAAGACCGTAAACTTTTATATTCCAAAGAAGATATTAGTCCTCATGCACATATTTTGTCATACACTTACGACACCTAGTTAGTCATGTATAAAAATGTGGTTAATTCAATTGAATAGATAATTAATTCAACTCACGTTGAAAATTATGGTTGATTCATGTAGTTGATACAAAAATTATGATTGATTCACATATAAAAATGTAGTTGAAAAGCATAGACTTTGATAGTCTTTGGCACTCAAAATGATTGATCCATATTTTGAAAAGTTCTGTATGGATCCAATAATGCTGATCACAACTACTCAATTTCAAAAATAGACTTATCAATATTGGATTCAATAGTCATCTATTGGTACTTAGGACTCAAAAACTTCACTTTCTCATATTAGGTAGTTTACGGTTTCCTCGCGCGTTAATCGTCGTTATTTTCAATTTTTATTTCTTTTAGGCTTTTATTGAAAAATCAATAAAATATTCAAGTAGTCGCAAAACAAATTTAAAAAAAAAAAGAACTATTTTTTTTTTCTTCTAAAAAACCCTTGATTCTTATCAAGGAATTTCCCTTTTTTATTTTCTTTAATAAAAACTTTAATCTATTTCAAACATATTTAAACTTTTTTCTTAAAACTGAAAAAACACTAAACAACTTTTCATTTTGCCTTTTGGCTTTTATTTTTTAAAACCTTTTCAAAAACGATTAAAAAACATCGAACAAATCACTCGACTTTTTACCCCGAACTACGTGATTTTAATCCTTCGCGGGTACGGAGGCAAAAGACTTCGTCTTTCCAAATCAAAAAATATAACAAAATATTTTCTTTTTTTGTTATCTCACTAATCTTTTTCGCAAGCAAATAATAATCAATTTTAGTCAAAAATAAAAAATACAAGAAATTCCTGTAGAGTACTATAGACGTTTAGTGTACTAATACATTCACTTTACGTAACCAACTCCAAACCTTAAATCTCTTATTTTTGAGTGGCTTGAAGTGCATATAGTAAAGGGTAGACTCAAGAACACTTATCTGAATGGATAACATTGTTTTTCAATGGTTAGGTAAGAAACAACATTTGAAAGCTGGAAAGCAAAAGCTCAGCAGTGGTTAATATTTACTTTAGGAAAGTGATTCAAATATGCAATTTCTCGTTAAAGTCCTCTCATATACTAAAAATAAATGTAGCATATGTCATTTTTCTTATCACCTGTGTTAAAATTAAAAATAAATATATCTGAGTATGTTGATAACCTTTCTTATCTATAATATGTTGATAACCCTTTCTAAATGTGATAACTGATGAGTATATCATTGTGAAAAGTATAGCATTTACTAAATATAAGGTTTGATCGTAAATGATATTTCAAAACACAAATTAGAAATAGAGATTAGTGGCATATTAGTTCTAGTAGTGAGTAGAAAGTAGTATAAATAACTTGTAACCACCTTATTAGAGGGTTACTTCCACTCATTTGTAATATTTCATTTCCATCAATACAAAGAGTTTGTTAGTTTTCTCTCCTTCTTTTCATGGATGCCATGTTTCCTAACAACACACACTTTTTAAGAAGAGATGATATTATTGCGGATTCCACTTGTGTACCATTAAAGTATCAATGTTATATATCAATGGTCAATAAAAGTGTGCCACCTACCAAAACAAAGTCATGACACATCCTCAGTCAAATATTGTTTCAGAGAAAAATAATGTTGTGAATTATTATTATATGAGGCCACTTCTTTCAATTATTTCCTATAATATCTTCTAAATATTTTTTTATGATATTTTTTAAAGATATTTGAAAGTTAATATTTACCACAATGAAGATTCAAGGAGGAAAGAAAGTTAAGAGCAATGAAGATTCAAGGATATAGTAGTAATTGCAATTAAGGAGTTAAGACTCAATAATGGTAGTAATAACTAATAATAGTACTTGTTTGTTGGCTCAACAATGGTTGTAATAACTAATAATAGTACTTGTTTGTTGGCTCAATAATGGTTTATGGAACTCCATCTGACAAAATAATCTTTATACTAACAATTTAGAGTTCTTAGAAATAGCCTATTTTAAATTCCTTTCCTTTAAAGATGTCCATCTCATCAAAAGCCTACTTGGCATATGTTCCCGAAATTCCTCCTAATTTTTAATACAACCTTAATAATTTTAATTATTATTAAAAACCGTTTTTTATTTAACATTAAATTGTACATAAAGTAAATAGTTGGTTACAATCAGATAATGATTAATATAATTACTGTTTCGATTAAAATTTATATTTTACAATAAAAATTTGAACGTTACAAATCAAATAATTATTAATCTAATTAGTATTCAATTAACATTTATATGTAACATTCAAAATTTGGTTGGTTATAAAATTATAATAAATAAACTGAATAAATTATATTTTGAATTTTGGGACGTTACACTAAGGCATTAACCTACTAATTAAAAAATTAATTGTATTAATTAGTTTTTAAGGTTATATAATTAATTTTTGTTTGTTACAAAACTATATTACATAATAATTTATAAGATCTTAATAAATATCAAATTAAATTTCAAATGTTATGAAGTTAATTTTTTGTACGTTACATGAAATATAATTTAATCGTTTAATGCACGTTTTATAATATTAAAGACGTTGATAATATTAATTTTAAAACGGTTAAATTGATAATTAATTTATATTAACCGTTATGGTACTATTTTTCTATATAAATAGTAGAGATTTTGGGTATGAGTACACAACAATCACAAAATATAGTTTTTCGTTTTCTGTTCTTTGGTGCTTTGATATCTATATTCTAAACTATTTCTGTAATTTTTCTATTGCAAATGAAAATGTCTACGAAACACGACTTCATCTCTGATGTTTCGCCAAGAAAACAATCGTGGACATTGGTTGTGAGGGTTGTTCGTGCTTGGTTTGGTCAAGACTACAAAAATAAAAAACTACCATTTTCCATGGAGTTTGTTCTAATTGATCAAAAGGTACCTTTTTCATATCGTTTTTCTTTTTTGTTTTTTTAGTATTTTTTTGTTTAAAGTATAGTGTTCTCATCTTTTTTATCTAGGGTGATCAAATTGGTGCGTCTATACGAAGAACATTGATCTACAAGTTCAAGGAGCAACTCCAAGAGGGAATGGTGTTCACGATTTCCTCATTTGATGTTGCTAGCAAACAGTGGTCCGTATCGACCATCACGCAACGAATACAAACTGAATTTCACAAAAGTCAAACTATCTAAAACTGTTTTGGTCCCAATAAACGTGTATTCGTTTACACCTACACCTGATGTTTTCAATGAATCTTACGACAACAACTACTTAGTTGGTAAGTGACTATAATTTTCTTCATGTAGATTTTTTTAAATATTATTTTTTTCTTACAAAAATAACACAATAATTTATATATTGAATTAATAAAATGTTTTATTTAATATGATTCAATTGTACGTTATATTCTTTTAATAATAAATAATAATTTGATCGAAATTTTAATGTGTGTTATATATGCAGACGTAATTGGAGTCATGATTGGAGTTGGAGTTGAAAGAGAGTACGAAAGAGATGGTGTAAAAACTAAAATGAATGTCATTGAATTGGATTCAAATGGGTAGGTTTGATTTTTTTTTTTTTTTTTTTGTAATTGTAATTTTTTAAGACCTATTTTATAGTATTTTTATTAATATTTGTATAATCTTTGACAATTTTAAATAGGTACCGTTTTAAATGTACTCTTTTTGGAGAGTATGTTGAAGAGTTGAACTCTTTTCTATCGTCCGATGAATCTCAAAATGTTGTTGTAGCCATTATGTTGACAAAAGTTAAATTGTTTTAAGGTAATAATTTATGACTAGCAATTGTGATTGTTTGTTTATACGAATATATATATTTGATTCATATACTTTTGAATCTTAATGATAGGAAAACCAGCATTGCAAAATGCATTTTCTTCCACTAGAATCACATTCAATCCTGAAATTGGTGAAACAAAGGAACTAAGGAAAAGGTATATATATTTTTTCTTCTTAAGTTATAATATTATTGATTGATACTTTTTATTATAGCTTTCTTAGGGGAGTAAATAGTCAATTTCTCCTCTGAAATTGTAAGTTTCATCAATTACCCCCCTGAAATTAACAAAACTTCAATTACCCTCCCTGAAATTTCACAACGTTAGTCAATTTACCCCATCCGTCAAATTTTTCTGTTAGTGAACATGACGTTTTGCAAATACTCCCCAGAAGTTTTGCACTTATGTGCAAAATGCCCCCCAAACTTAAAAATTTATATTATTTTTTTCTTAAAAACAAACAGTTAATAGTTAAATATTAAAGCTAACTCTTAATTTTGGAGTTTGGAAAAACTACATACATATTTACATCAAAATAGGGAAAAAAGTGTATTTTTAAAGTGACAATAATAGTTATTTCTAATAGACAAATTATTATTTTTAGAGGTTTATAAACAAATTAATAATCAGATTTAAATTTATATTTTCTCCTTCACCATCTTAGTCTTTTAACTCCTCCAACTCCTTCAACAATTTGCTCAAACCATTTAAACTACACAACCCTCAATATTAATCCACAAATCATCCCATTATTGTCACTTTAAAAAATACATATTTTTTTTCCATTTTGGAGCCTATTTTGATGTATATATGCATGTAGTTTTCCCAAATTTCAAAATTAATAGTTAGTTTTAATATTTAACTATTAATTGTTTTGTTTTTAAGAAAAAAATAATATAAATTTTTAAGTTTGGGGGCATTTTGCACATAAGTGCAAAATTTCAGGGGGGTATTTGCAAAACGTCATGTTCACTAACAGAAAAATTTGACGGAAGGGGTAAATTGACTAACGTTGTGAAATTTCAGGGGGGTAATTGAAGTTTTGTTAATTTCAGGGGGTAATTGATGAAATTTACAATTTCAGGGGGGAAATTGACTATTTACTCTTTCTTAATGCAAATACAAACTCTCCTGCATCGGGATTGATCCAGTTACCAAATTCATCTCACATACCTGTAAATGAGGAGTTTCTCTTACTTACTCCTAGGACCACTATTGAGGAGTTGAAGAATGTTAATACGGTTTTTTTATTTTATTTTTTATTACAGATCTATTTTGGTAAAGTTTGTACACCTTTTGGTATAATGTTATTTTGTATGGTGATGCAGGGCACCTCTTTTATTGTCTTGGGAATTTCAATTTCAATTGAACAAATTGTTTTTGTTGCATGTATTGACACTTCAATAAAAAAAATATACAGTTTCCATATTTACAATTTACTTATGTCTTAAACTTTACACAAATTCTAAAGTAAATACAAAAATTAAGTTTCCCTAAGTGTGAATAATTAGCGATAACCTATTATTTTAAAAATATTGTTTTTGTGTTTTAAACTTATTTTTTGTTCACAAATATAAAACCAAACATGATTTGTTAATGCTTTTTTTATATTCAAAATTTAACATAAAAATTCAATTTTTTTTAATGAAATACAAAATATACATATATTTATGAGGTAAATTTTATTCAAAAATGTGCTTATTTTGATAAATTAAAAAAATAATGTCAATGAATATTATTTATGAAACCAATAAAAATAATAGATGTAACTAAAATTTTGAATTTAGGTTTTTTTTTATTTATAATTGCGATCATAGAGATCATTGTGATTAAGTAAAAAATTAATATTTTTATTAAGAGTGAAAAATTAAAACATAGGTAATCATATCCATTTGATATATTGAATGACTGACAAACCAAAGCTAACCATAGGTAATCATATCCATTTACTAATTAGTTAATTTTTTAG
Source organism: Medicago truncatula (assembly GCF_003473485.1). Classification (NCBI taxonomy): domain Eukaryota; kingdom Viridiplantae; phylum Streptophyta; class Magnoliopsida; order Fabales; family Fabaceae; genus Medicago; species Medicago truncatula. The sequence goes on along the minus strand of NC_053044.1, from coordinate 10,720,400 downwards.
AAATATATTAATTATTTATAGTGTTTTTATCTTTTGGGTTTAATTGTACTTTTGTTGATTATTTTATCACTCTCACAAAAATAGTCATCTATAAAATTTAACTTTTTGATCTCAATAAATGATTATTTATTGTTCAATTTTAAATACAAAGATAAAATACCACATAACGCCAAAATTATGGATGAAAAGAAACAAAAACAATAATATTTAAAAAATCTGTTAAAATTTAAATCATATTAAAAAAATTTAAATAAAATGTATCCCGTGCTTGGCACGGGGCGTTACACTAGTAAATATACAAAGAAATGTTGCACGCATAAATTGCAACTTGCATCTTTGAAATATCTTGGACATCTTGTTATTAAATATGTGGTTAATTCATTTGTTGATAAAGCTGCACACGTAAATAGCAAAATTTTGAAGGTAATTAAGAGCTATGGAGATTGAATCTATATAATATAAATTTAGGATCCATTTCATAGACTTTTATGGAAATGAATTACTATTGTTTTGGTGTTGTCATATGTCCCTTTCTTTTTTACAAATACTCTCATCATATTGTTCCTCACAAAATACTCTCACCACATTCATCCTCACAAATTTGTATTTAATGCTTATGAATAAAAGGAAGTTTTTCAAATTCAAATTCAATTTTATTTCTAATATTTCATATTAAATTAAAAATCAAACATTTTGAATTCAAATAATACAGATTTAAATCAAATAATTTTAAATTTAAATATTTAATTTCAGATATTATATTAAAACAAATAATAAAATTTAAATATTTTAATGTCAAAGAGATCAAATAATTGATATATGCCAAATAATAAAAATACGATTTAATATAGCTTATATAAGCTTTAAACCAAACAAAAAAAAATTGAAAAATAATATAACCTTATCAACTCATGTTTCTTTTTAACCAATTCACATTTTTATGCTTTTATGAATTAATAAAATTAACGAATTAATGAACTTAACTAATTTTTATTTTATTTTCATAATAATAATAATATTGTCAGACAATTTTAATTTTTTTTTAAATAACATCATATTTTTCATTGAAATCAATATCTTAATTTTTATTTTCATAATAATAATAATAATAATAATGTGATACAATTTATTTGTTTAATTTATTCAAAAAATATATATTTTGTTTAAAACTATGTCAAAGATATTTTATATGTAATTGCATTAAAACAATTAAACACGATATGTTTTGATTTCCTTAACAATAGGGAAAAAAATTAAAGAAATATTTATTGAGGCAAAAAAAAAAAGAAGAAGAAAAACTTCTAATTTTGATAGTCAACTATATAAAAACTTACAATCAAAAACGGATTTTTCAAAGGAGAAAATTTAGGTACAATTCCTTAGGTGCTTTTCGTATGGTTCTTAACTAAATTCAATTTTCTCAAATCCATAATTTTCTCAAAGTTTGTTATATCCAAAAAAATATGTATTTTTAGTTAAGAACCATATGAAAAGCACCTAAGGAACTGTACCTAAGTTTTCTCTTTTTCCAAAATCAAAGTGATTTTTTTTTTGAGGGAAAAATCAAAGTGATATAAATGTGAGGATTTGTTGAGAGGCAAAGTTGTAACCGAAAAAAAATCAAAAATGGATGAAAAGCCAAAAAAAAAAACAGTTAAGGAAACGTCCATATGTAAATGGTGAGGCAATAAAAGTAACCGAAAAAAAGAAAAAAGTTAAAGCAAGACAAAAAAAAAAAGTGAAATTAATGAATATTTGAAATTATATGTGGTCATTTTACCAAAATATCCTGTAAAAATTACTATAAATTAGACCTATGGTTTAACAATTTTTTCACATCACAACTCTATTTGTTGTTTCTATTTGTTGTTTCTTCTTCTTATTTCTATACAATCCAAATAACACCGAAAATTAATTTCATGTCTGATATTTCTCATTCGACTTTGTTATGTTTTTAGATCTTTTTTATATAGTCGATAGTTTGTTTGAATTAGTTCGTGGTATCTCCATTCACATACGTTCCCAATATCTCCATTTGCATAAAGAAATTTAAAGAATCAATGGTCGAATCATATAGTTGATCTTTTTTAAATCTTATATATATATATATATATATATATATATATATATATATATATATATATATCGTATGATTCAATTATTTGTATAAATAAAAAATGTAAAGATTGTATCATAAGCTTAAACATCTTAATTGGTTATTTATAACAATTGTAATCAACAATATAAACAAATGAATATATATTGATTTGTTCAAAAAAAAAAAAAAGAATATATATTGATTATTCTACTGTTAATGCTTCTCTAAGATTTTATTCAAAAAACATGATCGCATCATTTTGGTTTTATCTTACGAAGAATAAAGATGGCTCAAAATAAATTTCATGCAATTGCTAAAATATCATATGCATTTACCACAAGAAAAAAAAAATCATATGCATTAAACATAAATCAAATCAAAGTTTGGCCACATAAGCCGAAATCAAATCAATCCATTTTTATTTTTTTTTCTTTCACAACGGTTTCTCATCCATCAAAAATGGGCGATATAATTGTGCAATATAATTGTATATTGTGTCATCTCAAAATCATTGTAATCATACAATTCTTTGTTGTAACAGTGACCGATTGATACTCTATTAAATTGATTTTTTTTTCCAATCCATAAACTTTTTTTATGAACTAATGAAATCTATATTATATAAATTTAATAATTATTTTTCTAATACAAAATATTACTGTAACATTGCCCGATTGATACCCTATCAAATTGGTTTTTTTGTGAACCAATAAAATCTATAAATTTAATAATAATTTTTCTAATACAAAATATTATTGCAACATTAACCTATTGACACCCTATCAAATTGATTTTTTTTGGCCAATCCGTAATTTTTTTTTTATTAAGTAGTAAAATCTATATTATATAAATTTAATAATAGTTTATCTAATACAAAATTTTATTGTAACATTGATCGATTGATACCTTATCAAATTGTATATTTTTCTCATAGATGTGTAGCTTTTTTATTTGACCGGAAAAAAAAAAGGTTTTGGACTTTATTGGGATTAAAATCAGATTAAAACTTTTTAAACTAAACAACCTATTGATTTTGATTTGTGTGGTTTATTGAGCAACTTTATTTGCAATCTGAAGCAATAAAAATAAAACATTATGACCCATTGATTTTTTTATTTTCGGCTACAATATTTTGGAATTTATTGATATTAAAATCGGATGAAAACTTTCTAAAACTAAATAACCTATTGATTTTGATTTGTGTGGTTTAATGAGCAACTTTAGGATGCAATCCAACACTTAATCAAAAAAAAAAAAAAAGGATGCAATCAAACACAAAAAAAAAAAATAAATAACCTAATGACCTATTGAATTTTTATTTTCGGCTACAAGCAGATTGATATCATTTATCGAATTGAATGTGGTTATTTTACATCATTGTCCTCTAAAAATTATTATAAATTGTATTGACAAACATTTTTCTCACACCACAACTCCAATTTTACAGTTGTCTCTCTATTTTATTTCTTTTTCTTTGCGTACTTTTTGTGTCTCTTCATTAAATCGAAATGGCCCCAAAGATTGACTTGATCTCTGATATATCCCATTACAAAGAAAACTGAAATATCAGGTTCGAGTCGTTCGCATTTGGTTTGTGACAGATATGAAAAATGACCAACTTCCTTTCTCCTTAGAAATGGTTCTAATGGACAATAAGGTTGATTAACTTAATTTTTTTTTTCATATTTTTATATCCCCTTTTCTATTATGTCTTATTTTTTTTCAGTCTTATTTTTTTTGTTTCTATTCTTTTAACCACAGTTCTGCCATCTTACTGGTCGTAATGCAACTTCATCACCCATGGTTAAGATTTTTTATTTTAATACTCTCTCCGTCCCATATTATAAGAAAAATAAAAATCACACTTATTAAGAAAACTAAAACATAGTAGTTTGTAACATAATTTTTTGTATTATCTTTGAAATAAGTTTTATAGGAAGATGTAAAAACAATTTTCATTGGTAGTTGATTATAGAGAAAATGAAAAATAGAGCAAATTGAATGCACTTTGCTTTTAATTTTCCTTTGGAAAAGATAATCTGTTGAAAAAACATAATTAAATATGATAAAAGTTGTATTTTTTGCTTATAATTTGAGACAAAGAAAATGAATTTTTTTTGCTTATAATTTAGGACGGAGGGAGTACATTTTTTAATTGGTTTCTTCGTAATAGTTGATTTATCGACCCACCTGAATTACTAATATATTCTCTTTTATTGTCTTAGAAGATTCTATATGATTTTATTTTTGGAGAATTCCTGAAAGAAACATGTCTTACATATCTCAAACTTTGTGGACCCTCAAGTTGTACCGTTCTTGTGAGGTTAATATATCCTGAAAAGCTTACGTCTCGAAAAGGGTGATGTACTAATCTTCAACCTTTTGCAAAAAGGGTTTGTCATCGTCTCGAAGCGTTCACAATAAGGATACCTTTTCGTATTAGGCCTAAGATTCATTGATGATGTGTAATTTATTTGCAATGTCAAGTTATATCAGATATGAAATTCTCTATTAAGTTTTCATAAATAGAATATTTTTGGTTTTATCATATTTAGTGAAGTATTGATTGATGTACCGAAAAAATACAAGGCCTTTTTGTGGTCTAGAAAAAGAAAGAAAAAAAAAGGGGGGAATTTTCTGGTAGTACTTGAAATATTGTGTCAATAAATTTCATATTGTTTTATACCGTGACATTAAACATTTACAATATAATTGGGAGATTGCAATTCAAAAGAGATTTCATTCTTAACTATTTACACAGAAAAAGCTATTCAATAAATTAGTTTATGTGCGCCAATCTTTCCCGAAGAGAAATTGCCATATGTGAATTTAAACAAGAAAATTGCCTACATTAATCTTTCCCAAAGCTATTCATTCATCTCAATTGTTTTGTATTCCGAGTTTTCATCTATGTCCCTGTTTATTCCAAACAAGAAAATCTGAGTTAAGGAATTGATTTTGTTGAGACGTTGCGAGTAAATCTTTCACTTTATACATCAATCATCTGTTTTAATGATCTAACATAAAATGAAGCTTTCTTAAAAATGTTACATGACAACAATTAACCCTGAAGATTTCTTAAACAAATTTAGATGAATATTTGTCAAAAAGGTTATATGACCTGTCTTTTTGGATGAAACAGAATAATATTCTAACAACCAGTGGCGGATCTTGCTCATGAGCAGCGAAAATTTAAAAATGGATTAACCAAATCTCAGTATTATACATACATAAAATATTTAAATATTTATATAGTGTTCATGTCATATAAAATACATTGAAATAAAAAAGTGTCACTACGACGTGATCGTTTCACGTGATGGAGATTATGCTACAATTACGTAGTGACTTGAGAAGTAGGCTTAATGAGAGATAACATGTTCACAGTCGCAAAGGGTGAGCGGTTGAGTGCTGCATTTGTAGTAGTATACGAAAGAAGAAAAAAAATATTGGGGGGAGCAGCGGCTACTTTACGCTCCCGAGATTAATTTGTTCACATTTTCTGTTCTTTAATCGATTAATTATATTGAATGCTGCATTCAGCGGTATAACGGCTCTTCTATTACCAGGTCGAAGAACCGCGCACTCGACACTAACAGTCCCTATTGATATTAATGAGGCATATATGAACCAAGTATATAATAGTGTGAAACTGGGTCAATGCGTAGAAGAAACACGTTGTATAGCTCAAATACAAAGTTAAATGAGCAAGGATGGGTACATCGCTGCCTGAATGCAGTAAAAAATAAGCAAGAGTCTCCACATCTTTGTGAACGAGTGTGGGTAAAGAAGTTAGTTAATGAGAGTATAATCCGTTTTAGAACATGGAATAAAGGTACTCTTACTTGAACATATATGAAAATAGTTTTTTTTTTTTTTTGAGATCACATATATGGAAATAGTTGACGCTATGACTAAAATGAAGATTAATTTTATGTGCCAGCAAAAAACTATGTGGGTAGGTGAAAAGACGAAAGAATTAGATAGTTCAAATTGATAAACTGGAAAAGTTAGATCGAGAAATGATGTAGGCATTATTGTGGATAAGGAATTGAAAAAGGATATTGTGGATGTAAAGAGGATGTGAGATTTGATTGTATCCTACAAATTTTAAGTTTAATAAGACATCTTTATTTTTTATTTTTTAAAGGAAATAAGACATCTTTAATGTTATGAGTGTTTATCCATCTTAGGTGGATTTGGAAGAATATTCTAAAGTTAAATTTTGAAAGGTTAAATTCAAGATATACCACAAGGAGAAAATGTTTTTCTAGGAGGGGATCTAAATGGGCATGTAAGAAGTGCTTGATAAGTTATAAAGGCTTGAATGAGGGTATAGCCTAGGGGAGATAAATGCATTGGGTAAATTCGTCCTAGATTTTTTTGTTGTCTTTTAATCTTACTTTAGGAAAATAAAAAGGAAATTTATTACATACAAGAGTGGGATTTCATGTTCTCAAATAGATTTATTTCTTATTAGGAATTATGACATAAATATTTGTTTGAATTTAAAGTTTTACATGGAGAGTTTGATCATCCAACATATAGTATTGGTTATGGATGTAAGGGTTAAGATAAGAGCGAAGATGAGAGGCCATGATTGAGAAACAAGGATCAAGTGGTGACATTTAAAGGATCAAAACCAAAGTGTTTTCCTGCAAAAGATTTTGAAGGAAGGTTGTGTGAAGCTACATATAAGTGAAAATGATACGTGGAACAAGATGACATATGAGATTAGAAAAGTAGCAAAAGAGACACTAGAAGAATTAATAGGTTTTGGACCTAGCTAGGAGTAAAATATCTTGGTGGAACCAAATAGTTCAAATTAAAGTGAGAATCAAAACAGTACTTCACTAATAAAAATTAGGGATAAGGGTGATACATATGAAGACTATTACACATTAAGAAATTTAACACATTCCAACCTTGATGACAGGGTTGTTTTCGAGAGGTGTGTTTTTTAGGATATAGTAAAGGCTGATTAGAGTAGTTTAAGTAGTTAAAAGGTACTTTTTTTAGGATATAGTAAAGAAAAAACTAAGAGTTAATAACTCTACGATACCATTCAACATTTTCTACATTTTTTAGGCTGATAAGTTTAAATATAAAGGATTCTCATATAAAGCTAATATTTTTTCTTTCTCTTCAACGTGCACACAAATGCATGCAAAGGTGTTAATATTAATTTCGTGACTTTACATTTAATATACAGATCTGCGTATCGGTGACGATGACTTGAAGAACCTTTGTTTGATTGAAATTGAAATGTTGCTTCAGGAAAACGAACAGTCGCTTACTGACATCAAATCCATACCCATACAAAACGCAGCAGACATGCCAACTTTCACAAACAAGCTTATCGTTGATGAGCTAAATTACAACAAAGATGAACTGGAAAAGACACATGCTGATATGTTACTGATGCTGATTGATGAACAAAGATATGTGCATGAAAAGATCATGGAGTCCGTTGGTTCTAACGACGATGGTTTCTTTTTCTTATATGGTTACAGTGGTATTGGAAAAACCTTTATATGAAAACATTGTCGACTGCTGTTAGATCGAAGGGGTTAATTGTATTGAATGTTGCATCTAGCGGTATAGTGACTCTTCTATTAGCAGGAGGAAGAACCGCACACCTGACGCTGACAGTCCCTATTGAGATTATGAGGCATCATCTCTTACGATGGAAAAGGATAGTCCTAGGGCAGACTTGGTGCGTGCTGCAAAGTTGATAATTTGGGATGAGGCTCTAATGATGCACTGATGGTGTTTTGAGGCAGTTGACCGATCAATGTGTGGTATCATGTCCAAGAATGATTCCCTAAACGAGTTTAAACCATTTGATGGAATGACAATAGTTTTAGGTGGTGATTTCAGGCAGATATTGCCTGTTGTCCGAAAAGGAACGAGGCAGGATATTGTTGATGCATCAATCAATTCATCAAAGATATGAGCTTATTTTAATGTGTTAATGCTTACTGTTAATATGAGATTGGGTGCATCTTTGGTACCTACAGAGCAGAAAGAAATTGCTAATTTTGGCAAGTGGATACTATGAATTGGAGACGGCAACAACGCTTCGGAGGAGAATGGTGAAATGAAGGTAGAAATTCCTGAAGATTTGCTCATATCAGACGCAACAAATCTGTTGATGTCACTTACAGACTTTGTGTATCTCGATTTGAATGATAACCTTGGTGACCCGCTATTTTTCCAAGAAAGGGGAATACTCGCACCAACGCTTGATTCAGTTGAGCATGTTAACGAATATATGATGTCACTGATTCCAGGTGAAGAGAAAGAGTATTTAAGCTTTGATTATGTTTGTTGATCGGGTGAAAATTCTGATGTCCAAATCAAGTGGTTCACAACGGAATTCCTTAATGATATTAAGAGCTCTGGAATTCCAAATCACCGGTTGAAACTAAAGGTGGGATGTCCAGTTATGCTGATGAGAAACATCGATCGGGCCAATGGACTGTGTAATGGTATGAGGCTGACAGTTACACATCTAGGGAAGAGCATGATAGCTGCTACCGTAATTACAGGAAAAAGGGCAGGTACCAACGTATTCATTCCCAGGATGAATCTTATTCCGAGTGATCCAGGACTACCCTTCAAATTCATGCGCAGACAATTTCCATTGACGTTTTATTTTGCAATGACAATAAATAAAAGTCAGGGTCAATCTTTATCTCGAGTGGGAGTTTATCTTCCTAAGCCCGTGTTCACGCATGAGCAACTCTATGTCGTTGTCTCTCGAGTTACTTCTAGAAAAGGTTTGAAACTGCTCATCTTGGATGAAGATAATAATGTTTTCAAGGAGACCACAAATGTTGTGTATCGTGAAGTTTTTTAAAAAGTATGATCATTGGTTATGTTTTAGAATTGTTGTTGCTATAATTTAGAAAACTAAAGTTGCGTATTGATTGAAAGTTTTTTTTTTTTTTTTAATTTCTTTGTAAGACGTACTGGTCATTACAGGACATGCAAATTCTATATAAGCAGATCTTCTTGCTTTTGACTTTTAATTGATGCACTTTTCAGGTATAACAATACGCGGAACTTTTTTTTTACATCGTTAATACAATATTTAACTTAGACCATTGGTTTTGTAAAATATAAAAATAAATAACAATCGACGTTTATGTAGCCCAAACTATATTTATATACACCCGTAAAAAAATTTAACGTTTGCATTCACAGACTAGATGTATACATCTGACACTCACTATTATATAAAAAAAAAATACATTTTTTTTAGTTTTTATGATTAATATACATTATGTCAACAAATAATAATATACAGTACATCGGCGTATTTTTGCAAAAATATTACATATGCTAAGTTTAACAATGAGTACATCTTATACTACAAATAATTAGTATAAATATAATAAATCCAAATACTTTAATCGCTATGTGCAATGTTTAGATATTTCAAAATATATACAAAATTAACAAAATTAAGATGATATTTTTTTTCCATATCAAATGTAAATTATAACAACACTTATAACTTTAAGATAACATAGTATAAAATCTATACATTTGATCAAAAAAGTTTTTTATTTCCCGTGCTTGGCACGGGTCATTATAGACATGCAATTTCTATATAAGCAGATCCTCCTGTCATTGACTATTAATTCATGCACTTTTCAGGTTTAACAATCCGCGGAACATTTTTTTTTTACATCATTGTTACCCTAAAATACATTATTTACATTACACCATTTGTTTTGTAAAAATTAAAAACAAATAACAATCGGTGTTTCTGTAGCCCAAACTATATTTATACACACCCGTAAAAAATTAAACGTTTGCATTTACCGACTACGTGTATGCATGTGACAATGACTATTATATAAAAAAAAAAAAAACATATTTTTTAGTTTTTATGATTAATAAAATACATTTTGTCAACAAATATTATTACACAGTACGTCGACGTATTTTTGCAATAAAATTACATATGCTAAGTTTAAAAATGAGTGCATCTTATACTACAAATAATTAGTACAAGTATAATAATCCAAATATTTTTATCGTTATATGCAATGTTTAGATATTTCAAAATATATACAAAATTAAGATGATATTTTTTTCATATCGAATTTAAAATCTATACATTTGATCAAAAAAGTTTTTTATTTCCCTGTGCTGGCACGGGTCACTATATACTAGTTATAGAAATGATTGGAAGTAAGAGCTATGTGAATGCAATTAAGGAGTTAAGACTCGAGAGGATATTAGCATGTGCATATAGTAAAGACTCATATGTGAATGAAATAATGCTTGTTAATGGACCCACATCAGACAAAATAATAGATATACAAAGAATAGTTGCACACTTTAAAAGCAATTGGCATCTTTGAAGTTTGAATGATAAAAAAAATTTTGACAAAAATAAAACGATATTCATTCATTCAAATCGATAGAGTACATCAAATACAAACATAGCTAAAAACGTAAAGGGTGAATCTACGAACAAACTCACAGCACCCAAGTTAATAGCATACAACGGCAAAATGCCTACAAATAATATGATAAAACTTAAGTCGCCGAAATACTCATGCATCTGGATCTGCAACGTTATCGTTCAAATCATTGGTTGAATTTGTAATTGACTGATGTAGATCTTTCAAGAGGAACTGAGCAAACACCGCGACAAAACGCGAAATCAAACGCCGCACAAGACGACGAACAACACAACGCCGCACTTAGACGACGAAATCACAAAAACACAAAAGGAAAAACTTGATAGACGTGAAAACCACTTATTTAGATTGAAAGAAAAGGGGAAAAAAGATGTAGAGGGGTGATTCTAGGTCAAAATGACCTAAAACCACCCCTCCTCGATGAACAAAGGAGAAAGAAAGTTTAGAGAGAAGTTGGAGTTTCTCCCACTAGAAAACTAGGGTCGGCTAACACTTGAATGATAAATTTTATTGTGGAACATTTCAATATATAGTCTGACTGTGGATCGACTAGTATTTTAAAATTGTTCGAAACTCTAATGACCATAGTTATTGGGTTTTAGAAATAAAAGTTTACGATTCTCTTTGTCTTTACTGCTGAGATAATGACTTGATCGATATAAACTCAAACAAAAAAGAGAATTAAATTAGTCCTTAAATTTATTTTCCCCTTGGCTATTCAAAATGAAGCTGAACTGCTGGACCCAATGATAATAATTGAGGGCCACCTCTTTCCTATTAATATACTCCCTCCGTCCCTTAATACTTGACCTATTTAAATTTTTTTAATTTTAACCTAAATGACTTTGACCGTATTTTTCAACTAATATACAAATATAAATGATGACAGTCAGTCATTCACTGTTTTTAGTGTCATTTTCATGATATTTTGAGTTCACAAGCAAGCTTAAACAACAAAGAAAACAAGAAAAATAGAAGATTTTGAAGAAAGCAAAATCGTGTCACGTGTCACGGTTTGGAGCACAGAATGAAGTTAATTTGACATTGGTTAAAACGCGTTACGATGGTTATTTCGTGACACGATTTTAGGGACATATGGCACAAGGAAAGAAATGAAAGCAAGAGAAAATGATCAAAAAGATCGCAAAACAGGAGGTGTCGCTAGCATAAAAAAAGAATTGGGCTTCTATGTGTTGTTACTAACGGAAAGAAACAAATGAAGAATTAGGTTTCTTTACTTATTGGCATATATATATATGAGGAGAGCAGCAAAAAAAAGGAGGACGCTTGGTACAGAGAAGCCACGTTTTGGAAGAGAGGAATTAGGCATTCACGCAGCACGAGAGAAAAAGAAAAAGCTTGCATATGGAAACAAAAAAAGAACAACATCGATTGAAAGAAAATTAGAAGCTAAGCCGGCAACGACGGAATCCTATTGGTTTATTTTCTTTACTATGTTGTTTAATTCTTTGATTATGTCTAGCTAATTTCCTTTGATTAGATCTGAGATATTCCTTGTAACCCTAATTGAACCATGTTGCTATGAAACTCTATTTATTGTGAATGATAATCTAGTTTTTATTCAATTCAATTGTTCTTAATGCTTTTTATATCCTGATCAAATATAAGCATGATTTAGTGAGAATGAATGACTACTGACCATAACTTTCTACTTAGACATAATTGAATTGTTCTAATAAACAGGGTTAGTCTAGGAATGGATAATCATTTGTTAGTGATATTAGGTTAACGTGCTTACACCTTCAAATATTATTAGACCACCTAAGGAATTAGGGGCTGTAGTTTGAGAAGAGGGTTCTAAGTCAAGGGATTGATTAGGACTATTTTGTTAACTATCGTGAAACTAGAAAATCATTCATAAGAATAGGTGCAGTATACCAATTAGGAAACATAGATGATTCAAAAGACCTAGTCTCATCTCTCATATATATTTTCCAAAACTATCTTTATTTTCTGTTTATTTAATTTTATGCAATCAAATCAAATCTATAAACAAAATAATTTATACATCCTAAATATTTACTAAATTGCTAAATTGAGATTGAGATTAACACAGTCCTCGTGGGAACGATATTTTTACTACTTCGATAGTATTTAGTACACTTGCTAAAAAAATCTATCAATAAATAACATCATATAAGTTGTCGTTAGATTCGTCTCGATGAGTATTTTCAAAATATCAAATTTTCATAATTTTTCCTAATATATTATTCAAGATATTTAAGTTCAAAGTTATGCATTGACATGCGTAATAAAGTCAACTGTGTCAAGTATTAAGGGACGGAGGGAGTATCATTTAAGGATATTTAGAACAATATGTTATCATCAGTAACAAGCCATTGATGAATGGTTCCAATGTACAAATAACAAAAGAAAGACAAAATGAAATATTGGTGTGGAGACAAGATTTTAATATTTTGATGTGTTTCTCTGCCCTTCAAATTTCAGTTTAGTTTCACAAATCTAAATAAAAAAATATTAAGAAAAGTCTTCGCTAAGGATTCTATATGATATTTAAAAACTTATGTATTAATGCCAAGTGATGTGAGCGGAAGGTTCAACCATTAATGTCAATTGTATTTGGCTATGAGTTTTCCACGCTACTTTTTTCATAAGCACTTATATGGTAAGCGCTTATGACATGTTCAACTTATTCATAAGCACTTATATGACATGTTCAACTTATTCATAAGCACTTATATGGTAAGCGCTTATGAGATAAGGTGCAAAATAAGTTGTTTATCCAAACAGGGACGTTTCAATCTGTATAGATTGTCTGTTAATGTTTAACAAGTGATTCTGCTATGAGTTTTCCGCGCTACTTTTTTCATCCTCGATATGAGTTTGGATGTATTTGTCTAAAGAAATTTATTAATTTTGTATCGCTCAGAATGTTGATATCATAGTCAGAGTTCTTCATTGAAATGTAAATTGCGAAAAAGAAATATTGTACTTACATTCGCGAAAGAGTATTGTTCATGGTGGTAGATGAATGAAACCAGTCACCAGTTAGATAGAGCAATTCTCCATTTATTCTTTTTTTTATTCTTTTGTCCATTTCCTCGGAACAAATGAATTATGGTTGGTCTGAAGCCTGGATTAAAAGCATAATATAAATAAAATAAGTACTTGTTGTAAAAAATAGTTTATGAAAAGAAAGCGCTCTTAGTTCAGTTCGGTAGAACGGGTCTCCAAAACCCGATGTCGTAGGTTCAAATCCTACAGAGCGTGATTCTTCTTAGATTGAGAATGACACTTAAATCTTAAATATTAAATAATGGGATAACAGTCTAATCAAAAGTTTTATTAGATAAAAGAAAACAGAGAATCTTGAGAACTATTCGAAATTCAGAAGAACTATTTGAGTTGTACCAAGTCTGAAACTATTTGAGATTTCAAGGGATTTTAAAAGACTTTTTTATTATAAAAAAATCTTGTGGTATTCAATCAAGACTTTTATAAAATATAAATAAATCTTGTGGTATTCAATTAAGGATGGTGTTTTGGATTGAAATTTCAAGGAATTTTAAAAAACTTTTTGATTATAAAAAAGTCTTGTGGTATTCAATCAAAACTTTTATAAAATATAAATAAATCTTGTAGTATTCAATTAAGACAATCAAGACTTTTTTTTCAATGCAACGAAATCCATTGGTATTCAATTAGGATTTCTCACAACTTATAAAATGTCTTTGGGTATTCAAAAATTGATAGACTTCGATTAATTCTTTATGGGATGGATTTTGTGAGACTTCTTGATTAAAAATGTGAACAAAATGCTCATTCAACAAACAATGTCACAAATTTGTGAGACTCACAATTTTCTTATCCTTGCTGTCCACCGAGATTCATTTTCCCATTAGTTTCAAGATGCATAGAACATTATTCCAGGTGAACATTATTTTGGGTGTAGAAAACTTTCGGTCAATATAGTTTGAGCTACCTTCACCGAAATAATGTTGGTGGATTGCAAGGCTTATAAACTTTGAAGCAGTCTTGAATTTTTTTTGTTTTGTTTTGAAAGGACGGTCATTTTTAAATCACTATACTTTTTCAACCAAATCATTGTTATTATGGAAGGGAAAAAAAATGCAAGACTGCTTCAATGTTGGACGTATTAACTTTCATTCTCGTAAAATTTTAGCTATTTGTTCAATTTATTAGTTCTGTTTCAAACTAATTTTCTTTTAGGATGACTCTGTGTCTAAAACCATTTTTAATATGTAAGATGGCTTCAAAAAATTTTCCTATAATATCCCTCAAATATTTTAGCTTGTAAAGGTTTTGTCGATGAAGAAGGATGCAGATTTCTTGCTTGTGAATGGTTGGGAGTGCATATAGGAAAAGTTAATATTGGAAAGAAACAAAATTTGAAAGCTGGAAAGCAAAGCTCAGCAGTGTTAATATTGGACACATCCCACAAAATAATTGAGGCCAAAAGAAAAAAGGAAAAGATTGGTGGACACACTCAATTAAAAGCATCGAAATCTTTAAATAGCAGATCCTGTATATACATTTTTACTTTAGGAAAGTGAGTCAAATATGCAATTTCTAGTTAAATTCCTCTCATATACTAAAAATAAATGTATCATATTGTCATTTTTCTTATCACCTGTGTTAAAATTTAAAAATAATTTACTAGAGATTACGTTGATAACCTTTCTAAATGTGATAACTGATGAGTATATCATTGCTGAAAAATATAGCATTTACTAAATGAAGGTTTGAATGTAAATGATATTTCAAAACACACACTTTCTAAGAAAGTATGATATTATTGTATGGGCCCAAAAGAAGACATGACACATACTCAGTCAAATAAGTTTCAGAGAAAAATAATGTTGTGAATTGTTGTTATTTGTGGCCACTTCTTTCAATTATTTCCTATAATATCCCTTAAATATTTTTTTTTATTATATTTTTTGAAGATATTGGAAAATTAATATGTTACCACAAGTAACAGATAAGTAATGATTTGTAAAGTAAAGCAGGGAAAGTAAAAAAAGAATATGTAAATGAAATTGCATGAAAGGAGGAAAGAAAGTTAAGAGTAATGAAGACTCAAGAAGACTTAGCTTGTGCATATAGTTAAGAGTCACAATTGTTGCTGAATAGTAATAGTTGCACACTTAAATTGCAACTTGCTGCATCTTTGAAGTTTCAACGATGTACCATTTCCATAGATTTTTTCTGAACTAAGTACAATTCCTCTTATCTTCACTATATTTTAAAGACTTGACACAACCACCACAAATAATAAGATGATTGTTGAATAAACTCTTCAACTATTTACATTTTTTAAAGAGAAAATAAACCAATCGGAAGCTACGACTCGATCGAACTTTACACATGCAAAAAAAAAAAAAAAAAGACTACCAGAGGTTACAACCTAATCCGTTGAGAGGCCTTTATGCGATCCAAGGACCTATTGAACAACAATAAAATGACATAGTAAAATATGGTGTCCAATAATAATAATTTTGTGCATAGTTATTTGAGCAGGGCCACTTCTTTCAATCATTTGCGGTTAATATCTTTATATGATCATATTTTGAAAATTGAAAAAGTTTAGAACAATATTTTTTATAAAAAGTTTTTTGTTTGTGGTGGCCGGGGTTTGAACCCTGGATTTTGCATGTATTATGCATTGTCCCTACCAACTAAGCCAAGCGCACGACGACATTTTTACAAAAAGTTTAAAACATGTTAGTACATGTAACAAATAATTGATTAACTGTGCAGATGTTCACATAAGAAAAGAACATGAAATTCTGCTGCGGAAAAGATATTAATATTTTGATGTGTAATTTGCTCTTGAAATTTCAATTTTTGTTTCAATCATCTAAAGAAAAAATTAGGGAAAGGCATTTCTTGAGGAGGTACTGATTGCATTTTGGAAGCTTGCTGAATGTAGGTATTCATTATTGCTTGAATATACTTTTCAAACAATATATACATTTTCGTTAAGATAATTCAACAGTTGAATCGATAAAATTAAAATCTAAAGAGCTATGAAACGGATTAACCGACGAGAGTTACTCATAGAGTGAGTGGAGGATCACGACCATACCCCAAAGCAAACATTCCAAAAAGAGAACGGTCCACAGAAGGTGACATGTCATGAGGCGCGTTGCTGATAAACAATCCATACATATATACGCATTCCAAATAAACATCTGCAGCAGCAAGATTCATTTATTTTATTGTCATAAAGAAGGCTAAATGTAAGTAAAAACTAAAGCTTATCAGAAATTTAGACAGAAACCGAAGTAAAGTTAAAACTTCCAAATGAAAACAGAAAAAGAAAAAAGCTATTTTCATGTTCTTTGTTTGGAAACATGCAGGTCAGATATAATCTAGAATGTTCTTTCTCGTGATGGTGGATAATAATATTCTTACCAATTGCGTCGACCTGAGGCAGAACCATCTTTCCGGAGTGAACTCCTTTGACACAGCTTGACCAATAGACTTTGTATGCTTAGAACACAGCCCTAAAATGATATATATATTTAGTCAAATATATGTAGGCTTATTCATGACATGAATAAGTTTATTAATATGACACTAGCTCTATTATTTCACCAATACTTATCAGAAAACATTCTTAATCAAAAGTAAAATTATAACTATGCAAAAGAGGGAATGAATGCTCTCATGTTAAAATTTTACATTACCTTTTCACTTGAAAATTTTGTTTTAAATTGTCACTCTCATGTAACTACGAAATTTTCCATGTGAAGTAACATTTGGACCATTAGAGTTGTGGAATCAGTAACATGCAAATGCAATACAAAACTTCCGACTATAGAGTACAGACAAACAAAATGGGTTTGCTATCTGTTTTGTTAAAACCATAATTAAGTGCTTACAGAATAAGTTATTTCTATAACAAAAGATAAAATAAAGTTAAATTGTTTTCATATAAGATAAAAGTTGTTTTCATAAGCCCTCTTAGAGAGCTTATAGAAATAACTTGAAAATACTTTGATCACTATGAACTCAATTGGCATAAAGTCTTTTATTAAAAATTTGGATATGGTAACAAATAAATTTTTTGTGGAAATATTTGTATAGTACCTTTTGCTGTTAAGAAAAGCTCTGTTCTTGAATAACTTACAGAAGTTAAAGTCAAATGTGTACAGCTAACTGTTGTATATTTCAGTAAACTCACTCTGCTTATAGATTTTCACATAGCAACCAATCCTTCAGTTTCTCCAAAGGTCTACAGAACAAGGAGGAGTAATGAAGTATAACAGTTTTCAATTTGTTAGATACTACCTCAAAAAGAAAAAATTTAAGTATTAATATAAACTATTGTATTGAAACTTTGTGTCTAAGCATGTAAGTCATTTGTTTGATTGAATGAACTTGTAGACAGAACAAGACATAAATATGAATTTGAATAAGGGAAAAGAAATTTTTGATGACTGGAGTCCTGATCAAGAAAACTTCAATGAATAGAATTATGATCTATTCTACAAAAAAAAAATGATCAGGTAATTAATTTATAATGTCAGTTCATATAGTTTATAAGCAATACTCTTTCTTACATGTATTTCACATATAGTTTTTGAAAATTTGCCAACATGTGAGTTCCTAGTCAAACAAAGAATGTTAGAAAGATCTTTGGATGAAATTGAAGAGGCTCTATGAACTACATGCGCTAACAAGTTGTGGTGTTTGATGTCAATGCCGCTACCCCTACTGTGGAAAATCTATCACAAACCAATTGGCGCATAACAACATTCCTTTTGAAAGAACGTGACTTCGCAAAAGTGTTGCTCCTTAATTTGTAGATTTTTGTATCAGGTTTTGTATTTTTCCCAATCAAAAATATTTTTGGCAAATTCTTTGTGAGAGTTAACTTAAAATCAGAAATCTAGAGTATCGTGCCACGATGGAGAAGCATCGCGCCACGATGGTTGAAGCAAGATTTCTGGGAAGACACTGGAAATTTCGTGCCACGATGAAGACTCATCGCGCCACGATGATCGCGCTGAAGATAAAAATAAAACGTATTTTTCAGTTAGATTTGTTTCAGTTTTTTAAGGGTTTACTTTCCACGATAAATTCAGCCTTGTATCAGATGATAAAAGTGTGTAGAAAAACAAGGTTTAGACCAACAAACAAACTAGGGTTTATAGAGAATCTCTCTTGGCAACAACTCTAGGGTTGGGATTGTTTTGATTCACCTTGAACAAAACACTATTAGGATTGAGTCTCTTGGTCACGGGAAGAGGCTGGGACTTGGGTAAAATTAGGTTTGAAGACTGATTCTTGAAACTCATTATCTCTTTGTAAAGAAACTCATTCATTATAGTGGATCGGAGAGCTGCTCTCTCCCCCAGACTAGGTCATCATTAGACCGAACTGGGTAAACAAATATCTTGTGTTTTTCTCTCTCTCTCTCTCTCTCTCTCTCTCTCTCTCTTTTATCTCTTGCTGTTTTTGTTTGGATTATTTGCTACCCGCTTGATTTGATTACTTGGTATTAATTTGCTCCACGCATCAAGTTTTTATTGGTGTGGTTTTCTCAACGAATTCACAACAATTGGCGCCCACCGTGGGGCAAAGGTCAAGTCAATAACCAAGTATAATGGGTTCGAAGTGGGATATTGAAAAGTTCACCGGTAGTAACGACTTCGGGTTGTGGAAGGTGAAGATGAAGGCAATCTTAATTCAACAAAAGTGCGTTGAAGCACTAAAGGGAGAAGTACAGATGTCTGCACTGTTGGAACAAAATGTGTTTCACAATGAACCTTATTAAGTTTTGATGATAACAAGGTATTAAAAATTGTCAATTGGTTATTACTAATAATTGTTCAAGTGTACAGGACCAAAGGCTACTCAAGTTATTTCAATAGGTCTTGGAAGAACAATGGAAAGAAAAAGAAATTCTGAGCATCTGAAGAAAACTGCTCCTGAAGCTAAACTGCTCCTGAAGAGATGACGTCATCAGAAGCAGAAAGTCATCAGAAGCAAAAGATTTCATCAGAAGCAAAAGTTTTCACCAGAAGCTACATTTGATCTTTTAATCAAACTGAAGATTCAAAGTAGCTGATTCTCAATTCAGTCTTATCAAAGAAGAACGAAGAATTGAAAGGGAGGTATCAACGGATATATGGATAGCACTGAGCACTTGCCTCTCATTAATAGAGTTGACAAAGTACAAGTGTACAACCACTACCTCCACTACTCTGTTTTCTGTCTACGCTACAAGACAAAACAACAGCCATGCCTGCAGAATTGTACACTCAAGATGGGAATGAATTTGAAGTTTATTCTTCAAAGGACTACACCCAAATCAGGCAAAGGATCACTGGTGGATATTCAAAGGATTTCAAACGACTCTTTAGACGTGCTGATTATCTCAACGTCTCTTTCACGCCTCTATATAAAGGAGTGAAGACTTGAAGATTGCAGACATAGATACATAAGTTCAAAAGCGCCAAAACTCTGTCAATTTGATTCTACAAAGCACACTGAATTTCTGCACTGATTTGATACATCTTAGAAATTCAAAGTCTAGAGTCTTTTCTGTATTGTATTGTGAACACCACTGATTGTATATCAAGTGTTCAATTCAAACTCAATTCTCTGTATTTTTGTTTGATTAGAAGTCTCTTGCCTGCGTGCTTGAGCATTAGAAGTCTCTTGCTTAGTGCTTGAGCATTGGAAGACTCTTGCGTGTGTGCTTGAGCATAGTTTTGTGAAGTCTCATACTTAGAAAGTATTGAGCAGTTGTAATCTTGTGATTATAGTGAAATCTCCTTGGAAGTGCAAGGGGGACTGGACTACTTCCGTGTTGTGGAAGGAACCAGGATAACTGCTTGTGTCTTTGTCTTTCTTTTCTCTGCTCTGTTCTTTTCCGCTGCAATCTGACTCTGATCATTTCATCAGAAGCAATCAAACTGCTTCTGAAGTTTTATCAGAAGAAGTATTTTTTAAGAGAAAAAGAAAACACAATTCAACCCCCCCCCCTCTTGTGTTTTTCACCTTCATGCACATCTAACACCTGCTGAGAAGACGGAGATGAATGATAAGGCGGTCAGCGCTATCATTTTGTGTCTTGGGGATAAGGTGTTGAGAGAAGTATCAAGGGGGGCTACTGCTGTGTCTATGTGGAATAAGCTTGATTCATTATACATGACCAAGTCTTTGGCACATAGACAGTGTCTGAAACAACAACTCTACTTTTACCGTATGGTGGAGTCAAAACCTATAATGGAGCAATTGACGGAGTTCAATAAGATTATTAATGATTTGGCGAACATAGATGTTAATCTGGAAGACGAGGATAAAGCCTTACACCTACTGTGTGCTTTACCCAGGTCCTTTGAGAATTTCAAGGATACTATGCTTTATGGCAAAGAGGGCACTATCACTTTGGAGGAAGTTCAAGCAGCTTTGAGAACCAAAGAGTTAACCAAGCAGCTTTGATGATAGTGGAGAAGGCTTGAATGTCTCAAGGGGGTGAAGTCAGAACAGAGGAAAAGGGAAAGGCAAGAATTCCAGGTCAAAGTCTAGGTCGAAGGGTGATGGCAATAAAACACAGTACAAATGTTTTATTTGTCATAATCCAGGTCACTTCAAGAAGGATTGTCCGGAGAGAAAGGACAATGGAGGTGGAAATTCATCCGTTCAGATTGCAAGCAAAGATGAAGGTTATGAGAGTGCTGGAGCACTAACTGTGACAAGTTGGTAACCTGAAAAGAGCTGGGTCTTGGACTCTGGGTGCTCTTATCACATTTGTCCAAGAAAGGAGTACTTTGAAACGTTAGAGCTGAAAGAAGGTGGAGTAGTTCGCCTTGGTAATAATAAGGCTTGTAAAATTCAAGGTATGGGTACTATCCGACTCAAAATGTTTGATGATCGTGATTTCCTTTTGAAGAATGTGAGGTATATTCCTGAACTTAGGAGAAATTTAATATCCATAAGCATGTTTGATGGTCTAGGCTATTGCACTAGAATTGAACGTGGTGTGATGAGAATTTCTCATGGTGCATTGGTTATGGCTAAAGGGTCTAAAATACAAGGTCTATATATTTTAGAAGGTTCTACCGTAATAGCAAATGCATCGGTTGCTAGTGTTGACACTCTGGACATAACTAAACTTTGGCATTTGAGGTTAGGTCATGTCAGTGAGAGGGGTTTGGTGGAGCTAGCTAAACAAGGTTTGCTAGGGAATGAAAAATTGAACAAGCTAGATTTTTGTGATAACTGCACATTAGGCAAACAACACAAGGTGAAGTTTGGAGTGGGGGTGCATAAATCTAGTAGGCCTTTTGAGTATGTTCATTCGGATCTTTGGGGTCCAGCATCGACGAAGAATCATGGGGGAGGTTCATATTTCATGTCTATCATTGATGATTATTCTAGAAGAGTATGGGTTTTCATTCTGAAGAAGAAAAGTGATGCTTTTGAAAAATTCAAGGAATGGGATATACTTATAGAAAATCAGATTGGTACCAAACTGAAAGTGTTGAGAACTGACAATGGCTTGGAGTTTGTTTCAGAACAGTTTAATGAGTTTTGCAGGAAGAAAGGTATAAAGAGGCATAGAACCGTGGCATACACACCTCAACAGAATGGTCTTGCTGAAAGAATGAATAGGACTCTGTTGGAGCGTGTGAGATGTATGCTGTTGGGAGCTGGATTGTCCAAGAGTTTCTGGGGAGAGGCTGTTAGTACTGCAGCATATTTGATTAACAGATGTCCATCAATAGGGATAGATCTCAAGACACCTATGGAGGTTTGGAGTGGGACACCGGCAGACTACTCTAACTTGAAAGTCTTCGGAGCTTTAGCGTTTGCCCATGTCAGGCAAGACAAACTTGATGCTAGAGCTGTGAAGTGTATTTTCATGGGTTATCCTGAAGGTGTGAAAGGTTATAGACTGTGGAAGATGGAACCTGGAGAATCAAAATTTATTATAAGCAGGGATGTTACTTTTGATGAGACCCGCATGGGGATGAAGTGCAAAGACCTGGATACAAGCTCAGAAACGGGGACAGAGAAACTTCAGTTTGAGGTGGAGCCTATCACTGATGAAAGGGAAGAGGAGGATCAAACTCCAGTACCTGATGAGGGTGAAGGCCAAGAGATAGTGAATCCTGACTATCAGCTAGCAAGAGATAGGGAGAGGAGACATATCAATCCACCTAACAGATACGGTTATGCTGACCTTATTTATTATGCTTTGAATGCGGCTGAAGAATTGCAAGACTCGGAACCAAAGAACTTCAGGGAAGCATTAGAAAGCAATGAAAACAAGGACTGACTGAAGGCAATGAATGAGGAAATGCTTTCATTGGAGAAGAACCAGACTTGGAAACTTGTTTCATTACCTGAGAATCAAAGGGTAGTGGGAAGCAAGTGGGTGTTCAAGATGAAAGAAGGTATACCAGGGGTCGAAGCACCAAGGTATAAGGCAAGACTTGTAGCAAAGGGTTTTACTCAGGTGGAAGGGATTGATTACAATGAAATCTTTTCACCGGTGGTAAAACATTGTTCTATAAGGGTACTTATGGCGATTGTTAACATGTATGATCTTGAGTTAGAACAAATGGATGTGAAGACCGCATTTCTACATGGAGAGTTGGAAGAAACTATCTATATGCAACAACCAGAAGGTTTTGTAGAAGACAATACAAAAGTGTGTTTGTTCAAGAAATCTTTGTACGGGTTGAAGCAAAGTCCAAGGCAGTGGTATCGTCGGTTTGATGAGTTCCTAGTAAAGGCTGGTTTTGTGAGAAGCAACTATGATAGTTGTGTTTACATGATGAGAAGGAATGAGAAAGTCATTCTCTATCTTCTCCTTTATGTAGATGATATTCTTATGGCAAGTTCTGACATACAAGAGATTCAGAAGCTCAAGGAAAGATTGAATGATGAATTTGAGATGAAGGATCTTGGTAATGCAAAGAAGATACTTGGAATGGATATCATAAGAGACCGGAACAAAGGTGAGTTGTTCTTATCTCAGCAGGGGTACTTGAGGAAAGTGGTGGAGCGGTTCAGAATGAAAGATTCTAAAGTCGTTAGCACTCCTCTTGGTCACCACACTAAGCTATCTATAAAGCAATGTCCTCAATCCGATGAAGAAAAAAGCAAGGTGGAGGGTACTCCCTATGCAAGTGGGGTTGGAAGCATCATGTATGGTATGGTTTGTAGTAGACCGGACTTATCCTACGCAATCAGTGTGATAAGTCGGTTTATGGCAAATCCGGGTCAAGTACACTGGCAAGCTTTGAAGTGGGTTCTGAGATATTTGAATGGATCTTTGAGAGGTGGTCTAAAGTATACAAGGTCACAACCAGGTAGGGATGCTTTGGAGGGATATGTGGATGCGGACTATGCAGGTAACGTAGACACCAGAAAATCTTTGTCAGGTTTTGTGTTTACAATGTTCGGTACAGCGGTAACTTGGAAGGCAAATCAACAATCAGTTGTAGCCCTTTCAACAACTCAAGCAGAATACATAGCCCTTGTTGAAGGGGTCAAGGAAGCCATATGGTTGAAAGGTATGATTGGAGAAATGGGGATTAGTCAAGGATGTATGAAGATACATTGTGATAGCCAAAGTGCCATTCATTTGACAAATCATCAGGTGTATCATGAAAGGACAAAGCACATTGACATTCGTTTGCACTTCGTCAGAGACATGATTGAGACTAAGGAGATCATGGTAGAGAAAGTGGCATCGGAAGACAATCCAGCAGACATGTTCACCAAATCATTACCAAGATCAAGATTCAAGCATTGCTTGGACTTGATAAACTTCATTGAAGCATAGATGAAGGACTGGAGAGAGCAGCAAGGTGATTGATGGTTAAACTGGCATCATCACTGATTTGAAGTCAAGGTGGAGAATTGTGAGAGTTAACTTAAAATCAGAAATCTGGAGTATCGTTCCACGATGGAGAAGCATCGCGTCACGATGGTTGAAGCAAGATTCCTGGGAAGACACTGGAAATTTCGTGCCACGATGAAGACTCATCGTGCCACGATGGTCGCTATAAAAATAAAACGTATTTTTCAGTTAGATTTGTTTCAGTTTTTTAAGGGTTTACTTTCCACTATAAATACAGCCTTGTATCAGATGATAAAAGTGTGTAGAAAAACAAGGTTTAGACCAACAAACAAACTAGGGTTTATAGAGAATCTCTCTTGGCAACAACTCTAGGGTTGGGATTGTTTTGATTCACCTTGAACAAAACACTATTAGGATTGAGTCTCTTGGTCACGGGAAGAGGCTGGGACTTGGGTAGAATTAGGTTTGAAGACTGATTCTTGAAACTCATTATCTCTTTGTAAAGAAACTCATTCATTATAGTGGATCGGAGAGCTGCTCTCTCCCCCAGACTAGGTCATCATTAGACCGAACTGGGTAAACAAATATCTTGTGTTTTTCTCTCTCTCTCTCTCTCTTTTATCTCTTGCTGTTTTTGTTTGGATTATTTGCTACCCGCTTGATTTGATTACTTGGTATTAATTTGCTCCATGCATCAAGTTTTTATTGGTGTGGTTTTCTCAACGAATTCACAACATTCTTTCTATAGCTTAAAACATATTAAAGTTCAATTGTGTGAAAATAAATATGCATGTTAGACCAGTTTCTATTTTCTGCTCTGCTGTTGCTTCCAAACTACATTCCTCTAAACATGAGTGTTCACTTACATATATACGAGCGGTATGAGCGGAATGTCCATCCGACGGTATCAACATCAATATTTTGGGCCATATGAGTGTTCACTTACATATATGAATTGAGAATATTACAATGCCTGCTGCATTCTACTCTTGCTTATGCAAATTAAGAAGGATTTACAACGCACCTGCTACTATCCAGTAAGTAGTGAGTTCAAATTCAATATGTGTCGGCAAACTTTTTCACATTTTAATTTTCGGACCATTTAAATTAATTAATGGCTAAAACACAAACAATGAGAGTAGGATTCAAAATCCAGATAGACAGGTAACTAAAGGAATTTGTTCCATTTATTTGTAGCATCCATTACTTCCATTGCTGTTTATGCACAGGTTTTATCAAAGGAGATACTATATGTAACAACCACATTAATTCAACAAAATGTTTATATGAATAGAATATTTAGAACCAATAACATGGATTCTTCTACTTGTTCCATTTATTTATGCTTCATGTTTCCACATACTAACAAAGCAGTGGAACAGAATATTTCAAACAGTATCCAACATTCTGAATCATATGAGCATTTGCTTAAAGCTACAAAGCAAGAATATTACAAACCCTACTGCATTGTACTCTGTATGACTGGACCAAGCAGGTTATTACAAAACATACCAAGATACAACCAAAAGATAATAAAATACAAAGAGACTTGTGGCAATCAATGGCAACCATTTTTTCTCCACTCAAAGATTTATACAAGATGAATCATGAGAACAATAACCACATATCCCACTTTTGTCTTCAATTTATCAAATGAACTGAGTTCCATCCACTTAGGCCATCATCACCTGTAAAGAAAATAAGCATTTTTATTTCATTATCTCAGATGACCTTAATATCAAATTTTTATTGTTAAAGAAAATGGTCTTCAGATAATTCCATTTAGACTCCAGTTTACAGAAGAAGAAAAAAAATAATCTTGTTATGTACACGAAAAATATAATGAGTTATTACAGGTGAGTAATCATATCTCAAAAAAGATACTTTTTCTATCGAAGGACTAAGTTACTTGAAATCAAACCGTTCTCAATAGCTAACATTCTCAAAATTGTACCTCTTGTAGAAATCCTTTGATCTTTATGAAAATACAATTTTTTTATGATTTAAGCTTGAATTTAATGAAGCAAAGATTGTAAGATTTTTGGAGGTATTGTTTGTCAGAAAGGTAATTAGAGACTAAAGGGTAACCAAAGAACAGTCCTTAAAACAAATAATTCAATTTTTGAAAATAACATTGAAATGAGTGATCATCAAATCTCATACAGAGGATACAATTTGAACTTTTACGAAAGATAACATTGTTTTGGAAGGTAAAAGGAAAACATACCTGAAAACGGTAACACAACTTGTCCTCATATGGTGAGTAATTTTGGACCAATGAGAATTTGTCCTTCAAAACTACATACATAGCAGAGATT
This sequence comes from Medicago truncatula, assembly GCF_003473485.1. Taxonomy (NCBI): domain Eukaryota; kingdom Viridiplantae; phylum Streptophyta; class Magnoliopsida; order Fabales; family Fabaceae; genus Medicago; species Medicago truncatula. The sequence continues at coordinate 10,693,709 of NC_053044.1, read as the reverse complement.
AATTAGTTGCCAATATGAAAATATTTTGAGATATCTTTGGATTGTTATCACAATCAATAACAGAGATTGATTATTGGCTTTGTGTTGATTATTGCATTTTAATATTGAATTATTGACCCATGAAATGATTTGAAAACGTACCTGAAACAGGAGCACAGCTTGTCTATCATATTGTGCGTTGGTTGTTTATTGTGATGACAGGGATGTGAGAAATTTTGGACCAATGTTCCTTCCTTTTATACCTTTCTTCTAACAATGGGCATCCCATAATGTACAGAGTGATAAGAGATGAAGGGAGGCTGTCTTCTGGTAATGAATCAAGCATTTTACAATCACTCAATCTAAGTGATTTCAGCGAGGACGGGAGGCAGTTGTCTGGAAATGACTCAAGCTTTTCACAATTCGCAAATCGAAGTGATTTCAGCGACAAAGGGAGGCAGTTTTCTGGTAATGACTCCAGATGATTACAACTTTGAAAGTCAAGGCTTTCCAGCGAGGAAGGGAGACAGTTTTCTGGCAATGACTCAAGCTCATAACAATCCACAAATCGAAGTGTTTTCAGCGAGGAAGGGAGGCAGTTTTCTGGCAATGACTGAAGCTGTCGACATTGACAGAAATCGAGACGTTGGAGAGAGGAGAGGTGTCGAAGCCCATTTCCATCAAAGGACTTCATCTTATAGAGATCCAGAGACACAAGGGAGATGGGTAGCAACGACTCCGTCACCAAGTTGTTAACTATATCACCTGCCTCTTTAATCATCAATTCGGAAAGAGTGGTTAGATCTTGGAGACCCCATTCCGTAACCGGCGGTGTTATTTTTTTGGAAAAAATAACAATCTTTTGTAATTTGGGAGGTAGACAAACTCCTTCACAAAATGACAACACTCCTCGACATTTCAGAAACAACTTCTCAAGGGCGGTGAGCGAGTTCATCTGAAGCTTGACTTTAAACAATTCAATTGAATCATGGGATCTGATCTCAAGATATTGGAGGCTCGAGGACCGAGGTGAAGACATTTCTAAAACATTAATGGAATCCAGACTACTACAACCATCTATGGTAAGTGATTTGAGCGCAGGGAAACCATCAAGTGGAAAGGATGTAAGTGCATCACAGCTATGACTTAAATAAAGTCTCACAAGTGATGTGTAATTGCTCCACGTTTCAGGAGGTAGGAAGGATAAATTCAAACAAAATTCAATTTCAATTGATTGCAATGAAGTGGGTAGACCACTTGAGGGTAATGCGGCGATAGATGAAAGAGAATAGAGTTTCAAGTGTTGAAGACAAGTGCTTCTTGGAATCATTTTTGGCATAGCTAATAGCTTAGCACACTTTCGAATCACTACATCTTCCATCATACATGGAGAATCACTCTCAAGCAATGACAATTGGGTCCTTTCACCAAACCCATCGATATTAATTTTCTTTACTGACGACAACCAATGCAAAGTGTTTGGCTCTGTTTCCAATAGATGAGAACAACCTTTTATTACAATTTCTTTTATGCAAGGAAGGTTGCTAGGCAAATGTCCCCTTAGTTCTCGACAATTACGTGTACTCCATAGCTCTAAGTCGAGGAAAAGCAAATTTTATGCCTTCATAGGGAAGCCATTCATTCCAATTTGGCATGTTGTCGAATTTTATACGCTCAAGGGTTGGAAATGGCTGGAAGGAAGAACAAGAACCTTCTTCTCCCTGGACATAATAGAACTCCGGACCAATTGTCTCCAACATGTTCATACCACATATTTTTAGGTCCTTGAGAGAAGGTAATTGACCTATGGGTGGAAGTGTCACACAATATTCACAATTACTGATACAGAGGGATACCATGTTAGAAAACGAAGAATTTCCCAACCAACTCGGAAAGCTTGTCCCACCATACAAGCAAATATTCAAGCTCTTCAGATTTATTGGAGGTTGCAACATATCGAGCACAACTTTCACTTTTTGCGAGTCTTCACTTTGCTTTCCCCATATCAGCTCTAACTCCTCAATTTTCTCTTTGCTTTTCAAGTTGGCATCACGTGCCTCCCAGGCATCAACAACATTATACAGGTTCTTGATGGTAAGTTTTCCTTGTAGGTTTGGGAATTTCCTTAGCTCTTTAATACTTAACCCTATGTGGTTCTTACCAACTAAAAAAAGGGTGAGAGTTTGAAGGTTTTCTAGTCCCCCAATTTCCAAAGGTAACTCATTAATGTTAGTCCCACTTATATCAAGGTGACGTAAACTGACTAAATTTCCAATATGTATTGGTAATTCAGTGAGACTCCAGCAGTTTGATAAATTCAAGGTCTGTAAATTGTAAAGGTTACATATTGTATCAGGTAAGCTTTCGATTCCAGTGAAGGAGATATCTAGATACCGCAACAGCACCAAATTCCCAATTGAATCTGGTAGCTTGGTGATGTTTGCATACCCTGATAGTGATAACAGACGCAACCTTTTTTGTGATGGTAGCAAATCATCAACCACCTTCAAGGATAAGTATTTATCATACGACGTTGTGGGGTAAATAGATAGGAAGCTTCGCAAGACTTTGAAGTTGAATAATTTCGCAAACTTCATGAAAATGTCATACAGTTCTTGATTATATGAAACATGACGAACCTTTTCAGGGATGTCACCACATCCAAGTCTGAAACAACTTTGTCCAGATATGACTGTAGCCAAATCGTTGACAAGGTCATGCATGACAAACTTTTCTCCACGAGCATCATTGCTTAATTGTTGAATTAACGATCTCGATAACAATTCAGCAAAGCAATCATCACCTAATTCCTCCATCGCTTTTCCCCCATGAGAACAATCAAGGAAGCCTTCTGCCATCCACAACAAAACCAATTGCTTCCTATCAAGTGGGTAATCCTTTGGAAAAATTGAACAATATGCAAAACATCTTTTCAAATGACAGGGAAGATATTGATAACTCAAATGCAAAGCAGGAAGAATATTATCATTTGATAAGTTCCATATGTCGCTGTTCAAAATTGAAGTCCACTCTGTTATTTCTACCTTTGAACGTAGAAGTCCTCCTAGTGTTTTGGCAGCTATTGGCAATCCTCCACACTTCCTTGCAATCTTCCGGCCAATTGCTTCAAGGGTTGTGTTTGTACTATGGGGAAACTTATCATTGCCCAATGCATGCTTTGAGAGTAAAGTCCAACAATCTTCATTTGACAGAAGTTCTAATTTATGTATAGGAAATGTGTGTGCCACCTCAGCTACTTTTTCTTGGCGCGTTGTTATAATCACCATGCTTCCAGGTTTTCCATCAATGAAGGGACTTACTAGTGCAATCCAATCATTATAATTGTCATTCCACAGATCATCCAACACAAACAAAAATCTTTTCTCCCTCGAGTTTTTCTTTAACTCAACTTGAAGGACACCAAGATCATTGCTATCCGAAGTTGTCGAAGTGACAGATTCAAGGAGAGACTTTGTTACTCTCATAATATCAAAATCCTCAGACACACAAACCCATGCCTTCAAATCAAAATGGTGTTGAACTTCTTTATCATTGTAAACAAGTTGGGCAAGGGTAGTTTTTCCTAAACCTCCCATGCCTAAAATTGCAACAACACCTATATTATTGTCGGTTGTTTCTCTCTTTGAAAGCAACATGTTCATTATTGTCTCTTTATCATCCTTCCTACCCACCATGACAGATTCATTTACCACCGAACTTGAAGGAGTTCTATGTGAAACCCTTGCGATTTTAGTTTGCAGACCAAGTATATCTTTATTCTGTGCAAACAATTGCAAGCTTTCACACATGATCTTCATTTGAGAATTGATCTCTCTGTAGAAGCTATTAAAAGGAGATGAAAGGAAGTTCATCACCTGATAACTTTTGTTTTGAGCTTGTGCATTCTCCACCTTGCATCGAAGGGAATCATAACTGATTTCGCTGAGCAAGTCCTCAGCATCAAAGACAGCATCTTTCAAGTCATCAAGCCATAGTTTGACAGCAGGATTGTTGATCTGCTTCTCCTCCGCATCATCCAGCACAACTTGAAGAGTGAGCAGTGTTGTTTTCAGCTGCCTCGAGAGTGAGACATTCAACTTGGTGTTTTTGATGTAATCACGAAACTCTGTTGAAGCAAGTTTCTCAACCAAGGTCTGAATAGTTGCAGAGAGAAAAGCACTTCCTATTGCAGCCATATCTTCTATCGGATATTGTTAGAGCAAATTAGCAAGTAAGGAACTTGTAGCTAATAGCAGAATTTTGATAGAAATTAAGAGCTATGAAGATTGGGGGATAACAATAATTGCAAGTAAGACTCGTGTATAATAGTTTATGGATCAGATCAAATTGCAAGCAAGGAGCAAAGAAAGAGTCATGAATGGTTAATACTTGTTTGTTGGCTCATAATGGTTAATGGATCTACTTCTGACAAAATAATATACAAGGAAATGTTGTACGCGTAAAATGCAACTTGCATCTTTGAATTTTCAACCATGTACCATTTCAATATATTTTTTCTGAAGTAGAAGAGACAATTCCACTTATCCCGCTGTTAAAGTAAAATATATTTTGAGGCCTTTGAGCAATCCAAGGGACATATTAAACAAACATCCAATGACATAGTCAAATATGGTGTCCAATAATAATAATTTTGTGAATAATTTATTTCAGTAGGGGCCACTTCTTTCAATTATTTTCATTTAATATCTTTGAATGATCATATTTGAAAATTGAAAAAGTTTAGAGCAATATTTTATTTTACAAAAAGTTTAAAACAATATGTTAGTACATGTAACAAATATTTGATTAATTGTACGGATGTTAAGCAAGACATTTTGATGTGTAATTTGCTCTTGAAATTGTCCTTAATAGCTTACATCTTCAAAATTTACTAGCATTTTTTCTTCTTTTTCTTTTTTTAAGGAAAGTAGGATATATTTTTGTTATCTACAAATTTTAAGTTATGAAGCAGCAAATGAAGCAAAGGGTCGTGAAGCAGAAAGTTACTAAAGGGTCAATTTTTTTCTTTTTCTGTGGTAAATAATGCAGACAAAAAAGAAATGAGTAAATCTGATAGGACTTCATTGTTGTGATTCTTGGAATTAATAGTTGCAGCTAAGACTAGTTGAAAAGTAGAATCAAGAGCATCAATCTTTATTATATTACTACATACCAACAAACAAAACAGTAGAACAAAATATTTCAAACGATGAATGTTATGAGCATCCACTTACACATAACTACGAATTAAGAATATTGCAAACCCTACTACACTCTACTCGGTCTGAAGAATATTGCAAACCCTACTACACTCTACTCGGTCTGACCGGCTCATACAGTCGACGATAAGGAAACACAAACTGACTTTTGCTAACAGTTTGAACATAATGAACTAGTAACTGATAGGTAGGAGTTGGCAATTCAATTAATAAAATTGAAATTGGCGAACCGTTTGCACAAAATGAATAAACCAGGAAGTGAAATTGTTTGGCAGGGAATGTATACAAATCAAAAGATGGTGATTTAGAAAAAAGTAGTTGCACAGTATCAGCAAGGGACTAGTTAGTAACTGCTAGATAGGAGTTTATTGATGAACAAGAGAATAAACTTAAAAAAATACAGAAAACTGATTTTTATGAGTTATTCCAGCTGATTAACAAAGAAACTGATTTATGCAGAAAACTGGCAGTGTAAATTTATTCAAGATATGTGTATAAGATTTGATTTCTTGCAATCCTTACAATAATTTATTAACAAATAGTCGAACAGTCTATGACGTAAGTAATTAAATGATGTGGAGTCCAGTTTTGATCAGTGTGTTAATCATCATATGAACCTTAAAAACCTCAAAGATCATCATTATGGAAGTGGACTATGTTATGGTTATTAATATCTCTTTGGACTGTGCACACACAAATGATAAATCATTTTCGACGAGGCAGGTAAATGAAAAACGTACCTGAAATAAGAATGCAACTCTTCTCTCTCATCAGTACTTTAACATGGCTCATATTGTGATTTCGCCATTTATTTTTATGACAGGAATGAGAGAAATTTTGGACCAATGTTCCTTCCTTTTATACCTTTCTTTTAACAAAGGGAAAAATACGATGCTCAGACGCTTCAGAGAATCAGGGAGGCAGTCTTCCGGTAATGATTCAAGTCTTTCACAACTCCAAATTTCAAGTGATTTCAGCGAGGAAGGAACGCAATTTTCAGGAAATGGCTCAAGTTGTTGACAATTACGAAAGTGAAGATTTCGAGAAAGGAGAGGTGTTGAAGCCCATTTCCATCAAAGGACTTCATGTTATAGAGATCACCAATATTCAGAGACACAAGGGAGATGGTTAGCAACGGCTCTTTTACCAAGGTGTTAACTATATCACCATCCTTTTCAATTACCAATCTTGAAAGAGTGGTAGGCAAACTCCTTCACAAAATGACAACTCTCCACAAGTCAAAGCCCACTGTTCAAGAGCAGTGAGCGTCTTAAGCTTGACTTTAAACAATCCAATTGCTTTATGGGATTTGATTTTAAGTGGCTGGAGGCTTGACGACCGACATGAAGGACTTTCTAAAATAAAAATGGAATCCAAACACCTACAATCACGTATGTCAAGTGTTTGGAGCAAATCTTCAGCATCAAAGAAAACATCTTTCAAGTTATCAAGCCACTGTTTGACATGGGGATTACTGATCTGCTTCTCCTTTGCATCATCTAGTACAGCCTGAAGATTGAGCATGGTTGTTTGTGTAAGAGTTAACTGAAAATCAGATTTATGCGGAATCGTGGCATGATCGCAAGGCAACGTGGCACGATGGAGGTTTCAGTTTTGAGGCAAGGCACTGGAAAAATCGTGGCACGATGGGATCACATCGTGTAGGGATGGCAATGGGTACCCAATGGATAGGGTACTACAGTATCCATCTCCATACCCGCGTTTGTAAAAAATGTCTGTATCCGTGCCCATACCCTCGTGGGCAACAACTTTAGTGCCCTTCCCCATACCCTATGGGTACTTAAGTGCTCATACCCTCACCTATTACCCGCACTTTAGCCATGAAAAGATAATAAAAATCACCACACTTGAAATAAAACTATGATGCAAATTTTTTTAAATCAACTTACGAAATAATATGAATCGTAATATTTAACCAAATAAAAAAACATCCAAATTATTCCTAGAAAGAAAAAAAAAATAGATACCTTACATCAGTTATACGTTAAAAAGTTCTAGTTGCATGTTAAAATCATAATAAATTGTTACTAAAGTTTTTATTAATTTGATTTAGGTTTAAGGTTAGGCTTAAATAGTTAAATTTATTAATTAATTGTACACCAAAAATAAATAAATTATTTATAATATTATATAAATACATAGATGCGGGTTGCGGGGCTGGGTAGTACAGTGCCCATACCCGTGCCCATACCCATATAAATTTGCGGGTAATTACCCATACCCAAGCTCGGACCCATGAAAGCGGGGTTTTACCCTACCCATAGCGGGTATTTTTTGCGAGTGCCCATAGAATCTGGGTCTAATTTCCATCTCTCATCGTGGCACGATGGTGCGCTGGCAGCGAAAAACAGAAACATATTTTTGAGTGCAGATTTGTTCCAAATTTTAAGCGATGCTTTTACTATAAATATAGACCTTGTATCGGAGCAAACTTTGAGAGAGATAGAGGGGGCTGGAACAAGGGTTTAGAAAGGCAATAACAAAACTAGGGTTTGTATAGAGTTTGTCTCTTTGGAACAAACACTAGGGTTTGTGGGTTGATTCACCTTGGGAAACACTATTAGGATCGAGTCTCTTGGTTACGGGAAGAGGCTGGGACTTTGGGTAGAATTAGGAGGGAGACTTATTCTTGTAACCCGTTGATTTCTCTTTTGTAACGTTACTCATCATATAGTGGATCGGAGGGCTGCTCTCTCCCCAAGACTAGGTCAATTTGGACCGAACTGGGTCAACAAATTATTTTGTGTTCTTCTCTTCTTTGTGTTCTTCTCGCCGTTGTTTTCTACTTTTGGCTTGTATTTAATTGTCCCATACACTTTGTTTTGGTTGCTTGATTATCCCTTGCTCCACACATCAAGTTGTTATTGGTGTGATTTTCATCGGATTCGCAACAGTTTGTATGACTGCCTCAAGAGTGAGACATTTGGCTTGGTGTTTTTGATGTAATCAAGAAAATCTGTTGAAGCAAGTTTTTGCTAATGTTAGACGAGATGTTCTTGACATTAGGTCTGCTTTTTCTATCCATTTTGCTCAGGATATTGTTAAATTGTCTTCCAAGAAGCACCATCTCATGAGATATTCCTTCATCAGTTTCAAGGTCACCTTGAGTTTAACCCATTTGGGGTTGGCTTGGGATCTTGGAGTTTGCTCCTCCAGAGGGCTCAGGTTTGATTCCCTCTAGTGCCAATTTCGGTGGGCTAAGTCCATACAGAGCTTGCTCTGGCTTTAAACGGGGCCCCCACAAGTGGACGGTGGGATTGGTCCCCTCGGATTAGTCGATTCTTGGATCGGATACCGAGTTTTCAAAAAAAAAAAAAAAACGGTCACCTTGAGTTTGATCATCACTGGTATTAGACACAAAAGCAACGCTTTTGTTTTTCTCTTTTCAGACTTATCACTTATAGCCATTTCGAAAGTTTGAAGGCTTAATTACTGTTTTGGCCCCTAAGTTTCCAAATGTTGTGATTTTTCCCCCTAAAAAAAAACAATTTTTTCCAAGCCCTTTATGTTTACTTTCTGTTCCAATTTTAGCCCCCTAGCCTAATTTTGACCCAGTCAATACATACGTGGCGCACACATGGACGCCACGTGTGTAATTTTTTTTAAAATAAATAAAAATGCCACATGTAAATGTGTAAAATAAAAAAAATTAATATATATTTTTTTTAAATTAAAAAAACAAAAAAAAAATTACACATGTGGCGCCCACGTGTACGTTTACTGGGTCAAAATTGGGGGGCTAAAATTGCAATAGAAAGTAAACATAGAGGGCTTGGAAAGAGTTGTTTTTTTAGGGGGCCAAAATCACAACATTTGAAAACTTAGGGGGCGAAAACAGTAATTAAGCGAAGTTTGAAGTGACTCAATAAGTTCTTCAACTTTCATGTTCTTAATATCTTGGGCTTCTTCGATGGCAGTTACTTTCATATCAAACTTCTTGGGAAGAGACCTAAGAATTTTTACGACAAGCTTCTCTTCAGTCATCTTTTCTCCAGAGCACCAGAAGCATTTGCAATATCCAGGATCATGTGAAAGTCTTGAATGGATTCATCATCTTTCTTCTTAAAGTTTTCAAATTTAGTGGTAAGTAGCTGCAATTTTGACATCTTAACCTTAGATATACCTTCATGTGTAGTTCTCAAGATGTCACAAGCATCCTTGGCCACGGTACAAATATTTATCAATCTGAACATATATTTGTCTACTCCATTAAAAAATTTGTTCAAGGCTTTGGAGTTTCCAAGAGCAAGCTCATCTTCCTCCTTTGACCATTCCTCTTCAGGTTTCATCTCAGTTGTGTCCTTACCATCATTATCATTAACTAGAGGATGATCCCAACCTTTTACAACAGATTTCCAAGTCATATTGTCAATAGACTTAAGGAATGCCACCATGCGCACTTTCCAATAGTCATAGTTGGACTCATCCAAAACAAGTGGTCTGTTAACTTGTCCTCCTTACTTTTCCATTGTACCAGAAAATATTTTCCCTGGAGCTCACCCAGAAACAGAATAGGGTGTCTGCTCTGATGCCAATTGAAATTCTAGCACGCACTAAAAATGTTATACACGATCTTAGGACAAGCGAGATGTCAAGAATGACTTCAGAACGTCATGACAACACATATAACAAACAACAATCGTGAATAATAAAAGCAGGAAGTAAAATGCACAAGTTGTTTGTTAACCCAGTTCGGTGCAACGTCACCTACATCTAGGGGCTACCAAGCTAGGAAGGAAATTCACTGTGATAATATTAATTTGAAGCATACATAAAAACTATCTTCAATTTAAGACTCTCCTAGATATGAGATCCCTCTATCCCTTCCTCTCAACCACAGTCCCAATGATTGACTCAATAATAACAACAGTGATGGAGACACACTCCTAACAGAGATTCAACTTGTGCTTAGAAGCTTTGAGTGATTCATAGTTTACAACTCAACTACAGTCCAACTCTATGCATCAACGCGTGATACAAGAGTGGCTCACAAATAACAAGGACAAACTAAAACCCTAAAAATGACACTTTTTGAACTACGGCTTCAATGGTGAATTAGGTCTTGAGTCTTCCTTTATATAGCTTGAGTGCAGAATGAGCTTGGTGCATAACTCGTGCCAAATAATCCGCTGAACCACACGATTTTCAACACAAAGTTCTGAAGAAAATATATTGTTTCCTTAAATGTTACAACATCACACTTAAGAAAACGTCAAAGCAAAACTACCTATTATTGCTTCTAGAAACCACACGCTTCTTGGTCAACTCCACATGAATCAAATCTTCAGAGAATCTTCATGAATCTCACGTTTAAAATACAGTCTCCAAGAAAGCAAAACAAGACACGCTATGATGTCGCACCAACATGTCAAGACATCTTGTCCGACATCTTGTTAGAACTCTTGTTTTAACAAAATGCAGCCAATACAAATCTACGAACCCCACACTCCTGAAAAAATCAAATAAGCATTAACAAAAGATACTCAAGCTTTTCACAATTATGAAGTGTTTCACAAAGATAAGAAAGTAATTGAAGATACTCAAGGTGGCCACTTATTTATTTGGAATTCTTGTTCCAAAGAGGAACAACAGAAAAAACTCATTAAATTAATTTTGATAATCCAAAGCTATTAACATTAGCAATTTGAGCAGCATCTTTAACACAATTGATATCAAAAACACTTATTTTCACAAAGAATATTTGTACCTCATTTTCTAAATCCTGCAAAATACTTGAAGAGAGACTAGAATAAATACTAACAACAAATAAATCTACACAAGGGACAACTTCTGAACAAGAACTTGTAAAATTTAAACTGGGGAGGGGGAAAACACAATACTGATGTGAAAGTAATTTGGTTGCAGATTTGAAATTGAGTAAACAAGATTTATTGAAGGACCAATAACAAACAAGAAAGAAGATAAAAAAAGAAATACCATGTTATTGATGGAAAGAAATAAGAGAATTAGAACATGCATGTACTAATATCTAAATTTGTACCTTAGATTCCACTGCTGCCATCTTGTTGCAAGCCATCAATCTCACTTGATGCCCTTGGTCGATCTGCAAACAGGGCAGAGATAAAATAAATTGAAAATAAAAACTAAGCCACCAAATCTGGTTGATGAACTGGCAAACAACAAAACATAAAGTCCCAAAATCAAAACATAATTTAGAATCAAATAACTTTCTTAAGCATCTTTATCTGCCATACAAAGCAAAGGGTAGAAGAATAATCACAAGGAACCAACACAAGGAAGCAATATTAAGTAAAGACAGTTAGATAATGCATAAATGATATTCTATGAACACAAAACCAACTCATTCAAATATATATGACATCACAACTCACAAACAAAAAAAGTATCTAACTTATTTGTGGTCAGCTGTTATTTCTCATTTACATCTGTTCCTGGTCAATAAAACAGTTCTTGTGCAGAAGCAAGATTGTGCAGAAGCAGGGGTGATACAGAATTTAATACTATGATTAAAAAAATTCAGTTAGAGTTATAATTTTGTATTTTGATGTTATTATTGAATTAATAATATTAATTGACCCTTACATAATAAGAAAGAAACAAAAAGAAGTATTTCAGAGACTCACCAAGATATGAAACTCATGTGATTAATTTGTCATCAATAATTATGGCAGGTATGTGAAGAATCTTACGCCACTCTTGCTTGCTCTGCAACCCTGCTTCAAGTAATGGACAGCGAGTTAAACTTAGTACAGAAATAGAGGTAGGCAATCCTTCATTTGGCAACGACTCGAGTTTGGGAGCGTTAACAATCTCAAGGTTTCGGAGAGAACTGAGATGTAAAAACCACTTCCCATCCAAGTTTGTATCAGTAAGACCACAAACGCGTAGTCTCAGAAGAGATGCAGGTAGCAATGACGCCATTAGCGAGTTCACCATATCATTACCGCTTATTCGCAACACTGAAAGACAAGTGAGATGTTCCCAAGTTGGCTCAGTTTTCCACATAATCCCTCCAACAGAGCCAACAGTCAGTTCCTGTAAACTGCTAGGCAAATCATCTATGACAAAAGATTGAACATTTGGTAGATTATCAATTTCCATTTCTTTAAGGCCAGTAAGATCGGTCATTGCTTCTGGCAGTGAATGAAGCTTCTCACACTTCCACAATGCAATATAAACAAGGTTTGGAGTAGCCAATCCACCTGAGGGAAATGATTCAAGTTCATTACAGTCCCATATTTTAATGCTTCTAAGAAATGAGAGACTCTTCTCTGACGCGTCTTCTGCAATTGATATCGATTTCAGATTTTTACAACCCTCAAAAAACATACTCTTGAGGATAGGGAGAGATCCCAAGGTAAATGATATCATTGAATTACAGCTATAAGATATTGTTAATTCCTCAAGATATGTGGAATTGTCCAAGTATTCATGAGGAAGGAACTCTAGATTCTCACAGTTACTGATTATGAGAAATTTCAAGGTGTTTGGAAGACCGCCTATTGGGAAAGACATCGGAGATGAAAAACCGTCTATGGTCAACTTTTGAAGAGAGTAAAAAGGGAACATCATACTTGAAGCATCACTCCCAAGACCATTGATATTAATTTTTTTTACTGACGGCAACCAATCCAAAGTAGGTGGTGTTTCCAATAGATTCGCACAACCTTTTATCATAATTTCTTCTATGCAAGGAAGGTCGCTAGGAAAATGCCCCTTTAGTTCAGGACAATCATCTAACTCCATAGTTCTAAGTCGAGGAAAAACAAAATTTATTCCTTCAAAGGGAAGCCATTGATTCCAATTTGGCATGTTGTTAAATTTTATGCGCTCAAGGGATGGAAATGGTTGGAAGAAAGATTCAGAGCCTTCTTCAATCTGGACATAATAGAACTCCGGGCCAATTGTCTCCAACATCTTCATTCCAAATATTTCTAGGTCCTTGAGAGAAGGTAGTTGCCCAAGTGGTGGAAGTATCACACAATATTCACAATCAGTGATTACGAGGGATACCAAGTTACAAAACGAAGAATTTCCTAACCAACTCGAAAAGCTTGTCCCACCATACAAGCAAATATTCAGACTCTTCAAATTTATTGGTGGTTGCAACATATCGAGCAATACTTTCACTTTTTGTGAATCTTCACTTTGCTTTCCCCATATCATCTCTAACTCCTCAATTTGGTCTTTGCTTTTAAGGTTGGCATCACATGCCTCTGTGGCATCAACAATATTTTCCAAGTTCTTAATAACAAGTTTTCGCCGTAGGTTTGTGAATCTACTTAGCTCTTTGATACTTAACCCTACATAGGGCTTACCCACTAAAAAAAGGGTTAGAGTTTGAAGGTTTGTTAGTTTCAGCATTTCCATAGGCAACTTACTTATGTTAGTCTCACTTATATCAAGGTGACGTAAACTGACTAAATTTCCAATATGTAGCGGCAATTCAGTGAGACTCTCACAACTTGATAAAATCAAGGTCTTCAAATTGTAAAGGTTGCATGTTGCATCAGGCAAGCTTTCGATTTCAGTGAAGGAGAGATCTAGATACTGCAATTGTACTAAATTTCCAATATGTACTGGTAATTTAGTGAGACCCTCACAACTTGATAAAATCAAGGTCTGCAAATTGTAAAGGTTACATGTTGCATAAGGCAAGCTTTCAATTTCAGTGAATGAGAGATCTAGATTTCGCAATTGCACTAACTTGCCAATTGTATCATCAGGTAGCTTGGTGATGTTTTTATACTTTGATAGAGATAACACGCGCAACCTTTTGAGTGATGGTAGCAAATCATCAACTACCTTAAAGGATAAGTAATTGTTGCACCTCCAAACGTGAATAGGTAGAAAGGTTCGCAAGCATTTCAAATTGTGGAAAGGCTTAAACTTTGTTACAATATCATACTCTTCTTGAATATATGAAACATGACGAACATTTTCAGAGATATCACCACATTCAAACCTGCAACAACTTTTTCCAGATACGACTGTAGCCAAATCATTGACAAGGTCATGCATGAAAAACTTTTCTCCACGACCATTATCATTTGATTGTTGAATTAAGGATCTGGACAATAATTCAGCAAAGCAATCACCACCTAATTCTTCCATCGTTTTCTCCCCATGTGAATAATCAAGAAAGCCTTCTGCCATCCACAGCAAAACCAATTTCTTCCTGTCAAGTGTGTGACCCTTTGGAAAAATTGAACAATATGCAAAACATATTTTCAAATGAGAGGGAAGACATTGATAACTCAAATGCAAAGCAGGAAGAATTTTATCATTTGGTAAGTTCCATACATTACTATTCAAAATTGTTGTCCACTCTATTATATCTACCTTTGAACCTAGAAGTCCTCCTATTGTTTTAGCAGCTATTGGCAATCCTCCACACTTTCTTGCAATCTTCCTGCCTATTTCTTCAAGGGTTGAGTTTGTACTATGGTGAAACTCACCAACTCTCAATGCATGCTTTGAAAGTAAATACCAACAATCTTCATTTGATAAAGGTTCTAATATATGTATAGGAAATGTGCGTGCCACCTCTGCAACTTTTTGTTGGCGTGTTGTTATAATCACCATGCTTCCATGCTTTCCATCAATGAAGGGACTTACAAGTTCATCCCAATCACTATAATTGTCATTCCACATATCATCTAACACAAACAAAAATCTTTTATCCCTCGAGTTTTTTTTTAACTCAACTCGAAGGACATCAAGATCATTGTTATCCCAAGTTCTAGAAGTGATCGATTCAAGGAGAGACTTGGTTACTCTCATAATATCAAAATCCTCAGACACACAAGCCCATGCCTGCAAATCAAAATGGTATCGAACTTTATAATCATTGTAAACAAGTTGGGCAAGGGTAGTTTTTCCTAAACCTCCCATGCCCAAAATTGCAACAACACCTATCTTATTATGGGTTCCGCCCATCCCTGATAGCAACATGTTCATTATTGTCTCTTTGTCACGCTCCATACCAACCATCTCAGATTCATTTACCACTGAACTTGAAGGTGTTCTACGAGAAATTACTCTAGCAATTTTAGTTTGCAGACCAAGTACATCTTTATTCTGTGCAAACAATTGCAACCTTTCACACATGATCTTCGTTTGAGAATTGATCTCTTTGTAGAAGCTATTAAAAGGAGATGAAAGGAAGTTCAACACCTGATTAGTTTTGTTTTGAGCTTGTGCATTCTCCACCTTGCATCGCAGTGAATCGTAACTGATTTCGTTGAGCAAGTCCTCGGCATCAAAGACAGCATCTTTCAAGTTATCAAGCCACTGTCTGACATGGGGATTGCTGATCTGCTTCTCCTCTGCATCATCTAGTACAGCCTGAAGATTGAGCATGGTTGTTTGTAACTGTCTGAAGAGTGATACATTCAGATTTGTGTTTTTGATGTAATCAAGAAACTCAGTTGAAGTAAGTTTCTCAACTAAGGTCTGAACAGTTGCATGGAGAAAAGCACCTCCTATCATAGTTGCAGCCATCTTCAGTTGATCTTATTAAAGCAAACCAGCAACTAAGGTATGGAACTTGTAGAAAATAGTATGGAATTTTGATGGAAAGTAAGAGCTATGAAGATTAAGGGATAGAAACTATGGTATGGATCTTGTTAAAGACTCAAAGAAGACTCGCTTGTGAATGAATGGATAACACTAACAGCGCTGTTTTTGAGTGGTTGGAAGTGCATATTGTAAAGGGTAGACTCAAGAAGACTTATATGTATGTGAATTAATGAAGAAACAAAATTTGAAAGCTGGAAAGTAAAGCTCAGTAGTGGTTAATATTGGACCCACATCCCACAAAATAATTGATACAAGGAAATATTGTACCGATATTTTAAATATAGAATTTACTAAATGAAGGTTTGAATGTAAATGATATTTCAAAACACACACTTTATGGGAAAAAAATATGATATTATTGCATGGCCCCAAAACAAAGACTTGACACAACCTCAGTCAAATATAGTTTCCGAGAAAAATAATGTTGTGAATTGTTATTATTTGAGGCCACTTCTTCCAATTATGTCATATAATATCTTTTGAATATTTTTTTATGATAATTTTTAAAGATATTTGAAAATTAATAAATATGTCACCACAAAAAACAGATAAGTGATGATTTGTAAAGTAAAGCAGGGAAAGGAAAAAAAAACTTTAAATTAAATTGAAAGATAAGTGATGATTTGTAAGAGTCAAGAAGACTGACGTCTGAATAATAATAGTAATAACTAATAATAGTTGTTTGTTGGCTCAATAATAAATATACAAAGAAATGTTGCACACATAAAATGCAACTTGCATCTTTTTGAAGTTTCAACCATGTACTATTTTGATTTAAAACAATATGTTAACAAATAATTGATTAACTGTGCGGATGTTCACATAAGAAAAGAACATGAAATTCTGCTGTGGAAGCAAGACATTAATATTTTGATGTGTAATTTGCTTTTGAAATTTCAATTTTTGTTTCAACCATCTAAAGAAATAATTAGGGAAAAGCATTTCTTGAGAATTTTATGTGATATAAAACCTAATGAAGCATAGCATACGAGGTACTGATTGCATATTGGAAGCTTTC
Source organism: Medicago truncatula (assembly GCF_003473485.1). NCBI lineage: Eukaryota > Viridiplantae > Streptophyta > Magnoliopsida > Fabales > Fabaceae > Medicago > Medicago truncatula. Next base: position 10,676,909 of record NC_053044.1, on the reverse strand, counting down.
TGAATGTAGGTATTGATTATTGCTTGAATATACTTTTCAAACAATATATACATTTTTGTTAAGATAATTCAACAGCTGAATCGATAAAATTAAAATCTATAGAGCTATGAAACGGAGTAACTGACGAGATTTACTCATAGAGTGAGTGGAGGACCGCGACCGTACCCCCTACATGAATATAGGGTTTACGATTACCTTCAAAGCAAACATTCCAGAGAGAGGATCCTTTAAGGGAACGGTCCACAGAACGTGAAATGTCATGAGGTATGTTGCTGATAAACAATCCATATAAACCCATTATAAAAATCAACATAACAGTACCAGCAAGATAAACATCTGCAGCAGCAAGATTCATTTATTTTATTGTCATAAAGAAGGCTAAATGCAAGTAAAAACTAAATCTTATCAGAAATTAGTCATAAAGATTCATTTCAACCAAGCGCAGAACCATATTTCCAGTGTGAACTCCTTTGACACAGCCCTAAAATGACCATGATACATGAATAAGTTTATTAATATGACACTAGCTCTATTATTTCACCAATACTTATCAGAAAACATTCTTAATCAAAAGTAAAATTATCACTAAAGGGGATTTAATAACAGAAAATAAGAAAAATCAATTCACAGTTCATATCATTATTACTAAGTCACTAGTAATGGGAATGAATGCTCTCATGTTAAAATTTTACATTATCTTTTCACTTGAAAATTGTATGTGAAATTGTCACTCTCATGTAACTACAAAATTTTCATGTGATTTAACAAAGCTTTGCTAGGAAAGCATTGTTGGAGGCTCTCCAATGGAGATGATTCCCTTCTAGAAAAGGTGTTAAAGAGCAGGTACGATCCTAGAGGTACGTTCTTGGAGGCAAAGGCCAGATATCAACCAAGTTATGGGTGGAGAAGCATTATCAGCGCAAGAGAGGGGGTTGAGAAAGGTGGCAGATTAATATACGGAGATGGTAAAAGCATCAAATTTTGGAAGGATGCCAAACCTCGAAATTTTGACATCAAAGAGCGATAACTGTACTTTGAGGCAGGAAGCCTTGGTGGAAGAACTTCTGGATCCAGATACTATACAACGGAATAGGACCTTAATTTATAATATTTTCAAGAAGCGTTAAAATTGTAAGTATTCCTATATCCCAATCCCTTCCAAAAGACAAGATTTGCTGGCGCTGGGAGAAAAATGGTTGCTACACAGCATACCACTTATTGAGCAGAATCAGAGAAAATCTTCAGCTAGGACCATCCCAACGCAGGAACGAAAGACTATGGAATGAAATTTGCAAAGCACCAATCCCCAACAAGATCAAAAACTTCATGTGGCGCTTGGCAAAGAACATTCTCCCAAATAGACACAACCAACAGAGGAAAGGTATTGTTCTAGACACCTCCTGCCCTTTATGTCATTCTGAAGCAGAGACTGTGGAACATTTATTCATGAACTGTAATTTGTCCAAACTAGCACTGTTTGCATCGCCTTTGCGTTCCCATGCTCCCTTTAATATGGACCTGCATAGCTATTTGTTAGATTGGCTATCTTGTGCTGTTAAGGATGACTCGCAGCTGTTCTGCACTATCCTCTGGAAGCTTTGGTACGCTAGAAATCAAGCTGTTTTTAATGGGGCCACTACAGACCCTGTTAATTTAGCTCACACAGCTATTCAGTTTATTCAGGAGTTCAATGCAGCAAATGTCAAGCAAAGGCCTCAACCACCCCGCCAAAGGAGGGACAATGATGGCACGTGCCAGGATATATCCCATCATATGTTTGTGGATGCTGGATGTTTTTCAAACGGACAAACAGGATGGGGGCTGATTCTGAAAAACCAGACACAGACAGGAATAATTACTCATCACAAGTGCAAATTGGATTCGGTGGAAGTAGACCCTTGCTTGGCCGAAGCACTACGAGTGACATGGGCGCTTCAAGTGGCAGTGAGGTTAGGCATCCAAAGCTTGAAGCTCTCCTGTGATGCTCTCATTGTGGTGAATTGTGTCAACAGAGCTGGTGTAGTAACATCCATTGAACCTGCCATTGTTGTAAGCCGTGTTCAGGCTCCTTCGTTTGTTTAATCAAAAAGTTGGAACTTAAAAAAAAAAAAAAAAAAAAAAAAAATCATGTGGAGTTTTAACATGAGAGAACTCATTCCCATGTTTACTGACATTTGAACCATGTGACCATGCGATTCAAGGGTTGAATTTGTGTTGTGGAATCAGTAACATACAAATGCAATACAAAACTATACACTAGAGAGCTTATAGAATCACTTAGAGAGCTTATAGAAATAACTTAAAAATAGCTTATATACATGTCATAAGTTGTTCCCATAATCTCTTTCCAATAGTCCGAAAAATGCATATGTCAGTAGATAATGACCTAATCCAAACAAGTCCTTGATCTTTCTATGGAAACATAAAAACAACATTATAGCACCTTTCTGAGCCAGTCAAGGAACCTCCAACAGCAAGGAGTGCAAAGAAACGAAAGTCGAAAACGACCTGATCACACAATCAAAAAGCTTTTAATCAGAAAACGGAGTATATCATTTGCTTTTTTATAGAATAATGAAGATGAAAGAATCTAGTTCATATCATAAAAAAATAAAAAAATGAGTTACTCATGTTCCAAAATACTTTGATCACTGTGAACTCAATTTGCATCAATGTAAGTCTTTTATAAAAAAATTGGATATGTTAACAGATAAATTTTTAGTGGAAATATTTTCATAACACTATAGTACCTTTTGCCGTTAAGAAAAGATCTGTACTTGAATAAGCTACAGAAGTTAAAGTCAAATGTGAAAGATTTTTTTATTTATCCTAATTATTATAATTTGTATCATACTTAATTTATTTATTTATTCTTGACAAATCACCAAAGTTTCTGTTCTGGTAATAAAAGTTTCCTAATATGAAATAGCACAATTTGAAGATTTATAAAAGGGACACCAACATATGCAATCTTTCATTATGTTTAAACACCAAATTACATCTTCAATCCTATCAAATATATGTAGCGGTGCAGCTTGTTGCCGGCTCTATTCATGTGAAATTAATCTTCATATATTAATAAAAACATGATTAGAGACGTTATTGCTACCAAAAAAAATATGCAACTTCTCACACAACTATGAATGCAATATGAAATTATTGACGTGAACAGAATTTATGCAAACAGTCGATTAATATTAATCAACAACGACTCATTTTTCTTCAATCGTTATATCGAGGAAGAAATCTTATCTCTCAACTATGAGTTCTTTAACAACGTCAAAGAGTGTTGAGTGAAGTAATCAATGTTAACTTAATTAAGAAAGCATATTATAAAGCTAAAATTAAGTGAAGATGATTTACAGTAAAATCGTGTTGTATTGATTGATATGTGTCTAAAACATTCAAACAACGAAATTACTCACAAGAGTTGATCACTTTTCATGTCCTTGCTCATTCTCACTCCATGCAGTCCTGGGAGTGGGACCCCTGCACCTGTACCATGTCCAGTTGAACTCTTTGCTGGTTCTGCTTTTATGGAAATTGAGAAGTAGAAAGTTCAACTTTCACTGTAAAAGCTGGAAGGCAATTACAACTAGGGAATGTAAATTGAAATTAACTAAGAAATTTTCTGGCTAAGCAGAGAAGGAAGAAGAAGGAGGTTTGAGGAATAGAATGACTTCACACATTCCATAGTTGCTTGGCACTACCTTGATGGCAGGTTCATCACAAAATGTTCATTCACTAAAATCACTTTTAATAATTAATATAACAAATAACATATGCAAATTATTATTAATTAATTTATCCATTTCCATAGGGTTTAGAGTGTTCTGTTTGAGTTTTGTACAAATGTATGCAAAATTAGGGAAATATTTTCACAATATGATTTTCTCCACAAGTCCTAGCTCAACTGACAAAAATGTCAAAATTGTTAGGCTGGATGCCATGGTCGGGGTTCGAACCCCAACACCTGCACTTGTGCGTGTGAGTTTATAATGGCTTTGCCATTTCGTCTATCTATAAAAATAAAATAAAATTAGTTTTGCTTGGAAACAACAATAGTATGGTACTTTGGCAAAGTTTTTATTCTCCCAACAACTTTGACGACTTCAAAGAAATTCAAAGAGGTAAAGAAACTTACAAGTGAACCTATTCCAAATAACTCGACCTATGTTCTTCAGATAAAATCTGGTAATGCTATTGTTTCTGCTGGTTTGGAAACTCCACTGACTTACTAGACTATGCAGAAGGGTAACCGCAAAACAATTGATAAGGACAATAATGTTTTGGCTACTGCAAATATCAGTAACAATTTATGGAGATTGTATGACGAGAAGATGTCTTTGTTGTTGCAATTTACTTTCTATGCTGATGCATGTGTGAAAGCAACTTGGATTGCAGTTTTCGGAAGGGATGGTTTTATTACTTTCTCTACTCTCAACAATGGTGGAATAAACAGTGATTCATCAACAAGAATACCACAAGATCTTTTTGGTACACATCAACGATATGATCCCTTCATGGCTATATCATATTCACAATCAACCTTATGTCTAGCTGTCCTTGGTTGTTTCCAGTTGTGATGATAAATCAGAAAAATCTACTGAATTTCTGAAAGGTGATGACGGACTTGTTACTTTGCAATTCATTTCTACATCCCTTTTAGAAAACCGATTTGTCTGGTTTTCAAACATATTGTCGTGGAAATTTCTCTTGTCTTGCAATGTCCTTCCATAGAAGTTTGTCGTTATTGTCAAATTAAAGTTGCTTGTAATATCGTTCAGCTCTTTGTTGGGGCTAGATACTACTTGAAAAAGAAAAATTTACCTGAATCTCTGAGAAGAAAATTTCTCGGAAATTTAACTGGTATGCCAATATGTTACCGACATAAAGATATTGAAGTTATTATTGGTCAATTAACTGGTATGCCAAGGGGATTTTGGGTTGGTACTCAATACTTGATGAGACTCAATTGGCTGTGAAGAAATTGGAAGGTATTATTGGTCAAGTGAAGAAAGAGTTCAGAGCTAAAGTTAGCATCATCGGTAGCATTTATTACCTTACCCCCTTAAAGGATTTTGTACAGAAGGAACTCATAGGCATTCAGTTTATGTGTATATGTCCAATAAAGAAATGGATATCAAGAAGAAAAAAGCTGAATTTCATTTAGACTGGAATACAAGATTTAATATCAGCATTAAGATTATGACACAGATTGTTCATTGTGACATCAAGCCTGAAAATGTGCTTCTAGATGATTATTTCATGGCTAAAATTTCAGACTTTGGTTAAGCCAAGCTCATTGATTTTATTTAGACAATTTTGACATTTTAGTCCAATTCAGCCACCTAGACATTTAAATAAGCCCCTGCCTTATGAAGAAATGTAAATCACTTTGTCTACTGCTGAGGATATGTTCTGAGCTTAGGATACTAATCCCATTCCAAGGGAAGCTTGAATTGAACCAAAAACCAAAAAAAGAGAATTGCAGTGATGGTGACCTTTTCAAAAGGTTTCAAGTTATTGAAATTGTTTGTTTGAATTGATAATATAATTACAAAGATGAATATATTTAGCTTAAATAACACTTTGGTCCCTTAACTTAATTTAAAAGTTCAATTTGGTCTCTTAACTTGAACTTTGATCAATTTGGCACCTTAACTTATTTTAAAAGTTTAGTTTGGTCACTACACTTAAAAATTGCTCAATTTGGTCTCTTAACTTATGCAATTTAGTGCAACTTGGTTTCTTAATCGATGAAAATGATAATATTTTTTTATAAGTTAAGGGACCAAGTTGAATTAATTTGCTGAAGTTAAGGGACGAATTAATCGGTTTTAAAGTTAAGGGATCAAACTGAATTTTTAAAATATATTAAGAGGTAAAATTGACCGGTTTTAAAGTTAAAGGACCAAATAGGTATTTAAGCAAACCTTATATAAACACTGATATAATAATAGACAAAATAGAATATAGATAGGAATGCGAAAGAAGAAGAAAAAAAAAGCAATTTAACGGAAAGATTTGCTCAAGGGTGGTTCTATAGGTTTGATTGCATTCCTGTTCTCAGCTGGTGTCTGGTGTATTGGAGGTATCGTAACTTGATGTGCTTGAAACTTGGTCCATTAACCGTCTTTCATTTAACATCAAGAATAAGGTGGATGTTCTTAAGTCTAGTTTCTCTCCTCATGCTAATGGTGTTTCAGATGAGAGACACATAAAGTAGAATAATAACAATCTTGATTTTCTGGGAACATTCCAGGATCTTCTGATATAACGCACGCGAAATTATTTGCTATTTACCAATGTCTGATCTTGGCCAAGAACTTGGGGTATCAATGAACTTGTTTGCTACTCTAATTCACTTCTCTGCATCAACCTTATCAATGGTCCCAGTGTGAAGTACCATGTCCATGTCGTGCTAATTCAAAACATTAAAGATCTTCTTGTTCAAAACATTAAAGATCTTCTTGTTCAAAGCAGTGTAACCTTATCAATACTCTACCCAAAAAAATATACTAATAATAATAATAATAATAATAATAATAATAATAATAATAATGGAGATCCAATTTAGTGCTTCACAATTTGTTTACGGGTAAATTTAGCCTTTGAAATAAAATAAAAATAAAAAAATAAAAAACTCAAAGTCAAGTACTAGTTGGTGACCTGTTATAAAAACGTCAAAACTACTCCGGATTTTATTTAGGCATGACAATTGAGCAAGGTAAGAATTTCACCTTCCTCGCCTAGGTCCCCAAATCTCATACACTTATTCGTTGTCTTACCCGATCTTTGACGAAAATGGGGATTTGAACCTTATCCTCGTCCTCGACAGGTTCAAGTATCCTTGTCCCCACCCCTACAGTGAAATAATTTTTTATAACGAATAAGTTTTTCAAGCCCCAAACTCGCCTTGAATTCGGATGGCTACTCTTCTTCTCCATGCAGAAGGGTTTATTATATTCTAAGTTTCAATATATAAGTCATTTTACTTTAAAATATCTTTTTCAGAAGCAAAAGTCTATGTAACGGTCAAACGGTAACAAAATGTCATAGCAAAACTATCACTACTCTACCTAGTATCCATCGTTTACTAGGTCTCTAATCCCATTCGCTCCCCTATTAAGACAAAGTTTGTTTTTTAGGGGTAAGAGTGGTAAAGCTGACAGATAAGTCATCCTTATTGTCAAATTGTCACTTTGCAGAATTCTACATGATATGTTCACCGTGTATCGCTCCTCGTTCAATTCTTTTTTCCCAAACCCAATCATACTATTAGAAATTCCATTAATATAATCCAGTTGGGGTAGGAAAACACATCCAACACCATGTGTATTTGTCGATTGTAAACTAGGAAAATGTCACTGTGACATTCAGAGTTTGCTTATCAATAATTTTCAATATTCGAGAAGAGTTTGGGGTGGGTACTTCTATCTCATAACTATATTTTGAAGTAAGAAAAAACCTAAACTCATATCCAAACTCAGTCGAAAAGAGACAAACGGCTCAACTCGGTGTGGGTTTCGACGGATTACCGATTTTGTTGTCTTGCCTAATTTTATTCTTGGGAAACTAAGTTTGACCACAAAAAAATAGTAATAATAATAATGACAATAATAATAGAAAAAAATGAGATAGAATAACAAATACCTTTGGGATCACAAATGGTGATAACGCAAAACCTCGGCGGTGATTCAACCTTTCATAATTGGAGACTAATTTTCTAAAATGACATTTAAAAGTGAACTGATTGAATATTTAAGGAGGGTGTATTGAATTGAGATTTCAAGGGATTTTAAAAGACTTTTTCATTATAAAAAAGTTTTGTGGTATTTGTTGTGAATCCCCGAACCTCCAAGGTCCGGATCGAACCACACCAATACAAAGAATAATGATGTGTGGAGCGACGGAGAGTGGTAACCACCAAACCAAGCTTATTGAGCAAGCAAGAAACAACAAACACCACCTAGATCCAATCTAGGAAACAAGTGTGAAACAAAGCAACTAAACACAAGATAAACAAGGAGAGGGAAGAAGAAAACAATAAACACAAAGAGATTGGTCACCCAGTTCGGTCCAAACTTGACCTACTCTGGAGGTTACAAATGAGTTCTTTACAAAAGGAATACAAGAGGTTACAAGAAATTAGCTTGACAATGTTCACTATGAACAAACCCTAATTTCTACCCCTTTCCCAATCTCACCAAGACACTCAATGATTCTCTCTACAAGGTGTTTCCCATGTTTTCAACCCAAGAGGTACTCTAATCAAAGAACCCTAAACTCTAGAGCTTCCCCTTTGATTTCCCAAGTCTCTCTCTTTCAACCCTCTCTTCAAATCTGCACAAGAACACTTAAGTACTAGTCTTCCTCTGTTCCAATCGTGTCACGATTTGCCCAATCGTGTCACGATTTGCGTCCGTCCCAAGGAACGACCAGTCCTTATCAAGGATACTTAACGAGCAAGTTTCTTGATCGTGTCACGATTTTCCCAAAATCGTGTCACGATTTGCACCCCTGCAACCCTAACTCACGGCATCCGAAATCGCGTCACGATACCAAAATCGTGTCACGATTTCCCTGTTCTTCCAAACCACAAATTTGAAGACAAACTCAACATTTCTCCACCTTGACTTCTAATTTGGTGATGATGCCACTTTAACCATCAACCACCAATCTTCCTTTTCCCTTGCATCCAACTCTACACCAAGTTGCTCCACAAGTCTTCATTTTTCACCAAACCATCTTCAACCACGGAACGTCTCCCGCCTCCTCGAAGATCACCTTGCATCCGATCACCCTTGGCCTTTTAGGCAATCACACAAGCCACCCCATACATTCTTCAAACCCCGGAATACCATCCGTCCTCATGAAGAATCCACATGCTCACCACTAGAGCATAAACTCCCAAAGCCTCCATAGCCGTACCATTTCCGGAGTCACCAACTGCACCTCAAGTTGAGCTTTCTCTACCTCAACTTCCAAATGAGTACTTCCACTATGCTTCCGCCTTGCCACTCCACCTCAAAGGTTGATCACGAGTATTGTTACCACCGCCTCTCCAGACTAACCACGAGTATTCTCACCACCGCCTCTCCAGGCTGACGTTGAGTGTTTAACGTCTCTCCAGACGAACCATACCATCTACAAGGAATCAACTCCAAGGTGAGAACCCTCACCTTCACCTTCCTCCCAACAACTCACCATCAAAGCACCCGCATCTCCATACTCCTCGGACACAACTTGCGCGGAGCTATCATCTTCCTCCGGACAATCCCTCTTGAAGTGCCCCAACTTGTGACACTTAAAGCACTTATACTTATCCTTGTTTCCGCTCTTTGAGCTTCCCCGGCTGCCTCTACCTCCACCATTTCCTTTTGACACACTAAGGCCTTCACTGTTTTCATCCGCTCTCAAGTCCTTAGACTTGGTCAACTCCTTGGTTCTTAAAGCCGCTTGAACTTCTTCCAAGGTGACAGTGCCTTCTTTGCCATAGAGCATGGTATCCTTAAAGGATTCAAATGACCTCGGTAGTGCGCACAACAAGAGTATAGCCTTGTCTTCGTCCTCAAGTTGCACCTCAATGTTCTCCAAATCGTCGAGGATCTTGTTGAACTCCGCCAATTGCTCCATCACGGTCTTTGACTCCACCATCTTGAATGAGTAGAGTTGTTGCTTAAGGAATTGCCTATGAGCCAACGACTTGGTCATATACAACGATTCCAACTTAGACCATATCGATGCCGCAGTTGGTTCCTTCGCGACATCCCTCAAAACTTTGTCCCCGAGGCACAGGACAATGGCGCTCCTCGCCTTGTCCACCATCTCGGTCTTCTCCTCTTGTGACATGGTGTCCGGCAAACCGCCTTCACCCTTCAAAGCTTTCTCACACTTTTGTTGAATCAACACCGCTTGCATCTTCACCTTCCACAACCCAAAATCGTTGAGCCCGGTGAACTTCTCAATATCCCACTTTGAACCCATGGTACACACTAAACCAAATCACTACCATTGCCCCACGGTGGGCGCCAATTGTTGTGAATCCCCGAACCTCCAAGGTCCGGATCGAACCACACCAATACAAAGAATAATGATGTGTGGAGCGACGGAGAGTGGTAACCACCAAACCAAGCTTATTGAGCAAGCAAGAAACAACAAACACCACCTAGATCCAATCTAGGAAACAAGTGTGAAACAAAGCAACTAAACACAAGATAAACAACGAGAGGGAAGAAGAAAACAATAAACACAAAGAGATTGGTCACCCAGTTCGGTCCAAACTTGACCTACTCTGGAGGAGAGTTTGTACTCTCCAATCCACTATCAAATGAGTTCTTTACAAAAGGAATACAAGAGGTTACAAGAAATTAGCTTGACAATGTTCACTATGAACAAACCCTAATTTCTACCCCTTTCCCAATCTCACCAAGACACTCAATGATTCTCTCTACAAGGTGTTTCCCATGTTTTCAACCCAAGAGGTACTCTAATCAAAGAACCCTAAACTCTAGAGCTTCCCCTTTGATTTCCCAAGTCTCTCTCTTTCAACCCTCTCTTCAAATCTGCACAAGAACACTTAAGTACTAGTCTTCCTCTGTTCCAATCGTGTCACGATTTGCCCAATCGTGTCACGATTTGCGTACGTCCCAAGGAACGACCAGTCCTTATCAAGGATACTTAACGAGCAAGTTTCTTGATCGTGTCACGATTTTCCCAAAATCGTGTCACGATTTGCACCCCTGCAACCCTAACTCACGGCATCCGAAATCGCGTCACGATACCAAAATCGTGTCACGATTTCCCTGTTCTTCCAAACCACAAATTTGAAGACAAACTCAACATTTCTCCACCTTGACTTCTAATTTGGTGATGATGCCACTTTAACCATCAACCACCAATCTTCCTTTTCCCTTGCATCCAACTCTACACCAAGTTGCTCCACAAGTCTTCATTTTTCACCAAACCATCTTCAACCACGGAACGTCTCCAGCCTCCTCGAAGATCACCTTGCATCCGATCACCCTTGGCCTTTTAGGCAATCACACAAGCCACCCCATACATTCTTCAAACCCCGGAATACCATCCGTCCTCATGAAGAATCCACATGCTCACCACTAGAGCATAAACTCCCAAAGCCTCCATAGCCGTACCATTTCCGGAGTCACCAACTCCACCTCAAGTTGAGCTTTCTCTACCTCAACTTCCAAATGAGTACTTCCACTATGCTTCCGCCTTGCCACTCCACCTCAAAGGTTGATCACGAGTATTGTTACCACCGCCTCTCCAGACTAACCACGAGTATTCTCACCACCGCCTCTCCAGGCTGACGTTGAGTGTTTAACGTCTCTCCAGACGAACCATACCATCTACAAGGAATCAACTCCAAGGTGAGAACCCTCACCTTCACCTTCCTCCCAACAACTCACCATCAAAGCACCCGCATCTCCATACTCCTCGGACACAACTTGCGCGGAGCTATCATCTTCCTCCGGACAATCCCTCTTGAAGTGCCCCAACTTGTGACACTTAAAGCACTTATACTTATCCTTGTTTCCGCTCTTTGAGCTTCCCCGGCTGCCTCTACCTCCACCATTTCCTTTTGACACACTAAGGCCTTCACTGTTTTCATCCGCTCTCAAGTCCTTAGACTTGGTCAACTCCTTGGTTCTTAAAGCCGCTTGAACTTCTTCCAAGGTGACAGTGCCTTCTTTGCCATAGAGCATGGTATCCTTAAAGGATTCAAATGACCTCGGTAGTGCGCACAACAAGAGTATAGCCTTGTCTTCGTCCTCAAGTTGCACCTCAATGTTCTCCAAATCGTCGAGGATCTTGTTGAACTCCGCCAATTGCTCCATCACGGTCTTTGACTCCACCATCTTGAATGAGTAGAGTTGTTGCTTAAGGAATTGCCTATGAGCCAACGACTTGGTCATATACAACGATTCCAACTTAGACCATATTGATGCCGCAGTTGGTTCCTTCGCGACATCCCTCAAAACTTTGTCCCCGAGGCACAGGACAATGGCGCTCCTCGCCTTGTCCACCATCTCGGTCTTCTCCTCTTGTGACATGGTGTCCGGCAAACCGCCTTCACCCTTCAAAGCTTTCTCACACTTTTGTTGAATCAACACCGCTTGCATCTTCACCTTCCACAACCCAAAATCGTTGAGCCCGGTGAACTTCTCAATATCCCACTTTGAACCCATGGTACACACTAAACCAAATCACTACCATTGCCCCACGGTGGGCGCCAATTGTTGTGAATCCCCGAACCTCCAAGGTCCGGATCGAACCACACCAATACAAAGAATAATGATGTGTGGAGCGACGGAGAGTGGTAACCACCAAACCAAGCTTATTGAGCAAGCAAGAAACAACAAACACCACCTAGATCCAATCTAGGAAACAAGTGTGAAACAAAGCAACTAAACACAAGATAAACAAGGAGAGGGAAGAAGAAAACAATAAACACAAAGAGATTGGTCACCCAGTTCGGTCCAAACTTGACCTACTCTGGAGGAGAGTTTGTACTCTCCAATCCACTATCAAATGAGTTCTTTACAAAAGGAATACAAGAGGTTACAAGAAATTAGCTTGACAATGTTCACTATGAACAAACCCTAATTTCTACCCCTTTCCCAATCTCACCAAGACACTCAATGATTCTCTCTACAAGGTGTTTCCCATGTTTTCAACCCAAGAGGTACTCTAATCAAAGAACCCTAAACTCTAGAGCTTCCCCTTTGATTTCCCAAGTCTCTCTCTTTCAACCCTCTCTTCAAATCTGCACAAGAACACTTAAGTACTAGTCTTCCTCTGTTCCAATCGTGTCACGATTTGCCCAATCGTGTCACGATTTGCGTACGTCCCAAGGAACGACCAGTCCTTATCAAGGATACTTAACGAGCAAGTTTCTTGATCGTGTCACGATTTTCCCAAAATCGTGTCACGATTTGCACCCCTGCAACCCTAACTCACGGCATCCGAAATCGCGTCACGATACCAAAATCGTGTCACGATTTCCCTGTTCTTCCAAACCACAAATTTGAAGACAAACTCAACATTTCTCCACCTTGACTTCTAATTTGGTGATGATGCCACTTTAACCATCAACCACCAATCTTCCTTTTCCCTTGCATCCAACTCTACACCAAGTTGCTCCACAAGTCTTCATTTTTCACCAAACCATCTTCAACCACGGAACGTCTCCCGCCTCCTCGAAGATCACCTTGCATCCGATCACCCTTGGCCTTTTAGGCAATCACACAAGCCACCCCATACATTCTTCAAACCCCGGAATACCATCCGTCCTCATGAAGAATCCACATGCTCACCACTAGAGCATAAACTCCCAAAGCCTCCATAGCCGTACCATTTCCGGAGTCACCAACTCCACCTCAAGTTGAGCTTTCTCTACCTCAACTTCCAAATGAGTACTTCCACTATGCTTCCGCCTTGCCACTCCACCTCAAAGGTTGATCACGAGTATTGTTACCACCGCCTCTCCAGACTAACCACGAGTATTCTCACCACCGCCTCTCCAGGCTGACGTTGAGTGTTTAACGTCTCTCCAGACGAACCATACCATCTACAAGGAATCAACTCCAAGGTGAGAACCCTCACCTTCACCTTCCTCCCAACAACTCACCATCAAAGCACCCGCATCTCCATACTCCTCGGACACAACTTGCGCGGAGCTATCATCTTCCTCCGGACAATCCCTCTTGAAGTGCCCCAACTTGTGACACTTAAAGCACTTATACTTATCCTTGTTTCCGCTCTTTGAGCTTCCCCGGCTGCCTCTACCTCCACCATTTCCTTTTGACACACTAAGGCCTTCACTGTTTTCATCCGCTCTCAAGTCCTTAGACTTGGTCAACTCCTTGGTTCTTAAAGCCGCTTGAACTTCTTCCAAGGTGACAGTGCCTTCTTTGCCATAGAGCATGGTATCCTTAAAGGATTCAAATGACCTCGGTAGTGCGCACAACAAGAGTATAGCCTTGTCTTCGTCCTCAAGTTGCACCTCAATGTTCTCCAAATCGTCGAGGATCTTGTTGAACTCCGCCAATTGCTCCATCACGGTCTTTGACTCCACCATCTTGAATGAGTAGAGTTGTTGCTTAAGGAATTGCCTATGAGCCAACGACTTGGTCATATACAACGATTCCAACTTAGACCATATTGATGCCGCAGTTGGTTCCTTCGCGACATCCCTCAAAACTTTGTCCCCGAGGCACAGGACAATGGCGCTCCTCGCCTTGTCCACCATCTCGGTCTTCTCCTCTTGTGACATGGTGTCCGGCAAACCGCCTTCACCCTTCAAAGCTTTCTCACACTTTTGTTGAATCAACACCGCTTGCATCTTCACCTTCCACAACCCAAAATCGTTGAGCCCGGTGAACTTCTCAATATCCCACTTTGAACCCATGGTACACACTAAACCAAATCACTACCATTGCCCCACGGTGGGCGCCAATTGTTGTGAATCCCCGAACCTCCAAGGTCCGGATCGAACCACACCAATACAAAGAATAATGATGTGTGGAGCGACGGAGAGTGGTAACCACCAAACCAAGCTTATTGAGCAAGCAAGAAACAACAAACACCACCTAGATCCAATCTAGGAAACAAGTGTGAAACAAAGCAACTAAACACAAGATAAACAAGGAGAGGGAAGAAGAAAACAATAAACACAAAGAGATTGGTCACCCAGTTCGGTCCAAACTTGACCTACTCTGGAGGAGAGTTTGTACTCTCCAATCCACTATCAAATGAGTTCTTTACAAAAGGAATACAAGAGGTTACAAGAAATTAGCTTGACAATGTTCACTATGAACAAACCCTAATTTCTACCCCTTTCCCAATCTCACCAAGACACTCAATGATTCTCTCTACAAGGTGTTTCCCATGTTTTCAACCCAAGAGGTACTCTAATCAAAGAACCCTAAACTCTAGAGCTTCCCCTTTGATTTCCCAAGTCTCTCTCTTTCAACCCTCTCTTCAAATCTGCACAAGAACACTTAAGTACTAGTCTTCCTCTGTTCCAATCGTGTCACGATTTGCCCAATCGTGTCACGATTTGCGTACGTCCCAAGGAACGACCAGTCCTTATCAAGGATACTTAACGAGCAAGTTTCTTGATCGTGTCACGATTTTCCCAAAATCGTGTCACGATTTGCACCCCTGCAACCCTAACTCACGGCATCCGAAATCGCGTCACGATACCAAAATCGTGTCACGATTTCCCTGTTCTTCCAAACCACAAATTTGAAGACAAACTCAACATTTCTCCACCTTGACTTCTAATTTGGTGATGATGCCACTTTAACCATCAACCACCAATCTTCCTTTTCCCTTGCATCCAACTCTACACCAAGTTGCTCCACAAGTCTTCATTTTTCACCAAACCATCTTCAACCACGGAACGTCTCCCGCCTCCTCGAAGATCACCTTGCATCCGATCACCCTTGGCCTTTTAGGCAATCACACAAGCCACCCCATACATTCTTCAAACCCCGGAATACCATCCGTCCTCATGAAGAATCCACATGCTCACCACTAGAGCATAAACTCCCAAAGCCTCCATAGCCGTACCATTTCCGGAGTCACCAACTCCACCTCAAGTTGAGCTTTCTCTACCTCAACTTCCAAATGAGTACTTCCACTATGCTTCCGCCTTGCCACTCCACCTCAAAGGTTGATCACGAGTATTGTTACCACCGCCTCTCCAGACTAACCACGAGTATTCTCACCACCGCCTCTCCAGGCTGACGTTGAGTGTTTAACGTCTCTCCAGACGAACCATACCATCTACAAGGAATCAACTCCAAGGTGAGAACCCTCACCTTCACCTTCCTCCCAACAACTCACCATCAAAGCACCCGCATCTCCATACTCCTCGGACACAACTTGCGCGGAGCTATCATCTTCCTCCGGACAATCCCTCTTGAAGTGCCCCAACTTGTGACACTTAAAGCACTTATACTTATCCTTGTTTCCGCTCTTTGAGCTTCCCCGGCTGCCTCTACCTCCACCATTTCCTTTTGACACACTAAGGCCTTCACTGTTTTCATCCGCTCTCAAGTCCTTAGACTTGGTCAACTCCTTGGTTCTTAAAGCCGCTTGAACTTCTTCCAAGGTGACAGTGCCTTCTTTGCCATAGAGCATGGTATCCTTAAAGGATTCAAATGACCTCGGTAGTGCGCACAACAAGAGTATAGCCTTGTCTTCGTCCTCAAGTTGCACCTCAATGTTCTCCAAATCGTCGAGGATCTTGTTGAACTCCGCCAATTGCTCCATCACGGTCTTTAAATCCACCATCTTGAATGAGTAGAGTTGTTGCTTAAGGAATTGCCTATGAGCCAACGACTTGGTCATATACAACGATTCCAACTTAGACCATATCGATGCCGCAGTTGGTTCCTTCGCGACATCCCTCAAAACTTTGTCCCCGAGGCACAGGACAATGGCACTCCTCGCCTTGTCCACCATCTCGGTCTTCTCCTCTTGTGACATGGTGTCCGGCAAACCGCCTTCACCCTTCAAAGCTTTCTCACACTTTTGTTGAATCAACACCGCTTGCATCTTCACCTTCCACAACCCAAAATCGTTGAGCCCGGTGAACTTCTCAATATCCCACTTTGAACCCATGGTACACACTAAACCAAATCACTACCATTGCCCCACGGTGGGCGCCAATTGTTGTGAATCCCCGAACCTCCAAGGTCCGGATCGAACCACACCAATACAAAGAATAATGATGTGTGGAGCGACGGAGAGTGGTAACCACCAAACCAAGCTTATTGAGCAAGCAAGAAACAACAAACACCACCTAGATCCAATCTAGGAAACAAGTGTGAAACAAAGCAACTAAACACAA
Organism: Medicago truncatula; assembly: GCF_003473485.1. Lineage (NCBI taxonomy): Eukaryota > Viridiplantae > Streptophyta > Magnoliopsida > Fabales > Fabaceae > Medicago > Medicago truncatula. The sequence continues at coordinate 10,660,024 of NC_053044.1, read as the reverse complement.
GATAAACAAGGAGAGGGAAGAAGAAAACAATAAACACAAAGAGATTGGTCACCCAGTTCGGTCCAAACTTGACCTACTCTGGAGGAGAGTTTGTACTCTCCAATCCACTATCAAATGAGTTCTTTACAAAAGGAATACAAGAGGTTACAAGAAATTAGCTTGACAATGTTCACTATGAACAAACCCTAATTTCTACCCCTTTCCCAATCTCACCAAGACACTCAATGATTCTCTCTACAAGGTGTTTCCCATGTTTTCAACCCAAGAGGTACTCTAATCAAAGAACCCTAAACTCTAGAGCTTCCCCTTTGATTTCCCAAGTCTCTCTCTTTCAACCCTCTCTTCAAATCTGCACAAGAACACTTAAGTACTAGTCTTCCTCTGTTCCAATCGTGTCACGATTTGCCCAATCGTGTCACGATTTGCGTACGTCCCAAGGAACGACCAGTCCTTATCAAGGATACTTAACGAGCAAGTTTCTTGATCGTGTCACGATTTTCCCAAAATCGTGTCACGATTTGCACCCCTGCAACCCTAACTCACGGCATCCGAAATCGCGTCACGATACCAAAATCGTGTCACGATTTCCCTGTTCTTCCAAACCACAAATTTGAAGACAAACTCAACATTTCTCCACCTTGACTTCTAATTTGGTGATGATGCCACTTTAACCATCAACCACCAATCTTCCTTTTCCCTTGCATCCAACTCTACACCAAGTTGCTCCACAAGTCTTCATTTTTCACCAAACCATCTTCAACCACGGAACGTCTCCCGCCTCCTCGAAGATCACCTTGCATCCGATCACCCTTGGCCTTTTAGGCAATCACACAAGCCACCCCATACATTCTTCAAACCCCGGAATACCATCCGTCCTCATGAAGAATCCACATGCTCACCACTAGAGCATAAACTCCCAAAGCCTCCATAGCCGTACCATTTCCGGAGTCACCAACTCCACCTCAAGTTGAGCTTTCTCTACCTCAACTTCCAAATGAGTACTTCCACTATGCTTCCGCCTTGCCACTCCACCTCAAAGGTTGATCACGAGTATTGTTACCACCGCCTCTCCAGACTAACCACGAGTATTCTCACCACCGCCTCTCCAGGCTGACGTTGAGTGTTTAACGTCTCTCCAGACGAACCATACCATCTACAAGGAATCAACTCCAAGGTGAGAACCCTCACCTTCACCTTCCTCCCAACAACTCACCATCAAAGCACCCGCATCTCCATACTCCTCGGACACAACTTGCGCGGAGCTATCATCTTCCTCCGGACAATCCCTCTTGAAGTGCCCCAACTTGTGACACTTAAAGCACTTATACTTATCCTTGTTTCCGCTCTTTGAGCTTCCCCGGCTGCCTCTACCTCCACCATTTCCTTTTGACACACTAAGGCCTTCACTGTTTTCATCCGCTCTCAAGTCCTTAGACTTGGTCAACTCCTTGGTTCTTAAAGCCGCTTGAACTTCTTCCAAGGTGACAGTGCCTTCTTTGCCATAGAGCATGGTATCCTTAAAGGATTCAAATGACCTCGGTAGTGCGCACAACAAGAGTATAGCCTTGTCTTCGTCCTCAAGTTGCACCTCAATGTTCTCCAAATCGTCGAGGATCTTGTTGAACTCCGCCAATTGCTCCATCACGGTCTTTGACTCCACCATCTTGAATGAGTAGAGTTGTTGCTTAAGGAATTGCCTATGAGCCAACGACTTGGTCATATACAACGATTCCAACTTAGACCATATTGATGCCGCAGTTGGTTCCTTCGCGACATCCCTCAAAACTTTGTCCCCGAGGCACAGGACAATGGCGCTCCTCGCCTTGTCCACCATCTCGGTCTTCTCCTCTTGTGACATGGTGTCCGGCAAACCGCCTTCACCCTTCAAAGCTTTCTCACACTTTTGTTGAATCAACACCGCTTGCATCTTCACCTTCCACAACCCAAAATCGTTGAGCCCGGTGAACTTCTCAATATCCCACTTTGAACCCATGGTACACACTAAACCAAATCACTACCATTGCCCCACGGTGGGCGCCAATTGTTGTGAATCCCCGAACCTCCAAGGTCCGGATCGAACCACACCAATACAAAGAATAATGATGTGTGGAGCGACGGAGAGTGGTAACCACCAAACCAAGCTTATTGAGCAAGCAAGAAACAACAAACACCACCTAGATCCAATCTAGGAAACAAGTGTGAAACAAAGCAACTAAACACAAGATAAACAAGGAGAGGGAAGAAGAAAACAATAAACACAAAGAGATTGGTCACCCAGTTCGGTCCAAACTTGACCTACTCTGGAGGAGAGTTTGTACTCTCCAATCCACTATCAAATGAGTTCTTTACAAAAGGAATACAAGAGGTTACAAGAAATTAGCTTGACAATGTTCACTATGAACAAACCCTAATTTCTACCCCTTTCCCAATCTCACCAAGACACTCAATGATTCTCTCTACAAGGTGTTTCCCATGTTTTCAACCCAAGAGGTACTCTAATCAAAGAACCCTAAACTCTAGAGCTTCCCCTTTGATTTCCCAAGTCTCTCTCTTTCAACCCTCTCTTCAAATCTGCACAAGAACACTTAAGTACTAGTCTTCCTCTGTTCCAATCGTGTCACGATTTGCCCAATCGTGTCACGATTTGCGTACGTCCCAAGGAACGACCAGTCCTTATCAAGGATACTTAACGAGCAAGTTTCTTGATCGTGTCACGATTTTCCCAAAATCGTGTCACGATTTGCACCCCTGCAACCCTAACTCACGGCATCCGAAATCGCGTCACGATACCAAAATCGTGTCACGATTTCCCTGTTCTTCCAAACCACAAATTTGAAGACAAACTCAACATTTCTCCACCTTGACTTCTAATTTGGTGATGATGCCACTTTAACCATCAACCACCAATCTTCCTTTTCCCTTGCATCCAACTCTACACCAAGTTGCTCCACAAGTCTTCATTTTTCACCAAACCATCTTCAACCACGGAACGTCTCCCGCCTCCTCGAAGATCACCTTGCATCCGATCACCCTTGGCCTTTTAGGCAATCACACAAGCCACCCCATACATTCTTCAAACCCCGGAATACCATCCGTCCTCATGAAGAATCCACATGCTCACCACTAGAGCATAAACTCCCAAAGCCTCCATAGCCGTACCATTTCCGGAGTCACCAACTCCACCTCAAGTTGAGCTTTCTCTACCTCAACTTCCAAATGAGTACTTCCACTATGCTTCCGCCTTGCCACTCCACCTCAAAGGTTGATCACGAGTATTGTTACCACCGCCTCTCCAGACTAACCACGAGTATTCTCACCACCGCCTCTCCAGGCTGACGTTGAGTGTTTAACGTCTCTCCAGACGAACCATACCATCTACAAGGAATCAACTCCAAGGTGAGAACCCTCACCTTCACCTTCCTCCCAACAACTCACCATCAAAGCACCCGCATCTCCATACTCCTCGGACACAACTTGCGCGGAGCTATCATCTTCCTCCGGACAATCCCTCTTGAAGTGCCCCAACTTGTGACACTTAAAGCACTTATACTTATCCTTGTTTCCGCTCTTTGAGCTTCCCCGGCTGCCTCTACCTCCACCATTTCCTTTTGACACACTAAGGCCTTCACTGTTTTCATCCGCTCTCAAGTCCTTAGACTTGGTCAACTCCTTGGTTCTTAAAGCCGCTTGAACTTCTTCCAAGGTGACAGTGCCTTCTTTGCCATAGAGCATGGTATCCTTAAAGGATTCAAATGACCTCGGTAGTGCGCACAACAAGAGTATAGCCTTGTCTTCGTCCTCAAGTTGCACCTCAATGTTCTCCAAATCGTCGAGGATCTTGTTGAACTCCGCCAATTGCTCCATCACGGTCTTTAAATCCACCATCTTGAATGAGTAGAGTTGTTGCTTAAGGAATTGCCTATGAGCCAACGACTTGGTCATATACAACGATTCCAACTTAGACCATATCGATGCCGCAGTTGGTTCCTTCGCGACATCCCTCAAAACTTTGTCCCCGAGGCACAGGACAATGGCACTCCTCGCCTTGTCCACCATCTCGGTCTTCTCCTCTTGTGACATGGTGTCCGGCAAACCGCCTTCACCCTTCAAAGCTTTCTCACACTTTTGTTGAATCAACACCGCTTGCATCTTCACCTTCCACAACCCAAAATCGTTGAGCCCGGTGAACTTCTCAATATCCCACTTTGAACCCATGGTACACACTAAACCAAATCACTACCATTGCCCCACGGTGGGCGCCAATTGTTGTGAATCCCCGAACCTCCAAGGTCCGGATCGAACCACACCAATACAAAGAATAATGATGTGTGGAGCGACGGAGAGTGGTAACCACCAAACCAAGCTTATTGAGCAAGCAAGAAACAACAAACACCACCTAGATCCAATCTAGGAAACAAGTGTGAAACAAAGCAACTAAACACAAGATAAACAAGGAGAGGGAAGAAGAAAACAATAAACACAAAGAGATTGGTCACCCAGTTCGGTCCAAACTTGACCTACTCTGGAGGAGAGTTTGTACTCTCCAATCCACTATCAAATGAGTTCTTTACAAAAGGAATACAAGAGGTTACAAGAAATTAGCTTGACAATGTTCACTATGAACAAACCCTAATTTCTACCCCTTTCCCAATCTCACCAAGACACTCAATGATTCTCTCTACAAGGTGTTTCCCATGTTTTCAACCCAAGAGGTACTCTAATCAAAGAACCCTAAACTCTAGAGCTTCCCCTTTGATTTCCCAAGTCTCTCTCTTTCAACCCTCTCTTCAAATCTGCACAAGAACACTTAAGTACTAGTCTTCCTCTGTTCCAATCGTGTCACGATTTGCCCAATCGTGTCACGATTTGCGTACGTCCCAAGGAACGACCAGTCCTTATCAAGGATACTTAACGAGCAAGTTTCTTGATCGTGTCACGATTTTCCCAAAATCGTGTCACGATTTGCACCCCTGCAACCCTAACTCACGGCATCCGAAATCGCGTCACGATACCAAAATCGTGTCACGATTTCCCTGTTCTTCCAAACCACAAATTTGAAGACAAACTCAACATTTCTCCACCTTGACTTCTAATTTGGTGATGATGCCACTTTAACCATCAACCACCAATCTTCCTTTTCCCTTGCATCCAACTCTACACCAAGTTGCTCCACAAGTCTTCATTTTTCACCAAACCATCTTCAACCACGGAACGTCTCCCGCCTCCTCGAAGATCACCTTGCATCCGATCACCCTTGGCCTTTTAGGCAATCACACAAGCCACCCCATACATTCTTCAAACCCCGGAATACCATCCGTCCTCATGAAGAATCCACATGCTCACCACTAGAGCATAAACTCCCAAAGCCTCCATAGCCGTACCATTTCCGGAGTCACCAACTCCACCTCAAGTTGAGCTTTCTCTACCTCAACTTCCAAATGAGTACTTCCACTATGCTTCCGCCTTGCCACTCCACCTCAAAGGTTGATCACGAGTATTGTTACCACCGCCTCTCCAGACTAACCACGAGTATTCTCACCACCGCCTCTCCAGGCTGACGTTGAGTGTTTAACGTCTCTCCAGACGAACCATACCATCTACAAGGAATCAACTCCAAGGTGAGAACCCTCACCTTCACCTTCCTCCCAACAACTCACCATCAAAGCACCCGCATCTCCATACTCCTCAGACACAACTTGCGCGGAGCTATCATCTTCCTCCGGACAATCCCTCTTGAAGTGCCCCAACTTGTGACACTTAAAGCACTTATACTTATCCTTGTTTCCGCTCTTTGAGCTTCCCCGGCTGCCTCTACCTCCACCATTTCCTTTTGACACACTAAGGCCTTCACTGTTTTCATCCGCTCTCAAGTCCTTAGACTTGGTCAACTCCTTGGTTCTTAAAGCCGCTTGAACTTCTTCCAAGGTGACAGTGCCTTCTTTGCCATAGAGCATGGTATCCTTAAAGGATTCAAATGACCTCGGTAGTGCGCACAACAAGAGTATAGCCTTGTCTTCGTCCTCAAGTTGCACCTCAATGTTCTCCAAATCGTCGAGGATCTTGTTGAACTCCGCCAATTGCTCCATCACGGTCTTTGACTCCACCATCTTGAATGAGTAGAGTTGTTGCTTAAGGAATTGCCTATGAGCCAACGACTTGGTCATATACAACGATTCCAACTTAGACCATATCGATGCCGCAGTTGGTTCCTTCGCGACATCCCTCAAAACTTTGTCCCCGAGGCACAGGACAATGGCGCTCCTCGCCTTGTCCACCATCTCGGTCTTCTCCTCTTGTGACATGGTGTCCGGCAAACCGCCTTCACCCTTCAAAGCTTTCTCACACTTTTGTTGAATCAACACCGCTTGCATCTTCACCTTCCACAACCCAAAATCGTTGAGCCCGGTGAACTTCTCAATATCCCACTTTGAACCCATGGTACACACTAAACCAAATCACTACCATTGCCCCACGGTGGGCGCCAATTGTTGTGAATCCCCGAACCTCCAAGGTCCGGATCGAACCACACCAATACAAAGAATAATGATGTGTGGAGCGACGGAGAGTGGTAACCACCAAACCAAGCTTATTGAGCAAGCAAGAAACAACAAACACCACCTAGATCCAATCTAGGAAACAAGTGTGAAACAAAGCAACTAAACACAAGATAAACAAGGAGAGGGAAGAAGAAAACAATAAACACAAAGAGATTGGTCACCCAGTTCGGTCCAAACTTGACCTACTCTGGAGGAGAGTTTGTACTCTCCAATCCACTATCAAATGAGTTCTTTACAAAAGGAATACAAGAGGTTACAAGAAATTAGCTTGACAATGTTCACTATGAACAAACCCTAATTTCTACCCCTTTCCCAATCTCACCAAGACACTCAATGATTCTCTCTACAAGGTGTTTCCCATGTTTTCAACCCAAGAGGTACTCTAATCAAAGAACCCTAAACTCTAGAGCTTCCCCTTTGATTTCCCAAGTCTCTCTCTTTCAACCCTCTCTTCAAATCTGCACAAGAACACTTAAGTACTAGTCTTCCTCTGTTCCAATCGTGTCACGATTTGCCCAATCGTGTCACGATTTGCGTCCGTCCCAAGGAACGACCAGTCCTTATCAAGGATACTTAACGAGCAAGTTTCTTGATCGTGTCACGATTTTCCCAAAATCGTGTCACGATTTGCACCCCTGCAACCCTAACTCACGGCATCCGAAATCGCGTCACGATACCAAAATCGTGTCACGATTTCCCTGTTCTTCCAAACCACAAATTTGAAGACAAACTCAACAGTATTCAATCAAGACTTTTATAAAATATAAATAAATCTTGTGGTATTCAACGAGATTCATTTTCCCATTAGTTTCAAGATGCATAGAACATTATTCCAGGTGAACATTATTTTGGGTGTAGAAAACTTTCAGTCAATATAGTTTGAGCTACCTTCACCGAAATAATGTTGGTGGATTGTGAGGCTTATAAACTTTGAAGCAGTCTTGCATTTTTTTTTGTTTTGTTTTGAAAGGACGGTCATTTTTAAATCACTGTACCTTTTCAACCAAATTATTGTTATTATGGAAAGGAAAAAAAATGCAAGACTGCTTCAATGTTGGACGTATTAATTTTCATTCTCGTAAAATTTTAGCTATTTGTTCAATTTATTAGTTCTGTTTCAAACTAATTTTCTTTTAAGATGACTCTGTGTCTAAAACCATTTTTAATATGTAAGACGGCTTCAAAGTCTTTTATAATTTAGAAATGAATATCATGATGTAATACACAGTGTTGGAAAGAAAAAAAACATCTCATAAGCATCTAGAAGAAAACACAATTGGCTTGTTGATATAAATCCTTTGAAATCTCATAGTCTTTTGAAATCTCATAGTCTTTTAAAATCTTATAAAATCTTTGAATATAAATCCTTTGAAATCCAAATTACAAATCTTGAGAATCTTTTAAAATCTTACATAGTCTTTTAAAATCCACTAGATTTTTCATACAAATTATCTTTTAAAATCCTAATCCATATATTGCTGGTTAGACCTAAGTCAATATAGATCATTATATTATGAATTTTTCTAGTTACACCCCATGTATTGCTGGTTAGACCTAAATTTACTTGAAATTTTACAATAATATCAAAATTTTACAATAATTTCATTTTTCAAATTATTAGTCCTGTCTTACTTTGGTAAACAAAACTTTTATTTTGGCATAACAGAGAAGAAGTCTCAAACAAAAAACTGCATTGTTGTGACTCTTAGAATTAATAGTTGCAACAAGACTAGTTGAAAATAGGGGTGGCAAAATGGATGGATATGGATTTGGATCCTAATGGATGGATCAAAAAAATCCATTAGTCCATTAAAATCCACCAATTCTTTTTTGAAAAAAAAAATATCTAATCCATCCATTAAGTTTTATGTCCCTCCAATCCATCTATTACTAAAATAAATAAATTAAAGGTGGTGGTGTACCGGCGTTGACCACCGGACACCAACGTTGACCGACAAGTTCTCCGGCGACTGGTACGGTCGTGGGCGGCGGCGATATGGCCGGAAATCTAGATTTTCCGGCGATCCACAACGGAGCTCCGGCAAAGTCATGGCGATGGATGGTGGCTGTCCGGCGGAGCTCCGGTGGCCATAGATGCTGACATTATGTTGATTTTTTTTTTAATGGGCCGATTTTTTTTAATTGAGTGAGCTGAATCTTATGGACCAACATTTGAGGAAAAAATAAGAAGAAAATTGCTTTTCTGACATAGAATACTTCCTATTAACACAAGTAAATGACGTTTTTACCCCTAACAGCAGTTAACTGCCGTTAGGCTGTGCACCGACAGTTAAGAACCGCTGGATTTCCAGCAGCAGTTAACTGTCATTGTGTTCGTGATATATTCAAGTCAGTAGCCATAACCCAGACACTCACTCACTCCATCATCACCTTCACCATATTTCTCTCAAATTTTCACTCACTCTCTCTAAAAAAACTCTACCAAATCATCCAAAATTTCTTCTACGAAATCGCAAGTAAGTTATCACTTATGCTATTGTCATACATTTTAGTTAGTATATGTGTTTATATGTTTATAATTTTATTTGTTGTTTAATTATTAAATTTTGAATTTTTGTTTTTAATATAATTATATTGTAGATCTGAAATGTTATTAACATATATTATGAATACATGTTATAATGAAGTTATATTGCTTGAATTTATATTTTTTTTCGAATTTTATAAATTTTTTAGGGTTTGAATATTTGTTTTTAATATAATTATGTTGTAGATCTGAAATGTTATTAACATATATTATGAATACCTGTTATAATGCTTAAATTTATATATTTTTTCAAATTTTTATAAATTTTTTAGGGTTTGTTTAGGATTTTTATGGTTTATGTCAACTTTTCACTACAAGTGTTTGAATGAGTTTTTCATTGATTATTTTTAATTTCTAATTGTGTAGATTTGAAACAATGGCCGGGTGGATCGACGTTCATGCACAATTCAACGGCGGAGAACCTCAGAGGTTGAAGGTTTAGTGCATTGGTGTAACGTTAAGAGGTCTCAAGGATGAACTGGCTGAATTCAACCAAGGAGTAAACTTGAGAGACACAAGGAGGGTGGAATACATTCGGTATAAATGTCCAACGCTCGACGAGGGGAGAGTATCATTCAATTGGGTGGAATTAACGAACGACGAAAACGTGATGAGCATGTTTTGGGAGCACATGTTCCAGTGGATCGATATGCGGGTGACGTTGCTGAGATCAACTGAAATATCATCAAAAGTTTGATTCCGCCAGAAGATCGTCATTAGGTACTGAATGAATGCACCTTCCAGCTACAACAATTGTCCATTCATTGAAGTGTCAATGAATGGACCTCATTCTTTTGACACTTGAATACCGTCATTTAAACCAAATCTAACAAGAATTTAATCTTTTGAATGGAATTATGGGAATGTCGGTCGAACATTGGAGTCCTGCTGCTTGGCAAGTTTGAATTTATCCTATTGAAAGGTAACAAAATTGTTGTAGTTGGAAGGTACAAACGTCCAACTGCAACAATTGTCTTCCTTTGAATTGGGTAATTCAAACTTGTTAAACGGCAGGAATCCAGCATTCAATAAGCATCTTGAATACTGGTATTGAAGTGTCAAGGAATGCATCTCGTTCTTTTGACACCTGAATACCATAATTCAAGATGTTGATCGGATGTTGGAGTCCTGCTGTTTAACAAGTTTGAATTTGCCTCATTCAAGGGTAAGATAATTGTTGCAGTTGGAAGGTACATTCTGGAATGTAATGTAATACAATGTAATGTGATAACATGTATAGTTGAATGTGCATAATACATTTTGTTTTGAATGGAACAATAATTATTTTATTTATTTACTTTTTGATTTTATTTATTCATTACGCAATTTTAATTAATTGAATTCACGTTAGATTTAATTAGTTTTTATTCGAATACGCAATTATTCGAAACACGACTTTAATTGAAATTATTCCAAATGCGATTTTAATTGAAATTATTCAAAACGCGAATTTATTCAAAGTACCAATATGTCAAGCAAAATTTACCATAAAAAAACATAAAAAAAGATCCAAAACAATTAGATATTACAACACATTACATTCAATCATCTTCCGCATCACACAAGTCAATTGGGTTGTCCTCGACAATCCATGGGGCACCTGCTTTTGGCTAAGGACAATATAGCATGTCCTCCCGCTCCTCCTCAACCTCGAATGATTATACACCAGCACCTTCGAATCCTTCTTTTTGACGGATCCATCACATGTGATTCTGTGCCATGTCATCAGTGATTTTTCTTTCTTCTTGTCGTCACCCTTCTTCTTCTTGTTCAACTCAACGTTTCCTTGATTCTGAGACATATCTACATAAACAAATCGACGATCAAAACCTACATCATGTCGTACCAATTCTACAATAATTCATCAAAACCTAAACTCATCCTAAAAATTATACTGTAACTAATCGTAACAATTCTATCACAAATTCATAACAACAAAATTTCATAACAAACCTAAACTAATCGCAACGATTATACAACAATTCATCTAATCCTAAAAATTCTACCATAATTTCATAACAATTCTACAATTCTAACAATCTAAACAATTCTAACCTAAACCTAACAATTCAAACAACCTAAACTATCAGAACATCATAAAATCAATAAACCTCTATAATCGCAATTTAACAAAAAAAAACTAACAAATCAATCACAAAATAGCAATGCAATATGATTCAAAAACCTTACTTGATTTTGTGCTTGAAATTGGCTTAGAATGGCTTATGCTTTGTGAAATTCGCACCTATGGAAGCAAAAAACATAACAATAACAATGGAGTTTTAGAAACTCCTATACTGTTCTGTTCATATATCACGAACACAACGGAAGTTAACTGTAATGCCCCGGATTTTAATCCAAGACATTACCTAAATATTATTTATTCTTTAGAAAATATGAGTATATTTGCTTTTGAAAATAAAAGATAATTAATAGAAAGGATATTTAGAAGCTAACTATTAAAGTAAAATAATAGAAATTATTCATTAAATTGGATTATTACAAGAAACTAAAATGAACCTCAAAAATATTTTAAATTACAATTTATGAAAAACCCAAATTTATTTCCCGCGCGCGTGCAAACTTAACATCATACTTTCTTCAAATCTTCAAACTCATCAATACCTAAAATATTGGTTGTAAGGGATCAGTATTCTTAAACCACAAAAATACAATTATATAGACATAAAGGCACAAGATAAAAAGAACAGTAAGACACTCACCAGATAAGAGTCAAAAGCTCAATACAAATAACAGAAATCAAAATACGATTTTTATGCAAATGATGCATGAGATGCAACTTGACCATGATCCGGATATCGCCCCAATTGGCACAAGAATAAATTGCCCTTTCGGCACATAATAAATGTCCTCTCGGCACAAGAGTAAATCGCCCTTACGGCACCAGAGTAAATCGCCCTTACGGCACCCTATGACACAATTACATGTCATGCCATGCATGATGCACACTCTTTGAAATCATCACCATTTTCACAACATCAACTAAGATATTCAAACTCTCTTTCAAAATATTCATCACATTTATCAAAGCATTTTCTCTAAAGCACAAGAGAGTCAAATCATAACGTCATGCTATGCCACAAAAGATGAGACCTTTTCATCAAACATGAAATGCAATAAAAATTATATATTCCATTCTTTTATTTATATTCAAGTCTTCTCATCTTATTAGGATAAGGGTTCTACGTTCAGATTAACTTATAAGTTATAAGATTATGAATATATAATTATACAGAATACCGCCCTTACCTTTGAGTGATTCTCCTTCGACACAAGACGTACTAGGATTGATTCCGAACCGAACGCACAAGCAAGTCTTTAAGGCTCCTAAGACCTTCTAAAGAGTATAGTGGACCGAGACTTAGAATTTTGGTGAGATGATGTTGATGGCAATGATGATGGGCGTAAGCTTCCAAAGCTAAGGATATTTAGAAGGCTAGCTATGCGAGGTTTCGTTTTCTGATTTCTTACACATGCCCTCTTGGAATTGACCAAGGGATTTTAAATATATGATAAGGTGTTGTAGAATAATTGAAAACGTAAGACATATATTAAGGGTAATAATTTGGAGTTATGAGGAAATCAAAATGAAGAATATTATAGTATTATGGTTGACTTTATCTAAATCAAGAAGACAATCAATGGCTTCTATTTGGTCAAAATCATAAGGATAGGAAAAGATTATACACTTGTAATGAGAGAAAGAGAGAAACCGTGGGATGAAAGCCAACAAAAATGGTTTTCATTGAATTTTGGCAATAAGAGGAAACAAATTGATCAATCTCTTTTATTTGACATAAATTACGTCGTGGAATAGATTTAAAATGGGGAAGGATTAATATTCTTAATTCAGGCAAATAATTGTTCTTCAAACTTGGTCAAAGGATCAAAGCTACTTAAATCTATATAATCTATCTATATAATATAAATTTATGACCCATTTCATAGACTTTTATGGAAATAATTCTCTACTCTTTTGCTCTTGACATGTGCCACTACATTTCAATGTTTTAGAATTTCATGAAGTCACGACATGTGGCACTCTTATATTGTTTTATTCTTATGCATTAATTTTGGAATTATTATAACTTTGCATTATTATAACTTTCCGTGTTAACTTTTGTAATTAGTATTTGGAACCATGTGTATAAATTATACTCCCTCCGGTCCTATTTACAAGAGACAATTGACTTTTTAGATACATTGAATAATGTATGTATCTAGTCAAGAACCTAAACCAAATACATAAATTATTCAATGTATCTAAAAAGTAAATTGTCTCTTGTAAATAGGACCGGAGGTAGTATTAGATTACTATATTATATTATTTGTATTATAATTTTTTTTTTGACAAAATTAGTTGTATTATAATGTAAGTCAATATATAAATTCTCTCAAAAAAAAATTAATAATGATTTTTTAATAAAAAAATATTGTTGTAACATTGACCGGTTGATACCATATCAAATTGTTTTATTTGCAAATCAAATAATATTTTTTTATGAATTAATAAAATGAACAAATGTTTATTCTTATTTTTATGATGATAGTGGACTAATAATATTGTGAGATAATTTTATTATCATATATTTTGTAATTGATATCAAGGAATGATTTATTTTTTTTAGTAAATTAAAGAATAAAATTTTAACGATATTGCTTTAAATAATATCATATTTCAACTATAATAATTTTTTGACTGGTGCTAGTTACACCCTAAAAAAAAACAAGTTACACCCAAATTTATTTAAAATTTTACAATAATACCAAAATTGCCCTCTTCATGTAAATTTTTAAAAACTCATCTTTTATGATCATTATGAACCCTTACCCTCTTTCATCCACAAATCACCATAGATGTGCAACCAATATCTGAATCAACATCTTTGTTATTGATCTGTACTATATTCATAAAGGTTAGTGAATTTTATGAATTTCATTTTCGATGAGTTTCTATTTGTTTATTGTTTGTTTTGATATGAGATATGTTCAATTTAGGTTAGTGTAAATTAAGTTTACTTATCTTCAATCTAGGTTAATGTAAATTAAATTTACTTATGTTCAATCTAGGTTAATGTAAATTCAGTTTACTTACAATCTAGGTTAATGTAAATTAAGTTTACTTATGTTCAATCTAGATTAATGTAAATTCAGTTTACTTACGTTCAATCTAGTTAATGTAAATTAAGTTTACTTATGTTCAATGTAAATTAAGTTTACTTATGTTCAATTTAGGTTAATGTAAATTTAGTTTACTTATGTTCAATCTAGGTTAGTGTAAATTCAGTTTACTTACGTGTATGTATATAAGAGGTTAGTGTAAATTCAGTTTACTTACGTTAAATCAAGTTTACTTATGTTCAATCTAGGTTAATGTAAATTCAGTTTACTTACTTTCAATTTAGGTTAATGTAAATTAAGTTTACTTATGTTCAATTTAGGTTAATGTAAATTAAGTTTACTTATGTTCAATTTAAGGGTATATTAGTCATTCTAAGGGTGTAACTTGTTTTTTTTTTTGGTGTGACTAGCAGCAGTCTAATTTTTTTTGGCTCATTGGAAAAGGAGTGGGAATTTGAGCTAATTTGAATTAATAGTGTATCAGTCGTCAAATACTAACATAAACGTCTGATTAACAATAATATGGCAATCCAATCATGGTTGATTGGAAAAGATTTTATTTCCTCAAAGTGTTCATTTTGGGATAGGAAAAATTCTTATAAACCATGCAAACGTCTATCAGGTGTGCAGCTTTTATTTGACCGAGTTTTTTTATTTGACCGAAAAAATAAAAGTTTTTGGAATTTATTGGAATTAAATGGCTGATTGTGGAGAAACAACAAATTTGAACGTGATACTTTTTGAATTGCAATAAATTGATCCCTCTCTGTTCGGCAATAATATATATATTAGTTTTCTTAAAAAAATGGAACGAAAGAAAAAATGGTGCATGTGTTTTTTTTTTTTTTTTGGTAGATAGGCGAAATGGCAAAGCCATTATAAACTCACACACACAAGTGAAGGTACCAGAGTTCGAACCCCGGTCATGGCATCCGGCATAACAATTTCGGCATTTTACCAATTGAGCTAGGACTTCTGGATAATGGTGCATGTGTTTTATTAGTCAATAAAAGTAAACTTTATTGATTTATTGGGGACCATTAATCATTTGGATGCGTTTGTGATCTATTTATAAAAACGTTTTAAAAAAATCATAATTACCTATAAATGCTTTTGGTCAAATTTATTTAAAACGTGTTACAAAAAATTAGGTACAAAAAAATTATTATATTGAAGGAAAACACAAAAAAAAAATGTTTATTTCATATTACCAAAGTACCCGTGAAATATGTCTATAAATTAGACATCTGAATCTACACTATTGCAAATCACACACTCTCATCACTTCTTTTTTTCCTTTTCATTTTAGTTATTTTTCGTTGTTTATTCTTTGTTGCAAAATAGAAGTATCATGGTTTCATTTGTCTTCCTATGATTCGTGAGAGATACCAGGAAATGCTAATTTAAGATTTAAGACATGTTTATTTTCTGATTTTCTGTTGTATAACGTGTAATCTTTACATTGTTTCATATACAATTAAAAAATTAGACCGGTCATGATTGTTTAGAGATATGAATTGTATTTGTAATTGATACAAATTTTATTTGAGAGACATGAATTGTGAATTTTTATTCTATTGAAATTTATGTGAATTTTATTTATGCAATTTTTTTATTTTAATCATATTCTTTTTTATAAATAAAAATTTACTAAACACAAATTTATAAATACACGTGGCACTCGAATTTGACCGACTGATTTAAACTTTAATGCTAAATTTCAATTAGTATTTTTTTTTTTTGTTTTGAAGAAGGTTACTATTTGTTTATACCTATATGTTTACTGTACATTGTTAGTTTGGAAGAATTTTAATAGCTTTTTTTTTTTTTTGGGTAGATAATTTTAATAGCTTTTAGTATTAGTTAATTGGAGAAGATATTTCAAATAATATCATGGTTAATTGGAGAAGATATTACTTCCTTATAATGTGTCTCTTTTTTATTTGACCAAAAAAAAAAAAAGTTTTTGGAATTATTGGGATTGAATGGTATATTGGCCGAAAAAAAACCTTAGACCAGTTTTTTATTTTTTTTTTATTTTTTTCGACCACAAAGCTATTGCTATCATTTACCAAAATAAAAAGAAAAATACTATTATATTTTGTTTAATATCTAAGACATGAGGTAGAATTTGATTGTTTTACGTAATTGTCCTAAAAAATATATGATAAATTAGACTAATTGGTCAACATTGATCTCTGATATATCCCTTTCTAAAGAAAGCTGGAATATCAGGGTTCGAGTCGTTAGCCTTCATACATGTTGACTATAAATTTCTTCCTAATTTTAATCATATATATTTTTTTAAAATTATTGTATCATTTTATTTTCAATTACCACATCCATAAATTAAGGGAATAATTTTTTTGACGCATCACTCATTTTACGGTAATACTTAATAAGCACCACTTTTCTCCAACCCAGCACCTCAATAAATTATTCAATAGGTCCCACAAATAATTTTATATCATTAAATTTTAACAACATTTATTTATTTTATTAAGATTTATTAAAGAAAAATGAAGAGATGGTGCTTCCATAGCCACCCATATATTAATGTGGTGTTAAATAGTTGAAGCACTCACCATTGTGGATGGTCTTACAACTCACAAATTTCACATCTTTTTGCTATAAATTATGCTGTTAAGTTAACATTTTCACACAATTTCGAGATTCATGATAAAATTTTGAAAAACTACTCGATATCACTCTTTCATTTTATTAATTTTTTCTTCTTATTCCCATTTTTTTCATAGATCTAATTCTTAAATATTGTTTGATTTTAGATATTTTTTTCAATTGGAAAAACAATTAAACGAACTTCTCTCTATTTTCCTACCTTCAGTTCATCTTGATCTTTATTCACCTGATTTTAATTGTTGCAGAAGTGGATCTCAAATGAGGAATCTGATGAAAGAATCAACATACGGTGTGAACTCTGAAGAAATTGGATTAAACACTTTGATTAGAATGAATTTTATTAATTTTTAAGTGATGATTATTCTTTTGCACAACTATTCATGTAATTAGTTTTAAAAATACAATTTAATTTGTATCGTAAATGATATTTCACATTCCAAAATAGTGGTGTTTCTATAGATTAATGATTATGTTGTACTTTCAACTTTGATGTGCATCAACAAAAACAGGCCGTAAGAACTCATATGTTTATCATGATTTTTTTTCTTTAGATTCTAATATTGATAAGATTTTATTGAATATTATATAAATTTGGTTATGGGTGTAATGAAAAATTCGAGTTGGACATCTGTTATTATTAATTTATTTATTCTATGATCGATGTATTTTATCTTTGTGGTTTTTTCTTCCTATTGTTTTCATTCTTTCTAACACAACGATGTTGCTCTTTTCTTTGCATAAATCGAATATACAACGAAAATTGGTCTATACAAATAGTAGTTTGATAAGATATTAACAAACTTAATTATTCAACATTCACACAAAACCATTATTAATTTTAAAAGGTAATGTGAATCACACTATTTTGATTAAATTAATTTAAAACCATTACTAGATTATCTTATACATTTATTGGAGAAAGGAAAGAGAATCACATGATTTTAATGCATTAATGATATGTAAACTATTTTTTTTCAGATATTATTTGAGAAGTTTGTATATACGTATGAAATAACATTTATTGGAGAAAGGAAGGAGAATCACATGATTTTAATGCATTAATGATATGTAAACTACTACATCCGTCCCTAATTATAAGACCCTTTTGCTAAAATTACGGGAATTAAGAAAGTGGATATTTGCATTAAAGCTGTTTGTAATCACTATTGTTTTTACAATTTTATCCTGAAGAGAGAGAGTTAGTTTATGTTTTCCATATGCTATTTATTGCTGATTGAAGAAAAATATGTATAATAAATAGGGGCATGTATGTAAAGAAATAATTAATGTAGTTGGAAATAACAAAGGGTCTTATAAAAAGGGACAATTTTTTTTTCAAAAGGATCTTATAATTAGGGACGGAGAGAGTATATTTTTTTTTCTTCAGATAGTCAACTTATTTGAGAAGTTTGTATATATTAAATAAATTTATATATATTACCAAAAAAAAATTATACAAACATAACTTTAAGCATATATAAAAACGTTAAATATATTAAAATATATTTTTCGAATCTTATTGGTATAAATATAATTTTAAAAATATAAACATCACCCAAAAATAAGACAATTTTAAATCTCTATATAAAAATTATATAAATCAAATTCATATGTTTTTTGTTGTTCTTCGTAATAATATTAAATTATCGTACATCAAATGTACTATATCTATAAGTTAGAGATTTATTTTGTTGTTCTTCGTAATATTATTAAATTATCGTACATCAAATGTACTATATCTATAAGTTCAACAAAAAAAATTAAATATAGGAATCACATAAAAAAATTCATTAATCAAAATTGATAACTCATTAAAAAAAAATAGTGAAAATTGTAACAAATGTGTTCTTGATAAAGGAAACAATTCTAAATTTAAATATCAAATTTAAACTCAGACCCTATAAAATATCTCGAACTTAAATTCAGATATCAATACGTACCGTAAATGGTAACGACAATCACATCATTTAAAAATTAAATTTCATTTAAACTGATAGAACTATTTGATTTTAATGTATTAATGTCATTTAAATCGATTTTGATCTTCTGAAATATTTGACTCACTTGCGAAGTTCGTATGAGTATCAAATAAATTTTATACAACATATTGTACCAAAAAAAAAATATTTATACAACATAATCTTAAACATTATATAATATCATACCCAAGAACACTTTGATGAAATGGTAACAAGTCTCTTTTATTATTAAATGTCATTTGGAGCATATATAATTCTCGAAATTCCATTATATTTATACTAATTCAATAAAAGATCACATTGACAACTATAATATTTGTGTCATATTTACACAACTTCTTATTAGACTTCGGTTACATTACATTATATTCCTTTGACTACTTTGATCTTCGCACTCCTTTTTATAATAACATCATGCTTTTTTTTTATATATATTTTTTTTGCTTTCGCACCGGTTTCCGACCCACCAATGGTGAGCGATTAATCTGCCTCGTGCGTAGAGGCATGTGCACTTGCTAGACATGGCAATGCGGCTCGGTGGGGACGAGTTTTACCTTCCACATCCCCATCCCCGATTCCCATATACTTACCCGTTACCCTACCCATATCCAACGGTGATAAGAAATTGAATCCCGTCCCCGTCCCCGACGCGTTCGGGTATCCCATCCCCATACCCGCTGTGAATCATTTTTTAATAAAAAAAAAAGTTCTTTTTTCTAACCCCCAATGACTGCTTGAGAGAAAACCCATAAAAGTGTCGTCTGACAATGACATTTGTCGTTCGGACCAGAGTGAAATGATCTAGGTTTGTGTTTGTATTTATATAAAAAGGAGTAAAAAAAGTAATTTTTTATATTCGGGATGGGTATGGGTATGGGTTCGGGGTGGGTGCATATAACCCCGTTACCCGTCCCATACCCATGTTTTGAAACCAGGGAAAACCCAAACCCATACCCAAACCCAGTCAAAGTGGAGAAAACCCGTCAAATTGGGGTTGGTATGGTCGGGTACCCACGGATACGAGTATTGTTGTCATGCTTAGCATTGGCCAAGCATTGTTCTCTTGGGAATCGAACCCGATATTCCCCGGATACGTCCTTGAAAGGAGCTCATTGCCAGTGGAGCCCAAACAATTTGATTTTATTTTTTATTTTTTACTAAAACATCACACTCCTTATTTTCTGACTCCTTTCCAGTAATTAAATCTAAAAAAAATTACTTAATGGTTTAATTGCAAATACATGCAAACTAAGTTTTTACTTTTTTAGAAAATCACAATAAATATTTGCAATTCATAATTATTATCATGGATTAGGATTACTAACATTTGAAATTTTAATTTATCATTTGGATTTTAAATGAGTATGTAGATAAAAAATTATTTAATTTATTTAAATATGATAGTTTTTAAGTTGGACATCTCTATGTTGTAAGTCTGAATTTCAATAGTATTTACACATTCATCCACACAAATATATATAAATACATACATACATGAATCAATTAGTTTTTTTTTTTTATCAACATTAACCGCTTAGATCTTTTGATGTTAGCCTTCTCATTTTTTGGAGAAGGGA
Source organism: Medicago truncatula (assembly GCF_003473485.1). Taxonomy (NCBI): domain Eukaryota; kingdom Viridiplantae; phylum Streptophyta; class Magnoliopsida; order Fabales; family Fabaceae; genus Medicago; species Medicago truncatula. Next base: position 10,639,581 of record NC_053044.1, on the reverse strand, counting down.
ATCCCAATGATCCGGACTTCGACTGGAAGATAATTATGGTCTAACCAATAATTTTTCTATCTAATAATTGTGGGGAATGAAGTAGGTGTTATTGTGAATAATGAATGAAAGAAGGATATTGTGGATGTAAAAAAGATATGAGATCATACCGTAAAATTTGAAGTGGAACAATACATAGTGTTATAAGTTATGTCGAGAAATGTGGTAGGCATTATAGTGGATAAGGAATGGAGAAAGGATATTATAGATGTAAAATGATATAATATCATATCATATTCTTAAAATTTATAGTGGAACAATACCTCTTTAATGTTAATAGTGCTTATGCACCTCGGGTAGAGTTGGAAAAACACCTTAAAGTAAGTTTTTAGGAGGATTTAGGAGACTTAATTCACAATATACTACTAGGAGAAAATAATTTTCCATGAGGGGCTATAAATGGGCACGTAGGGAGTTTATTTCTTATTAGAAATTCTAACAGAAAATTTTGTTTGGAGTGTAAAGCCTTACTTGGAGAGAATTTGACAACCCATCATATATTATTGGTTATGGAAGTAAGGGTTCAAAGGAGAGAAAGAAGAAGCCATGATTAGGCTCCAAGGATCAAGTGGTGGCACTTAAAGGTGAAAAACAAAGTCTCTTCAAACATAAGATTTTAAAGCAAGGTTTTGCGAAGCTACATGGAAGCCCAAATCATGTAGGACAAGATGACACATGAGATTAGAAAAGTATCAAAAGAGACACTAAGAGAATAAAAAGTTTTTGGATCTATGGGTAAATGAGTTTGATGGTGGAATGAAAGTGATTAATGTAAAAGGGAGAATCAAAAGGGAATGTTTTCAAGAGTAGTCTAGGTGTAAATGTGGGAAAATATGGGAAAGTTATAAGAGATCTAAGGATGAGACGAAGAAGGCATTGAACAAAGTAAGAAGACAAGCTTTTGATGGGTTATACCAATCTTTTGACATCAAGTAGGGAGAAAAATATGTATATAATCTTGCTAAGGGACGGGAAAGATAGACAAGGTTTGGATCAAGTTTAGTGTATTAAAGATAAAGAGAGAAAATTTATTGTTTAAGAAATATATATATATATATATATATATATATATATATAAAGGAAATGAAAAAGTTATTTAGTCTTGATTTATTTAACGAAGGTTATGCGCTCTTACAAGACTCTAATAGGCTAGGCATTTGATTTATTTGGGTGTTCGGAAATCGTTTTTTTTTTTATTTCAGTGTAAGGCTTACTGGTCATTACATGACATGCAATTTTTATATAAACAGATCCTTCTACAATTGACTTTTAATTGATGAACTTTTCAGGTATAACAAACATGAGAATAAAAAAAATATTTACATTAGACCATTGGTTTTGTAAAAAATAAAAACAAAGAACAATCAGCGTTTCTGTAGCCCAAACTATATTTACACACACATGTAAAAAATTTAACGTTTGCATTCACCGACTAAGTGTCTACATTTGACACCGACTATTATATAAAAAAATACAAAATATTTTATTTTTTATGATTAATATAATACATTATGTCAACAAATACGTCACCGTATTTTTGCCAAAATATTACATATGCTAAGTTTAACAATAAGTACATCTTATACTACAGATATATTTTATAAGTATAAATCCAAATACTTTAATCCTTATGTGCAATGTTTAGACATATTTCAAAATATATACAAAATTAAGATGATATTTTTTTTTCATGTGAAATTTAAATTATAACCACACTTATAATTGTAAGATAACATAATATAAAATCTATACATTTGATAAAAAAGTTTTTTATTTCCCGTGCTTGGCACGGGTCACTATACTAATTTTGGCTTATTATAACCACACTTATAAACTGTAATCTGGTCTAAAAAAATAAAATTCATGAATTAAAGGTAAAAAAAATTGTAGAAAATTTGAAATATTTCAATCAAGGCAATCACAAAAAACAAATTAGAGTTTTTTTTTTTCCGCACCGGTTTCCAACCCACCAAAGGTGGACGACCATTCCGGCTCGTGCGTAGAGGCATGCGCACTGGCCAAGCGTTGTTCCCCTGAGAATCGAACCCGATATTCCCCGGGTACGTCCTTAGAAGGAGCTCCTTGCCACTGGAGCCCAAGCAACTTGGTTAATTCAAGGAATATTTTAAATCACTCAATAATGAATATGTATGTCTCATTTTTCTTATTTCTATTTAATCTTGACCCTCATTCCGTTCTTCAATTCATGTTTCTACTATTCTTGGTAAACAATAGATCATTGAACCATCATGAAAAAAAAATCAAACCAAGCAAGTTCTTGGAATCAAGAGAATCAATCAAAGTATGGAATAAAAAATTTGGGACAAATAACTTATTTGATATTATGTGGTTGCTAATTTAAAATTTAACGGAAAAAAATTATGGTCAACCTTAAATTTTAACTGAAAGTTAAAAATAAGGTAACTAATTAGTTGTGAAAATTTCTAATATACTTATAAATGATTATTATAGTTTTTTTATTTACAGGAATTTGAATTTTTATTGTTTTTATTGTAGATTTTTTTTTAATATAGAAATCATTAAAAAAGTATTGATTTCTATAATCGTAATGTGCATTAAATCAGAATTAAAAAAAGATATTTTATCAAAAGATAAAGAATGACAATTGGATATTTAATGTTTGAGTTTTAATAAGAAAAATAATACATAATAAAAGAGAGTACAACGGGTAGTCTAACTCATATTATACCATGCAAACCATCTCCTTCTCCTGGAAAATAAAATAAAAATATACCTGTTTTTTGTCCTTAAAAATAATCTTTTTTTAAGTAAAAGTGGGATGAGCACTTTTAACATGTCATTGTTTTTTAATGAAATGAAGAGACTTTCATTGATGAGGGAAATAAGATCAATCAATAGTAAATGACCACTAACATAGGAGATATAACCATTTAACTCCTTCGTCGTTTGTAAGAAAAATCATTCAATAAAAAAAAAATTAAATTTAAGCAAACATAAGTTTATGATCGTCATGGGTATAAAAAAAATTAAATATGGATGATACCTATTTAAAAAAAAAAAATTAAGCAAACATATTTTAGCATCCACGCCTACAGGTGTTCACGGGATGAGTCAGTCTTCATTATAATCTATTACCCGATGCAATCAAGTTTCATTAGGTTGGATCAATGAATAATTACACATAACTTTTTAAAGGGGTTAATTACATGGAAAACATTGTCGGCTGTTGTTAGATGAAAAAGGTTAATTGTATTAAATGCTGCATCCAGCGGTATAACAGCTCTTCTATTACCAGTGGAAGAACCGCGCACTCGACGCTGACAGTCCCTATTGAGATTAATGAGGCATCATCGCTTACGCTGGAGAAGGATAGTCATAGGGCAGACCTGGTGCGTACTGTAAAATTGATAATTTGGGATGGGGCTCCAATGGTCTTTTGAGGAAGTTGACTGATCAATGCGTGATATCATGTCTAGGAATGATCCCTTAAACGAGTTTAGACCTTTTGGTGGAATGACAATAGTTTTATGTGGTGATTTCAAGAAGATATTGCATGTTGTCTGAAAAGGAACGAGGCAGGATATTGTTGATGCCTCAATCAATTCATCAAAGATATGGGCTTATTGTAATGTGTTGAGGCTTATTGTTAATATGAGATTAGGTGCATCTTCGGTACGTGCAGAGCAAGAAGAAATTGCTAATTTTGGCAAGTGGATACTCTCAATTGAAGACGGCAACGACGCTTTAGATGAGAATGGTGAAACGAAGGTATAAATTTTCGAAGATTTGCTTATATCAGACACAACAAATCTGTTGATGTCTTTGTGTATCCCAATTTGAATGATAACCTTAGTGACCCGCTATTTTTCCAAGAAAGGGGAATACTCGCGCCAACACTTGATTCAATTGAGCATATTAATGAATATATGATGTCACTGATTCCAGGTGAAGAGAAATATTATTTAAGCTCTCATTCTGTTTGTCGATCGGGTGAAAATTCTGATGCCCAAAGCGAATGGTTCACAAAGGAATTTCTTAATGGTATTAAGAGCTCTGGAATTCCAAATCACCGGTTGAAACTAAGGTTGGGATGTCCAGTTATGCTGATGAGAAACATTGATCAGGCCAATGGACTGTGTAGTGGTACGAGGCTGGCAATTACACATCTAGGGAAGAGCACAATAGCTGCTACCGTAATTACAGGAAAAAGGGCAAGTACCAGGGTATTCATTCCCAGGATGAATCTTATTCTGAGTGATCCAGGACTACCCTTCAAATTCAGGCGCAGGCAATTTCCATTGACGCTTTGTTTTGCAATGACAATAGATAAAAGTCAGGGTCAATCTTTATCTCGAGTGGGGGTTTATCTTCCTAAGCCTGTGTTCACGCATGGACAACTTTATGTCGCTGTCTCTCAAGTAACTTCAAGAGAAGGTCTAAAGCTGCTCATCATGGATGAAGATAATAATGTTTGTAAGGAGACCACAAATGTTGTGTATCGTGAAGTTTTTCAAAAAGTATGATCATTGGTTATGTTTTAGAATTGTTGTTGCTATAATTTAGAAAACTAAAGTTTCCTATTATTTGGAAGTCGTTTTATTTTTAATTTCTTTGTAAGGCGTACTGGTCATTATAGACATGCAATTTCTATATAAGCAGATCCTCATGCCATTGACTATTAATTCATGCACTTTTCACGTTTAACAATCCGCGAAACCTTTTTTTTACATCGTTGTTACCCTAAAATACAATATTTACATTAGACCATTTGTTTTGTAAAAATTAAAAACAAATAACAATCGGCGTTTCTGTAGCCCAAACTATATTTATATACACACGTAAAAAATTAAACGTTTGCATTTACCGACTACGTGTATGCATGCGACACTGACTATTTTATAAAAAAAAATACATTTTTTTTAGTTTTTATGATTAATAAAATACATTTTGTCAACAAATATTATTATACAGTACGTCAGCATATTTTTGCAAAAATATTACATATGCTATGTTTAACAATGAGTGCATCTTATACTACAAATAATTAGTACAAGTATAGTAATCCAAATACTTTTATCGTTATATGCAATGTTTGGATATTTCAAAATATATACAAAATTAAGATGATATTTTTTTAATATCGAATTTAAATTATAACCACAATTATAACTTTAAGATAACATAATATAAAATCTATACATATGATCAAAAAAGTTTTTTATTTCCCCGTGCTGGCACGGGTCACTATACTAGTTTGTTTAATGTTGGAAGGAAGTGCATAGACGGAGTCATTGAAACCAACCAAAGAGAGAGGTTTAAAATTGGATTTTTAGGTGACAACGATCAAACTCATGTCAAGGAATTGAAGGGTATAACTATAAGGCTTCACCATGTAAACTAATGTAGAAATCCTACTGGCAATTATAAGGAAGTTAAGATAAATAAAATGTACTGGAATATGATAGAATAAACTATAATTATAAATAGTTAATTTAAAATCTTATAGGTTACATTTCAATAAAAAATAAATTTTAGATTATAAGAATTTAATTAAAAGAAGGGTACTATAATTTTTCTTAATTCATTGCACATAAAATAAGTTATTTAATAAATAATAGGCAAGAAAAATTACTACAAAGAACAAATTTATATAAAATATTTGGTTGTTACATTAACTACCGCTGAAAAGCCAGCGGTTGTTAACCGCCGGCGCATAGCTTAACGACAGTTAACTGCCGCTGGGGTAAAAGAGTCATTTACTTGTGTCAATAGGAAGTATTCATTGTCAAAAAAGCAATTTTCAAATAAGAATTTTTTTTTTTAGGCCCCCATAATTAAAAACATAACTTTTTTTTTATTTATTAACAAAATTAATTTAAATCATGTTTAAAATAATTTTATATCCAATGGATTATTATTCATATTTAGGTGATCCAATGGATTTTTAAAATAAGGTGGATGGATTGGATGTATCCATAATTTTAAATGGATGGATTAAATCCAATCCATTAACTATTGTTTTTGTTTGGTGGATGGATTGGATGGATATCGATTTGATGGATCCTATTGCCACCCCTAGTTGAAAAGCAAGTTGCCAATATTTATGCAATATAATAGGATCAAGAGCATCAATCTATATTATGTTACTTAAGCAAGTTGCCAATATTTAGAACAAGAACAACATGGATTTTTAGTGATCTACTTCAACTTATTCCATTTACCAACATACAAAGAAGTCGAACAAAAGATTTCAAACGGTGAATGTTAATAGTATTACAAACCCTACTGCATTCTATTCTGTCTGACCGGCTCATACAGATTGCAGCAATATCTACTGCAAGTTTACAAGAAGAATCGTGACAATATATATTTACTTTCTTTTTTCAATTGGTAATTCCTTATTTATATGTGAGTGACAGTTCAATTAATAAAATTGAAATTGGCTAACAGTTTGCACATAATAAATAAACCAGGAAGTGAAATTGTTTGGTAAAGAATGTACAAAAATCAAAAGATGGTGATTTAGAAAAAAGTAGTTAGACAGTATCAGCAAGGGACTAGTTAGTAACTGGTAGATAGGAGTTTATTGATGAACAAGGGAACAAAATTGGAGGCATTGTTTATGACAAAGGTAACAAAAGGGTAATTTGTTTTGTATTCTTAAGAAACTTTACCATCTCAGTAGACAAGTTTTGGCCTTAGCAGTGAAACTTAAAAAGATGACTTATACAGCAAGGAAGTTTGTTTAGCTTGTAAAGGTTTTGTCGATGAAGAAGGATGCAGATTTCTTAGCAGTGAAAGAACCAGTTACTTAGAAGATCAAATATTCATTCAGATCATTCTTTCAGATGAAATATATATATACACTTTCTCGAAGAGAAATGAAACGAAAATGGATCTTAAGGTCTCAACCAGGATCAACTATATGATCTGACTATAGCAGCTGAGTAAATTAAATCTTGTGGCAATGAATGGCAACTATGCATCTGGCTTCAATTCACGAAATGAGCTGATTATCATCCACATAGCTAGGCCTTTGATCTCCTGAAAAGATGAAATAAGCATTTTCCTTTGATTAGCTTCAATTGACCAAATGAGCTGATTAATGTAGCAGTTACAGCTTTTTCCAAAGATAGTTTTATAAGCCCAAAAATAAATAAGAAACCAGTTTTCCGGCATGACTTATGTAGTTATATATCATACTGCCCGAGCTACATTAATTGATTCTGGAAATAAAATAAAATAAAAATAAAAAATAAAATATTGTGTGCAAAATGTATACAAAAATTGGTCTTTAAAAATTCATCTTTTAAAAAAAAACATACGTAGCAGAGGACCCATGAGATGATATGAAAATATTAAGAGGTGTGTCGTACAGATGATTGATTATTGGCTTTCTGGTAGGAACTGTGGAACATACCTGAAATGGGAACACAACTTGTCTATCATATTGTGACTTCATGATTTATATCTATGAAAGGGATGTGAGCAATTTTGGACCAATGTTCCTTCCTTTTATACCTTTCTTCTAACAATGGGCAATTCCAAATGCAGAGTTCCCTAAGAGAGTCAGTGAGGCTGTCTTCTGGTAATGACTCAAGCTTTTTACAATCCCACAATCTAAGTGATTTCAGCGAGGAAGGGAGGCAGTTTTCTGGCAATGTCTCAAGTTGATGACAATTCCAAAAACAGAGAGTTTGGAGAGAGGAGAGGTGTCGAAGCCCATTTCCATCAAAGGACTTCATTTCATCGAAATCCCTGATATATAGATACACAAGGGAGATGGGTAGCAATGACTCCTTCATCAAGGTGTTAACTATATCATCACCCTTTTCAATACTCAAGTTGGAAAGTGCTGTCAAATATTGGAGACCCCATTCCGTTACAGATGGCTTTGTTCTTTGGGATGAAATCGTAATTGATTGTAATTTGGGAGGTAGACAAACTCCTTCACAAAATGACAACTCTGCACATTTTAGATTCAACCTTTCAAGAGCTGTGAGCATGTCCATCTTAAGCTTGACTTCAAATAATTCAATTGAATCATGGGATTCGATATGAAGTGATTCGAGGCTCGACGACCGAGGTGAAGACCTTTCTGAAATATAAATGGAAACCAGACTCCTACAATTCCATATCTGAAGTGTTTGGAGGACAGGGAAACCATCAAGTGGAAAGGATGTAAGTGCATCACAACTATGAATTAAATAAAGACTCACAAGTGATGTGTAATTGCTCCACGTTTCAGGAGGTAGGAAGGATAAATTCTCACATTTTACAATATGAAGTGATTGCAATGAAGTGGGTAGTCCACTTGAGGGAAATGCAGTGAGAGAAGAAAGAGAATTGAGTTCCAAGTGTGTAAGACAAGTGCTTCTCAAAATCAATTTTGGCACAGCTAATAGCTTAGAACAGTTGTGAATCGCTACATGTTGCATCATACACGGAGAATCACTCTCAAGCAATGACAGTTGGGAACTTTCACTCTCAAGCCCATTGATATTCATTTTTTTTATTGAAGACAACCAATGCAGAGTAGATGGTGTTTCCAATAGATGAGAACAACCTGATATTACAATTTTTTCTATGGAAGGAAGGTTGGTGGGCAAATGTCCCCTTAGTTCTGGACAATTATATAACTCTATAGCCTTAAGTCGAGGAAAAGCACATTTTATGCCTTCAAAGGGAATCCATTCATTCCAATTGACCATGTTGTCGAACTTTATACGCTCAAGGGATCGGAATGGTTGGAAGGAAGAATTAGATCCTTTTTCAATCTGGGCATAATAGAACTCCGGGCCAATTGTCTCCAACATCTCCATACCACGTATTTCTATGTCCTTGAGAGAAGGTAACTGCCCTATGGGTGGAAGTGTCATACAATATTCACAATTAGTGATGCGAAGAGATACCATGTTAGAAAACAAAGAATTTCCCAACCAACTCGGAAAGCTTGTCCCACCATACAAACAAATATTCAGGCTCTTTAGATTTATTGGTGGTTGCAAAATATCGAGCACAACTTTCACTTTTTGCGACTCTTCACTTTGTTTTCCCCATATCAGCTCTAACTCCTCAATTTTCTCTTTGCTTTTCAGGTTTGCATCGTGTGCCTCTCTGGCATCAACAACATTATCCAGGTTCTTGATGGTAAGTTTTCCTTGTAGGTTTGGGAATTTCCTTAGCTCTTTGATACTTAACCCTACATGTCTCTTGCCCACTAAAAATAGTGTGAGAGTTTGAAGGTTTTCTAGTCTCCCAAGTTCCACAGGCAACTCATTTATGTTAGTCCCGCTTATATCAAGGTGACGTAAACTTACTAAATTTCCAATATGTACTGGTAATTCAGTGAGACTCCAACAACGTGATAAATTCAAGGTCTGTAAATTGTAAAGGTTACATGTTGTATCAGGCAAGCTTTTGATTTTACTCGAGGAGATATGTAGATACCGTAACTGCACCAAATTTCCAATTGAATCTGGTAGCTTGGTGATGTTTATATACCATGATAGTGATAAAACACGCAACCGTTTTTGTGATGGTAGCAAATCATCAACCACCTTGGAGGATAAGAAATTGTAATTGTTCATCGTGTTAATGGATAGAAAGCTTCGCAAGCATTTGAAATTGTATAATTTCTCAAACTTCATGAAAATGTCATAGTATTCTTGGTTATATGAGAAGTGACGAACATTTTCAGAGATGTCACCACATTCAAGCCTGCAACAACTTTTTCCTAATATGAATGTAGCTAAATCATTGACAAGGTCATGCATGACAAACTTTTCTCCACGAGCATCATCGCTTAATTGTTGAATTAACGATCTCGATAGCAATTCAGCAAAACAATCATCGCCTAATTCCTCCAACTTTTTCCCCCTTGAGAACAATCAAGGAAGCCTTCTGCCATCCACAGCAAAACCAATGTCTTCCTTTCAAGTGGATAATCCTTTGGAAAAATTGAACAATATGCAAAACATCTTTTCAAATGAGAGGGAAGATATTGATAACTCAAATGCAATGCAGGAAGAATATTATCATTTGATAAGTTCCATATGTCGCTGTTCAAAATTGAAGTCCACTCTGTTATGTCTACCTTTGAACGTAGAAGCCCTCCAAGTGTTTTGGCAGCTATTGGCAATCCTCCACACTTTCTTGCAATCTTCCTGCCTGTTTCTTCAAGGGCTGTATTTGCATTATGCTGAATCTCATCACTGCCCAATGCATGCTTTGAGAGTAAAGACCAACAATCTTCATTTGATAGAAGTTTTAGTTCATGTATAGGAAATGTGCATGCCACCTCAGCAACTTTTCGTTGGCGTGTTGTTATAATCACCATGCTTCCAGGTTTTCCATCAATGAAGGGACTTACTAGTTCACCCCAATCATTATAATTGTCATTCCACAGATCATCCAAAACAAACAAAAATCTTTTCTCCCTCGAGATTTTCTTTAACTCAACTCGAAGGACATCAAGATCTTTGCTATCCGAAGTTGTGGAAGTGACAGATTCAAGGAGAGACTTTGTTACTCTCATAATATCAAAATCCTCAGACACACAAGCCCAGGCCTTCAAATCAAAATGTTGTTGAACTTCTTTATCATTGTAAACAAGTTGGGCAAGGGTAGTTTTTCCTAAACCTCCCATGCCCAAAATTGCAACAACACCTATATTATTATGGGATGCGTCTCTCTGTGATAGCAACATGTTCATTATTGTCTCTTTGTCATCCTTCCTACCCACCATGAGAGATTCATTTACCACTGAACTTGAAGGCAGTCTATGAGAAACTCTACCACTTACAGTGTGTTGCAAGCCGATGGCGGTGCTCTGCTGGACAAAAGTTTGCAGCCTTTTACAAATCTTCTCCATTTCAGAATTGATCTCTTCATTTGAGTTTGTAGTTGAAAGCAAGTTCCGAAACTGATCTGTAATCTTCTCCATTTCAGAATTGATAGCTTGTTTCTTCTCCAGCTTGCATCGTATGGCATTGTAGCTGATTTGATTGAGCAAATCCTCAGCATCATAGATTGCATCTTTTAACCGATCCAACCATTGTTTGATTCTGGGTTTGAGGATCTGCTTCTCCTCTGCATCATCTAGTACAACCTCAAGAGTAAGTAGACTTGTTTCCATCTCATCCATCAATGATTCATTCAACTTTGTTTTTGTTATATAATCACGAAACTCGGTTGAAGTTAGTTTGTCCATTAAGGTTTGAAGAGTAGCAGACAGAAATGCACCTCCAACCAAAGCTGCAGCCATCTCTGATTGGTATAGTAAAGCAGCAAGGATAAAAGTTTTAGATGAAATTTTGAAGGAAATTAAGAACTATGAAGATCGAATGATAGAAATAATTGCAGGTATGGAGCAATGACTTGCATGTGAATGAATGGTTGATTGTGTATGAAACAAAATTTGAAAGCTGGAAAGCAAAGCTCATCATTGTTTAATATTGGACCCACATCCCTCAAAATAATTGATACAAAGAAAAAGAAAAAGTTCCACACTCAACTAAAGCAATCGGAATCTTTATGTCCACTTTTACTCCTTTACCATCATATTATCAGTTTTCTAATCACCTGTGTGAAAATTAAAAATTAATGTAATATTATTGAGAATGTGTTTATAAATGTAGTATTACCCAACAAAAGAGATAAATGTAATAATCATTTGGTGATAAGTATATGATTGCTGAAAAATATTACTTCTTCTGTAAGTCGGACCGAATAGTGCATATTTTATTACTTTTTTTAAACGTAGGATCCGTTAGTTGTTTAGGAGAGTTAGGATCCTTATATGGTTGTCTGTTCCTTAACGGAAACTCGTTTTTTCTTCTTCCAATGAGTGTCCTTAATAAGGAGTGATCCTTGTTAAGTAAGGACATCGTATTGGAGATATGGTAAAGGAGTTAAGACTGAAGAGGATTTAGCATCTGAATGAACCGACAACAGTACTGTTTTTGGATGGTTTGCAGTACATATGGTAAAGGTACAATTGTTCCTTAGAAATAAGGCGAGTTTTAGCATGGGACAATTGTGAAATTGCCCCATCTTAGATCAATTTTGTTTTATTTGATGTTACATGTACACCCTGCATTTTATATTCTAATTTATAGCCCTACTCAATTATAATTTGACTCAAATTAATTTATTTGTAAATACATTATTTTTTAATCTCCCGTTTAAAAATCTAATAGGTCCAGCTCATTCTCAATGATTTTTTTAATTTGAAAGCATTTTTTTTTTAATTTGAAAACATAGACATGTTTAAATCTGAGCTAAAAAAAATATGGCGTAATATTTACTACATTATTTATAAAGAAATAAATTTAGTTTGTATCTTAATATTAATCCCATCATCCACAAAACTTTTTAATATTAATTAGGGTTAAATATATTTTTGGTGCTTATAAATATAACTAAATTTGTTTTTAGTTCTTATAAAAAATGACATTTTTGTCTCTTCAAAATATTTTAGTCCCCATTAAATTAAAATTAAAACTGATATATTATAATTGAATATGGTTGTAAATTGGAATATAAAAATTCAGGATGTACAACTAATAGCAAATAAAACAAAATTGATCTAAGATAGAGCAATTTGACAATTGCCCCATGCTAAAACTCGCCTAGAAATAAAACCTCATTGTCCTCCTCTTGACTTTATGGCCAGTGACAATATGAAGACCGTAAACTTCTATATTCCAAAGAAGATATCAGTCCTCATGCACATATTTTGTCATACACTTACGACACCTAGTTAGTCATGTACAAAAATGTGGTTAATTGAATTGAATAGATAATTAATTCAACTCACGTTGAAAATTATGGTTGATTTATGTAGTTGATACAAAAATTATGATTGATTCACATATAAAAATGTAGTTGAAAAGCATAGACTTTGATAGTCTTTGGCACTCAAAATGATTGATCCATATTTTGAAAAGTTCTGTATGGATCCAATAATGCTGATCACAACTACTCAATTTCAAAAATAGACTTATCAATATTGGATTCAATAGTCATCTATTGGTACTTAGGACTCAAAAACTTCACTTTCTCATATTAGGTATTTTACGGTTTCCTCGCGCGTTAATCGTCGTTATTTTCAATTTTTATTGAAAAATCAACAAAATATTCAAGTAGTCGCAAAACAAATTTCAAAAAAAAGAACTATTTTTTTTCTAAAAAACCCTTGATTCTTATCAAGGAATTTCCCTTTTTTATTTTCCTTAATAAAAACTTTAATCCATTTCAAACATATTTAAACTTTTTTCTTAAAACTGAAAAAACACTAAACAACTTTTCATTTTGCCTTTTGGCTTTTATTTTTTAAAACCTTTTCAAAAACGATTAAAAAACATCGAACAAATCACTCGGCTTTTTACCCCGAACTACGTGATTTTAATCCTTCGCGGATACGGAGGCAAAAGACTTCGTCTTTACAAATCAAAAAATATAACAAAATATTTTCTTTTTTTGTTATCTCACTAATCTTTTTCGCAAGCAAATAATAATCAATTTTAGTCAAAAATAAAAAAATACAAGAAATTCCTATAGAATACTATAGACGTTTAGTATACTAATACGTTCACTTTACGTAACCAACCCCAAACCTTAAATCTCTTATTTTTGAGTGGCTTGAAGTGCATATAGTAAAGGGTAGACTCAAGAACACTTATATGAATGGATAACATTATTGTTTTTCAATGGTTAGGTAAGAAACAAAATTTGAAAGCTGAAAAGCAAAAGCTCAGCAGTGGTTAATATTTACTTTAGGAAAGTGATTCAAATATGCAATTTCTCGTTAAAGTCCTCTCATCTTTATTATATATATTTGCACTATTTATTTTTTAAAGTACACGTGTCATCCTAGAATTCTAAGAGATATTTAATGTTGTTTTGATTCAATACATTTCATGTTTTTTTATTCAAATTGTTTTTGCTATTTAATATCATATTAATTTCATTACTAAATTAAGGGGAAAATTGATGCAATTTACTTGCTTCTTTTTTTCTATAAATATTGTTTGTGAGTCTCAACATTTTCACGTCATTCAGAATTCAATTTTGAAATTCTTCTCTAAAATCTCTCTTTTATTTTATTGAAACACTTTTCTTCTTAGCATATTTTTTTCATCACTCTAATTTCAAAAATTGATTCAATTTATGATATCAATCCACTACATTTGTGGATATCCATGTATTTTGTCCAAGTTCACATATTCGCCCTATGATAATTTCAAGTTATAACGGTTTATGACATGGACATCATAGATCTATCCAAGAGAAAATTAGATAATGTAATTTTTTTTTTGTGGAGAATGTCCATTTGTTGGGTTTTTTTTTCATCTATAATATATGTTATGTTCGGTTTCATATTCTATTGAAATTTTGCCTTTAGATTGTTGGTTAGTCGTGTTTGAATGCCCCTAATATAATTGGTTCGCATCATGTAATTTGAGCAAGATTTATGCAATTGGAACACATATTAACATCATTTAAATTTACTATGAAGGTGTGTCACTCATGGCTGAATCATATGTATCAAATGCTTCAATAAACATTATGCAATAATAACGATATCTCATGGCACATAATCTCGGTCTCCAGCTCCATATGAAATGTGTCATAAATTTATGGTTAAGGAAATGTTATTACATGATATTTGTTCCAAATAATAAATAATTCCCAAATAACATAATATTTAAAAAAATGATAAATTCTTATGAAAATTGATTGTGTTTACATATATACAATGAACATTGTCTTTGTCTATAAAAAAATATTGGCGTAGTAAATTACTTTTTGGAGAATGTCTTCACAAAAAAAAAGTTACTTTTTCAAGATTGAGGTTGAATTATAATTTTCTTTTTAAAGGAATGTTGAATTGTAATTATAATTTTTTCGAAATAAATGATATTTAGTTCATGTAATTTGAAAAATTAATGGGCAAAATTTAAGGTTTTTTCTATCTATAAAATAAGAAAAATAAAAGTAAAATTATCGATAGCATCTAAAAATTATTTATTTATCTCTTTTTTTTTGTCAAAAAGAAAAGAGATAAAAAAAATCAAATACATTATGTACCAAGATAGCTATTGTAATTTAATAAGGAAAAAAAGTTAGTAGAATCAATGTTTATATTCAATATAGGAAACATCATTTAAGGGTCTAAGAAAACGTTTTTATTTTTCTCTATAGAGAATGATTTGGTGGTGTATAAAAATTAAAAAGAATTGATTAAGTTCATCTTTATCTTTATCTTTATTATATATATTTGCACTATTTTTTTTTTTTGATAGTACACTTGGCATCCCTATTAGTGAAAGAATTAGTGAAATTTTCATAATTGCATTTAATGTTTTCTTTCATCTACACACCAACATGTTAAGGAATATTTGATAATCGCAGTGATTCATTTTAAGGAATATTTTTTATTTTGAAAGAAGAATTATTTGCCTTAACTATGCATTGAAAAAGAGATAATTAACAATTATTTAGAATTATTTGCCTTAACGTATATTTGCACTATTCTTTTATGGAAACCACAGGTTTTTTTTTTATGGTTTTCTTATGATTCTTTTGAGGTTTTTTTTTTTGTTACAATTCTTTTGAGGTTATTAACAATCATGGTTTTTTTTTTTGAGGTTTTTTTTTTTAAGCGAATATACACACTCTGTGTACGGAATCGTAAGTTAAGGTTTTCTTATTTTTTTAATAAATATTATGATCTTATTGTGACTATCAATTAAAAAATTTATTGACAATTATAATCAACTTTAAGGATGCATTGAAAAGAAATCAAAAACTTATTTAAAAATTATTGACATGTTTTATTTGCATTAACTTCGGTGAAAATATATGCCTCAATTCGTGGAAGAAAAAAAATTAGCACAATTGTATGGATTCATAAATAACAAAGAAAAAAACATTACGATAGTATTTTTTAGCCCAATTTCGGAAGAAAAAAAATATGCCTTAACTTCGGGAAGAAGAATATATGCCTCAAAAAAATTATGGTTTTTTTTCAGGTTTTTTTTAATTTTTTTTAGGGAATATACAACTTTAATCAACTTTATAATCAACTTTAAAAATTGTTGTTTTGTTTTTTGAAAATTTTAGTATCTTTATCTATTCTCTATTATAATTATAAACATTTACCTTAATTTTTTTGAAGAGTACACATGACATGCTTATATTGTTAGGTACATTTAATGTTTTATTTGATTTACACAACAAAATGTAATATGCTAGAATTCTAAGGTGTATTTAATGTTTTTTTTTATTTACACTACAAAATGACATGAATTTTGGTAAACGAAAAATTTGATAATTGGAAGATACTTATTTTGGCAACCGTGATTGAATCTACAAATTTGGCAACCAAATGGTAATCAATTTTTGATTTTTTTAAATACTTATTGTGATTAATCATGTAAAAATTCTATGGACTGAAAATTAGATTTAAAATTTATTGTTTTGTTATTGCATCATTTTTGTATTGATACGTCTTATTTTTTATTTTTAATTGGAACTTCAAATTTTACTTTTACTAAAAATCAAAGAAAAAAAATTAGAATGCATCATCTTTGTACTCTAAATAATATTTGATTCACGTCATTTGAACAAATTCTTTCAAATAATATATTAACATGTGTTTATATTATTTTGTTGAACCAATCATATTGCATCACTTATAAAAATAATTGTAATTATAATCTATATCATATAAATATTTATTTTGCATAGAATCAATAGTCGTTTTATCTATATTAAAAATAATTTACACTTAAAAATGAATTATTTTATGGTGTGTAAATGTAATTAACTTGCACTAACTTTTTTGATTTGTTCAAAATTAAACCTTACAAATGAACATATTTCTTTTGTCAAAAAAAAAAGGAACATATTTCTTTTCCTCCCTCTTTCCTATATGTTTCAATCATGTCATGAAACCAATTAGATCATAAAACGTGTCAATGAGATTTCTAAGCTAATTGAATTCTAACATGTGATATTTTTTCATCATCATATTATTTAATGACGGATTGGGATTCAAAGGTAATTTGTTGGTTTCCCCCCTATATATAGTTGATGAAACTTGCATCATTTTCATCTCCTCACTTCTTTCATGCAATTTCAAATAACATGTTTGAAATCAATTCAGTAAAAGAATCATGGTTCTAATGAATTACATGTATTTGATTCGTTTTTGTTTGGTTCGTTTGTGATGTAAACGATAACTCAGTCATCTATTTAATGAATATGGTTCTAATGTATGAATCTATATCTTAATTGCGAAAAAAAACATGTTTCATATTGATATCATGGCTATTTACTTCGATGTGGTCGTTTTAGTTATATTCATTTTATTTGTTTTTGTTTTGATATATATTATTTTATATTCAAACTTAAAAACATGAATAGTAATTTGATCAACTCTTCTCACATCCTTCTCTTTTATTTTTATTATTGTGGAATACACATACAAGTTCACGATTCTGATTCCATTTTAATAAAGGACTATAACTAATAATTGTTAAAGAAATGAATACATAAATAATATATCATGTACATGTTCTATTTCCGTTGTTTTTAAAAATGAATCAACTTTCGTGTTTGAGTTCTCTTGCTTGAAAGAGAAATATTATATTGTCAAACAAAACATATAATTAAATTAAAGAAATGATTAAATATCAATGAAAATTCATGAATGAATATAAATGAGAAAAAACTGTTCAAACAAGGCTTATAAAGTCCTCAAGAACATGTACATTAGAAAATTTCTTTTAATTAGTATTTAATTTAATATCAACAAGAGCAACCCTATGATTTCATGCAAATTGTCTGCCATGTTAATTTCCTCTAGGATAAAAAATTGTTATAGTTAAAAAAACCAAACATATAGTTCATTAAAAAAATTAGCTTAATACCTATCAAGGACTTATTTCGTAAAAAAGATCTGTTTGTTACAACATTTTTTGTAAAAGCAAAATGTTTACATGTTAGGTTTGAAAAAATAAAATCTAAAAATAAATGACTTAAAATGTGTGTATACAAAGGTAAGGGGTGTCTAATAATATGGAACAAGTGTAAAGGTGACTCTTACTATTTTTAACAAACATGTCGTATAAGTTAAGAGTAAAAATTGACTCCTAAAATTCTATTGGATTTGAATAATTATATTTTCAATAATAATCACAACTTTTAGATCAATTCAAACATTTGATTTCATCTTAACCACATTCAAAGTCACAAACATGATTGATTTTGATGAGCTGATACTATAAAATTTCTACATTAACATTCAAAATAAACATGTTTACATTATATGCCCCAAAATATAAAGTTGTTTTGAGTAATTTATCCTAAAACTCATTTGAGTATTATGCTGAATTCACTATAGTAAACAAATAAAAAATAACTTATTTTTGTAAACTAAAAAGTATCTTAAGTTTTTTCAATAATATCTATAAATCAAACGAGGGAAGTGTTTAAAATGGTTTTTTTTTTTTTTTAAACTTTATATTCAGTTCAAGGACTGATTAATTCAATGAGATCAATCTCATTGTCCACTAGATGAGAATTTCTATCACTGTATGGACTAACCCACAAAACTTTGCATCGATATAATTTCACCTGAAACATTGCAAGAAGCACACTTCAAACTCACTAGCATATACTATCAGACTAACAAAAGTGTTTAAAAGGATATTTAGAAAGGAATATACTAGAACATGTCATTATTAGAAAAGTTAAAAAAAATTAACAAAATAAGAACGTAAACACTCCTTAACTAATAATTACATAATGAATGTCATTAAATTTCTATTTGATGAACATTAATAATCATTTCAAAGTCAAATAAATTTCCGCATAGAAAAAACTTCACATATATATGGTGAACATTCAAAATTATAATGAATATTTCAATTGTTAATTATATGTCATAAATTATAAGTTACATGCCACACAATCAATGTTCACCTGGTAGCACATTAAAAAAATGTTATAAAATGACATTTGTTTGTGAAAGAACTTTAAATTGATTGGTTAAAGAAAAACTTCAAGAGCATTAAGCACTCAAATATATAAAAAAAAAAAAGTTAACAGTGTCTAATATAGAACAAGTGTAAAGTTGACTCTTATTATTTTTAGCAAACTTTAATAAAATATTGCATTTTCCTTAAAAGAAAAATATTGCATCAGGGTTTCTTTTAGATCATTTTCTAAATGTCCATATTATATTGATCCAAACATACGACTCAAATAAAAAATATTTTTCAATCAAGTAAAAAACAAGGGCGGTTTTCGATCACGAAAACATGACGTATAAGCTAAGAGTAAAAATAGAGTCCTATTAATTCTATTGGATTTGATTAATTATATTCTCATTAACAATCACAACTTTTAGATCAATTCAAGCATTTGATTTTATCTTAACCATAGTCAAAGTCACAAACATAATTAATTGTGATGAGCTGATACTATAAAACCTTCTACTCTAACATTAAAAATAAACATTGTTACATTAAAATGATCTACACATATGATTCACATTGATATAAGTTCTTTCACGTCATTATGAATAGGGCACATCATAACAAATTAGACTAAAATGTGACGAGGATGAAACTTTATAAAAAAGTACAAATAGGGGACAAATAATGGTAGTAAAAAAAACTAAAAAACCATTTTCTTTTAAAGCAAATAGGGAGATTAAAAGTGAATCTAAGCCTTATTTTATTTTATTTTTAGTGCCTACCAAATAAATTCACGTAGTTTTAGTCCCTGTTAAAATTAAATTTGTTTAATCATCCTTAAATTCTTTAAAATTTGTTTTATTTTTGCATCAGAGTGAATGACATCCAAAAACTAAAAAAATAGTTCATCATAATGTTGGGCTTCCAGGGGGCCTAAACTGGGTTGAATAATCATATTAGGCTAAAAGCAACTAATCAGGTGAGATTGACAATGTATGTTCATCCAAATGCACAAGACATTAGGTATATGGGCCATCTCACTTATATAATTTCACCATCTACTCTTGCATCTAATGTGAAACTTTCAGTCACATTTGACATATTAACATATCTCCCTGAAATGTGAGACTCTATGCATTTGTGATTTGGTAGCATAGTAGACATGTCATGGTTGGTCGGGGTGGGGGGTGGTTTCGTGAAGAGATATTTTAATTCCTTTATTTGATGAGAGAAATGATTAGGGAAAAAAGAGTGTATGCTTTGTCTGTGGCTGTTTAGATAATAGAGTGAGTTATTGATAATTTTATAGGTTAATTTAAGGAGTTAGAAATTTTTGGTTAAATGTTTTGGCAAAAAATTAGAGTAAATAAAAAATGCCACATTATTTTTGAATTTCTAATAATCATATATGTTTTCAACTCAACATAACACATGTAATTTTCCATAAATCCCATCAAAGACAAAAAAATGAAGGAATTTGAAGTAATATAAATTGTATAAAAAAAATATAATGAAAGAAAATGACATCCAATAACAAAATTTTAAGATAAAAAATTAAACAAATAAAAGTTAAAAACTAAAAAAAAAAAAGGTTTATCATAACGTTGGGACTTGCGAGTGAGCCTGCACTGAGTTAGATCATCATATTAGGCCAATACCAACCATATAAGTGAGATTGACACCACATCTTTACACAAAATCTATAGACCTTAGTTATATGAGTCATCACACTTATTTTCTATTTAAAATCTACTATTCAATTCAATGTAGAACGTAAACTCACACTTGACTCATTAACATCTCTTTATCAAGTGTTCGACTATCCACATTCGTAATCATGTAATATAGTCAAATATGATCAAACTAAGGCACAAAGTGTTCAAGAATGTGGGTTGGAAGTGGATTAATTGAGGAAGATTTATGTTCCTTAATTTGTTTGATGAGAGAAATGATTAGGGAAAAAAGAGTGTATGCTTTGTTTGTGGCTGTTTAGATAATAGAGTGAGTTATTGATAATTTTATAGGTTAATTGAAGGAGTTAGAAATTTTTGGTTAAATGTTTTGGCAAAAAATTAGAGTAAATAAAAAAATGCCACATTATTTTTTATTTTCTAATAATCATATATGTTTTTAACTCAACATAACACATGTAATTTTCCATAAATCCCATCAAAGGCAAAAAATGAAGGAATTTGAAGTAATATAGATTGTATAAAAAATATATAATGAAAGAAAATGACATCCAATAACTAAATTTTAAGATAAAAAATTAAACAAATAACATTTAAAAACTAAAAAAAAAAAAAAAAGGTTTATCATAACGTTGGGACTTGCGAGTGAGCCTGCACTGAGTTAGATCATCATATTAGGCCAATACCAACCATATAAGTGAGATTAACACCACATCTTTACACAAAATCTAAAGACCTTAGTTATATGAGTCATCACACTTATTTTCTATTTAAAATCTACTATTCAATTCAATGTAGAACGTAAACTCACACTTGACTCATTAACATCTCTTTATCAAGTGTGCGACTATCCACATTCGCAATCATGTAATATAGTCAAATATGATCAAACTAAGGCACAAAGTGTTCAAGAATGTGGGTTGGAAGTGGATTAATTGAGGAAGATTTATGTTCCTTTGTTTCATGGACAAAGAGAAAGGAAACTAGAGAGAAAATATGAATATGAAAAAGGGAATTGAGTAATTATACGAATTTGTTGAAGAAGTTGGAGATATTTTGGTGACTATTTTATCATAAAAATAGACTTCAAAAGAATGGCACATCATTTTAAAATGTTTAGAAACATGTATTTTGTCAAACTCAACATAACACTTCATAGAAAGAGGTTTACATTACTTTCTTTCATGAGAATAAGGAAAACAAAGTAGAAAAAGAAAGAAGATGAAAACAAGAATTAACATGAAAGAAATGGTAAAGGAAAAAATACAGTGTGTGCTTTAATTGTGAGAGTATTTGAATTAGGGAATATAGCGAGTTATTTTTTATTTTGTGAGTTCGTTGAAGGATTTAGATATTTTGGGGTAATTACTTTACAAATTTTTTTTGACTAAATTAAAAAAAGTGTCATATTATTTTAAAGTTTCTAATAAGAATATATTTTGTCAACTCAGTAGAACACGTCTGCACTTTTCTATTGTCCGATTTCATCAAAAACGAAAGTCAAGGAATTTGAAACAATGGAGGTTGGATAAAAAAAATAGCAAGACAGAGAATGACTTCCAATAACTAAAATTTAAGATAAAAAAATAGACAAATAGAATCAAAACACCGACAAAAATGATTCATCGTAATTTTGGGACTTCCTTGGGATCATACTTTGAGTTTAATAACCACATTAAACCAAGAGAAACCACACAAGTGAGATTGATACTAAATGTCCACCCAAAATCTTAAGATATTAAGTATATGAGTCATCTCACTTATATGTTGTTCAAAATCTACCCTTCCATTCAATATAGAACTCTAAATCACACTTGATACGTTAACATCTATTAATCAAGTGTGAATTCTCCGCATCTGCAATTATGTGACATAATAAAGTAAGCTCAAATGGAGGCACAACATGTTCAAAAAGGTTGGTTGGTGGTGGTTTCATCGAGGGAGGTTTATGAAATTTTCTCTTATAAATTTAGAAGAAAAACAGATATGAAAAAGGAATTTGAACATCATAGAAGATAAGCGAAAAAAGTATTGTGTGTTTTGTTCGTGAGCATGTAGGAAATATTGTGATTTGTCGGTAATTCTATGGGTTTGTTGAACGACTTGAAGATTTTTTAGTCATTATTTTACCAGAAAAAATAGACTCAATTTAAAAAATGTCACAAAATTTTAATGTCTAATAAGCATGTATTTTTGCAACTAAGCATAACACATATATAATTTTCCATTGTCATTTTCCACCAAAAGAACAAAAGTCAACGAATTTGAAATAATATAGATTGAATGAAAAAATTCACATGAAAGAGAATGACATTACAAAACTAAATTTAAAGATTTAAAATCAAACAAATTACATCCAAAAGCTAAAAATATTGTGACTTTCGGGGATCCTACATTGAATTTGATTATCACATTAGTGTACGAGAATCCGCACAAGTGAGTTTGACACTACATTTTCACCCTAATCCGTAAAGCATACAGTATAGGAGTCTTATCACTTAATTTTTGCTCAACATCCACAATTGCATATAATGTAAAACTTTAGCTCATACTTGGCACATTAATATATCTTCCTCAATTGTGAGACTCTCTGCATTCGGGATCTACCATCGGGAACCACTTCTACTTCCCCAAAAAGTTAAACCCGACTATGATACCGTTGTTGAACCTTATAGGGGAGCCAACAATGGATAGAGAACCACACCAATGAAAATAATATCACATCTTCATCCAATAATTAAACTATGAGAAAGTTCTAGCCCGTGCTTGGCACGGGTTTCCAAGCTAGTATACTAAAAATAAACGTAGCATATGTCATTTTTCTTATCACCTGTGTTAAAATTAAAAATAAATATATCTGAGAGTATGTTGATAACCTTTCTTATCTATAATATGTTGATAACCCTTTCTAAATGTAATAACTGATGAGTATATCATTACTGAAAATTATAGCATTTACTAAATGAAGGTTTGAACGTAAATGATATTTCAAAACACATATTAGAGATATAGATTAGTGGCATATTAGTTCTAGTAGAGAGTAGTATAAATAACTTGTAATCACCTTATTAGATGGTTACTTCCACTCATTTGTAATATTTCATTTCCATCAATACAAAGAGTTTGTTAGTTTTCTCTCCTTCTTTCCATGGATGCCATGTTTCCTAACAACACACACTTTCTAAGAAGAGATGATATTATTGCGGATTCCACTTGTGTACCATTAAAGTACCAATGTTATATACCATTGGTCAATAAAAGTGTGCCACCTACCAAAACAAAGTCATGACACATCCTCAGTCAAATATAGTTTCAGAGAAAAATAATGTTGTGAA
Organism: Medicago truncatula; assembly: GCF_003473485.1. Taxonomy (NCBI): domain Eukaryota; kingdom Viridiplantae; phylum Streptophyta; class Magnoliopsida; order Fabales; family Fabaceae; genus Medicago; species Medicago truncatula. Next base: position 10,615,545 of record NC_053044.1, on the reverse strand, counting down.
TTATTATTATATGAGGCCACTTCTTTCAATTATTTCCTATAATATCTTCTAAATATTTTTTTATGATATTTTTTAAAGATATTTGAAAGTTAATATTTACCACAATGAAGATTCAAGGAGGAAAGAAAGTTAAGAGCAATGAAGATTCAAGGATATAGTAGTAATTGCAATTAAGGAGTTAAGACTCAATAATGGTAGTAATAACTAATAATAGTACTTGTTTGTTGGCTCAACAATGGTAGTAATAACTAATAATAGTACTTGTTTGTTGGCTCAATAATGGTTTATGGAACTACATCTGACAATAATAAATATACAAAGAAATGTTGCACGCATAAATTGCAACTTGCATCTTTGAAATATCTTGGACATCTTGTTATTAAATATGTGGTTAATTCATTTGTTGATAAAGTTGCACACGTAAATAGCAAAATTTTAAAGGTAATTAAGAGCTATGGAGATTGAATCTATATCTATATAAATTTAGGACACATATGTGGTTAATTCATTCCTTTCTTTTTTACAAATGCTCTCACCATATTGTTCCTCACAAAATGCTCTCACCACATTCATCCTCACAAATTTGTATTTAATGCTTATGAATAAAAGGAAGTTTTTCAAATTCAAATTCAATTTTATTTCTAATATTTCATATTAAATTAAAAATCAAACATTTTGAATTCAAATAATACAGATTTAAATCAAATAATTTTAAATTTAAATATTTAATTTCAGATATTATATTAAAACAAATAATAAAATTTAAATATTTTAATGTCAAAGAGATCAAATAATTGATATATGCCAAATAATAAAAATACGATTTAATATAGCTTATATAAGTTTTAAACTAAACAAAAAAAAATTGAAAAATAATATAACCTTATCAACTCATGTTTCTTTTTAACCAATTCACATTTTTATGCTTTTATGAATTAATAAAATTAACGAATTAATGAACTTAACTAATTTTTATTTTATTTTCATAATAATAATAATATTGTCAGACAATTTTAATTTTTTTTTAAATAACATCATATTTTTCATTGAAATCAATATCTTAATTTTTATTTTCATAATAATAATAATAATGTGATACAATTTATTTGTTTAATTTATTCAAAAAATATATATTTTGTTTGAAACTATGTCAAACATATTTTATATGTAATTGCATTAAAACAATTAAACACGATATGTTTTGATTTCCTTAACAATAGGGAAAAAAATTAAAGAAATATTTATTGAGGCAAAAAAAAAAGAAGAAGAAAAACTTCTAATTTTGATAGTCAACTATATAAAAACGTACAATCAAAAACGGATTTTCCAAAAGAGAAAATTTAGGTACAATTCCTTAGGTGCTTTTCGTATGGTTCTTAATTCATCATGATTTTCTCAAATCCATAATTTTTTCAAAGTTTGTTATATCCAAAAAATATGTATTTTTAGTTAAGAACCATATGAAAAGCACCTAAGGAATTGTACCTAAGTTTTCTCTTTTTCCAAAATCAAAGTGATTTTTTTTTTTAGGGAAAAATCAAAGTGATATAAATGTGAGGATTTGTTGAGAGGCAAAGTTGTAACCGAAAAAAAATCAAAAATGGATGAAAAGCCAAAAAAAAAAAAACAGTTAAGGAAACGTCCATATGTAAATGGTGAGGCAATAAAAGTAACCGGAAAAAAAAAAAAAAAAAGTTAAAGCAAGACAAAAAAAAGTGTGAAATTAATGAATATTTGAAATTATATGTGATCATTTTACCAAAATATCCTGTAAAAATTACTATAAATTAGACCTATGGTTTAACAATTTTTTCACATCACAACTCCATATGTCTTTCTATTTGTTGTTTCTTCTTATTTCTTTACAATCCAAATAACACCGAAAATTAATTTGATGTCTGATATTTCTCATTCGACTTTGTTATGTTTTTAGATCTTTTTTATATAGTCGATAGTTTGTTTGAATTAGTTCGTGGTATCTTCATTCGCATACGTTCCCAATATCTCCATTTGCATAAAGAAATTTAAAGAATCAATGGTCGAATCATATATCGATCATATAGTTGATCTTTTTTAAATCTTTTATATATATATATATATATATATATATATATATATATATATCGTATGATTCAATTATTTGTATAAATAAAAAATGTAAAGATTGCATTATAAGCTTAAACATCTTAATTGGTTATTTATAACAATTGTAATCAACAATATAAACAAATGAATATATATTGATTTGTTCAAAAAAAAAAAATGAATATATATTGATTATTGTACTGTTAATGCTTCTCTAAGATTTTATTCAAAAAACATGATCGCATCATTTTGGTTTTATCTTACGAAGAATAAAGATGGCTGAAAATAAATTTCATGCAATTGCTAAAATAAGCCGAAATAAATCAAATCAAAGTTTCGCCACATAAGCCGAGATCAAATCAATCCATTTTTTTTTTTGTCTTTCACAACGGTTTCTCATCCATCAAAAGTGGGTGATTAATCCGACTCGTGCGTAGCATAAGTTGTGCAATATAATTGTATATTGTGTCATCTCAAAATCATTGTAATCATACAATTCTTTGTTGTAACAGTGACCGATTGATACTCTATTAAATTGATTTTTTTTTTCCAATCCATAAACTTTTTTTATGAACTAATGAAATCTATATTATATAAATTTAATAATTATTTTTCTAATACAAAATATTACTGTAACATTGCCCGATTGATACCCTATCAAATTGGTTTTTTTTGAACCAATAAAATCTATAAATTTAATACTACCTCCGTCCCTAATTATAAGACCCTTTTGAAAAAAAAAATTGTCCCTTTTTATAAGACCCCTTTGCTATTTCCAACTACATTAATTATTTCTTTACATACATGCCCCTATTTATTATACATCTTTTTCTTCAATCAACAATAAATAACACGTTGAAAACATAAACCAACTCTCTCTTAAAGGATAAAATTGTAAAAACAATAGTAATTACAAACATATTTAATACAAATATCCACTATCTTAATTCCCGTTATTTTTTCAAAAGGGTCCTATAATTAGGGACGGAGGTAGTAATAATTTTTCTAATACAAAATATTATTGCAACATTGACCTATTGATACCCTATCAAATTGATTTTTTTTGGCCAATCCGTGATTTATATTATATAAATTTAATAATATTTTATCTAATACAAAATTTTATTGTAACATTGATCGATTGATACCTTATCAAATTGTATATTTTTCTCATAGATGTGTAGCTTTTTTATTTGAAAAAAGGTTTTGGACTTTATTGGGATTAAAATCAGATTAAAACTTTTTAAACTCAACAACCTATTGATTTTGATTTGTGTGGTTTATTGAGCAACTTTATTTGCAATCTGAAGCAATAAAAATAAAACATCATGACCCATTGATTTTTTTATTTTCGGCTAAAATATTTTGGAATTTATTGATATTAAAATCGGATGAAAACTTTCTAAAACTAAATAACCTATTGATTTTGATTTGTGTGGTTTATTGAGCAACTTTAGGATGCAATCCAACACTTAATCAAAAAAAAAAAGGATGCAATCCAACACAAAAAAAAAAAAAAAAAAAACCTAATGACCTATTGAATTTTTATTTTCGGCTACAAGCAGATTGATATCATTTATCGAATTGAATGTGGTTATTTTACATAATTGTCCTCTAAAAATTATTATAAATTGTATTGACAAACATTTTCCTCACACCACAACTCCAATTTTACAGTTGTCTCTCTATTTTATTTCTTTTTCTTTGCGTACTTTTTGTGTCTCTTCATTAAATCGAAATGGCCCCAAAGATTGACTTGATCTCTGATATATCCCATTACAAAGAAAACTGAAATATCAGGTTCGAGTCGTTCGCATTTGGTTTGTGACAGATATGAAAAATGACCAACTTCCTTTCTCCTTAGAAATGGTTCTAATGGACAATAAGGTTGATTAACTTAATTTTTTTTGTTCATATTTTTATATCCCCTTTTCTATTATGTCTTATTTTTTTCAGTCTTTTTTTTTTTTGTTTCTATTCTTTTAACCACAGTTCTGCCATCTTACTGGTCGTAATGCAACTTCATCACCCATGGTTAAGATTTTTTATTTTAATACTCTCTCCGTCCCGTATTATAAGAAAAATAAAAATCACACTTATTAAGAAAACTAAAACATAGTAGTTTGTAACATAATTGTTTGTATTATCTTTGAAATAAGTTTTATAGGAAGATGTAAAAACAATTTTCATTGGTAGTTGATTATAGAGAAAATAAAAAATAGAGTAAATTGAATGCACTTTGCTTTTAATTTTCCTTTGGAAAAGATAATCTTTTGAAAAAACATAATTAAATATGATAAAATTGGTATCTTTTTGGATGAAACAGAATAATATTCTAACAACCAGTGGCGGATCTTGCTCATGAGCAGCGAAAATTTAAAAATGGATTAACCAAATCTCAGTATTATACATACATAAAATATTTAAATATTTATATAGTGTTCATGTCATATAAAATACATTGAAATAAAAAAGTGTCACTACGACGTGATCGTTTCACGTGATGGAGATTATGCTACAATTACGTAGTGACTTGAGAAATAGGCTTAATGAGAGATAACATGTTCACAGTCGCAAAGGGTGAGCGGTTGAGTGCTGCATTTGTAGTAGTATACGAAAGTAATAAAAAATATATTGGGGGGAGCAGCGGCTACTTTACGCTCCCGAGATTAATTTGTTCACATTTTCTGTTCTTTAATCGATTAATTGTATTGAATGCTGCATCCAGCGGTATAATGACTCTTCTATTACCAGGTCGAAGAACCGCGCATTCGACACTAATAGTCCCTATTGATATTAATGAGGCATATATGGACTAAGTATATAATAGTGTGAAACTGGGTCAATGCGTAGAAGAAACATGTTGTATAGCTCAAATACAAAGTTAAATGAGCAAGGATGGGTACATCGCTGCCTGAATGCAGTAAAAAATAAGCAAGGGTCTCCATATCTTTGTGAACGAGTGTGGGTAAAGAAGTTAGTTAATGAGAGTATGATCCGTTTTAGAACATGGAATAAAGGTACTCTTACTTGAACATATATGAAAATAGTTTTTTTTTTTTTTTGAGATCACATATATGGAAATAGTTGACGCTATGACTAAAATGAAGATTAATTTTATGTGCCAGCAAAAAACTATGTGGGTAGGTGAAAAGACGAAAGAATTAGATAGTTCAAGATATAAGCATTAATAAACTGGAAAAGTTAGATCGACAAATGATGTAGGCATTATTGTGGATAAAGAATTGAAAAAGGATATTGTGGATGTAAAGAGGATGTGAGATTTGATTGTATCCCACAAATTTTAAGTTTAATAAGACATCTTTATTTTTTATTTTTTAAAGGAAATAAGACATCTTTAATGTTATGAGTGTTTATCCATCTTAGGTGGATTTGGAAGAATATTCTAAAGTTAAATTTTGAAAGGTTAAATTCAAGATATACTACAAGGAGAAAATATTTTTCTAGGAGGGGGATCTAAATGGGCATGTAAGAAGTGCTTGATAAGTTATAAAGGCTTGAATGAGGGTATAGCCTAGGGGAGATAAATGCATTGGGTAAATTCTGTTGAGGCAAAATCCCTAATTAATTTTAAAGATAATAAACCAATATGATTAAAGAATTAATGGACTTTGATTAATTCCTTGGTATTTAACTTGTACTCTTGAGTGTTTTACTAAGACAGGAACAATGTTTAAATCATACCAAGAATCAAGAAATCAAAGGACATTTGAATTCATGATCTAACACTGAGGTCAGAAAGTTAGATCAGAATGTTGCTTGAAGATCAGAATGTTCAAGCAGAGATCAGAAGGTTGTTCTTAAACAAGCCAAGAGTCTCAAGAACTTTGATCAAGGTCATGCACGACACATGTGACATGTGAATATGTCCAGGAAAGTACATTTGCATGGATCAATCAAGCAATAAAGGCATATACAAGGATTATATCAAAGAAGGCATTCAATGTTCATTTAAGACTATGAACATTGATGTACTAGGAATATTCCACAAGAGAATATCATCCTAGATGTTAAAATCACTGCTCTTCATTATTGTTTCACCATTAGGATTTGATTACATCAAATGGTAGTCTTACAAATCGTCCTAAGTGAAACAGATGGAACATTCTGATGGTCAGAATGTTCAGCTCAGCTCATGCTTACTTTATGAACAGTACAGTAGGTGAAAAGCAAAAAGCAAAAGCAAAGCAAATCTATCATCTTCAACAAGAGATAGACACGTATGAGAGTTGGTACTGTACAAGGACAACACAATCCCTCAAAGCATGGGCATGAAGAAGCAGAATCCCACTATATCTTCCTGCACCGGTCCCAAGGCAAAATCTGGGAAAGGAACATTCTGATGTATGAAGAAAAGTCCATACATTGGTTATTGTCCAGAAGTTCATATGAAAAGCATATGGCCCGCCCAGAACTTCATGTGTTCATTCATACATGATGAACTCAGATGAAGAACATGATGAACCCAGATGAAGATCATCATGAACACAACAACATTCTGATGTTCATCCTGGGAACACAACAACATTCTGATGTTCATAATGTTTGCCCAGAATTTCAAGTTAAAGCTTGTGGGACCCAGGACACATGGCATTACACCATTGGACACCCTACAACGGCTATATGAGCCCAAAGACTCTATAAATAGAGATCAAGGCCTTAGCAAAACTTGCACCATTGCAAAGCATACAAGAAAACAACAAAGATTGTTTGAAGCTTTTGCAAAACTGAAATTGATCAATCTCTAAGGCTTTTGTTTACTTAGTGCAAATCAATACTCTCTGTTATCTGAAAGATAACTTCTTCCTTCTCTTTTCTTCTGTTTGATTCAACAAACATTCAACCATCATACAAATTGTAACAAAGTCTCATCTAGCTTTAGGGGTACTAAAGTGTTAGTTTGAGCAAGAGTTGTAAAAGTCTAAGTGGTTAATGTAACGCCCACTTTCGTTTAATCGTTATTTAATCGAGTTTAGGCAATTATATTCTAATTATATAATATATACATGATTTTGATATATTTTGATGATTTGATTGATGACGTGTTAAGTTATGAGTTTTGGAGAATTTGATAAGATTAGAGAATATATTTTATTGTTAAGTAAAATAAAGATTTGAAAATAATATAAAATATTTAGTTGAGGGTTGTTTTGATATTTTAGATAGTTTTGGGGGAGAAAGTGAGATAAAATAAGTAATTAGAAAAAGATATAAATAGGAGAAGACCTAATATTTTAGAAACTTATTGTACGTGAAAACTATTGGAAAAGGGAGAAAAAGCTTAGAGAGGAGCAAGAGACCAAGAGGGCTGCGATTTTCTTCATAACCAGGTAAGGGTGGGACTAATAACTCAGTAGCATTAACCTCTGTAATTCTGATGATTAGTTGACAAAGTTAGGATTGATTTAGAAAAGTTTTGGAATTAGGTTAAAACCCTAAAAATTGATGATCAAACGGTAAAACTTGTTTAGATTGATGTAGAAACCGTCCTTTAACCTTAGAATATGTTTAGGATGAATTCTGGAATCAAAATTAGGCTTTGAACCATGTTGTGTGATGGATTTTTGAGAAAAACCCTAGTCTGCCCGTGCTTCTGTTCATCGCTCGCCACAGCGAGTGATGAACCTCGCCTCGCGAGTGATGGACTTCATCGCTCGCCACGCGAGCCCCTTTCCTTCGCCTCGCGAGTTGTTTGGTCCAACTCGCCATGGCGAGCAACCCTTTCTCGCCTCGCGAGCTCAGGCAGAGTGCATGTCATATTTTGTATTTTTGACTTTTTAGTTGGACCTTGAGTGTCTTTAAGTGCCTAGACATACCTAGAGATGATTAGGAATGATTTTAGGACAGGATTGAACCCAGAACAACTTCAGTTTGGGAGATTAGTGTTACTCGCCATGGCGAGTAAGTACTCTCGCCTCGCGAGTACAACCAGAATGTAGTTGCTTGAGTGGTTGTGCGATCTGTGTCGCATGTGTTGATCAAGAGTGAACCCCTAAGTGGTGTTGAGACCTAGTGGAGACGTTTAATGCAGCCTGTAGAGTTGTTTAAGTTATGTTGATATTAAATGGACATGAACTAAGGTATTGTACATTCATGCAAGATATGAAAACTTGATAATGATGTAATTTATGTGCTATTGATATAATGATATCATTTTGTTTATGTGATCTGTTTATGCTGCTTCCGTTGTTTAACTAAGTGCATAAGTATATGATGAAGTTTAGCTCCAAATTATTGGATGCATGTTGATAAGTCGATTACGTTGTTTTGTTCATATGTGTCCATGCATAGCATAACATTGAGCTTTGTCCTCACCACGAAAATTAGGAGCTTTGTCCTCCGCACGTTTTATAGGAGCTTTGTCCTCCGCACGATTAAAGTATATTAATACTTATGATGACGATTGGTACCACATGCATATATGGAGTCTAGGAGCATTGTCACATTGTCATGATTAAGATGCCTTGTTGATAATGATTGAATATGTGATTACGTGATACGTGCTTATTGATTATGTTATGTTATCCCTAATTAATGGATACATGGTTACGTGTTAAAAGTTTAGCAATTATGCAAAGTTAATTAATGAAATGACCATGTTGTTAACTTATGATTCTTAATTGCATTGTTTAATGTTAATCTGTTATGAAATCTCACCCCTTCTGTTTGAATGTTACCTCGACCGTGGGTAACGTGCAGGTGACCGAGCTTAGTGTGCTGTTTCCGTCGTGAGTGGCCTTGCCTTCACTGTGTCTTCTAGGTCGCTCTGATACGTAACGGGATGGGCTTTATGAATTATGCATGCTTCATTCTATTACGTGACTTTTATGCTATTTATGATTATGAACTGATTTCTTTTAAGAATTATGATGAGGCCTGCGTGCCAAAACCGGATTATGGATTACGAACTAAATTCCGCTGCAATGTTAAGGATATTATGTTAAATCATTATTTAACCGTCTTGGATTATGTTATATGTGATATCCCGTTGTTTATGATGCTACTCTGATAAATGCTATGTTTTTTTAAAGAAATTTTGATGTTGGGAAAACGGGGTGTTACAATTGGTATCAGAGCAGGTTGATCCGTCCGGTCAATTAGAGAGTCGTGTCGAGTCTTAGTAATATTTATATTACTATCTTATGTTGTTGTTGCTACTTTTGGTAGAATATCAGAATGGCTGGAAGGAATGATGCTGCATTAGCTGCTGCTCTACAAGCTGTTGCCCAAGCTGTGGGACAACAACCTAACGCAAATGCTGGTGCGAACGCGGAAGCTAGGATGTTGGAGACGTTCATGAAGAAGAACCCTCCGACCTTCAAAGGACGTTATGACCCTGATGGAGCCCAGACGTGGCTTAAGGAGCTTGAGAGGATTTTCCGAGTTATGCAGTGCACTAAAGATCAGAAGGTGCGGTTTGGTACTCATCAGCTAGCCGAGGAAGCTGATGACTGGTGGGTTGCTCTTCTGCCTACCCTTGGGCAGGAGGGAGCTGTTGTGACTTGGGCTGTTTTCAGGAGAGAGTTCCTGAGAAGATACTTTCCGGAGGATGTTCGCGGGAAGAAAGAGATCGAATTCCTTGAGCTGAAGCAAGGAAACATGTCCGTGACAGAGTATGCTGCCAAGTTCGTGGAGCTGTCTAAGTTCTATCCGCACTATACTGCAGAGAATGCTGAGTTCTCGAGATGCATCAAGTTCGAGAACGGTTTGAGGCCCGACATCAAGAGGGCGATTGGGTACCAACAGCTGAGAGTTTTTCAGGACTTAGTTAATAGCTGCAGGATCTATGAAGAGGATACGAAGGCTCACTACAAGGTAGTGAATGAGAGGAAGGGTAAGGGACAGCAGAGTCGTCCTAAGCCGTACAGTGCCCCTGCTGATAAAGGGAAACAGAAGATGGTCGATGTTAGGCGGCCTAAGAAGAAGGATGCTGCAGAGATTGTGTGTTTCAATTGTGGTGAGAAAGGCCACAAAAGCAACGTCTGCCCTGAGGAAATCAAGAAGTGTGTCCGGTGTGGCAAGAAAGGTCATGTTGTAGCTGATTGCAATCGTACAGACATTGTTTGCTTTAATTGCAACGGAGAGGGTCACATTAGTTCACAGTGTACTCAGCCTAAGAGGGCGCCGACTACTGGTAGGGTCTTTGCTTTGACTGGGACTCAGACAGAGAATGAGGATCGTTTGATCAGAGGTACTTGCTATATTAATAATACTCCTTTAGTTGCTATTATTGATACTGGTGCTACGCATTGTTTTATTGCTTTCGATTGTGTTTCTGCTTTGGGTCTTGATTTGTCTGATATGAATGGAGAGATGGTTGTCGAAACTCCAGCTAAGGGTTCGGTGACTACTTCTCTCGTATGTTTGAAATGTCCTTTGTCTATGTTTGGTCGCGATTTCGAAATGGATTTAGTTTGTCTACCTTTGAGCGGTATGGATGTGATTTTGGGTATGAACTGGTTAGAGTACAACCACGTTCTTATTAATTGTTTTAGCAAGTCAGTGCATTTCTCTTCCGTCGAAGAGGAAAGTGGTGCAGAGTTTTTATCTACTAAGCAACTGAAGCAACTGGAACGCGACGGTATCTTGATGTTTTCGTTAATGGCTACTTTATCTATTGAGAATCAAGCAGTGATTGGTAGGTTACCGGTGGTGTGTGAATTTCCTGAAGTTTTTCCAGATGAGATTCCTGATGTGCCTCCAGAGAGAGAAGTTGAGTTTTCTATTGATCTTGTTCCTGGAACGAAGCCGGTCTCGATGGCACCTTATCGTATGTCTGCTTCTGAGTTATCTGAGTTGAAGAAACGGTTGGAAGACTTGCTTGAGAAGAAGTTTGTTAGACCAAGTGTTTCACCTTGGGGAGCGCCGGTTTTGTTAGTAAAGAAGAAAGATGGTAGTATGCGGTTGTGTATTGATTATCGACAGTTGAACAAGGTAACTATCAAGAATAGGTATCCACTTCCGAGAATTGATGATTTGATGGATCAGCTAGTGGGTGCACGAGTTTTCAGCAAGATTGATTTGAGATCAGGTTATCACCAGATTAAAGTAAAGGATGAAGATATGCAGAAGACGGCTTTCAGAACGCGTTATGGTCACTATGAATATAAAGTTATGCCTTTTGGAGTTACCAATGCACCTGGAGTGTTTATGGAGTATATGAATCGCATCTTCCATGCATTTTTGGATCGGTTCGTAGTTGTGTTCATCGACGATATTTTGATTTACTCCAAGACTGAAGAAGAACATTCTGAGCATCTGAAGATTGTTTTGCAAGTGTTGAAAGAGAAGAAGCTTTATGCTAAATTGTCTAAGTGTGAATTCTGGTTGAAAGAAGTGAGTTTTCTAGGCCATGTTATTTCTGGTGACGGTATTGCAGTGGATCCGTCTAAAGTTGAAGCGGTATCACAGTGGGAGACTCCAAAGTCCGTTACAGAGATTAGAAGTTTCTTGGGTTTAGCTGGTTACTATAGAAGGTTTATTGAAGGATTTTCTAAGTTAGCCCTTCCGCTAACGCAGTTGACTTGTAAAGGTAAAACTTTTGTGTGGGACGTCCATTGTGAGAAAAGTTTCAGTGAATTGAAGAAGCGTTTGACAACTGCTCCAGTGTTAATTTTGCCGAAGTCAGATGAACCTTTTGTGGTTTATTGTGATGCGTCCAAGTTGGGTTTAGGAGGTGTACTTATGCAAGAAGGTAAAGTGGTAGCTTATGCTTCAAGACAGTTGAGAGTTCATGAGAAGAATTATCCTACGCATGATCTCGAGTTGGCAGCTGTAGTCTTTGTATTGAAGATATGGAGACATTATTTGTATGGTTCGAGGTTTGAGGTGTTTAGTGATCACAAGAGTTTAAGGTATTTGTTCGATCAGAAGGAATTGAATATGAGACAGCGAAGATGGCTCGAATTGTTGAAGGATTATGACTTCGGTTTGAATTATCATCCAGGTAAAGCTAATGTTGTTGCAGATGCCTTGAGTAGGAAGACATTGCATATGTCCGCCATGATGGTCAGAGAGTTCGAATTGCTTGAACAGTTTAGAGATATGAGTTTGGTTTGCGAATGGTCACCTCAGAGTGTGAAACTGGGTATGCTGAAGATTGATAGTGAATTTCTGAAAAGTATCAAGGAAGCACAGAAAGTTGATGTAAAGTTTGTGGACTTGTTGGTTGCTAGAGATCAGACTGAAGACAGTGATTTTAAAATCGATGATCAAGGTGTGTTGAGATTCCGAGGAAGAATTTGTATCCCAGACGATGAAGAGATTAAGAAGATGATTCTTGAAGAGAGTCATAGAAGTAGCTTGAGTATTCATCCGGGAGCTACGAAGATGTATCATGATTTAAAGAAGATTTTCTGGTGGTCTGGTTTGAAACGAGATGTGGCACAGTTTGTGTATTCCTGTTTAGTTTGTCAGAAGTCGAAAGTTGAGCATCAGAAACCTGCTGGAATGATGGTACCTTTAGACGCGCCAGAATGGAAATGGGATAGTATATCGATGGATTTTGTGACGAGTTTGCCGAATACTCCGAGAGGGAGCGACGCAATTTGGGTTATTGTTGATAGGTTGACGAAGTCAGCTCATTTCCTACCTATTAATATTAGTTTCCCTGTTGCCCAGTTGGCAGAGATTTACATCAAAGAGATTGTGAAGTTGCATGGTGTTCCTTCGAGCATTGTATCAGATAGAGATCCAAGATTTACTTCTAGATTTTGGAAAAGTTTACAAGAGGCTTTGGGTTCGAAGTTGAGATTGAGTTCGGCGTATCATCCACAGACAGATGGTCAGTCGGAGAGGACAATTCAGTCGCTAGAGGATTTGTTGAGAATTTGTGTTCTTGAACAAGGAGGAACTTGGGATAGTCATCTTCCGTTGATCGAGTTCACTTATAATAATAGTTATCATTCTAGTATTGGAATGGCACCGTTCGAGGCTTTGTATGGTCGGAGATGCAGAACTCCGTTGTGTTGGTTTGAATCAGGAGAAAGAGTGGTCTTAGGACCAGAGATTGTTCAGCAAACTACTGAGAAAGTTCAGATGATCCAAGAGAAAATGAAGGCGTCGCAGAGTCGACAAAAGAGTTATCATGATAAGCGTAGAAAAGATCTTGAATTTCAGGAAGGAGACCACGTGTTTTTGAGAGTCACTCCTATGACTGGTGTAGGACGTGCTTTGAAGTCAAAGAAGTTGACCCCGAAGTTCATTGGTCCGTATCAGATATTGGAAAGAGTTGGAACGGTGGCTTACCGAGTGGGTTTACCACCGCATCTTGCGAATTTGCACAACGTTTTCCATGTGTCGCAACTTCGAAAGTATGTTCCGGATCCATCTCATGTAATCCAAAGCGACGATGTGCAAGTTAGAGACAACCTTACGGTAGAAACTTTACCGTTGAGGATTGACGATCGTAAAGTGAAAACGTTGAGAGGCAAGGAGATACCTCTCGTGAGAGTCGTTTGGTCGGGAGCGACTGGTGAAAGCTTGACGTGGGAACTTGAGAGTAAGATGCTGGAGTCTTATCCAGAGTTGTTTGCTTGAGGTAAATTTTCGAGGACGAAAATCTTTTAAGTGGGGGAGAGTTGTAACGCCCACTTTCGTTTAATCGTTATTTAATCGAGTTTAGGCAATTATATTATAATTATATAATATATACATGATTTTGATATATTTTGATGATTTGATTGATGACGTGTTAAGTTATGAGTTTTGGAGAATTTGATAAGATTAGAGAATATATTTTATTGTTAAGTAAAATAAAGATTTGAAAATAATATAAAATATTTAGTTGAGGGTTGTTTTGATATTTTAGATAGTTTTGGGGGAGAAAGTGAGATAAAATAAGTAATTAGAAAAAGATATAAATAGGAGAAGACCTAATATTTTAGAAACTTATTGTACGTGAAAACTATTGGAAAAGGGAGAAAAAGCTTAGAGAGGAGCAAGAGACCAAGAGGGCTGCGATTTTCTTCATAACCAGGTAAGGGTGGGACTAATAACTCAGTAGCATTAACCTCTGTAATTCTGATGATTAGTTGACAAAGTTAGGATTGATTTAGAAAAGTTTTGGAATTAGGTTAAAACCCTAAAAATTGATGATCAAACGGTAAAACTTGTTTAGATTGATGTAGAAACCGTCCTTTAACCTTAGAATATGTTTAGGATGAATTCTGGAATCAAAATTAGGCTTTGAACCATGTTGTGTGATGGATTTTTGAGAAAAACCCTAGTCTGCCCGTGCTTCTGTTCATCGCTCGCCACAGCGAGTGATGAACCTCGCCTCGCGAGTGATGGACTTCATCGCTCGCCACGCGAGCCCCTTTCCTTCGCCTCGCGAGTTGTTTGGTCCAACTCGCCATGGCGAGCAACCCTTTCTCGCCTCGCGAGCTCAGGCAGAGTGCATGTCATATTTTGTATTTTTGACTTTTTAGTTGGACCTTGAGTGCCTTTAAGTGCCTAGACATACCTAGAGATGATTAGGAATGATTTTAGGACAGGATTGAACCCAGAACAACTTCAGTTTGGGAGATTAGTGTTACTCGCCATGGCGAGTAAGTACTCTCGCCTCGCGAGTACAACCAGAATGTAGTTGCTTGAGTGGTTGTGCGATCTGTGTCGCATGTGTTGATCAAGAGTGAACCCCTAAGTGGTGTTGAGACCTAGTGGAGACGTTTAATGCAGCCTGTAGAGTTGTTTAAGTTATGTTGATATTAAATGGACATGAACTAAGGTATTGTACATTCATGCAAGATATGAAAACTTGATAATGATGTAATTTATGTGCTATTGATATAATGATATCATTTTGTTTATGTGATCTGTTTATGCTGCTTCCGTTGTTTAACTAAGTGCATAAGTATATGATGAAGTTTAGCTCCAAATTATTGGATGCATGTTGATAAGTCGATTACGTTGTTTTGTTCATATGTGTCCATGCATAGCATAACATTGAGCTTTGTCCTCACCACGAAAATTAGGAGCTTTGTCCTCCGCACGTTTTATAGGAGCTTTGTCCTCCGCACGATTAAAGTATATTAATACTTATGATGACGATTGGTACCACATGCATATATGGAGTCTAGGAGCATTGTCACATTATCATGATTAAGATGCCTTGTTGATAATGATTGAATATGTGATTACGTGATACGTGCTTATTGATTATGTTATGTTATCCCTAATTAATGGATACATGGTTACGTGTTAAAAGTTTAGCAATTATGCAAAGTTAATTAATGAAATGACCATGTTGTTAACTTATGATTCTTAATTGCATTGTTTAATGTTAATCTGTTATGAAATCTCACCCCTTCTGTTTGAATGTTACCTCGACCGTGGGTAACGTGCAGGTGACCGAGCTTAGTGTGCTGTTTCCGTCGTGAGTGGCCTTGCCTTCACTGTGTCTTCTAGGTCGCTCTGATACGTAACGGGATGGGCTTTATGAATTATGCATGCTTCATTCTATTACGTGACTTTTATGCTATTTATGATTATGAACTGATTTCTTTTAAGAATTATGATGAGGCCTGCGTGCCAAAACCGGATTATGGATTACGAACTAAATTCCGCTGCAATGTTAAGGATATTATGTTAAATCATTATTTAACCGTCTTGGATTATGTTATATGTGATATCCCGTTGTTTATGATGCTACTCTGATAAATGCTATGTTTTTTTAAAGAAATTTTGATGTTGGGAAAACGGGGTGTTACAGTTAACTTAGCAACAAGGTGCAAGCCTGCTGAGGCTTAGAGAATACAGAGTTGTAATTGTTCAGGTGAACAAAGATTGTAAGGTGCAGGACTTGAGAGGTTATCTCAAGTACCATAGTGGAAACTCTCACAAGATTGTGAGGAGTGGACTAGCCCACGTTGGGTGAACCACTATAATTCTCTGTGTGTTCTTTCCTTCTTCTCTATACTCTTTAATTATAGTTCACACAACACACACTTGCACATTTACTTTATTAATCTGTTTCTGCATATGAACTTCAGAACGTTCTGAAGTCAGAAAGTTAACTTAACTATTCCAAGCAGACAGCTTGAGAATCATTTTTAAGTTTCAGGATAATTTTTAAAGGGTCACAATTCAAACCCCCCCTTCATTGTGACTATTTTATCTACTTCAAATTCATCCTAGATTTTGTTGTTGTCTTTTAATCTTACTTTAGGAAAATAAAAAGGAAAATTATTACATACAAGAGTGGGATTTCATGTTCTCAAATAGATTTATTTCTTATTAGGAATGATGACATAAATATTTGTTTGAATTTAAAGTTTTACATGGAGAGAGTTTGATCATCCAACATATAGTATTGGTTATGGTTGTAAGGGTTAAGATAAGAGCGAAGATGAGAGGCCATGATTGAGAAACAAGGATCAAGTGGTGACATTTAAAGGATCAAAACCAAAGTGTTTTCCTGCAAAAGATTTTGAAGGAAGGTTGTGTGAAGCTACATAGAAGTGAAAATGATACGCAGAACAAGATGACATATGAGATTAGAAAAGTAGCAAAAGAGAAACTAGAAGAATTAATAGGTTTTGGACCTAGCTAGGAGTAAAAAATCTTGGTGGAACCAAATAGTTCAAATTAAAGTGAGAATCAAAACAATACTTCACTTATAAAAATTAGGGATAAGGGTCATACATATGAAGACTATTACACATTAAGAAATTTAACACATTCCAACCTTGATGACAAGGTTGTTTTCGAGGGGTGTGTTTTTTAGGATATAGTAAAGGCTGATTAGAGTAGTTTAAGTAGTTAAAAGGTATTTTTTTTAGGATATAGTAAAGAAAAAACTAAGAGTTACTAACTCTACGATACCATTCAACATTTTCTACATTTTTTAGGCTGATAAGTTTAAATATAAAGGATTCTCATATAAAGCTAATATTTTTGTCTTTCTCTTCAACGTGCACACAAATGCATGCAAAGGTGTTAATATTAATTTCGTGACTTTACATTTAATATACAGATCTGCGTATAGGTGACGATGACTTGAAGAACCTTTGTTTGATTGAAATTGAAATGCTGCTTCAGGAAAACGAACAGTCGCTTATTGACATCAAATCCATACCCATACAAAACGCAGCAGACATGCCAACTTTCACAAACAAGCTTATCGTTGATGAGCTAAATTACAACAAAGATGAATTGGAAAAGACACATGCTGATATGTTACTGATGCTGATTGATGAACAAAGATATGTGCATGAAAAGATCATGGAGTCCGTTGGTTCGAACGACGATGGTTTCTTTTTCTTATATGGTTACAGTGGTATTGGAAAAACCTTTATATGAAAACATTGTCGACTGTTGTTAGATCGAAGGGGTTAATTATATTGAATGTTGCATCTAGCGGTATAGTGACTCTTCTATTAGCAGGAGGAAGAACCGCACACTCGACGCTGACAGTCCCTGTTGAGATTATGAGGAATCATCTCTTACGATGGAAAAGGATAGTCCTAGGGCAGACTTGGTGCGTGCTGCAAAGTTGATAATTTGGGATGAGGCTCTAATGATGCACTGATGGTGTTTTGAGGCAGTTGACCGATCAATGTGTGGTATCATGTCCAAGAATGATTCCCTAAACGAGTTTAAACCATTTGATGGAATGACAATAGTTTTAGGTGGGGATTTCAGGCAGATGTTGCCTGTTGTCCGAAAAGGAACGAGGCAGGATATTGTTGATGCATCAATCAATTCATCAAAGATATGGGCTTATTTTAATGTGTTAAGGCTTACTGTTAATATGAGATTGGGTGCATCTTTGGTACCTGCAGAGTAGAAAGAAATTGTTAATTTTGGCAAGTGGATACTATGAATTGGAGACGGCAACAACGCTTCGGAGGAGAATGGTGAAATGAAGGTAGAAATTCCTGAAGATTTGCTCATATCAGATGCAACAAATCTGTTGATATCACTTACAGACTTTGTGTATCTCGATTTGAATGATAACCTTGGTGACCCGCTATTTTTCCAAGAAAGAGGAATACTCGCACCAACGCTTGATTCAGTTGAGCATGTTAACGAATATATGATGTCACTGATTCCAGGTGAAGAGAAAGAGTATTTAAGCTTTGATTATGTTTGTTGATCGGGTGAAAATTCTGATGTCCAAATCAAGTGGTTCACAACGGAATTCCCTAATGATATTAAGAGCTCTGGAATTCCAAATCACCGGTTGAAACTAAAGGTGGGATGTCCAGTTATGCTGATGAGAAACATCGATCGGGCCAATGGACTGTGTAATGGTACGAGGCTGACAGTTACACATCTAGGGAAGAGCATGATAGCTGCTACCGTAATTACAGGAAAAAGGGCAGGTACCAACGTATTCATTCCCAGGATGAATCTTATTCCGAGTGATCCAGGACTACCCTTCAAATTCATGCGCAGACAATTTCCATTGACGTTTTATTTTGCAATGACAATAAATAAAAGTCAGGGTCAATCTTTATCTCGAGTGTGAGTTTATCTTCCTAAACCCGTGTTCACGCATGAGCAACTCTATGTCGTTGTCTCTCAAGTTACTTCTAGAAAAGGTTTGAAACTACTCATCTTGGATGAAAATAATAATGTTTTCAAGGAGACCACAAATGTTGTGTATCGTGAAGTTTTTTAAAAAGTATGATCATTGGTTATGTTTTAGAATTGTTGTTGCTATAATCTAGAAAACTAAAGTTGCGTATTGATTGAAAGTTTTTTTTTTTTTTTAATTTCTTTGTAAGGCGTTCTGGTCATTACAGGACATGCAATTTCTATATAAGCAGATCTTCTTGCTTTTGACTTTTAATTGATGCACTTTTCAGGTATAACAATACGCGGAACTTTTTTTTACTTCGTTAATACAATATTTAACTTAGACCATTGGTTTTATAAAAAATAAAAATAAATAACAATCGGCGTTTCTGTAGCCCAAACTATATTTATATACACCCGTAAAAAATTTAACGTTTGCATTCACAGACTAGATGTATACATCTGACACTCATTATTATATAAAAAAAAAATACATTTTTTTTAGTTCTTATGATTAATATACATTATGTCAACAAATAATAATATACAGTACGTCGGCGTATTTTTGCAAAAATATTACATATGCTAAGTTTAACGATGAGTACATCTTATACTACAAATAATTAGTATAAATATAATAAAT
This sequence comes from Medicago truncatula, assembly GCF_003473485.1. Classification (NCBI taxonomy): domain Eukaryota; kingdom Viridiplantae; phylum Streptophyta; class Magnoliopsida; order Fabales; family Fabaceae; genus Medicago; species Medicago truncatula. The sequence continues at coordinate 10,596,275 of NC_053044.1, read as the reverse complement.
CCAAATACTTTAATCGCTATGTGCAATGTTTAGATATTTCAAAATATATACAAAATTAAGATGATATTTTTTTCCATATCAAATGTAAATTATAACAACACTTATAACTTTAAGATAACATAGTATAAAATCTATACATTTGATCAAAAAAGTTTTTTATTTCCCGTGCTTGGCACGGGTCATTATAGACATGCAATTTCTATATAAGCAGATCCTCCTGTCATTGACTATTAATTCATGCACTTTTCAGGTTTAACAATCCGCGGAACCTTTTTTTTTTTTTACATCATTGTTACCCTAAAATACAATATTTACATTACACCATTTGTTTTGTAAAAATTTAACGTACTGGCACAGGTCACTATATACTAGTTATAGAAATGATTGGAAGTAAGAGCTATGTGAATGCAATTAAGGAGTTAAGACTCGAGAGGATATAGTAAAGACTCATATGTGAATGAAATAATGCTTGTTAATGGACCCACATCAGACAAAATAATAGATATACAAAGAATAGTTGCACACTTTAAAAGCAATTGGCATCTTTGAAGTTTGAATGATAATTTTTTTTTTTTTTACAAAAATAAAACGATATTCATTCATTCAAATCGATAGAGTACATCAAATACAAACATAGCTAAAAACGTAAAGGGTGAATCTACGAACAAACTCACAGCACCCAAGTTAATAGCATACAACGGCAAAATGCCTACAAATAATATGATAAAACTTAAGTCACCGAAATACCCATGCTTCTGGATCTGCAACGTCATCGTGCAAATCATTGGTTGAATTTGTAATTGACTGATGTAGATCTTTCAAGAGGAACTAAACAAACACCGCGACAAAACGCGAAATCAAACGCCGCACAAGACGACGAACAACACAACGCCGCACTTAGACGACGAAATCACAAAAACACAAAATGAAAAACTTGATAGACGTGAAAACCACTTATTTAGATTGAAAGAAAAGGGGAAAAAAGATGTAGAGGGGTGATTCTAGGTCAAAAAAATGACCTAAAACCACCCCTCCTCGATGAACGAAGGAGAAAGAAAGTTTAGAGAGAAGTTGGAGTTTCTCCCACTAGAAAACTAGGGTCGGCTAACACTTGAATGATAAATTTTATTGTGGAACATTTCAATATATAGTCTGACTGTGGATCGACTAGTATTTTAAAATTGTTCGAAACTCTAATGACCATAGTTATTGGGTTTTAGAAATAAAAGTTTACGATTCTCTTTGTCTTTACTGCTGAGATAATGACTTGATCGATATAAACTCAAACAAAAAAGAGAATTAAATTAGTCCTTAAATTTATTTTCCCCTTGGCTATTCAAAATGAAGCTGAACTGCTGGACCCAATGATAGTAATTGAGGGCCACCTCTTTTCTATTAATATATTCCCTCCGTCCCTTAATACTTGATCTATTTAAATTTTTTTAATTTTAACCTAAATGACTTTGACCGTATTTTTCAACTAATATACAAAGATAAATAACATCATATAAGTTGTCGTTAGATTCGTCTCGATGAGTATTTTCAAAATATCAAATTTTCATAATTTTTCCTAATATATTATTCAAGATATTTAAGTTCAAAGTTATGCATTGACATGCGTAATAAGGTCAACTGTGTCAAGTATTAAGGGACGGAGGGAGTATCATTTAAGGATATTTAGAACAATATGTTATCATCAGTAACAAGCCATTGATGAATGGTTCCAATGTACAAATAACAAAAGAAAGACAAAATGAAATATTGGTGTGGAGACAAGATTTTAATATTTTGATGTGTTTCTCTGCCCTTCAAATTTCAGTTTAGTTTCACAAATCTAAATAAAAAAATATTAAGAAAAGTCTTCGCTAAGGATTCTATATGATATTTAAAAACTTATGTATTAATGCCAAGTGATGTGAGTGGAAGGGTTCAACCATTAATGTCAATTGTATTTGGCTAAGACCTTTAATTTCTTTCAAATGTTGTATAATGAACAGAAGTTTATAATGGTACTAGTGTTCACTTACAGATATGATTTGAGAATATTACAATGTAAGGAAGAAAGAAAGTTAAGAGCAATGAAGATTCAAGGATATAGTAGTAATTGCAATTAAGGAGTTAAGACTCAAGAAGACTTAGCTTGTGCTTATAGTAACAGTAATAACTAATTCGATATATTTTTTCGATATTATTTTTTATGGAACTACATTGCAACTTGCATCTTTGAAGTTTCAACCATGTACTATTTCGATATATTTTTTCTGAAGTAGTACAATTCTCCTTATCCTCTCTGTTAAAATAAAACATATTTATAGATCATTTTGATACTAAAAATTATCAAAATTATCTCCATTTGTCATTATTGTAATTGATATTAATGCATGAGCCCAAAACAAAGACTTGACACAACCTACCACAATGACACAATGATTGTTCAATAAACCCTTCAAACTATTCACATTTTCTATAGAGAAATTAAAATAAACCAATGGGCGCTATGACTCAATCGGATTTTACACACACAAAAAAAAGATCAGAGGCTACGAGCTAATCGGTTGAGAGATCTTTGAGCGATCTAAAGGGACTATTTTGGTGTTGTCAGGAGTTCGAACCTCGGATCTCGCATATATTATCTAAGGGGTCTATTGAATAACCATCCAATGACATAGCCAAATATGGTGTCCAATAATAATAATAATTTAGTGAATAGTTATTTGAGTAGGGCCATTTCTCTCAATTATTTGCGCGGTTCATATCTTTAAATGATCATATTTGAAAATTGAAAATTGAAAAAGTTTAGAACAGTATTCTTTTTTTTAAGGAAATTAAGAGCTATGAAGATTGAAGGATAGAATTTTCCTTGAAAGTAAAGAGCAAAGACTCACATGTGAAAGGTTCAACCATCAGTGCCAATTGCAGTTTGGCTAACAACTTTCATTTCTTCAAATACAGATCGAGTAACTAATTAAGTCTTCTCTTGTGGCAATGACAACCATTTCACTCCTCTCAAACATTTTTACAGGAAGAATCATTACAATAACATGGTCCACTTTTGTTTTCAATTCATCACATCATTAGTTAAAATCATTAAAGGATAAGCATAAATCATTATTTAAAATTTGGATATGATGACAGAGGATCTTTTATGTAATCTTTCCTAGGTTAAAAAACTTTGATCAAATAATATTTTTTTATGGAAATATTTTTTAGCACTATAGTTCAATTGGAGAAAGTTATGTCTTTGAATGAGCTTCAGAAGTTAAAGTCCAATGAGAAAGTTTTTTTTATAAATCCGGATTATTCTTACTTTTTGGCATACTTAAAATCCAATCATAAAATTATTTGAGCTTATGTACTAACATAAACACTTCTAACATTATTTGGAGAACTTAAGGAAACAACTTATGACATGTTCAACTTATTCATAACCACTTATATGGTAAGCGCTTATGCGATAAGGTGCAAAATAAGTTGTTTATCCAAACAGGGCCGTTTCAATCTGCATAGATTGTCTGTTAATGTTTAACAAGTGATTCTGCTATGAGTTTTCCGTGCTACTTTTTTCATCCTCGATATGAGTTTGGATGTATTTATTAATTTTGTATCGTTCAGAAGTATACTTCTAAAAGCATAGGAAATTTTAGTTACGAGGTCGGGAGAAACATCAGAGACAATAAGCCACACCGTGTCCAGGAATGAATCTAGTATTTTCTTCGGTGTATACGAGTTTTGTTCTGAAGCCTGAAACAAATATAATGTTGGTGTCGATGTCCTAAACATTTAAGTGAGTTAGAATGTTGATATCATAGTCAGAGTTCTTCATTGAAATGTAAATTGCGAAAAAGAAATATTGTACTTACATTCACGAAAGCGTCTTGTTCATGGTGGTAGATGAATGGAACCAGTCACCAGTTAGATAGAGCAATTCTCCATTTATTCTTTTTTTTTATTCTTTTGTCCATTTCCTCGGAACAAATGAATTATGGTTGGTCTGAAGCCTGGATGTAAAGCATAATATAAATAAAATAAGTACTTGTTGTAAAAAATAGTTGATGACAAGTGAGTTATACTACAACACAAACAATTTTATTTTATTTTTCTTCTTTTTTTTTTATTACCAAAACCCATCCCCAAGTATCAGCAAAAGATGGTACATGAGTTGTGTATACTATCACATTTGATTACACAAACGTTACAAAGTCTTCATATTCCCTTTGTTGAAATAGCAGTGGTTTACAATTGAATTTCCCAACTTTTAAACAATTGATCATTCTAGTTTCATTCTTTTGATATATAATTACTAGTATCTGTTAATAAGGCCACCTAGATTGTATGCTTTAAGCGCGATTTAGTCGGAGATATTTCTCATCTTTCATACAAATTCTGAGCTATTAATAAAAATGTTCACAATAATATATACAATACAGTAGGTTAAGCTAATGAAGAAAAGGATTACACACTTACCATTACCAAGAGGGGATGCAGAGGTTGTAAGAATTTTGGAGGCATTGTTTACGACAAAGGTAACTATCTCAGAAGACAAGTTTAGGCCTTAGCAGTGAAACTTAAAAAGATGACTTATACAGCAAGGAAGTATTTTAGCTTGTAAAGGTTTTTGAAGGTGAGAAAAACATAAGAAGGGGGGTTGAATTGTGTTTTCTTTTTCTCTCTAAAAATTCTTCTTCTGATAAACCTTCAGAAGCAGACTGTGAGTGCTTCTGATGAAATGATCAGAATCAGATATGCAGCGGAAAGAACAGAGCAGAGAAAAGAAAGACAAAGACACAAGCAGTTATCCTGGTTCCTTCCACAACACGGAAGTAGTCCAGTCCCCCTTGCACTTCCAAGGAGATTTCACTATAATCACAAAGATTACAAATGCTCAATACTATCAAAGTATGAGACTTCACAAAACTGCTCAAGCACACACGCAAGAGTCTTCCAATGCTCAAGCACTAAGCAAGAGACTTCTAATGCTCAAGCACGCAGGCAAGAGACTTCTAATCAAACAAAAATACAGAGAATTGAGTTTGACTTGAACACTTGATATACAATCAGTGGTGTTCTCAATACAATACAATAAAGACTCTAGACTTTGAATTTCTAAGATGTATCAAATCAGTGCAGAAATTCAGTGTGCTTTGTAGAATCAATTTGACAGAGTTTTGGCACTTTTGAACTTGTATATTTTCTATTTTTCATCTTCAAGTCTTCACTCCTTTATATAGAGGTGTGAAAGAGACGTTGAGATAATCAGCACGTCTAAAGAGTCGTTTGAAATCCTTTGATCATCCACCAGTGATCCTTTGCCTGATTTGGGTGTAGTCCTTTGAAGGATTAGCTTCAAATTCATTCCCATCTTGAAGGCACAAATTCTGCAGGCATAGCTGTTGTCTTGTCTTGTAGCGTGGACAAAACAGAGTAGTGGAGGTAGTGGTTGTACACTTGTACTTTGTCAACTCTGTTAACGTAGGACAAATGCTCAGAGCTATCCAAATGACCGTTGATACCTCCCTTTCAATTCTTCGTTCTTATTAGATAAGGTGAAATAAGAAACAGCTACTTTGGATCTTCAGTTTGAGTAAATGGATTAAATGTAGCTTCTGGTGATGATATAGCTTCTGATGAAAAACTTTGCTTCTGATGACCTTCTGCTTCTGATGACGTCATCACTTCAGAAACACTTTGAACTTCAGGAGCGGTTTTCTTCAGATGCTTGGAATTCTTTTTGCTTTTCATTGTTCTTCCAGAACCTGTTGAAATTACTTGACTAGCCTTTGGTCCTGTACACTTGAACAATAATTAGTAATAACCAATTGACAATTTTTAATACCTTGTTATCATCAAAACTCAATAAGGTTCATTGTGAAACACATTTTGTTCCAACAATCTCCCCCTTTTTGATGATGACAAACACTAGTATTTAAAATGTTCAATTGTTGTTGATCTAATTAATAAGTTGACTACTGGGATAGAGGTTTGTAAGCTCCCCCTGAGTTCTATTCTTATTAATTAAATTTCAATAAAGTATACATAAACAAAATAACATCAGAAGTATTTAAAAATGGTTTTGAAGAGGTTATAGTGGGGCTCAGTGCCTTAAAAATACTATACATTTACTCCCCCTTTTGTCATCAACAAAAAGAATAAGAACAAAAGAAAGAGTAGCAGAGCATATAAACATATAAACCTTTAAAAACATACAAACAATGTATCAGAGCAAATAATCATTAAAAACAATAAATATCATTAGAGTTAAAACTGTAGAACATATTTTTCAGAAATAATGATAATATTTATATTGACAAATTAAGATACAGAGGCAAAGCTACTGATAAATTTAGAACCAAAGTAAAAACAAGCTAAGAGTGTTGGGTGTGCAACTAAGGTTGGGCTTGCTTATACAACTGTTCTAAGAGATACTTGATATGATCATCCTTCTTCTTAAGTAGCTCATCCTTTTCTCTCATTCTTCTTTTATGCCCAGCATGAATTCTTGCAGCCCTTGTGATGTACTCTTCTTCGGGATAGAAAGGAGTGATGTCCAGCAGAGGCACAAAATTCAGCTCTTTCACCTTAGCTGCTTCATGCATTTCATCCAACAGCTTCTTCAGCATGGCAGAGTGAGATGAGACACACTTAGTTCTAAGCTGATCCAGCAGCTCATCAAAGCTCTTCTGTAGATCCATCCACTGATCATAATAGTGAATAGGAGGTACAGGAACTGTTCTGCGAAGAATCAGTGCCTGAATCTCATCACTAAGTCTGATCAGCTGTTCCTCTATATACTCAGACTCTAGGATATAGTCAGGGATGGGTGAGGGTTCAGTTTGAGTTGTTTTTGATGTGGAAGGTTGGTCAGAGGTTAAGTCTATTATAGTGGGTGAATCTGGTTGTTGTTGTTGTTCTGTTGTTTGGTCAGAATGTATTTGTTGGTTAGAAGTTGTTTGTTGTTCAGGAGTTGTTTGATGGTCAGGAGCAACTTGTTGGTCAGGAGCAACAGTTTGCTCAGGGATGGTTTGGGTTTCTGTTTGGGTTTCCAAGACAGTCTTTTCAAGGACTGTCTTAGAGGCCTTTGTGGGTGTTGGTTGCATTTCACCACACCTAGATGTTTTTCTAAGTTGTGAAGGGTTGAGGATTCTTGGTGTTGGGGGGTTTCTGAAGTAGTTGCTTCTGAAACTGCTTCAGAGGCTTTTTGTGGAGTTGGGTTATTTGGTGAGTTGGTTTGGGTAGGTTCTTGGTTAGGTTGAGGGTTGGTTTGAGGGTGAAGTATACTAACAGCTTCTGGTATTTCTGGATAAAGTGGATGATCAACAGGCAAATTGAATGTTTCACAGATTTTGATCCTGTTTTGAGAAAATTCAATTTGAGTCTGCTCAAAATCAAAAGATCCAGAATCTGTTAGTTTTGTGCGTTTGGTGTTGAGAAGGTTATCTATGTTTGAGTTTAGGTTAGGTTCATCAGATTCTGTTGATGAATCTGATGAGGGTGAAGAGGGTAGAGTAGGAAAGGTAGGAATCTGAGTATTAGTTGGAGCATAAGATGGATTACCTGAAGAAAGAGGTTCTGACTGAGGTGCTTCTAGAGCTGTTGTAGAATGATCTGATGAAGTGGCTCCTGAAGCTTGCTTATTCTTCAAGGCTTGAGAGAGCAGAGTTACTCCCTGCTGAATAGTTTCTTTCTCTAACTCAGTGATCAGAGTGGAAACTTCAGGTTCAGGCGCATACCTAGCAGCCTTGAGTTGCTCATCCCTTTGCTGTTCATACTTATGTCTCAGCAATTTCTCCTCCTGTATCTTAGATGAAGCATACTCCCTAGCATACTTCAGTTGATCCTCAGAGGCTTCAAAACTGGGCATGACTACAGGCTCAGTACTGGTAGTCATCTTTGCTTTCTTAGGACTTCTGTCCTCATCCCAGTTCTCTACCAGTTCTTCCAGAATCTGCACTTTACGTCCCTCAGCTGTCTTCAGATTTCTGGTTATTTTAGACCTCTTCCTTTTGATGGTCTGAAGAGCAGCTTCTCTTTTCTTTTTGGGACTTGGAGGCTTTTCAGAAGCAGCTTGATCAGAAGCAGCTTGTTCAGAACCAGTTTGTTCAGAAGCAGGCTGTTCTGCTGTTTCTTGAGCACTCCTTGTCCTTTTCCTGATAAGAGGGACATCATCCAAATCCTCCTCTTCCTGAATGGTGGACATTGCAGGTTTGACAATTTTAGCCTTCTGGTGCTTCTGAGCACCCTTCTCAGAAGCATCACCAGCAAGATATTCCTCCTTGGTGATTGGCTTATTCTTGGATTTTCTGCCTTTGGCCACTGGCAAAGCACCACCATACATTTCCTCAGGAACATCCTTCAGGTCAATCTTCTTGTTGTAGGATTTGTAAAAGTCCATGATGAATGCCCTTTGAACATCCAAAGGATCTTGTTTACAGATGGGAGGAAAGTTTGGAATAAGATCTGATTTGGCATCTGAAGGTTTCAAGTCAGTAGGTCTCTTCTTCACATCTTTTGCTTTAATCAGACGCATAGACCTTAGAGTCTCACCATTGATAATCTTCCCTCTAACAGTTCCCAACTGTTCATCTGTGAAGATCTGAGCTTCCTTCAGCAAATCAATAATTCCTCCCTGATGGAAAATCTCAGAGAGTAGCCTCCCATAGGGTACCCAAAACCTATTATTTTGTTGGCTTTCTCTGAGTTGATGAACCATATGTCTGAAAATGTATCTGGAAATATTTGCCTCTACACCCTTTATGACAAAGTGTAAGAGGATTTTATGTTCCAGAGAGGGCTGATCACTACCACCACCTTTTGGTAGTAGGTTTTCGTTCTGAATCTTCAACAAAACTTTTGTCTTGGTATTCATATCAGCATAGGCAAAATCCTTTACCTTGTTGTAGAGAGTTCTGTTAACAATAGCATTCCAGGGGCTGTCCTTTGGCTTTGAAATCCCAGCCTCATGTTCTCCTTCTGCTGGTCTTCTGATGACAAAGGCAATAGTGTCCTCAGTGATCCAAACAGGGATTCCCATGATGCTTGATCTTATCTGGGTTTTGGAGAAAGTTTCCAAGCCCATTCCCGCTCTAGACTTCCCTTTGAGTTCAGGATTGAGAAGAACTTTTTCATCTTCTTCAATCTTGGCGGCTTCTGATGAAGGATTTTTACCTCTCATAAAACTATTTACACGTAAGTATAATAGGATCGTGTCCACAGGGAGTTGCGTATTTCATAAGCATTTTCGCAATATTTGTCACGTTAAGTGTTTGGGTATAAATTGTTTGTTTGTGTAAAACTATTTTCCTAATAGACATAAAAGTAAAACGAGAAGAGATAGGGCTATTCCGCTTGCGGTCAGAGACATCAACCAAGCGTAACAGCTGCAATCTCTCGATCGATTAACGGATTCTAGCTTTTTAAACTATATTATCACAATCACTCGACAATATCATTCGTGTCCAAATGATATTGTTATTTCTAAGGGATCGTTTAAACATCGATTTCCCAAACATTTAAACGATCACAAAGTCGATTGGGTAGTTTAATCGACGATTTCCCAACCGATTAAATTACCCAAAAGCATTAAGTTCTAGATTAAAAGTGATTATCAAATATTAACATCCATGTCTAGAGTGATAACTTAAGATAGATTGTTATTCTATTTCTAGATTCAAAAGTATGTGTCCATATCATTTTGAATCTCAATAAAACAATAAAAGCAAGAATAACAACAATATTGAATAAATTGCTAGAACCATATATTAAAAGATCAAAAGATTACATAATAGCTTGTTTGAATACCTCAAAACTACAAGAGTAGATGTAGCTACATATGTCTATGATAGCTTTGCAAAGGTTGAAGAAAGGGTGAAGATTCTATGACAAGATCCATGATGTCTCAACAAATCTTGGCTTGAATCTACTCCTAACTACCTTGCTTTGTGTTTCTCTCTCTAGAAAAGCCCTAGTCTCTCTCTAAAACCAGGAAAATATGAATAAAAATGTAATAATCCATTGGAAAAAGAAGAGAAAACTATTTATGTGGGCACTTCTGCAGAATTTCGCTAATGGCTAACTATTTCGCTATTAGCGAAATGTGGGAAATATGCCTCTGCACCAATGGCGTTGCTCCACGTGTCCCTTATCCACTTGACCTTCCTGAAGTTCGCCACCAGTTTCGCTAATAGCGAAACTTCCTGTGAGATTTACGCCAATAGCGACTTTTTCGCTAATGGCGAGTATCTTAAAGTCCTTCTTATGACTTCGCCCCCAGCTTCGCTGATGGCGAAACTCCCTGTGCCATTTTCGCTATTGGCGAGAATCTCGCTAATAGCGACTTTCTTGTGAATTTTGGCATTTCTTGCTCCTTGCTTGTATTTTCCTGCACAAAAAGGGTAAAGTAAGGCATGCAAAGCATAAATGGCATTTAGGCACATAATTGAAGCTTTTCTACCAATAATTTGTAAACAACTCATCAAACATGCCTAAACTAACACATAAATTAAATCATTTTGAGCACTTATCAGCTTCCCTGTCGTAGATGCTGGCTCTAACCCAGAAATGTCGAAACAGTGTTTGATAAGTTGGTCCATTTAGAAGGTTGAAGTACCTTCCCAGACCTTGTTTCTCGTAGTACTTGCCAACATCACAGTCGTGAGCGGCCAAAGAATCAAAATCCACCGGACTTTCTGATTGAATGTTTAATTCCCATTCCTCCAAGGACATGGTTCTTCCCTTTATCTCATAGGCAGGAGCTTCTCCTTGTTGTTCGTTTGATGATGAACTAGATGCAGAACTTGAAGATGCCATTGATTTAAAGTAGATTTAGGGTTCTAAGGTGTTTTGAGAGGTTGAGAGAATGCGTTTACTTTCGCAGAGGGTTTAGAAGAAAATAGAAAGTGTTTGTTGTGAAGTGAGTAGTGTGTGAATTGACTTAGTGTTTTAATTAAACCGTTTGCAATTCAAAAGAGACAAACAAACATAGCATTAATGACAAATTGGGGGCGCGTGTTAGTACGTTTAAATGCATATAAAACATCATTGCCCTTTTTGTTATACTCCAATACAAATAGACCACGTCAGAGACTTTTCAGAAAACTAACCTTTGGGTAATGGGACAGCTGTTACAAAAAGTAACTGCCAACGTTCCCACTAACCTTGCTATTCAGAAGCAAATAAAACCGTTTCTGAAGTCTTAGTGCTGACGTCATCTTCAGAAGCAAATTTTCCTCAGAACCTCAGTTAAGAGCTTCTGATGGATCAGCTGCTTCTGAATAAACTTCAGAACCAAAAACTTCTTATTCAGAAGCCAGCAATTTTTTAATCAGACACAAAGTGCATGTTCAAATTTTTCTTAATAAAATCAAATCTTTCAACAGATAAGGGTTTTGTAAATATATCAGCCCATTGATGTTCAGTATCAATGAATTGTATATCTAAAATCCCTTTTTGAACATAGTCTCTGATAAAATGGTGTTTGATCTCAATATGCTTGGCTCTTGAATGTAGAATTGGATTCTTTGACAAACAAATAGCAGCAGTATTATCACAAAAAATGGGAATACTGTTAGCATTAATCTGATAGTCTTCCAACTGATGTTTCATCCAAAGTAGTTGTGTGCAACAACTTGCAACTGAAATGTATTCTGCTTCTGCTGTAGACATAGCAATAGTTGCTTGTCTTTTGCTTGCCTAGGATATCAGATTCTCTCCCAGGAATTGACAATTTCCACTAGTTGATTTTCTTTCAATCCTGTCACCAGCATAATCAGCATCACAGAATCCAATCAACTTATAATCTAGAGATTTCCTATACAGGAGTCCAAGATTAGTTGTTTCTTTCAGAGATCTGAAGATTCTCTTAACTGCAGTTAAATGAGATTCTCTAGGATCTGATTGAAATCTTGCACACAAGCATACACTGAATAAAATATCAGGTCTAGATGCAGTAAGGTATAACAGAGAACCAATCATACCTCTATATAGCTTCTGGTCTACTACTGTTCCAGTATCTTCTTTGCTTAAGGTGCAGGTTGGATGCATTGGAGTGTTCATCAATTTACAATCTTCTAACTTGAACTTCTTCAGAAGCTCCTTTGTATATTTTTTTTGATGAACATATACTCCTTCTTTACTTTGGTTGATTTGAATTCCAAGAAAGAATTTCAATTCTCCCATCATACTCATTTCAAATTCATCCTGCATTAACTTGGAAAATTCTTTGCAAAGAGATGCATTAGTAGAACCAAATATTATATCATCAACATATATTTGCACAATCAAAATGTCTTTCTTAAGAGTCCTTCTGAAGAGTGTTGTGTCAACTTGTCCTCTTTCAAAATCATTTTTAATTAAGAAATTACTTAGTCTATCATACCAAGCTTTGGGAGCTTGTTTCAAGCCATATAGTGATTTCTTAAGTTTATAAACATGGTCAGGATGCTTAAGATCCTCAAACCCAGGAGGTTGTTTGACATATACTTCTTCTTCAATGACACCATTAAGAAAAGCACTTTTGACATCCATTTGATATAATATTATGCCATGATTAATTGCATAGGATAGAAGTAACCTGATTGCTTCCAATCTTGCAACTGGAGCAAATGTTTCAGTATAATCAATGCCTTCTTGTTGACTGTAGCCTTGAGCAACAAGTCTGGCTTTGTTTCTGGTTACTTCTCCTTTTTCATTCAGCTTGTTTCTGAATACCCATTTTGTTCCAATAATGTTCTTCTGACAAGGTTTGGGTACCAGATCCCACACATCATTCCTTTGAAACTGATTTAGCTCTTCTTGCATAGCTAATATCCAACCATCATCTGAGAGAGCTTCTTCAACAGTTTTAGGCTCAATTATTGAAAGCAATCCTATTAAAGACTCTTCTTATCTGAAATGTGATCTTGTTCTTCTAGGACTATCTTTGCTTCCAATGATTAGCTCCTCAGGATGTGAAGATTTGTGTTTGAATTTAGGTTGAATAACCTGCTGAGTGTTATCTTGAATATCCTCGGAAGCATTTTCATTCTGGTCTACTGGACTAGGTTCTGCTTCTGAATTAGACTCAGCTTCTGGAGTGATTTCAGCTTCTGGACGAGATTCAACTTCTGAATGCTTTTCAGAATCAGAAGGTTGATCAGATTCTGATGCATCTTCAGAATCAGTTGTACCTGCATTACTTTCACTTTGCTCTGGAGTTTTACTTCCAGGCTCTCTATCATCAAATTTTACATGCATAGATTCTTCAACACAATGTGTTTCTGAATTATACACTCTGTATGCCTTTGACCTTTCAGAGTAAGCTAAAAAGATTCCTCTTTGAGCCTTGGCATCAAATTTCTTCAGATAGTCTTTAGTGTTCAAGATGTAACAAGTACATCCAAACTGATGAAAGTAAGAGATATTGGGTCTTCTTCCTTTAAAGAGTTCATATGCAGTTTTCTCCAACATAGGTCTGATATAGATCCTATTTTGAATGTAACATGAAATATTAACTGCTTCTGCCCAAAAATGTTTAACTAGATTGTTTTCATGGATCATGGTTCTGGCCATTTCTTGTAAGGTTCTGTTCTTTCTCTCTACAACCCCATTTTGTTGTGGAGTTCTAGGAGAAGAAAATTCATGGAGAATCCCATGTTTTTCACAAAAAAGTTCAAATGGCTCATTTTCAAATTCTCCACCATGATCACTTCTGACTTTCAAAATTTTCAATTCTTTTTCAGATTGTATTTGAGTTCAGAAGCTACTAAACACTTCACAAGCATAATCTTTACTTTTAATGAATTTTACCCAAGTCCATCTGCTGTAATCATCAACAATGACTAATCCATATTTACTTCCATATAAATATGTAGTGTTAACTGGACCAAAAAGATCAATATGGAGTAATTCTAAGGGTCTGGAGGTTGATACAATGTCTTTAGATTTGAAAGTGCTTTTCACAATTTTCCCTTTCTGACATGCACCACAAGTGCATCTGAATGATAATCAATGTTAGGCAATCCTTTGACCAGTTGTAACTTGCTAATTTTTGAAATTAATCTCCAATTAGCATGTCCCAGCCTTTTGTGCCATACCCATTTTTTATCATTCATTGACAGAAGGCAAACTACCTTCTGATCAGCCAGATCAGAGAAATTTATTTTATAGACATTTTCAACTCTCTTTCCCTTGAATGTAATGGATTTGTCATCCTTGTTGACCAGTATGCAGTTGGTCTTACTGAACGCTACATCATACCCATTGTCACAAAATTGACTAATGCTCAATAGGTTATGCTTCAGACCATCTACAAGCCACACATTATTAATTGAGATGGAGGAATTACCAATAGTACCTGTACCAATGATTTTTCCAGTCTGGTTGCCACCAAACTTCATTTCTCCTCCATCTTTCATTGTAAGGGTAAGGAACAAAGCTTTCTCTCCAGTCATGTGCCTTGAACATCCGCTGTCTAGGTACCATGACCTTTGTTTCTCTCTTGCCCTTAGGCACACCTGCATTTTTAACCAATTCAGATTTAGGTACCCATATCTTCATGGGTCCTTTTGGGTTAGTTCTGGAGGCTTTACTTTTCCTCCCTTGTACCTTAGGGTGAATGCTGAGAGGCTTCTGATCATTCAATACTTTAGGTTTGTCACCTTTTCGTATTGTTTTCTCAGAAGCAGTAACTGCTTTATTCTTTTGATCCTTTTGCTTTGGGATTTTAGATTCTGACTTAATCAGACTCTGAGGAACAGCTTCTGATCTTTTCAGAATTTTAATCCTTTGACTCTTAGGATCAGATTTTGTCATAACCTTGGACTTGTGGTTTTCTGGCTTTGATGTGATCTTAGCCTGTGAACCAGAAGCTTCAGGTTCTGACTGAACAGCAGTTACAGCATTTGTACCTTCAGGCACAAAGGTGGATTTCAATCCATCCTTGATACAATCACAGTAGCTCTTGAGACTGTATTCTTTGGATTTCTCCTCAGAATAGCCAATCCCTTTGCCATTGTTCTTGTATGTGCTGTAGATCATAGAAGCAACTTTGCTTCTGTCTATTCCAGCCATAATAAAATCATCCAAGGCAATCTCATGTTTATTGCCTGAACCTTTATCACATTTTTCTTGTAGCTTCTGACAAAGAATTTTGAGTCTATCTTCATATGTTGTTGATATGAGGTTAAACCCTTTTAGTTCTTCTTCAGAAGCTTTTAGCTCCAATAGAGTTGACTTTTGTTGTTTCATTAAATCAACGTATTTTTCTTTTAAATCTGTCAACTCATTGGTTCTGTGTTCAAACAATGATAAAAGTTCTTTTAGAGAATCCACAAGTTCTTGTCTAGGAATTTTGGAATATACCTCATTTTCATCTTCCGAGTCTGATTCAGCTTCTGATACTGCTTCTGATGATACTGTTGCCACTAACCCCATGGCTGCTTTTGTATCATCTTCTGCTTCTTCTTTATCAGAACCAGATTCACTATCCAAATCTTCCCAGGTTGCCATCAAGCTCTTTTTGATTTGTTTTCGGAATTTACTGGAGCTGAAGCTTGATTTCTTTGATTTTCTTTTAGACTTCTCCTTCTGAAGATCAGGGCAATCAGCAATGAAATGACCAGGCTTCTTGCAGTTGAAGCACCCCTTCTGATCTTCTTTCTTTGAGTTCTTGTAGCCACCTCTCTTGCTCAAAAATTTCTTTTGCTTCCTCGCCAGATACTCAAGTTTGTTGGACAACATAGCCATCTTTACAGATTGATCTTCATCAGAATCTCCATCAGGTGATTCTTCTTCAGATTCACTAGCTTTATAGGCTTTAGAAGATTTTGAAGTCTTTCCTTTAGATGGTAAAGCAATGGATTTACTCTTCTTAGAGGATTCATGCTCATTTAAACTCATTTCATGCACTTTGAGTGAGCTAACAAGATCTTCAACACTTAAAGTGTTTAGATCATTAGCTTCCTCAATAGCAGTTACTTTGGGTCTCCATCTCGAAGGTAAGCTTCTCAAAATCTTACTAACATGATCAGAAGCAACATAGCTTTTCTTCAGTATTTGCAATCCAGAAACTAAAGTTTGAAATCTTGAGTACATTTCTTCAATACTCTCATCATCCTTCATTCTGAATAGTTCATACTGATGAACTAGCATCAAAGCTTTAGCCTCTTTCACCTTCTTGCTGCCTTCAAAGTTGGCACATAGTGATGCAAACATAGCCTTCGCAGTAGATTTGTCACTCATCTTCATATATTCAGTGCGAGGTATAGAAGCCACAATAATCCCTCTGATTTTGTGATGCTTCTTGTAAAGCTTCTTCTGAGCAGGAGTATGTATTTTTCTGTCTATAGCAGCTCCTTCTTCATCTAAATCCAGGTCATCAACTCCATCTTCCAATATATCCCATAGCTCTTCATCCAATCCCATGATAAAGCTATACATATTTGTTTTCCACCATGAAAACTCTTCTGGGTCTCCATTAAACTTTGGAGCTTTACCAGAGTCTGTTTTCTAGTCAGCCGTATCATAGTCATGTTTGACACTTGTGTATTTTATGGATGTAGTTGATTCCTCTCCTCCAGACATGTTTTTCTAAAGATCTTGAACTGTAACACGGTTAAGTGTTGTGATAACAGAGCAAGCTCTGATACCAATTGAAGGTGAGAAAAACACAAGAAGGGGGGGTTGAATTGTGTTTTCTTTTTCTCTCTAAAAATTCTTCTTCTGATAAACCTTCAGAAGCAGACCGTGAGTGCTTCTGATGAAATGATCAGAATCATATATGCAGCGGAAAGAACAGAGCAGAGAAAAGAAAGACAAAGACACAAGCAGTTATCCTGGTTCCTTCCACAACACGGAAGTAGTCCAGTCCCCCTTGCACTTCCAAGGAGATTTCACTATAATCATAAAGATTACAAATGCTCAATACTATCAAAGTATGAGACTTCACAAAACTGCTCAAGCACACACGCAAGAGTCTTCCAATGCTCAAGCACTAAGCAAGAGACTTCTAATGCTCAAGCACGCAGGCAAGAGACTTCTAATCAAACAAAAATACAGAGAATTGAGTTTGACTTGAACACTTGATATACAATCAGTGGTGTTCTCAATACAATACAATAAAGACTCTAGACTTTGAATTTCTAAGATGTATCAAATCAGTGCAGAAATTCAGTGTGCTTTGTAGAATCAATTTGACAGAGTTTTGGCACTTTTGAACTTGTATATTTTCTATTTTTCATCTTCAAGTCTTCACTCTATTATATAGAAGTGTGAAAGAGACGTTGAGATAATCAGCACGTCTAAAGAGTCATTTGAAATCCTTTGATCATCCACCAGTGATCCTTTGCCTGATTTGGGTGTAGTCCTTTGAAGGATTAGCTTCAAATTCATTCCCATCTTGAAGGCACAAATTCTGCAGGCATAGATGTTGTCTTGTCTTGTAGCGTGGACAAAACAGAGTAGTGGAGGTAGTGGTTGTACACTTGTACTTTGTCAACTCTGTTAACGTAGGACAGATGCTCAGAGCTATCCAAATGACCGTTGATACCTCCCTTTCAATTCTTCGTTCTTATTAGATAAGGTGAAATAAGAAACAGCTACTTTGGATCTTCAGTTTGAGTAAATGGATTAAATGTAGCTTCTGGTGATGATATAGCTTCTGATGAAAAACTTTGCTTCTGATGACCTTCTGCTTCTGATGACGTCATCACTTCAGAAACACTTTGAACTTCAGGAGCGGTTTTCTTCAGATGCTTGGAATTCTTTTTGCTTTTCATTGTTCTTCCAGAACCTGTTGAAATTACTTGACTAGCCTTTGGTCCTGTACACTTGAACAATAATTAGTAATAACCAATTAACAATTTTTAATACCTTGTTATCATCAAAACTCAATAAGGTTCATTGTGAAACACATTTTGTTCCAACAGTTTTGTCAATGAAGAGGAATGCAGATATTCATTCAGATCATTCTTTCAGATCAAATATATATACACTTTCTCAAAGAGAAATGAAACGAAAATGGATCTTAAGGTCTCAACCAGGATCAACTATATGATTTTGAAGAAACAAAATTGTTAATTCAACAAATGTATATAGGAATATGAATATTTAGAACCAATATTAATTCAACAAATGCATGGTTTTATCATATGAGCATTCATTTAAAATTACAAATTAAGAATCACGTTGCAAACAAAAAATGTTACAAATTAAGAATATTACAAACCCTATGAGCATTCATCCAAATGATAATAAAATACAAACTGACTATTAGCAGCTAAGTAAATTAAATCTTGTGGCAATCAATGGATGCCGCTGAGTCTTCAATTCCTCATAAAAAATCAAAGAAGCAGTTTTCTTCAATTCATCAAGTGAGCAGATTATCATCCACATAGCTAGGCCTTTGATCTCCTGAAAAGATGAAATAAGCATTTTCCTTTGATTAGCTTCAATTGACCAAATGAGCTGATTAATGTAGCAGTTACAGCTTTTTCCAAAGATAGTTTTATAAGCCCAAAAATAAATAAGAAACCAGTTTTCCGGCATGACTTATGTAGTTATATATCAATTTTGGCACTGAGAATATATCTTTAAAAATAACATACGTAGCAGAGGACCCATGAGATGATATGAAAATATTAAGAGGTGTGTCGTACAGATGATTGATTATTGGCTTTCTGGTAGGAACTGTGGAACATACCTGAAATGGGAACACAACTTGTCTATCATATTGTGACTTTGTAATTTATTGATATGACAGGGATGTGAGCAATTTTGGACCAATGTTCCTTCCTTTTATACCTTTCTTCTAACAATGGGCAACCATCGATGTACAGTTCCTTAAGAGATTCAGGGAGGCTGTCTTCTGGTAATGACTCTAGCTTTTTACAATCATAAAATTCAAGTGATTTCAGCGAGGAAGGGAGGCAGTTTTCTGGCAATGTCTCAAGTTGTTGACAAAACAAAAAACAGAGACTTTGGAGAGAGGAGAGGTGTCGCAGCCCATTTCCATCAAAGGACTTCATTTCAGAGAGATCACAGATACGTAGATGCACAAGGGAGATGGGTAGCAATGACTCCTTCATCAAGGTGTTAAATATATCATCACCCTTTACAATTCTCAAGTCGAAAAGTGCTGTCAAATATTGGAGACCCCATTCCGTAACCGGCGGTGCTGTTTTTTTGGTAGAAATCACAATTGATTGTAATTTGAGAGGTAGACAAACTCCTTCAGAAAATGACAACTTTTGGCATTTCATATGCAAATTTTCAAGGGCGGAGAGCATTTCCATCTTAAGCTTGACTTCAAATAATTCAATTGAATAACAGGATTCGATTATAAGTGATTCGAGGCTCGACGACCGAGGTGAAGGACTTTCTGAAATACAAATGGAAACCAGACTCCTACATCTACTTATGTCAAGTGTTTGGAGGGCAGGGAAACCATCAAGTGGAAAGGATGTAAGTGAATCACAACTATATGATATATTAAGACTGACAAGTGATGTGTAATTGCTCCACGTTTCAGGAGGTAGGAAGGATAAATTCTCACAATTTTCAATATGAAGTGATTGCAATGAAGTGGGTAGTCCACTTGAGGGAAATGCAGTGAGAGAAGAAAGTGAATGGAGTTTCAAGTGTGTAAGACAAGTGCTTTTCAGAATCAATTTTGGCACAGCTAATAGCTTAGAACAGTTGTGAATCACTACATCTTGCATCATACACGGAGAATCACTCTCAAGCAATGACAATTGGGAACTTTCACCAAGCCCATTGATATTCATTATTTTTATTGAAGACAACCAATGCAGAGTAGATGGTGTTTCCAATAGATGAGAACAACCTGATATTACAATTTCTTCTATGGAAGGAAGGTTGGTGGGCAAATGTCCCCTTAGTTCTGGACAATCACGTAACTCTATTGCCTTAAGTTGAGGAAAAGCAAATTTTATGCCTTCAAAGGGAATCCATTCATTCCAATTGAGCATGTTGTCGAACTTTATACACTCAAGGGATGGGAATGGTTGGAAGGAAGAATTAGATCCTTTTTCAATCTGGGCATAATAGAACTCCGGGCCAATTGTCTCCAACATCTCCATACCACATATTTCTATGTCCTTGAGAGAAGGTAACTGCCCTAGGGATGGAAGTGTCACACAATTTTCACAATTACTGATACTGAGAGATACCATGTTATAAAATGAAGAACTTCCCAACCAACTCGGAAAGCTTGTCCCACCATACAAACAAATATTCAAGCTCTTCAAATTTATTGGTGGTTGCAACATATCGAGCACAACTTTCACTTTTTGCGAGTCTTCACTTTGTTTTCCCCATATCAGCTCTAACTCCTCAATTTTCTCTTTGCTTTTCAGGTTTGCATCGTGTGCCTCTCTGGCATCAACAACATTATCCAGGTTATTGATGGTAAGTTTTCCTTGTAGGTTTGGGAATTTCCTTAGCTCTTTGATACTTAACCCCACGTGGCGCTTACCCACTAAAAAAAAGGTGAGAGTTTGAAGGTTTTCTAGTCCCGCAATTTCCACAGGCAGCTCATTTATGTTAGTCCCACTTATATCAAGGTGACGTAAACTGACTAAATTTCCAATATGTATTGGCAATTCAGTGAGACTCCAGCAGTTTGATAAATTCAAGGTCTGTAAATTGTAAAGGTTACATATTGTATCAGGCAAGCTTTCGATTCCAGTGAAGGAGATATCTAGATACCGCAACTGCACCGAATTTCCAATTGAATCTGGTAGCTTGGTGATGTTTTTATACCCTGATAGCGATAACACACGCAACCTTTTTTGTGACGGTAGAAAGTCATCAATCACCTTGAAGGATAAGTAATTGTGCCACCACGTCGTCAAGCAAATACATAGGAAGCTTCGCAAACATTTAAAATTGTGTAATTTCTCAAACTTCATGAAAATGTCATAGTACTCTTGGTTATATGAGAAGTGACGAACATTTTCAAGGATGTCACCACATTCAAGCCTGCAACAACTTTTTCCTGATACGAATGTAGCTAAATCATTGATAAGGTCATGCATGACAAATTTTTCCCCACGATCATCATCGCTTAATTGTTGAATTAACGATCTCGATAACAATTCAGCAAAACAATCATCACCTAATTCCTCCAACTTTTTCCCCCCTTGAGAACAATCAAGGAAACCTTCTGCCATCCACAACAAAACCAATTGCTTCTTATCGAGTGGGCAATCCTTTGGAAAAATTGAACAATATGCAAAGCATCTTTTCAAATGAGAGGGAAGATATTGATAACTCAAATGCAAAGCAGGAAGAATATTATCATTTCGCAAGTTCCATATGCTGCTGTTCAAAATTGAAAAAATTGAAGTCCACTCTGTTATGTCTACCTTTGAACGGAGAAGTCCTCCTAGTGTTTTAGCAGCTATTGGCAATCCCCCACACCTTCTTGCAATCTTCCTGCCAATTTCTTCAAGGGCTGTATTTGTACTATGGTGAAACTCATCACTTCCCAATGCATAGTTTGAGAGTAAAGACCAACAATCTTCATTTGATAGAGGTTCTAAATTATGTACAGCAAACATGTGTGCCATCTTTGTAACTTTTTGTTGGCGCGTTGTTATAATCACCATGCTTCCAGGTTTTCCATTAATGAAGGGACTTACTAGCTCATCCCAATCATTACAATTGTCATTCCACAGATCGTCCAACACAAACAAAAATCTTTTCTCCCTCGAAATTTTCTTTAACTCAACTCGAAGGACATCAAGATTATTGCTATCCCAAGTTGTGGAAGTGACTGATTCAAGGAGAGACTTGGTTAATCTCATAATATCAAAATCCTCAGACACACAAGCCCACGCCTTCATGTCAAAATGTTGTTGAACTTCTTTATCATTGTAAACAAGTTGGGCAAGGGTAGTTTTTCCTAAACCTCCCATGCCCAAAATTGCAACAACACCTATATTGTTATGGGTTGTGTCTCTTTGAGATAGCAACATGTTCATTATTGTCTCTTTATCATCCTTCCTACCCACCATGACAGATTCATTTACCACTGAACTTGAAGGTGTTCTACGTGAAACCCTTGTGCTTTTAGTTTGCAAACGAAGTATATCTTTTCTTTTTTCAAAAAGTTGCAGGCTTTCACACATGATCTTCATCTGGGAATTGATCTCTCCATAGTTTTTAAAAGAAGATGAAAAGAAGTTCATCACCTGATAAATTTTGCTTTGAGCTTTTGCATTCTCCACCTTGCATCGCAGGGAATCATAACTGATTTCATTGAGCAAGTCCTCAGCATCAAAGACAGCATCTTTCAAGTCATCAAGCCATAGTTTGACAGCAGGATTGTTGATCTGCTTCTCCTCTGCATCATCCAGCACAACTTGAAGAGTGAGAAGTGTTGTTTTCAGCTGCCTCAAGAGTGAGACATTGAGCTTAGTGTTTTTGATGTAATCAAGAAACTCTGTTGAAGCAAGTTTCTCAACTAAGGTCTGAACAGTTGCAGTGAGAAAAGCTCCTCCAATCATAGCTGCAGCCATCTTCTAGGGATATTGTTAAAACAAACCAACTAGTATGAAATTTTGATGGAAATTACGAGCAATGACTCAAAGAAGACTCGGTTGTGAATGAATGGATAACACTGACAGTGCTGTTTTTGAATGGTTGGAAGTGCATATAGTAAAGGTAAACTCATGAAGACTTAGCTGTATGTGAATTAATGGTTAACAGTACTGTATTTAAAGCTGGAAAGCAAAGCTCAGCAGTGGTTAATATTGGACCCACATCCCACAAAATAATTGATACAAAGAAAAAGGAAAAATTGCAGTCACATTATATACATTATATACATTTTTACTTTTGGAAAGTGATTCAAATATGCAATTTCTAGTTAAACTCCTCTCATATACGAAAATAAATGTATCATGTTGTCATTTTTCTTATCATCTGTGTTCAAAATTAAAAATAATGTACTAGAGATTATGTTGATAACTTTTTTACTGATGAGCATATCATTGCTGAAAAATATATGCATTTACTAAATGAAGGTTTGAATGTAAATGATATTTCAAAACACACTTTCTAAGAACATGTGATATTATTGCATGGGCCCAAAACAAAGACATGACACATCATCAGTCAAATATAGTTTCAGAGAAAAATAATGTTATTATTTGAGGCCACTTCTTTCAATTATTTCCTATAAATGAATTGGTAAGACATGGCCTATAAGTAAGGAAAGTTAAGAGTCCCATATTGGATAGGACATGTTTGACAATGTGTTTATAAGTGGGGGCAATCCTCACCTCACAAGTCAGTTTTGTGGGGTTGTGTTATGCTCAATCACAATTTCTAAGATGGTATCAGTGCCTCTCCAAAATTCATTGGGCCAAGATGGTATCAGAGCTTCTCCAAGATCCATTGGGTCTCCTGCTATCAGGTTTCTACTATCGGGCCACCTATCATTTATGTTCACGAACCAAGCCCAATAGTGTTGGTTGTGAGGGGATGTGTTAAAATTGAAAAAGTTTACAACAGTATTTTTTTTTTTTTACAAAAAGTTTAAAACAATATGTTAGTACATGTAACAATTAATTGATTAACTATGCAGATGTTCACATAAGAAAAGAACATGAAATTCTGCTGCGGAAGCAAGATATTAATGTTTTGATGTGTAATTTACTCTTGAAATTTCAATTTTTGATATAAAGACATGACACAACCTCAGTCAAATTAGTGATGATTTCTAAAGTAAAGCAGGGAAGTTAAGAGCAATGAAGATTCAAGGATATAGAAGTAATTGCAATTAAGGAGTTAAGACTCAAGAAGACTTGGCTTGTGCATATAATTAAGAGTCAAGAAGACTAACGTCTGAATAGTAATAGTAATAGCTAATAATAGTACTTGTTTGTTGGCTCAATAATGGTTTTTGGAACTACATCTGACAAAATAATAAATATATACCAAGAAATATGGCCCACATAAAATGCAACTTGTATCTTTGAAGTTTCAACCATGTACTATTTCGATATCATTTTCTGAAGTAGTAGTTGGGAAGGACAACATATCTAGAGATGTGTGGAAAATTCTTGGCGAAAGAGGAATTGGGTGACTCACAAAAAATTTTAACGAGAGTATGAGGATGAAGAAAATGCCGGATGAATGGAGAAGTACTCTAATTCCAATCTATATGAACAAGGGGAATATACAGAATTGCGTAAATTATAGAGGAATTAAGTTAATGAGTTATACCGTGAAGTTATGAGAAAGGGTGATTGAACGAAGACTGATGACAGTACGTCATTACTAGTTTTTTAGTCATATTTGTGTCCTTTTTGTAATGTTTTGAGAGTCAAATGCTTGTATACATGGTTAAATCAGCTCAAGATTCAAAAAAGAGAAGTTTTGTACAAATTGGAGAAAAATCAAAAAAGTTAGCTACTGGATCGTGCCACGATGGACCTGAATCGTGCACATTTGAAGCGTGGAATTCACCTTAAGATACTGGAAAAATGATGGCACGATGGATATGTAACGTGCCACGATGGTTTAGTAAATTTGCTGCCACGTCAGATTAATGAAGGAATCGTGCCACGATGGACGCAAAATGTGGCACGATGGTGGGCTTTCTGAAACCTAATTCTTTTTCTATAAAAGTCATATGCGACCAAAAGCTTAGGGTGCGATTCTGGAGACCTAAACAGAGCATAGACGGCACCAGGAAGCTGAAGAACACGCGGTGGATCTCACCAAACTCATAGTTGGTTCAGGTTTATGTATGTTCGCTATTTTCTATTTATTTGATTATTTAGTTATGAGTAGCTAAACTCTTAGATTGATTAAGACATGAGATGTATCTTTGTGATCTGTGAACCATGTAATTTGTTAAGAACTCTCTTTGACATCAATGAAAACCTAGTCTTTATTCAGAATTATTTGTGTTCAAAGCTTTTCGTATGATTGTTTGCATGACTATTAATCCTAGCTTCTTTCAATCACATAAATTGATCTTAGGAATTGAATGACTACTAACCCTATCTTTTAATCTTGAAATAATAATTCTGTTTAATTCAACATAGGAACCTAGAGATAGGAAATTGAGAGTTATGACTTATGAATTAACGTTCTGACATAGCTTCCACAGTTATTCAATCGGTTTGAGAGATGAAAAGGTTATAACTTAAGAAGGGGTTTTGAGTCAAGAGATTGATCAAAACCACTTAGTTAATCTGTCGTAAAGCTAGGTTAATTTCTTTGAGAGAGAAGAGAGGAAAATTACTCACAGTGAGTGTTATCATGGTTTTTGGGTGCCAAGCCATTAATTGGACTTGAACCTTTTGACCGTTGATATCTCTCTTTTTTCTTGGGAAGGGCAAAAGGAGAAAAACCCTTGAGTTTCCGGATTCGGGGGTCGTTTTCGCTACGGGAAGGTGTTAGGCACCCGGAGCGATTATGGTACTCCATAAGAGCCGCTCTCCTAAGTTTATTTCTACGCTTTAGTTTTATTGCCTATTTGTAAAAAAATGAAGGTGTGATTTGTAACGCCCTAGTTATTTATTTAATTAATTTTAAACTATGTGGAGTATATATATATTTAGATATGATGGTTTGGTGATTTATGTGGAGTATATGCATATGCTTATATTTATATATGTGATTTTGGGTGATTTATATGGTATATTATTTTATTATATGGTTTATTTAATAATAATTAAAATAAGAATGAAATGGTAATTATTTTGGTGTTTGGGGAAATAATAGGAGTTATTAGAAGTTATGGGGAGTTAAGTATAATTAAAGGGAGTTACATTTTGGTGGGAGGTTAATACAGAGAAGTTAGAATTAGTTTTTACTTAGAAGCAGTTTTGGGAGAAAACAAGAGAAAACCAGGAGCAAGAGAGAAGAACCAGAGGAACCCTTTTTGCTGCACATTTCTTCTGCAAATTTAAGGTAAGGGTGGGATTTACTTCAATAGTGTAGATTTTAGATTCTGATTTTGAGTTTGACAGGTTTTGGTAAAAATTGGGGATTTTGGGTTTTATGATGAAATGGTAGTTTTGATGTTGTAAGCATGAATTTGATGTTAGAAATAGGTTCTAAGTGCATACAGAAAGTTAATTTGCATCTGTAAACTGATTTGGGGAGTGATTGGAAGAAAAATGGGATTTTTGGGTAAAACCAGTTTTCTGCCCGTACAGAAGTTCATCGCTCGCCTCGCGAGCAACTGTGCTCGCCATGGCGAGTGAGCAACTTCATCGCTCGCCTCGCGAGCAATCCTACTCGCCATGGCGAGTAGCCCAGATTAAAACTTGATTTTTGAAAAGTTGTTATAAGATGTTTTGGGGATGGTTTAAGGTACCTAGATGATTTTAATGATGATTGGTGAAAGTTTTATGTTAAAAAGATTAATAGGAAGCTTAGAATTGGAGTTTGAGTGACAAAATAGCATTTTTCCCGAGAGCACCTAATTTTCACTCGCCTCGAGTTCGCCTTGAACTCGCCATGGCGAGCTAGTGTTTTTATGAACTCGCCATGGCGAGCAGATGTGCTCGCGAGGCGAGCTACTCAGTTCCTGAATGTTGAATTTCGTGCTTGAATGGTAGTACCTTAATGTTGTTGTGTTGAGCATAGTTTCATGTAATTATGCATTATTGTGGTTGTTTTGATTGCTGGATTGATGATTGCTGATGATGAATGAAATGTATGCAAAGTATTGAATCATACATGTTGTTTAAGTTGAGTCACATGGAGTTGCATTGCATGGTCAGTTGTATGTAGATATACACAAGTAGGTCCATTGCATATGCATAAAACAGCGGAGAGGGCTTCGGTCCTGGAGTACTAGTTGCTCAACAGCGGTGAGGGCTTCGGTCCTGATGAATGCTTTAACCATTCAAAAGCGGTGAGGGCCTCGGTCCTGATTGGTACCACATGCATAATTGCATTTCATTAAGAAGTCTAAGATGGTGTCTTAGCAGTGGTCATGTCATTCGCATGAGTCTTGGTTGTTGATTTCAATTGTTATCTGATAGATGATGTTGGTGTTGAATATGTGTTATAAATTTATATTCACTGTAATTATGGTGTATTGTTGATGTTGTTGTTGCTTGTGACTTATACATATATATGTTTACAAGATAATGTGTTGTTGATTAGGGTGTTAGATTCAATTGATGATTTTAATATCTATATTTATTGTTGTGAATCTCACCCCTTCTGCTTGAAAATGTTGCCCTTCCTATGGGTAACTTGCAGGTGATCCTGAGTAGTAGGTGGTGGCTCAAAGTCGTGTCTAGGGCTCTGATACGTGGGATGGGATTTATCTTTATTGTTATTGTTGCTTTTCCTTTCCATGTATCAAATTTTGGAACTTGTGGTGTGGAGCCTTTTATTATCTTTTGAACATTGTTGATGAATTATGCTAAGGCCTTTAATGCCGTAGGATGTTGTTGGATTGAAAACTATTCCGCTGCTATGTTTTAATATTTTATCAGGTGGTTTGATTAAATAGTTTCATTTTCTATTTAAGAATTTTGAAATTGCAATGTAGCATACCCGTTTGGTGAAATACTCTGATGATTATTGTTATTTATTTACTTTTGGGTAACGGGGTGTTACAATTTGGTATCAGAGCAGGTTGGTCCGTCCGGCCAAGTAGTAGAGTCGTGTTGAGCCACCTAGGATAGAGTGTCAACTTTAATGTTGCTTTTTGTTGTTGTTCTGAGTTGTTGTTTGTCGTGTAGAATCTCGAGATGACTGGAAGTAGTGATGCTGCTCTTGTTGCTGCGCTTGAGGCTGTAGCTCAAGCTGTTCAACAGCAACCTAAGGTTGAGACTGGTGGTGATGGAACCAGGATGCTAGAGACTTTCCTGAGGAATCATCCACCAACTTTCAAGGGTAGGTATGATCCTGACGGTGCTCAGAAGTGGCTGAAGGAAATTGAAAGGATATTCAGAGTCATGCAGTGTTCCGAGGTTCAAAAGGTGCGATTTGGGACGCACATGCTAGCTGAAGAGGCTGATGATTGGTGGATTAGCCTGTTACCTGTGTTGGAACAGAATGATGTTGTGGTAACCTGGGCCATGTTCAGGAAGGAGTTTCTGGGCAGATATTTTCCAGAGGATGTCAGAGGGAAGAAAGAGATTGAATTTCTGGAATTGAAACAGGGTGACATGTCTGTCACAGAGTATGCTGCAAAGTTTGTGGAGCTTGCCACATTCTATCCTCATTACAGTGCGGAGACAGCTGAGTTCTCCAAGTGTATCAAGTTTGAGAATGGGTTGAGGGCTGACATCAAAAGAGCCATTGGGTATCAACAGATCAGAGTCTTTTCTGAGTTGGTTAACAGGTGTAGGATTTATGAAGAAGACACCAAAGCTCATTATAAGATTATGAGTGAGAGGAGGGGTAAGGGACAACAGAATCGTCCTAAGCCTTACAGTGCTCCTGCTGACAAAGGAAAGCAGAGGATGGGTGATGATAGGAGGCCCAAGAGGAGAGATGCTCCTGTTGAGATTGTTTGCTACAAGTGTGGTGAGAAAGGCCACAAGAGTAATGTTTGTGGAAGGGATGATAGGAAGTGCTTCAGGTGTGGTCAGAAGGGTCACAGTTTAGCTGAATGCAAGCGTGGGGACATTGTCTGTTACAACTGCAATGGGGAAGGTCATATCAGTTCACAGTGTCCTGAGCCGAAGAAGACTAGAATTGGTGGTAAGGTGTTTGCTTTGACTGGTACGCAGACTCCTAACGAGGACCGACTTATCAGAGGTACTTGTTTCTTTAATAGTACTCCTTTAATTGCTATTATTGATACTGGTGCTACTCATTGTTTTATTGCTATTGAATGTGCATATAAGTTGGGTTTGGATGTGTCTGATATGAAAGGGGAAATGGTTGTTGAAACTCCAGCTAAGGGTTCAGTAACCACTTCTCTTGTTTGTCTGCGGTGTCCTATATCTATGTTTGGTAGAGATTTTGTGATTGATTTAGTTTGTCTACCGTTGACGGGTATGGATGTGATTTTTGGTATGAATTGGTTAGAGTATAATCGGGTTCATATCAACTGCTTTAGTAAGACGGTACATTTCTCTTCTGCTGAAGAAGAAGGTGAGGTTGAGCTTCTGTCTACAAAACAGATGAAACAGTTTGAACGTGATGGTATCCTGATGTATTCTCTAATGGCACAATTGTCGTTAGAAAATCAAGCTGTGATTGATGGGTTACCGGTAGTGAATGAATTTCCAGAAGTATTCCCTGATGAGATTCCTGATGTGCCACCAGAGAGGGAGGTTGAATTTTCAATTGATCTTGTTCCAGGAACTAAGCCGGTGTCGATGGCACCGTACCGTATGTCAGCTTCTGAGTTAGCTGAGTTGAAGAAACAGTTGGAGGACCTGTTGGATAAAAAGTTTGTAAGACCCAGTGTTTCACCTTGGGGAGCACCGGTGTTGTTGGTCAAGAAGAAGGATGGTAGTATGAGACTGTGTATAGATTACCGTCAGTTGAACAAAGTTACGATCAAGAACAGGTATCCGCTTCCTAGAATTGACGACTTGATGGATCAGTTGGTTGGTGCTAAAATATTTAGTAAGATTGATTTGAGGTCTGGTTATCATCAGATAAAAGTGAAGGATGAGGATATGCAGAAGACGGCCTTTAGGACACGTTATGGTCATTACGAGTACAAAGTGATGCCTTTCGGTGTTACTAATGCGCCTGGTGTTTTTATGGAGTACATGAACCGAATTTTCCATGCTTTTCTGGATAAGTTTGTTGTGGTATTTATTGATGATATTTTAATCTATTCCAAGGATGAAGAGGAGCATGCGGAGCATCTGAGAATTGTATTGCAAGTGTTGAAGGAAAAGAGGTTGTATGCTAAGTTATCAAAATGTGAGTTCTGGTTAAATGAAGTAAGTTTTTTGGGTCACATTATTTCTGGTAGTGGTATTGCAGTGGATCCTTCAAAGGTTGATGCGGTATCACAATGGGAGACTCCGAAGTCGGTAACTGAGATCAGAAGTTTTCTGGGTTTGGCTGGTTATTACCGCAGGTTCATAGAAGGGTTTTCGAAGTTGGCTCTTCCGTTGACACAGTTGACCTGTAAGGGTAAATCTTTTGTGTGGGATGCTCAGTGTGAGAGTAGTTTCAATGAATTGAAGCGAAGATTGACAACTGCTCCTGTTTTGATTTTGCCTAAACCAGAAGAACCGTTTGTTGTGTACTGTGATGCATCTAAGCTGGGCTTAGGTGGTGTTTTGATGCAAGATGGTAAGGTGGTAGCGTATGCTTCTAGGCAGTTACGTATTCATGAGAAGAATTATCCTACACATGACCTGGAGTTAGCTGCGGTGGTTTTTGTTTTGAAAATTTGGAGGCATTATTTGTACGGTTCCAGATTTGAGGTGTTCAGTGATCATAAAAGTTTGAAGTATTTATTTGACCAGAAGGAACTGAACATGAGGCAGAGGAGGTGGTTAGAGTTACTGAAGGATTTTGATTTTGGCTTGAATTACCATCCTGGTAAGGCCAATGTGGTTGCTGATGCTTTGAGTAGGAAAACGTTGCACATGTCTGCTTTGATGGTGAAAGAGTTTGAGTTGTTAGAACAGTTCAGAGATATGAGTCTTGTCTGTGAATTGTCACCCCAGAGTATACAGTTGGGAATGTTGAAAATTGATAGTGATTTCTTGAACAGTATCCGAGAAGCTCAGAAAGAAGATTTGAAGTTTGTTGATTTGATGACTTCTGGTAATGACACTGAGGATAGTGATTTCAAAGTTGATGATCAGGGTGTGTTGAGGTTCAGAGGTAGAGTTTGCATTCCTGACAATGAGGAGTTGAAGAAGTTGATTCTTGAGGAGAGTCACAAGAGTAGGTTGAGTATTCACCCAGGGGCTACAAAAATGTACCATGATTTGAAGAAGCTGTTTTGGTGGTCCGGTTTGAAAAGGGATGTTGCTCAGTTTGTTTATGCCTGTTTGATTTGTCAGAAGTCCAAGGTTGAGCATCAGAAGCCTGCAGGGTTGTTGACACCGTTAGATGTACCGGAGTGGAAGTGGGACAGTATCTCTATGGATTTTGTGACAAGTTTACCGAACACTCCGAGGGGGCATGACGCTATTTGGGTAGTTGTCGACCGGTTGACGAAGTCGGCACACTTCATTCCTATTAATATCGGTTATCCGGTAGCGCAGTTAGCAGAGATTTATATTCACAGTGTGGTGAAGCTTCATGGTGTTCCGTCTAGCATCGTGTCGGATAGGGATCCGAGGTTCACTTCTAGGTTCTGGAAAAGTTTACAGGACGCCTTGGGTTCGAAATTGAAGTTGAGTTCGGCTTATCATCCTCAGACAGATGGTCAGTCGGAGAGGACAATTCAATCATTGGAAGATTTGTTGAGAGTGTGTGTGCTTGAGCAAGGTGGAGCTTGGGACAGTCACTTGCCTTTGATTGAGTTTACTTATAACAACAGCTATCACTCGAGTATTGGTATGGCACCGTTCGAAGCCTTGTATGGTCGGAGGTGTAGGACTCCTTTATGCTGGTTTGAGTCGGGTGAGAGTGTTGTGTTGGGACCGGATTTGGTACATGAGACTACTGAGAAAGTCAGGTTGATAAGAGAAAAGATGAAAGCTTCGCAGAGTCGACAGAAGAGTTACCATGACAAGCGAATGAAGGATCTTGAGTTTCAGGAGGGTGATCATGTTTTTCTGAGGGTCACTCCTTTGACGGGTGTTGGACGGGCTTTGAAGTCGAGGAAGTTGACTCCTAAGTTTATTGGTCCGTATCAGATTTCAGAGAGAGTTGGTACTGTGGCATATAGAGTTGGTTTGCCACCACATCTTTCGAACTTGCATGATGTGTTTCATGTTTCTCAGCTTCGGAAGTATGTTGCGGATCCTTCTCATGTGATACCGAGGGATGATGATGTGCAGGTTAGGGACAACCTGACAGTTGAGACTATGCCATTGAGGATTGATGACAGAAAGGTGAAGTCCTTGAGAGGTAAAGAGATACCTCTTGTGAGAGTCGTTTGGGGTGGAGCGACTGGTGAAAGTTTGACTTGGGAGCTGGAGAGTAAGATGCGGGAGTCGTATCCGGAGTTGTTTGCTTGAGGTAAGATTTCGAGGACGAAATTCTGTGATTTGGGGAGAGTGTAAACGCCCTAGTTATTTATTTAATTAATTTTAAACTATGTGGAGTATATATATATTTAGATATGATGGTTTGGTGATTTATGTGGAGTATATGCATATGCTTATATTTATATATGTGATTTTGGGTGATTTATATGGTATATTATTTTATTATATGGTTTATTTAATAATAATTAAAATAAGAATGAAATGGTAATTATTTTGGTGTTTGGGGAAATAATAGGAGTTATTAGAAGTTATGGGGAGTTAAGTATAATTAAAGGGAGTTACATTTTGGTGGGAGGTTAATACAGAGAAGTTAGAATTAGTTTTTACGTAGAAGCAGTTTTGGGAGAAAACAAGAGAAAACCAGGAGCAAGAGAGAAGAACCAGAGGAACCCTTTTTGCTGCACATTTCTTCTGCAAATTTAAGGTAAGGGTGGGATTTACTTCAATAGTGTAGATTTTAGATTCTGATTTTGAGTTTGACAGGTTTTGGTAAAAATTGGGGATTTTGGGTTTTATGATGAAATGGTAGTTTTGATGTTGTAAGCATGAATTTGATGTTAGAAATAGGTTCTAAGTGCATACAGAAAGTTAATTTGCATCTGTAAACTGATTTGGGGAGTGATTGGAAGAAAAATGGGATTTTTGGGTAAAACCAGTTTTCTGCCCGTACAGAAGTTCATCGCTCGCCTCGCGAGCAACTGTGCTTGCCATGGCGAGTGAGCAACTTCATCGCTCGCCTCGCGAGCAATCCTACTCGCCATGGCGAGTAGCCCAGATTAAAACTTGATTTTTGAAAAGTTGTTATAAGATGTTTTGGGGATGGTTTAAGGTACCTAGATGATTTTAATGATGATTGGTGAAAGTTTTATGTTAAAAAGATTAATAGGAAGCTTAGAATTGGAGTTTGAGTGACAAAATAGCATTTTTCCCGAGAGCACCTAATTTTCACTCGCCTCGAGTTCGCCTTGAACTCGCCATGGCGAGCTAGTGTTTTTATGAACTCGCCATGGCGAGCAGATGTGCTCGCGAGGCGAGCTACTCAGTTCCTGAATGTTGAATTTCGTGCTTGAATGGTAGTACCTTAATGTTGTTGTGTTGAGCATAGTTTCATGTAATTATGCATTATTGTGGTTGTTTTGATTGCTGGATTGATGATTGCTGATGATGAATGAAATGTATGCAAAGTATTGAATCATACATGTTGTTTAAGTTGAGTCACATGGAGTTGCATTGCATGGTCAGTTGTATGTAGATATACACAAGTAGGTCCATTGCATATGCATAAAACAGCGGAGAGGGCTTCGGTCCTGGAGTACTAGTTGCTCAACAGCGGTGAGGGCTTCGGTCCTGATGAATGCTTTAACCATTCAAAAGCGGTGAGGGCCTCGGTCCTGATTGGTACCACATGCATAATTGCATTTCATTAAGAAGTCTAAGATGGTGTCTTAGCAGTGGTCATGTCATTCGCATGAGTCTTGGTTGTTGATTTCAGTTGTTATCTGATAGATGATGTTGGTGTTGAATATGTGTTATAAATTTATATTCACTGTAATTATGGTGTATTGTTGATGTTGTTGTTGCTTGTGACTTATACATATATATGTTTACAAGATAATGTGTTGTTGATTAGGGTGTTAGATTCAATTGATGATTTTAATATCTATATTTATTGTTGTGAATCTCACCCCTTCTGCTTGAAAATGTTGCCCTTCCTATGGGTAACTTGCAGGTGATCCTGAGTAGTAGGTGGTGGCTCAAAGTCGTGTCTAGGGCTCTGATACGTGGGATGGGATTTATCTTTATTGTTATTGTTGCTTTTCCTTTCCATGTATCAAATTTTGGAACTTGTGGTGTGGAGCCTTTTATTATCTTTTGAACATTGTTGATGAATTATGCTAAGGCCTTTAATGCCGTAGGATGTTGTTGGATTGAAAACTATTCCGCTGCTATGTTTTAATATTTTATCAGGTGGTTTGATTAAATAGTTTCATTTTCTATTTAAGAATTTTGAAATTGCAATGTAGCATACCCGTTTGGTGAAATACTCTGATGATTATTGTTATTTATTTACTTTTGGGTAACGGGGTGTTACATGATTAGTGAAGAATGGGGGTGAGAAGAAGTAGAATTTGATTTTATTTCGGCTTGGAGGGGTTAAAGTCCCTTGCCTACGTACCGTTTTACGGGATCAAAACCGGCGTAGTTCTTGCTAAAAAGACTTGTTTTTTTTCGTTTTAATTGTTTGATTTTAAGTTTTGAAAATGGTTTTGAAGAAGGGGATTGAGAGGCTTCATGAGCATTAGAGTATGAAAAAGTGAGGGTTTGTTTAGTGATTTTGCAAAAAAGTCTTAATGATTAGGTTTATTTGAGAATTTGATTAAGAAAATAAAAGGGGAAAAATTATTGGAGTTTTGACTCCATTTTTATGAAAAATATTTGAAGTGAATTTGTTTGCATATTTTTTGGAAAAAATTGGATTTTCTCTAAGTGTTTAAACCTAAGCATTCATCTAATCATGCAATCCTAGCCATACATCTACACGTGCAATCCTAGGCATACATCTAGGGTGAGTGTGTGCGTGCCGGTGCGTCATAGTGTCCATAGTCCATATTACAACATTGCCTAAATACATTCTATGGCCTCTTTGCCAAGCTACAAACCAATGGTAAAATATTACATCACCGAATGAATTACAATTTGTAAAAAAAAAAGAAAACTAAACTAACGGATACAATAGTGAAGATAATGGAGTGCTATGAAGTGATCAACATGAAAGGAAATGTTAGTAGAAAATAGTAAAAAAAGAATATGACATGAAGCGATAGAAGAAAGTATGGCATAAGACGGTAAAGTGACGATGAAAATAAGCCAGAAACATGTGATGAATAATGCGCATGATGCAAGAATAAAACTCAACACATCAAAACAGTGACATATGCATAGCAAACAGTAGCAAAATTCACATGGAATAGTATGCAAATCAAACATGACGAACACGAACATTATGCACATGAAGTAACGGGTAGAAAAGCGAGAAAAATGACTTAAAATAGTAAAAACCCTTGACAAAACAACACTAAAATTTTTACCAGCTTTTCCAAGTAAAATACCACTGAAAATTATCAAGAAAAATAGTAAAATGACATAGTAAATTTCTTGGAATTTATTGATAAAAATTAACATGAACAAAGGGTGCAAACAGCAGGCAAGTATGGTGCAAGTAGCAGAAAAAAAGCAAAACACGTGAAAGCTGACTAGGCCCAAACCCAAAGCCCAAAGCCAAAACACAGGAAAGCGCAGGGACCGTTGGATTGATCCAGGAGATGGAACCCTAGATCCAACGGTCTAGATTGAGGGAAACGAACCAGAGCTGGACCGGTCCGGTTCAGCTGCTTATAAAAGGATTACAGGACCGGTCCAGTCCATTTTTCCTTCTCCTCTCTCTCTCTAACCCTAAACCTAGTGAGAGAAACTCTCACCTCTCTCCTCTCCTCCGGTTGTCTTCTCCGGTGAGCTTCACCGTTCCGGTGTGGTGGCTTGCCGGCCCAACAGGGCGGCGCCGCCGCACCGGAGGCGAGAAACTCCACCGTTTTCAAAAACTTTTACAGATTAAAACATCCTTTTTCATTCTAAACAAGAATATGGCATTAGATTTCGCATGCAAGGTCTGAATCGTTGTAGATCTGAGGTTTTATGTCACGGTTTTGAAACTCTTTTTTTTTTGAAACTTTCTTGGATCAAATCCTTTTTTATCCTTCTTGATCTGTAACGATTTGCTTGCGTTGATGCTTTTTGAAAAGAGAAAAGCGAGATTTACGTGTTTATGGTTACGGTTACGGTTACGGTTACGGTTCTCTTTGTGATTCTGGAAAATTGTTAAGTTTGCTGCTTGCGTGATTTTGCAGGTTTAAACTATGATTTTATTTTGAAAAGAGGTTCTGAGTTTTACCTGAAGTTTTTGATGGAGATTCTGTTGAGTTTCTCCGGGGAACTTGATTCTGTGCTTTCTGTGTTGATTTCCGGCTTTGAAACTGAAAATAAATCAGTGATTCTTCCTTTTCTTCACCGGTCCAGATTCTGCTTCTTTCTTTCTTCTTTTCACGCTCTCGAAACCTTCGTGATCAGTGCTGGAGTTCGCCAATGGCGAATTCTCACTTTGGATTGCGAAGAAACTCAATTCGATGATGAAGATTCGATGCAGAATCTCTGAGAATTGCAAAGATCTTGTTGATTCTGTACTGATTTGAGTTGATTTGGATTGATTTGAACTGATTTGGATTGATTCGGAATTGGTTCAGAAACGGTTAGGGTTTGAATGTTCTTGATGATTCTGGAAAATTGTTAAGTTTTGATCTTTGAGAAATGGAAAAAAAGTTGGAAAGTGTTTGTGATGTGGCGTGTGATTATTGCTTCTGATTTGACTTGTACAGTAAATGCGCCTTTTATAGGCTGCCATGTGTGCATCTGAGCCAATGAGAACAGGACACCTGGATCTGGAGAGGAAAATGGCACGGCTTGGACAAAAAAATGAAATTTGGACCTTTCTGCAAAAACAAAAAACTTAAGGACTAAACTGCAAATAAACCAAAAAGGACTGAAATGTAAAAAAAAGAAAATTCTAGACTGATACGCAATTTTGGACCTCTTTGGGGACCAAAATGTAAAATAAAAAATTAAAATTGGAATAAAATTGGTAACCTGACAAAACGTAAAGTGAAACTACAATAAAAATGACAAAACGGACTAAAACGAACCAATGGCCTAAATGAGGTACTTCAAAGTAACCTCTCTATGGCAAAATTTTGTGTGAAATGACCAAAATGCCCCTAGGGCTAAAAATGACCTAAACAGATTGAAATTGACTTAACACTGACTCAGACGCAAGTTTGAAACGAATTTAACAAAGTTTACTGATGAAATGTAAAAAAAACAATTTGAAAAGACTCAGAGACAGTCACAAGGATGAAAATGGGTCCCACTGCAGGAAATGACCAAAATACCCTTCTGTATGACTTTTTGCAAATTTTGAAATAAACTGTAGAAAAAGCAATGCAATGATTCAGAGACACTTTTGAATGACTTACAAGACAAGTAAAGACATTTTGAAAGGTTTTATGCAAGAAAAACATAGGTAAAATTGTGATTGAAAATGCTGCGGGGCAGAGACAATTTGAACTGTGCAGTTGAAATTTGATAACTGACAAAGTTTGCAATGAAATTGGGCCCAGTATTTTTAGGTCCAAAAACAGGGTATAACAGCTGCCCCTATTTAAGTTTCTTTGTCTGGAGAGTCAAGAGACGGAGTCTTTGGCTTGACAGGACGAAGATACTTAAATATTAGCATTTGCACTGTGTTTGGACGTAAAAATACGCCTACCCATTTTCAAATAATATGCATGCCATGCATCATTTGGATTATGAATGCAAGACCTCATGGGGATTGGAATTAACAAAATATGTCGTATCCATTGCGGGATTGGTAGACATTGACAAAGATAGTGAATAGCAGAGTAACGGGAAACTAGAAACAAGTTGGACAGGTACAAGCTGTTCTTGGATTCAAACTAGCCACTTGACCGGGAATGAAACAAACAGACAACTGCGAGTTGTTCTTATGGATTCGAACTGGTCACTTCACAGGGGATAGAGGTTACTGGACAAACATGAGTTGTTCTTATGGATTCGAACTGGTAACTCACTTGGGGATATTGGAAAGTGCGAGTTGTTCTTGGATTCGAACTGGTGACTCGATTGGAAAAAGAGAAAATTGACAAGTACGAGTTGTTCTTATGGATTCGAACTGGTGACTCGGCTGAAAACATGTAAAATTGGCAGGTACGAGTTGTTCTTAAGGATTCGAACTGGTTACTCGACTGGACAGAAACAGATAGACAGGTACAAGCTGCTCTTGGATTAAGTTAGCCACTTGACCAAACGGGAACATATTGACAGGTACAAGCTGCTCTTGGATTGAGCTGGGCACTCGACCGATAACATTGAAAAGTAAACGGGTGCAAGTCGTTCTTGGATGCGAACTAGTAACTTGACCGAACAGAAACATATTCACTGGGGATTGGTTTGTTTGACAAAATATAGATTGAGATTGACTTGACGTCGATTTGTATTGAAAGGCAGAAATTGATCGATATTATTGGCTCACAAGGTTTTGACAGAGAACCTGACATGAGTATTGAATTGAGACTGATGTTGACATTGGAAATGCAATATGCATGGATGATATAACAGATTCATTAAATGCATGGGTACGTAATATGCATGATTATGCATGTATGAATGCTTGTAATGCATGACTATTGGCATTTTGTAGGCACGACTTCACGGGGAAGACAAGACATTAGAGTGTTGGGCACGTAGTGGCTCGTGCTATATTACACATTCTTGGAAATCCTCTTTGGAGATGACGTCGTTGGGAGACGTATCGGAACCATGGCTGAGGGCAGGTAGCTAAACAACTTGCTGGGGATAGAATCTTGAGAGACTCCACCGGGGAAAACGCCGTTGTGCTGGGCATTTCAGTGCTGGGTATGTCGTAGACATTGCATCTGTGGTCAATGCTTTTTGCATGTTATATTCTTATTTTCATTTTTCATTTTTCATTGCATCCCATTTTTGCCTGGATCGCCCTTTCGGGTTTCCGATCCATCGGGGAAATAAATTCTTTTCAATGCCCCATTTTTGCCTGAACTGCCCTTTCGGGTTGTCAATCCAGCGGGGTGCTCATTTTTGCCTAAGCCGCCCTTGCGGGTTTTCAACTTAGCGAGCTCATTTATTTTCATGCATTTTCATTCTGTTTTTTCATTCTTGCCATTGACCACAGACTATCCTGGAGGAGAACCTGCTTGTAACATATATTGAAATAGACACCAACACACACTCGCTCATGCATGTTCATTTGAATGTACCCTGTTGCTCAGGTTTGCTTTTCAAAATAGACAAAAAGTTTTCAATTTTCAAAAAATGTTTGTTTCAAGCATTGTCATTATCAAAATAGAAAGAAAATGTTTTGTTATAGCTTTGAAAGTAGAAGAAAATGGAGTTTTCAAACAAAAGCAAAGGCTCAAATTGATGTATAAGAGTGGTGGTCAGCCAAAGGCATGACTCCACGGATTCACAAAGCTTGGAAAATGGTAATTTTATTGGTTGGTGGTACATTGAACACAGCAATCATTACATTTCCCGAAAACTTTGAATTCACAAGTACAGAAGCTTCAGATGAAGATGGTCATTAACAGCTACAGATGCCTCAAGGGGGACGGTGGCTAGCCAGATATAGTTACTTGCCCTTTGTTTCAATCTCATTTTTGCATGAACCGCCCTTTCGGGTTTTCGGCTCATCGAGACGCTCATTCTTGCCTGAGTTGTGTACAATCTCAGCGAGCTTTTTCATATTTGTTTCTTTTTGTCCCTTATTTTTGCCTGGACCGCCCTTTCGGGTTTTCGATCCACCGGGAAGCGCATTTTTGCCTAGGCCGCCCTTTCGGGTTTTCGACCTACCACGCTGTTCTTTTCATATTTCTAGGCAAAGTATTTCTTGACTATATCGGCATTCACTGGATTTGGAAGTTCTACACCATCCATGTGTGTAAGGATTAAAGCACCACCGGAGAATGCCTTCTTGACAACATAAGGACCTTCGTAGTTAGGCGTCCACTTGCCCCTTGGGTCGGGTTGCTGGCTTATCCTCCTTTTCAATACAAGTTCCCCTACCTTGAATTCTCGAGGATGGACTTTCTTGTCAAAAGCAGTCTTCATTCTTGCTTGATATGACTGTCCACGAGCCATGGCATCCATACGTTTTTCCTCAATCAAATTCAACTGATCATACCGACTTTGGCACCATTCAGCCTCAGATAACTTTGCTTCCATGATCACACGGAGAGATGGGATCTCCACTTCCAAAGGAAGAACTGCTTCCATACCATATACAAGAGAGAAAGGGGTTGCCCCGGTTGAACTGCGCACTGTAGTACGGTAACCATGCAGAGCATAGGGTAACATCTCATGCCAGTCCTTGTAAGTAGTTACCATCTTCTGGACAATTCTCTTGATATTCTTGTTGGCGGCCTCAACTGCACCATTCATCTGAGGTCTATAGGGAGAAGAGTTATGATGCTCAATTTTGAATTCTTCACAAAGAGCTTGCACCACATTGTTATTCAGGTTGGTACCATTGTCGGTAATAATCTTGCTGGGAACACCATATCGACAGATGATGTTGTTCTTGATGAACTTAGCTACCACTTGCTTGGTCACATTGGTATAAGATGCTGCTTCAACCCACTTGGTGAAGTAGTCAATTGCCACTAAGATAAAACGATGACCATTTGAAGCCTTCGGTTCAATTCTTCCAATCATGTCGATGCCCCACATTGAGAACGGCCATGGGGATGACATAACATTGAGAGCGTGTGGAGGCACATGAATCTTATCAGCATAGATTTGACATTTGTGGCATTTTCTGGCGTACTGGTAGCAATCATGCTCCATGGCCATCCAGTAGTAACCTGCTCGTAACAACTTCCTTGACATAGTATGCCCTGTGGCATGGGTCCCGAAGGTACCGTCATGTACATCATGCATTAACTGCTCTGCTTCATGTTCATCAACACATCTTAGCAATACCATGTCATAGTTTCTCTTGTACAGAATATCTCCATCTAACAGGAATCTACTGGCCAATCTTCTCAGGGTCTTCTTATCTTGTTTGGAAGCACCCGGCGGATACTCACGGCTCAGCAAGAACTGTTTGATGTCGTAGTACCAGGGTTTATAGTCAACCACATTTTCACCAGCCTGATCGATCACATCCCCAATAGCAAACACATGCGAAGGTCTTTCAAGGCTTTGCACTTTGATTAATGGCACATCATTCCAATGGTTTACTCGAAACATGGAAGATAGAGTAGCAAGAGCATCGGCCATTTGGTTCTCATCACGAGGAATATGGTGCAGCTCAACCTTTGTAAAATATGTCAGAAGACGTCTCGCATAATCACGATAAGGAATCAACTTAGCATGGTGGGTCTCCCATTCACCCTTTATCTGATTGATGACGAGCGCAGAATCTCCATAGATGTCGAGGTGTTTGATTCTCATGTCAATTGCTTCCTCGATCCCAAAGATACATGCTTCATACTCAGCCATATTGTTGGTACATTCGAACAAAATTCGGGCGGTAAAAGGAATGTGATGCCCCTGCGGGGATACAATGACTGCCCCAATTCCTTTACCATAAGCATTGACAGCACCATCAAAGACTAATCCCCACTTGCTATTGGGATCTGGACCTTCATCAATCAACGGTTCTTCGCA
This sequence comes from Medicago truncatula, assembly GCF_003473485.1. NCBI lineage: Eukaryota > Viridiplantae > Streptophyta > Magnoliopsida > Fabales > Fabaceae > Medicago > Medicago truncatula. The sequence goes on along the minus strand of NC_053044.1, from coordinate 10,554,825 downwards.
GTCTTTGGATTTCAAATACATGATCTCTTCATCGGGGAAGTCGAATTCAATTGGTTGATAATCATCAAGAGGTTGGTAAGCAAGATGATCGGCAAGAATGCTACCTTTGATTGCCTTTTGAGTTTTGAACACAATATCATATTCAGACAAAAGCATCTGCCAGCGTGCAATCTTTCCAGTAACAGCAGCTTTCTCAAAGATATACTTTATCGGATCCATTCTGGATATCAACCAAGTTGTATGATTCACCAAATAATGACGCAGGCGTTTGGCAGCCCAAGCTAGAGCACAACAAGTCTTCTCAAGCATTGTATACCGAGTTTCACAATCGGTGAACTTCTTGCTTAGATAGTAGATAGCGTGCTCTTTCTTTCCAGTTTCATCTTGTTGACCAAGTACACATCCCATAGATTCATCAAACACTGCTAAATACATAATCAAAGGCCTTCCTTCCACGGGTGGGACAAGGATAGGTGGTTCCAGCAGATAATTCTTGATGCTATCAAAAGCTTCTTGGCATTCATCATTCCATACAATAGGCTGATTCTTCCTGAGTAGCTTGAAGATCGGCCCGCAGGTTGCGGTCATGTGAGATATGAATCGGGAGATGTAATTCAAGCGTCCGAGGAAACCTCTGACTTGCTTCTCTGTCTGTGGAGCTGGCATTTCTCGGATGGCCCGGACTTTATCAGGATCGACTTCAATGCCCTTTTGGCTGACAATGAAGCCTAATAACTTCCCGGATCTGACGCCGAATGTACATTTGTTAGGATTCAATCGAAGCTTGTATTTTCTCAACCTTTCAAACATCTTTGTTAAATATTCAACATGCTGCTCCTCATCTGTTGACTTCACAATCATGTCGTCCACATATACTTCGACTTCTTTGTGAATCATGTCATGAAACAGAGTAGTCATTCCCCTTTGGTAGGTAGCACCAGCATTGATTAGGCCGAACGGCATCACTTTGTAGCAGAAAGTACCCCATGGAGTGATAAAAGACGTCTTTTCTCTATCCTCAGGAGACATTTTGATCTGATTATAACCGGAGAAACCGTCCATGAAGGAGAACACCTTAGACTGAGCAGTGTTATCAACAAGCACATCAATATGAGGTAATGGAAAGTTGTCTTTTGGGCTGGCTTTGTTCAAGTCCCTGAAGTCAACACACATCCGGACTTTACCATCCTTCTTTGGCACGGGCACAATATTAGCAACCCATTCAGGGTACTCAACTGTCATGAGGAAACCCGCATCAATCTGTTTTTGAACCTCGCTCTTAATCTTGAGAGCCATATCTGGATGAGTCCTTCTCAATTTCTGTCTGACAGGAGGACATTCAGGCTTGGTGGGGATCCGATGCTCCACAATCATAGGGTCTAGACCTGGCATATCTTCATACGACCATGCAAAAATATCCGGATATTCCCGGAGGAGTTGGATGATCCTCTTTTTAACCTCCTCCCCTAGAGCAGCACCGATCTTGATTTCTCGCTTGTTTTCCTCGGTACCTATGTTGATAAGCTCAATCTCTTCCTGATGAGGCTGAATGGCTTTCTTTTCTTGCTCAAGTAACCGAGTGATCTCATATGGTATGTCATCACCGCCCTCATCTTCGGCTTCATATACCGGGAATTCAAAGTTTGGAGGAACCATAGGATTACTGTGTTCAACGGGTTTATTATGGTTCAACCTGCATATAATGATTGGATGATTTTAGAAAGAGTTTTTTTTCCATGCAGATTTTTGACATTAATAAGAAAATACAGACGTTTTGGTTTTTTCTGGCATTACCATTTTTCCAAGAAAAAGGCACTAAAAAAGCAGTCGTGAAAGAAACGACAATTTTTATTAATCAACGGCAATGCCGAAACAAACACGCCCTTACAGAAAATATCACTCTCGCTTTGGGCAGAGCGAGAGGATTGTTATTTTTGAAAACAAAGCGCTAAAGCAACAAGACACATTACTCGGAAACATGCATGATTGAAGGAATGTCAATGGCATCCCAATCTCTCGCAATGCCCCCTGGTGTAACAAATGCAGGCCTGAGACCGGATCCAGTTGCCTCTTCAGAGATAGCATTAACAAACCCAGCACTGTGGAAGACTCCCGAGGAAACCCTTGACGACGGGGAGAACCCGAGACCTTCTTTACGCTTGTTCTCACAGAGCTGTATCACCTTGCCCCAACCGGCAGTCTGACCGTCCTGAATAACCTTCTGAGCATCTTTCAATGAAGCCATAGCAGCCCCAGCTTTTTTAGGCTCCGCACCTTCAATGGTCAAACCTTGGAAAGCAGTCCCTTCAGCAGACCCTGCCTCAATACAAGAGAAGGAAGACAGCTGGCTGACTAAGTATGCTTCTTCGCCATGGATTGTAACGAGCTTTCCATTCTTCTCAAACTTCAACTTCTGATGTAAGGTGGAGGTTACCGCACCCGCATCGTGTATCCATGGTCTTCCCAGCAGACAACTGTAGGATGCATTAATGTCCATCACTTGGAAGGTAACCAAGAAATTCTCAGGGCCAATGGTTATCGGCAAGTCTATCTCTCCCAGCACATTCTTTCGAGATCCGTCAAAAGCTTTGACCAAGAAAGTACTTCTCCTCAAAGGGGTCCCACGGTAGCTCAACTGATCTAGAGTTGTCTTGGGCATTACATTGAGGGAGGAACCGGTATCCACCAACACATTCGATATCATGTCTGATTTGCAATTCACCGAGATGTGCAAAGCCAGATTGTGACTCTTTCCCACTTCCGGCAACTCTTCTTCACTAAACCAGAGGTTGTTACAAGCAGTAATATTTCCCACTATGCCACCGAAACGATCTACCGTGACTTCGTGGTCAACATAAGCTTGCTCCAGCACTTTCAACAAGGTATTCCTGTGAGCCTCGGAGCTCAAGAGTAATGACAAGACAGATATCTTCGAAGGAGTCTGCAGCAACTGATCAACGATCTTGTAGTCGCTCCTCTTTATTATTCTCAGAATCTCATCTAAATTCGAATCCTCTATAGATTTGCCTGACTGGTTCACATCTGTAGCAATGGGTGAAACAACGGTTGGAGTTACTTCTTCAACTGGTGGAATGGTCGGTGTAGCTACCTTCTTCTGAAATAACGGCGGACGAACCTTCCCGCTTCTTAGTGCTGCAGAAGTCCCTTCGGCAATATTGCTTACTGTGGCAAAGGAGGCTAGAGGCACCTCTACTCCATTTTCTATCATGGTAGCATTGTATTTGTATGGAACAGCCTTGTCCGAAACATAAGGAATTGGACCTGGCAACCTTATCACCAAAGGCTCAGCATTCTTCTTCAAAGGTACACTTTTGACAGGCGGATCGTGAAAAACTGGCACTATCACGCAAACATCACTGACAGTCAGAAGATTATCATTCATCAAGCTTTGGATGTCGTCTTGAACAGTATAGCAACCCAAAGGATTACGAAGACATCCTAGACACTTGGCATGATCATGGCTGAACAGAGAAGCTTTGCACAGCTTGATGTGTAGAGGTACCAGAGGAGTTGCGACGTTGCGGACATCAAGTCTAGGAGCTTCCCCGCACACTTCGATCATATTCACAGCGGCATGATTTGGTAGCGGATTGTCGAGGACATGTGGAACATTATTCTCAAAAGTCAGCTTCCCTTGATCAATGAGCTTCTTCACGATGTACTTCAAAGCATAACACCCCTCGACATCATGACCTAAGGCACCCTGATGAAAATCACATTTGAGATCAGACCTGAACCTTGGAGGCAACGGATCAGGTGGGGGCTTGCCCTGTCTAGTTGTACAATGCCCTCTTTGGAGTAAAGTTGGAAGCAACTCAGCATATAACATCGGTATCGGAGGGAAAGTAGGTCTAGCCTGCTGATTTTGTTGTTGTTGTTGTTGAACCGGCAACTGTTGTTTCATCTGTTGGGCAATTGCATTGACGGGCACTTGAGGTTGACCCGGTGGCAGAGGGTACTGATGATAAAATGGCGGGAAGAAAGGATGCTGAGAATACGGCATATATGGGTATGACGGAGGCATTTGAGCTGCATTGATGGGAGCAACAGTGGCCATGGATTGACCGGCTCCCGCTGACACCATCCCCACTTCCGTTTCTTTCTTCTTGTGGTGTCCATTACCATACCTCTTCGACGCACTCGCAGAAGATTCAGCTTTCTCAAACACAATGATTCCATCCCTGACGGCTTCCTCAAGACGGGTTCCCATAGTGACCATCTCCGAAAAGTTGTTCGGGGCAGCGATGATCATCCTCTCAACATAATCCTTCTTCAAGGTCTTTAAGAACGTCTGGGTCATTTCTTCTTCATCTAAAGCAGGAGTGATACGGGCAGCTGCCCCTCTCCACCTTTGTGCATATTCACGGAAACTTTCCTCTTTTTTCTGAGATAGGGACCTGAGGAACTCCCTATTCGGCTTCAAACGAGTGTTAAACCCGTAGTGGCTCTTGAAAGCAGCGGCTAGTTCATCAAAAGTATGGACATCGTCTTTGCTCAGACTAGTATACCACTCTGCAGCATCCTCCATCAAACTGTCTTGGAAATAATGGATCATAAGGGAATCATTGTCCTTGTAGTTGCCCATCTTCCGGACATATTTGACAATATGATTTTGAGGACAAGTCAGCCCGTTATACTTGTCGAACTCCGGGACCTTGAACTTTTTTGGAACATCTACCTTCGATACTAAGCAGAGATCCTGGGTTTTAATGGAGTCTCCATTTCCCCTGTTGGCCTTAATTTCCCGTCGGAGCTCTTTGGCAAGTTCTTCCATTCTCTCTTCCATAGTCCCGGTTGTGGCAATACTCTCACGGTGCGCATTAGCATGGACAAATTGAGGCACCGTATTCACAATGGGTTCGGTAACAGTTGTTGCAGCTTGAGTCAAGGCGGTACTAACAGGAGTTAAGTTTGCCCCTGAGATTGGGCCACTGTTGGTAGTACCAGAGGTCCCTGCCCCTGTATTAGCAGTATAGTATGGCGGAAGTCCGTAAGGAAACCCGGATGGCATGATAAAGCGGGGATCAGTTGTTACAGTAGGAGTCACATTTGCAGCTGTAGAAACTACAGGAACTGGTTGTTCTTGAGCAGCCAACAGAGCAGTCAAAGCATCATGAGCTTTGGCCAATTCCTCCTTTAGAGCTGCCAATTCGGTACGGAGCTGTGTGTTCTCTTCTTCCATAGCCCTTTTCTTTCTTCTGTATTCTCTGGTTCGATCAATTCTATCAGGTTCGTAAACTCTCTGAGCACGAGCCACTTTTCACACTGAGGCAGAGAAACCAGGAGATAGTGAGCACTTGGAAGCCTTTGTGACCAATGCATGATGCATATGATGCATGATATGCAAATGCAAATGCGAAAGACTTATTTTTTTCATCGAAGGATTTTTAAACAAATTAGAAATCTTGCAAATAAACAAAACTACATAGCATTTTCAAAAGGAAGACTTTGAAATTTCAACAAGATAAGCAAATGAAGCCCTCAAGCATAGGAAGTAGTCGGAGCACCATCGGACTCGGAATCTGAATCACAGTATCTGTCAAAGAAGTCTCGTCGTCCTCTGGCTCTCTTGGAATCCCTCATAAGCAGCTCGTCTTTCTCTTCCAATTCCCTCCGGACCTTAGCTAGTTCTTTCTTCAACATCAGATTCTCATGAGTCTTCTGCTCATCTCTACCATCCAAAGTCATGATTAGATTCTCAGCTTGATTGTACCGAGCTTTCCACACTTGCTTCTCACGACTCTCCATAGCTAGATGCTCCTGATACATATCCTGAGTCGCGGGGAGCAAAGGTAGAGGCATGGACGGAGCAGATGAAGACACGTATCTCATAGCTGGATAAGGCATACCAATCTCCTCAGCTCGATCTATCACCCACTGGGTATAGGCCTCATGAGCAACACCGAATCTCACACCTAGATGCTTCACACTCTTCTTTCGAACTTTGGACCAAGCATCCATGAAAGCTTTCCTTTGTCCGGTAGGAGCATTCGTGTAGAAGAAGAACTCTGGAGATGTGGCAAGATTGATGGGCTTCGACTTCATAGGGAAACCAAACTGTCTCATAGCAAGCTCGGGGTTGTAGTTGATTCCTCCACGGGTACCAAGAAGAGGTACATTGAGAAAGTCTCCACAACCCATAATGATTTCCTTCACCTGAGCGGCAGGAGTGAGCCAGACGACCTCATTAGGAGTGAGGGCCATAATCCGCTGCGAGTAGGACCAATTCTCCGAGTTGTCATGGAAGGAACTCGGAAGGTGCGAAATAAACCACCTATACAAAAGAGATATGCAGCAAAGAATATACCCACGGCCCTTGAGAGTCCTGTCATGAATGGCGTGGTAGGTATCCGCTAGCAAAGTAGGAACCGGGTTCTTGGAATGAAAGATCTCGATAGCATTCATGTCCACGAAGTTGTCGAGGTTCGGAAAGAGAATGAGCCCGTAGATAAGCAAAGCAAGAATAGCCTCGAGTGTATCCTGACGAGTAGTACTGAGATTAGCCTGATCAAGAAGATACTTTGAAGTGAACCCCCGGATGTGGGACTTGGTAATACGATGGTTGCAGACGTCGGAAGTCTTGAGGTAGAGATCCTTAGCAATAACCAGAGGAGTAAGAGAAGTCCCGGGACCGGTGAAAGGCGTCTTCTCGGCTATAGGCAAACCCACTAGATTGGAGTAAGCCTCGAGAGTAGGAACCAACTGGAAGTCCGGGAAAGTGAAGCAACGGAAGCTCGGATCATAAAACTGTACTAGAGTGTGCACTAGCTTCTCGTCCACATCGGTTCGGAGCAAAGTAAGCAATCCCCCATACCGGAGTCGGAACCCTGTTTGACTCTTGACCTTGAGTGCCAACTCTCTCAAACTAACCAAATCCACTTCCTTGAACTTGTAGCACTTAGTCTTCTTCATACCTGTGATTATTTACAAAAATTTCCATTTGTTTAAACCCTTCGATGAATGCATGAAAAATGTTTATGCGTGAATGCATGTATGCATGATTGTGTGGTTTAGTTACAATGTGGATTGAGATTCAAAGTAACAGGGCCACGGATGGACACGGCGTCCGGTGAACTAAGGCTTTGGATAGTAGTAACCGAGGTTCTAACACAGTTCCCAAACTGCAACCTCTCTCACATATATCATGGTAGTACAGGACGACACCCGTTCCATGATTATTTGTGAAAAGGTCTAGTTTGAGTGTAGTATCGCGTGACGACTAAAGTTTGAGACAACACTCAATTTAGCCACCGCACTACGTCCTAAAAAGGCTAGGATGGGTTTGGTAACTACGGTTCATAGCTTCGTCGAACAATTGAAAGTGAAGTGCCTAAGCATGACAACACACGCCGACAATATCACCTTCAAAATGCCTCAGCTATGTGAGATTGATCGCATAATTCAATACACGAGGCAACCCCCGGATCGAATTGTCGATTATATCTCTACCTAAACATAAGTTCACTCAGCCCGGGTTAGGACTTTTGATATTCTCACCCCACACGTTAAATGAAAGTAAACAAGTATTCACATATGTAAGCAATAAAACAAAGCGTAAATATAAACTAAGGAAAACTAGGCGCGACCCGCTAAAAAAAACTAATCCCCAGTGAAGTCGCCATTTCTGTTATCATGGTTTTTGGGTGCCAAGCCATTAATTGGACTTGAACCTTTTGACCGTTGATATCTCTCTTTTTTCTTGGGAAGGGCAAAAGGAGAAAAACCCTTGAGTTTCCGGATTCGGGGGTCGTTTTCGCTACGGGAAGGTGTTAGGCACCCGGAGCGATTATGGTACTCCATAAGAGCCGCTCTCCTAAGTTTATTTCTACGCTTTAGTTTTATTGCCTATTTGTAAAAAAATGAAGGTGTGATTAGTGAAGAATGGGGGTGAGAAGAAGTAGAATTTGATTTTATTTCGGCTTGGAGGGGTTAAAGTCCCTTGCCTACGTACCGTTTTACGGGATCAAAACCGGCGTAGTTCTTGCTAAAAAGACTTGTTTTTTTTCGTTTTAATTGTTTGATTTTAAGTTTTGAAAATGGTTTTGAAGAAGGGGATTGAGAGGCTTCATGAGCATTAGAGTATGAAAAAGTGAGGGTTTGTTTAGTGATTTTGCAAAAAAGTCTTAATGATTAGGTTTATTTGAGAATTTGATTAAGAAAATAAAAGGGGAAAAATTATTGGAGTTTTGACTCCATTTTTATGAAAAATATTTGAAGTGAATTTGTTTGCATATTTTTTGGAAAAAATTGGATTTTCTCTAAGTGTTTAAACCTAAGCATTCATCTAATCATGCAATCCTAGCCATACATCTACACGTGCAATCCTAGGCATACATCTAGGGTGAGTGTGTGCGTGCCGGTGCGTCATAGTGTCCATAGTCCATATTACAACATTGCCTAAATACATTCTATGGCCTCTTTGCCAAGCTACAAACCAATGGTAAAATATTACATCACCGAATGAATTACAATTTGTAAAAAAAAAAGAAAACTAAACTAACGGATACAATAGTGAAGATAATGGAGTGCTATGAAGTGATCAACATGAAAGGAAATGTTAGTAGAAAATAGTAAAAAAAGAATATGACATGAAGCGATAGAAGAAAGTATGGCATAAGACGGTAAAGTGACGATGAAAATAAGCCGGAAACATGTGATGAATAATGCGCATGATGCAAGAATAAAACTCAACACATCAAAACAGTGACATATGCATAGCAAACAGTAGCAAAATTCACATGGAATAGTATGCAAATCAAACATGACGAACACGAACATTATGCACATGAAGTAACGGGTAGAAAAGCGAGAAAAATGACTTAAAATAGTAAAAACCCTTGACAAAACAACACTAAAATTTTTACCAGCTTTTCCAAGTAAAATACCACTGAAAATTATCAAGAAAAATAGTAAAATGACATAGTAAATTTCTTGGAATTTATTGATAAAAATTAACATGAACAAAGGGTGCAAACAGCAGGCAAGTATGGTGCAAGTAGCAAAAAAAAAAGCAAAACACGTGAAAGCTGACTAGGCCCAAACCCAAAGCCCAAAGCCAAAACACAGGAAAGCGCAGGGACCGTTGGATTGATCCAGGAGATGGAACCCTAGATCCAACGGTCTAGATTGAGGGAAACGAACCAGAGCTGGACCGGTCCGGTTCAGCTGCTTATAAAAGGATTACAGGACCGGTCCAGTCCATTTTTCCTTCTCCTCTCTCTCTCTAACCCTAAATCTAGTGAGAGAAACTCTCACCTCTCTCCTCTCCTCCGGTTGTCTTCTCCGGTGAGCTTCACCGTTCCGGTGTGGTGGCTTGCCGGCCCAACAGGGCGGCGCCGCCGCACCGGAGGCGAGAAACTCCACCGTTTTCAAAAACTTTTACAGATTAAAACATCCTTTTTCATTCTAAACAAGAATATGGCATTAGATTTCGCATGCAAGGTCTGAATCGTTGTAGATCTGAGGTTTTATGTCACGGTTTTGAAACTCTTTTTTTTTTGAAACTTTCTTGGATCAAATCCTTTTTTATCCTTCTTGATCTGTAACGATTTGCTTGCGTTGATGCTTTTTGAAAAGAGAAAAGCGAGATTTACGTGTTTATGGTTACGGTTACGGTTACGGTTCTCTTTGTGATTCTGGAAAATTGTTAAGTTTGCTGCTTGCGTGATTTTGCAGGTTTAAACTATGATTTTATTTTGAAAAGAGGTTCTGAGTTTTACCTGAAGTTTTTGATGGAGATTCTGTTGAGTTTCTCCGGGGAACTTGATTCTGTGCTTTCTGTGTTGATTTCCGGCTTTGAAACTGAAAATAAATCAGTGATTCTTCCTTTTCTTCACCGGTCCAGATTCTGCTTCTTTCTTTCTTCTTTTCACGCTCTCGAAACCTTCGTGATCAGTGCTGGAGTTCGCCAATGGCGAATTCTCACTTTGGATTGCGAAGAAACTCAATTCGATGATGAAGATTCGATGCAGAATCTCTGAGAATTGCAAAGATCTTGTTGATTCTGTACTGATTTGAGTTGATTTGGATTGATTTGAACTGATTTGGATTGATTCGGAATTGGTTCAGAAACGGTTAGGGTTTGAATGTTCTTGATGATTCTGGAAAATTGTTAAGTTTTGATCTTTGAGAAATGGAAAAAAAGTTGGAAAGTGTTTGTGATGTGGCGTGTGATTATTGCTTCTGATTTGACTTGTACAGTAAATGCGCCTTTTATAGGCTGCCATGTGTGCATCTGAGCCAATGAGAACAGGACACCTGGATCTGGAGAGGAAAATGGCACGGCTTGGACAAAAAAATGAAATTTGGACCTTTCTGCAAAAACAAAAAACTTAAGGACTAAACTGCAAATAAACCAAAAAGGACTGAAATGTAAAAAAAAGAAAATTCTAGACTGATACGCAATTTTGGACCTCTTTGGGGACCAAAATGTAAAATAAAAAATTAAAATTGGAATAAAATTGGTAACCTGACAAAACGTAAAGTGAAACTACAATAAAAATGACAAAACGGACTAAAACGAACCAATGGCCTAAATGAGGTACTTCAAAGTAACCTCTCTATGCCAAAATTTTGTGTGAAATGACCAAAATGCCCCTAGGGCTAAAAATGACCTAAACAGATTGAAATTGACTTAACACTGACTCAGACGCAAGTTTGAAACGAATTTAACAAAGTTTACTGATGAAATGTAAAAAAAACAATTTGAAAAGACTCAGAGACAGTCACAAGGATGAAAATGGGTCCCACTGCAGGAAATGACCAAAATACCCTTCTGTATGACTTTTTGCAAATTTTGAAATAAACTGTAGAAAAAGCAATGCAATGATTCAGAGACACTTTTGAATGACTTACAAGACAAGTAAAGACATTTTGAAAGGTTTTATGCAAGAAAAACATAGGTAAAATTGTGATTGAAAATGCTGCGGGGCAGAGACAATTTGAACTGTGCAGTTGAAATTTGATAACTGACAAAGTTTGCAATGAAATTGGGCCCAGTATTTTTAGGTCCAAAAACAGGGTATAACAGTGAGCAATAGAGGATTTGAAAGGCTTGATCATCTGTTTTAATCCAATTATCAACCCATTTTATTTTCTGTTATTTACTTTTTATTGCAACCAAATCCAATTGCCTAGGGCAACCCATAAATTTAATACATCCTTTATTTTAACGCTTTTGCCGAGTAGAAATTGAAACAGTCCATGTGGATACGAACTTTATTAGTACTTCGATAGCTTTTGGTACACTTGCCAAATTTCTATCAAAGACTAAGAAAAGAGACTCGAGTTACGGATAACCAATTTGATTTTATGCCAGGGAGGTCAACTATGGAAGTGATCTACTTAATTCGACATGTGGTCGAGCGTTATCGGACGGATAAAAAAGACTTACACTTAGTTTTCATTGATTTGGAGAAGGCGTATGATAGAGTGTTGATAGACTTTTAGCAAGTGTACTAAAAATGCATCGAAGTAATAAAATAAGTTTGTATCCACGAGGACTGTGTTAATCTCAATTTAGCAATAACGTTAATATCTAGGATGTGTAAATTTGTTTTAGTGCCTGAGGCAGTAGGTTGGTGTGCATAAAAAGCAAATAACAGAAAATAAGATAGTTTTGGAAAACACAAGGAGAGAGATGAGATCAGGTCTTTCGAATCATCTAAGTTCCCCTAATTGGTATACTGCACATATTCGTATTAATGATTTTCTAGTTCCACGATAGTTAACAAAATAGCCCTAATCAATCCCTTGAGTTAGGACTCTCTTCTCAAACTACAGCCCCTAATTCCTTAGGTGGTCTAATAATTCTCGAAGGTTTGAAGCACGTTAACTTAATATCACTAACAAACGATTATCCATTCCTAGACTAACCATGTTTATTAAAACAATTCAATTAGGTCTAAGTCAAAAGTTAGGGTCAGTAGTCATTCGTTCTCACTAAATCATGTTTATATTTGATCAGGATATAAAAAGCATTAAGAACAATTGAATTGAATAAAAACTAGATTGTCATTAATAATAAATAGAGTTTCACAGCAACATGGATCAATTAGGGTTACAAGGAATCATCTCAGACCTAATCTCTAAGAGATTTAGCTACTCATAATTGAGTTTACAAATAGCATAATCAATAGAAGAATTAAAACATACATAAACTGGATCAGAGATGATGAAATCGCCCCTTATGCAGTCTTCTGGTTGTTAAAATCGCACTTTAGCTCTCCAAAATCGTAACCTTGTTTACAGAATAGTCTTCAGCTTAAATAGGCAACATTTTCTGCGTCCAAAATCGCGCCACGCCACCAGAAATCGTACCACAATTTCCGTGGCAGAACCAAACCTTCATTCTGGGTCACAAAATCGCGCCACGCCACTCAAAATCGCGCCACAATTGCCAATTTCCAGCACTTCCAGAATTTCTGCTTTTTACACCCCCATGCTGTCTAAAATTGCTACAGACTCAATAAAAACATCAAAACTATTGTTACTTCAAAATCTTCTATTTTTCATGCTTTCCTTGTTGTTTAAGCTTGCTTGTGAACTCAAAACATCATGAAAATGACACTAAAAATAACGAATGACTGACTGTCATCAAGTGCCTAGAGTGATTTTGTGAAAAGCCTTGGAGAAGAAAGGAGTTAGGATTGCCTATATTAGAGCTATCAAGGATATGTATGAGGGAGGTTCGACCCAAGATGGGGCTACCAAAGATTTTCCCGTAACCATAGGATTGCACCAAGGGTCAACCCTAAGTCCTTAACTTTTTACATTACTTTTGGATGTACTAAAGGAACACATCTAAGGGTTAATTAGCACTGAGATGTATGCTTTTTGCAGATGATGTAGTCTTGTTAGATGAGTCGAGGGATGAATTGAACGGGAGGCTAGAGATTTGGAGGCAAGCCTTAGAAGCGTATGGTTTCCACATGAGTACGTAGAGGAAGCAAGACAGAGTATATGGAATGTAACTTCAGCAAAAGGAGAAGTAGGTTTACCTTGGAGATGAAAGATGGAAATCATACCATACTTCAAGTTACATGGTTTATGAAGGTGAGAAAAACACAAGAAGGGGGGTTGAATTGTGTTAACTTTTTCTTCTTTTTTTTCTTAACTGAAACAAGCAGTTCAGAAGCAGATAGAGTTCTACTTCTGAAGAGATGTTCAGAACTAGTTGCAGCGGATAAAACAGAGAGAAAGGGAGAAGAAAGACACAAGCAATTTATACAGGTTCCTTCCACAAACCGGAAGTCAGACATGTCCCCTTTGCACTTCCAAGGGGAGTTCAATATGTAATATCTGATTACAAATGCTCACTACTAAACGTAGTATGAGACTTCAAATTGCTCAAGCACAACTACAAGAGACTTCCTATGCTCTTGAACACAATCAAGAGACTTCTATTGCTCAAGCACAACTGCAAGAGACTTCTTAATTCAAACAGAATTACAAAGAAAAATGTTTGACGTTGAACACTTGATATACAATCAGTGGTGTTCACGATACAAATCAGATACAGACTCTAAAGACTCTAGAATTCCTAAGATATAAGCCTTGTTAAGAAATTCTAAGTGAACTTTGAAGTGAAGAGCAATTTCAACAGAGTTTTAGCTTAGCTGATGCGTAGTATTGTTCTTCTGTAACTCTGAGTCTTCACTCCTTTATATAGAGGTGTGAAAGAGGCGTTGAAATGTCTTCTCATTCAAAATAGAGTCGTTTGAAGCTCTTGATCTATCACCAATTATCGTTTGCCTGAGATGGTTATTATCCTATGAAGGATCAATTTCAAATGCGTTCCCAATGTGAATAGACATTGTTGTAGGCAGAGTTGTTATCATTGTCTTGTAGCAGAGACAGAAACAGAGTAGTGGAAGTAGTGGTTGTACACTTCGTACAGACGTACTATGTCAACGCTCTTTGAAGAATTTGCATCCAATGCATTTCAAAATAGTCGTTGCCATACTTTTTCAGTCTTCTGCAATTTCTAGGCAAGTTAGAGTCCTTGAAACAGCTTTTGAAACTTTAAGTTCAATCTCCTGATAAACTACAGTTTCTGATGAACTTGCTTTTGATGAACTTGCTTATGATGAACTAGCTTCTGATGACGTCATCACTTCAGAAGCACTTTGTCTTCAGGAGCACTTCAGGAGCAGTTTTCTTCAGACGCTTTAAGCTTCCCTTTTTGCTGATATACTTGCTCTTTATTTGTTCTTTCAAGACCAATTTAAGATGTCAAATTTTGTCTATAGTCATGTACACTTGAACAAATATTAGCGTATCCAATTGACAATTTTTAATACTTTGTTATCATCAAAACTCTTAAGGGTTATTATTGCTAAACATATTTTGTTCCAACAGTTTAAATATCTTGGGTCCATAGTATAAAATGTCGGAGAAATAGAATCAGATGTAACTCATCATATTCATGTTTGATGGTTGAAATGGAGAAAAGCCTCGGGGGTTTTATGCAATAAGAAAGTATCACTTAAGTTGAAAAGAAAAAAAAGCTCTATTGGACAGCAGTCAGACCAACGATTTTGTATGGTACAGTGTTGGCGGTTAAGAGCCGACATGAGACTCAAGTAAGTGTAGAGGAGATGAGGATGTTGCGCTGGATGAGTGGTAAGACCAGAAAGGATAAGATTAGAAATGACACCATTAGAGAGAGAGAGAGAGAGAGAGAGAGTAGAAAAGTTGGTAGAAAATAGTCTTAGATAGTTTGGACATGTAAAGAGAAGACCCGTAGATGCCGTCGTAAGAAGAGTAGATCAAATGGAGGAGAGTCAGGTTAAAAGAGGTAGATGGAGACCTAGGAAAACTGTTAGAGAAACCACTAGAAAGGATTTAGAGGTCGACAGGTTGGATCCAAATATGATGTATGATAGAACACTATGACGTAATTTGATCCATGTAGTCGGCTCCACTTAGTGGGATACGACTTGTTTGTTGTTGTTGTAGTACAATTCTCTTTATCCTCTCTGTTAAAATAAAACATAAATGGTTCATAGTAGACCATTATTTTAAAACCATTTGAAACTGTAAACGCTAATGTCTTCTTTGTCGTATTAATTGTGGTTAATTTATTCATTGAATTAACCACAATTTCGGTTTAAATTTAATTAACCATCTAATCACAATTTTGAAACATGATTAACCATATATCATATGGGCGAAAAATGATCTCCTTGTAATTATTGTAATTGATATTAATGGATGAGCCCAAAACAAAGACTTGAGTAGGGCCACCTCTTTCAATTATGTGCGGTTAATATCATTAAAGAATCATATTTGAAAATTGAAAAAGTTTAGAACAGTATTTTTTTTACAAAAAGTTGAAAACAATATGTTAGTACATGTAACAAATAATTGATTAACAATGCACATGTTCACATAAGAAAAGAACATGAAATTCTGCTGCGGAAGCAAGATATTAATTTGCTCTTGAAATTTCAATTTTTGTTTCAACCATCTAATGAAAAAAAATTAGGGAAAAGCATTTCTTGAGGATTTTATGTGATATAAAACCTGATCAAGCATAGCATACGAGGTACTGATTGCATATTGGAAGCTTTGCTGAATGTAGGTATTGAATTATTGCTTGAAGTGAGTGGAGGATCGCGACCATACCCCCTACATAATTATAGGGTTTATGATTACCTTCAAAGCAAACATTCCATATATACGCATTCCAAAAATCAACATAACGGTACCAGCAAGATAAACATTTGCAGCAGCAAGATTCATTTATTTTATTGTCATAAAGAAGGATGAATGTAAGTAAAAACTAAATCTTATCAGAAATTTGGACATAAACCGAAGTAAACTTCAAACTTCCAAATGAAAATATAAAAAAGAAAAAAGCTATTTTCATGTTCTTTGTTTGGAAACTATTGCGAATTCGATGAAAAATCACACCAATAACAATCTTAATGTGTGGAGCAAGAGATAATCAAACAACCAAAATCAAAGTGTATGGAACAATTATAAACACAAGTCAAAAGTAGAAAACAACGAGAGAAAAGAAGAGAGAACACAAAAGAATTTGTTTACCTGGTTCAGTTCAAATTGACCTAGTCTGGGGGAGAGAGCAGTCATCCGTTCCACTATAATGATGAGTAACTTTACGAAAGAGATATCAATGGGTTACAAGAATAAGTCTCCCGTCTGATTCTACTCAAAGTCACAATCTCTTCTCGTAACCAAAAGACTCAATCCTAGTAGTGTTTTCCAAGGTGAATCAACCCTCAAACTTTAGTGTTTGTTGCTAAGAGACAAACTCTATACAAACCCTAGTTTTGTTGTTGTCTTTTTAAATCCTTGTTTCTCCTCTTCTATCTCAAGGTTTACTTTGATACAAAGCCTATATTTATAGTAAAAGAATCCCTCATAAATTGGAACAAAATCAGACAAAAAATATGTTTTATTTTTATGATTTTGCTAGATCGTGTTCCGATTTTTTACGAATGAAAGTGTCAATTCTGCTCCAAAAAATCGTGCCTCCGATTTTGACAGTTTAATTTTGAGTCACTTTCACAACAAAAACATTGCAGGTTACAGATGATTTAGAGTGTTCTTTTTCATAATGTTAGAGAATACTCTTCTACTCTTCTTACCAATTGCTTCAACCAGCCTCAGAACCATCTTTCCAGTGTGAACTCCTTTGACATAGCCCTAAAATGACCATGATAGATGATACATAAATTTTAGTCAAATATATGTAGGCTAACTCATGACATGAATAAGTTTGTTTTTTGGTACTGTCTATTTTTTTTTTTGGTAGTGAATAAGTTTATTAATTTTTTTTTTTTTTGAGCAATAAGTTTATTAATATGACACTAGCTCTATTATTTCACTAATACTTACGAGAAAACCATCTGAAGCAAAAGTAAAATTATCATTAACAGAGAATAAGAAAAATCAATTCACAGTTCATATCATTATTAATAAGTATGTGTGAAAATTTTACATATAGAGAATGAATTGGTAATAGGAATGAAAGCTCTCATGTTAAAATTTTACATTACCTCTTCACTTGAAAATTTCGTATGTGTGAAATTATCACTCTCGTGTAACCACAAAATTTTCATATGGAGTTTTAACTTGAGAGAACTCATTGCCATGTGTAAATTTCACTCTTTATGACATTTGGACCATTAGAGGTGTTGTGACCATGTGATCAAAGAGTTGAATTTGTGTTGTGGCATCACTAACATGCAAATGCAATACAAAACTACCGACTATAGAGTACAGACCAACAAAATGGGTTTGATATCTGTTTCTTTAACACTTTAATTAAGTGCTTATAGAATAAGTTATTTCAATAGCAAAAGATAAAATAATGTAAAATTGTTTTCATATAAGATATGAGTTGTTTTCGTAAACTATAGAGAGTTTACCGAAATAACTCGAGTATAGCTTATATGCATGTCATAAGTTGTTCCTGTTGGAACATGTGTGGAAATTGGATTAAAAAGACTAAACACAAATTTCTATGTTGGGTAGAACTAGTGTTGTGTGAATTGAAAAGAGTGAAAGTCCTACATTGAATGGAACACACACATTAGTAGTGTTTATATAGTGGAGGTGTACCTGTAATTAATGGGGGTACATAATTAAGTGAACGAAGTAAGCACGGGAGAAAATATATATATATTGATATATATTGTATTATTTAGAAATGATAAATTAAATAATTAATTTAATCATTATTAGAAAGTGCTTTCTTAATCTCCAAATTTTGCTAGAATATTTTGGAACGCAATCTGAAATATTTTGGTAGGCAATCTAATATATTTTAGTACATGATCTGAAATATATTTTGATACTCAATAATATATTTATGTACTGAATAATATATTTTTGTACTCAATATAATATATTTTGATACTCAATCTAATATGTGAATTACTTTCCCAAAGTTTCTCACTTTTGTGTTGACAAGTCCTTCTCCTTTTTCTACTCATTTATGTCCCTTCGGAATTAAGAGTGTTCTTAAGACCATATAGTCCCTTTGTCGGTATATTGTCCCTTCAGAATCAAGAACGGTCTTAAGAGCATAGTCCCTTCAATAATTTATATCCTTTTAGAATAAATAATATTTTAAGATCATAGTCCATTTTCGGTATAATAAGAATGATCTTAAACATATATATTCTTCTTCAATTCTTGAAGAAGTTAGATGTTATAATGGTCGTAGCGTTGAATTACCATATTGATATTTGGAGATGTTAAAAATTAGAATGGTAGTAACACCATATTTGAGTGGTCTCAACACCATAATAGAGTGGTTATAGTATTATATTGGTTTCAGTATAAGAGTGATCTTAGTACCATATTGAAGGTGTAATTCTCGAAAGGTTTTCTACAGTGCAGTAGTTAACCGCACAGTTGCAGCTGAGCTTGTTTTATCCTGGAGGCGGCATGGTTGATAGTCTGCCTTGCATAATTTTGGGTGGTGTCACGAAACGTCTTAAAGAGAGCGACCTGGTCGTGACTCAACCTAGTAACAACTTCGGTAGAAAACAGAATTTGGAAAACCAAAATACAACAGTTTAGAAATCCAAAAACAACAATTTTAAAACGTTTCAAACTGTCATGTCTACCGAAGAAGTTACTTATTAAGGTTCAGTTATCCCTAAATAAAACAAGAATAAATCAAGTTATAGAAATACATTTTTCCACTGAAACAATGAAGTGTTTGTTGTTATAACAACAACACTAAGAAATTCACATGTCACTTTTAATGGTAAAGCGTGGAGTTAATTGTGGATAGAAAATTGTCTCGGCAAATCCATATATTTGATAGAAGGATTAATTGTTCCTCTCTTTGATAGTTATACAATCAACACCATGAAATTAGTAACCAGTCGGTTATGGTGTGTGAGTAGTCGAAGTGCCTTGGCTCCAGTTGCCCAGTGGAATAGCTTTTGACCGCCCCTAATCAAAGCTACTTTTGAATAGCTGGAATGTACCGAGTAATAGGAGGACAATTTCATCAGTCCTTTTGCTATATGTATGAATTGAAAAGTGAACATTGAAAAATCAAAGAATGAACTAATTGAAAAAAGGTTTTTTAATGAAATGGAAATTATATGAGAAAATTTGTTTCAAATATTTCATATAAAAATAAGAAAGAATCTGAATTTCAGATTTCTATTGAATAAGAATGAGTTGACTCAAACTTAAAGAGAGATTTGTGCACCATGCATTCTTGTGGGAAAAGACTGCGCCTTTGATGGTATGTTCAAAATTAAATTCTCCTTAAACTTTCTAAGTTGTGTGATTTTAATATTTGACATATCAAAACTTATTATGTGAGCAAGCGTTTAATTTTTAACTTGAGTAACTTGGACTTAATTCCAATGTTATATGATTAGACAATTTTATTTTTTGCAGTCAAGATTAATGAACCAAAAGTTCATATAAATCAGTGTTTAGAGAATTTGAATCTCTAAACTTAATGAATTATGATATGTGTGAACTTGATGACACATAACCTAGAAATGATAAAATGATATTTTATCATATTTATTGATGACTGCGAATTTTAAAAAATAAAATTGATATGCTCAATTTCTTTAATGAAAATTGAAATTTATGTTGGATAGAGTACCCAAGCCTATGAACAAAAATTCTAATTAAGAAATTTTTGAAGAAAAAACAATCCAACTTGTCTTATTTTTTGAACTTGGGATTGGACATAAGTTCGAATTTCGAACCCAAGAGAGATAAACTCACTAGTAGAGCCTATGAATGTGTATTCATTAGATATGTTATAAATAACGAAGCATATAGGTTTTATGACCTAAATGTTAAAGTGATCATAGAATTAAAAGATGCTGATTTCTATGAAGTAAGTACCCCCTGTAAATTAAAGAATAGTGGGGGAGTGGGGGTAAACTAAATTCCCCTTGTATTTGGGGACATTATATCTGATCATATTTCAGTAATTAGAAATAGTTATGAAAACATTGTACGAGATGTTATAGAACCTCGAAGAGGTAAGAAAGCAAGAATTGCTAAAGAGTATGGACCTTGTGGTTTATACATTGGAAGAAGATCCATTAAGCCTTAAAGAAACTATATTCTCATTGGATGTTGAATTATGGCAAGAAGCAATAAACGATGTAATGCTTCATGTGTTTTTCCTCTCTTCTCCCTCCTTCGACTTGTGTTGACAAGTCCTTCTCCTTTTTCTACTCCTTTCTGTCCCTTCGGAATTAAGAGTGTTCTTAAGACCATATAGTCCCTTGTCCGTATATTGTCCCTTCGGAATCAATAATGATCTTAAGAGCATAATCCCTTCAATAATTTATGTCCTTTTAGAATAAATATTTTAAGATTATAGTCCATTTTCGGTATAATAAGAATGATCTTAAATATATATATATATAAAACAATTCACTTTTGACGTCTTCTAAAAAAAAAAATTATAGCATTTCATTAATAATAAGACTGTTAATACAAAAGGTGTTTGTTGCTGAACCGATGATTCCATTTTCAAATGTTCCTAGTTACTTTTGAAATGCTTGTGGAGACAAGCATGCCAACCATGACCATTTTTTTAGAGACAGACTATGACTTGCTAATTTTCGTTCTTCTTAGATCTCTTGTTTTTTGTTTTTCTTTTCTTGTACAAATTCATCCCTTTTTAATAATATTTTCGAGCAAGATAGTATAGAATAGGGTGGATTTGGGATGTCAATTTAATTGGAATGTCAATCTCTCCCTTAATATCTTCCTTTGTTTTTGATTCAGCAAAATAAAAATCATGAAATTTTTAATTAATTCCTAATATTTTTTGGTAGGAATATTTAATGTATAATTATTTTTTTACTAATTTTATGTTTTGTTTATTATGTATATATGGTACTAACACATTAACAAAATTTTAATTAAAAAACTGATTTTTGTTTTATGTAACATAAATATCTCAACAAACTACACATATAAATTTCAATTATATTCAAGAAAAGAAATTTAATTTCTAATTTTATTATTCGAATTATCGATGTTTTTCATGAAAAATTAATTAATTTTGTGT
This sequence comes from Medicago truncatula, assembly GCF_003473485.1. Lineage (NCBI taxonomy): Eukaryota > Viridiplantae > Streptophyta > Magnoliopsida > Fabales > Fabaceae > Medicago > Medicago truncatula. The sequence continues at coordinate 10,533,761 of NC_053044.1, read as the reverse complement.
TTTGCTTATTATGCATGCACTACTTACAATTAAACAATTTATTATCCATCCCAATTTCTCCGATAAATTTTTAATAATTATTTTTTTTAGATAAGCCAGAAGTGCGAACATGCATCAACATGAAACAGCAACATCCCAACTAGGTTGGCACCCCGCGAAATCTCCATCCTATGCCGCTACACTCAAAAGATTTTATTTAAAAAAGGGGAAATAATAATTACAAGAGGAGGGACTAAACCAAAACCCTCAAAAAGCAGAACCAAGAAGAAAAGAAAGAAAACGACTACTAGGAAAATATGTAGTTAGTCAAGCAACATCTCTCACGAAAGAGGTCAAAACAAAGGGCTTGAGGCAAAGAGTCCAACCATACAGATCCTTGAACGCTATGACCCATATTGGCCAAATGATCAGCACAACAGTTACCTTCACGGTAAATATGTGAAGAAATCACTTGAACATCAATATTAATGGCATTATGCCATTTGTTTCAAAGCACAACTGGGACTCAACCTGTCGCTCTCTAACCAAACATTTCGCCAACCATGATGAGCCGCAAACTCCATGACAAAAATGAAACCATAAATCTCAGAAAGAAAAACAAAAGAGTTTCCCATATTACAGGAGAACGCTCCAAGAAAGGTCCCTAAATGGTTCCGAAAAATTCCACCACAAGTAGCGTGACCACCAATGAGTGAATCATCGTTACATAAATTCCTTAAATGAGTCATGTGTTAGTTTTTACTTCATCATTTATGCACCAATGCGTTAAATTCCTTTTTCTCATTCATGTGTTCAAACTCTACCTTTTTCTACTTCAACATTTCTTCTTCCTTCAATTATGATCAACATCGACAGTTAAATCAATCTCATTTTTCCTTCACTTTCAAGATGTGTTTAATACATATCTCTTAAAAAAATGTTTAAATATGCATCTTTACCTTTTTTTTTAGTAAAAATGAATTTGTTTTGCAACAATGAAAAAGTAATTTTTATAATAATAAAAAATGGATGATAAAAATAATATCTTGTAACTAAAGGCTTCAAAGTAAAAAAAGTATCCTTCCGTGTAGGCATATATCTTTTAGCAAGAAGAGCAATTGAAAGTCAATTATAAAACAAAAACATGAGCCACAATAAACTGCTGATCGTGAAAGGGAAAAAGTAACAACTTATTAGTTTATAAGAATAAATAACAACTTGTAAACCTTTCATCTGAGGTAGCAGCGGAACACACTTGTCTTCCTCTCTCCAGTCAATACAAGTTTCCCACTTCAAAAGAAAAATCATCTTCCTTTCCATTCTTTTTGTTTACCGATTATGCTTCCTTCTTTCATTCGCTACTATCATGTTCATCATCAAAGAGCGTAAAAAAATAAAAATATACAGACGTGATTAAATAATCAAGGAACGCAAAACCTGATTGGAAAATTCGATCTGATTTTATCGATGGCTTTGACGAAACTATTATCACTGAATCTTTCATTCATCCGCTGCTTCGGCGAAACCAGAGAAGTTTGTCGGCGATTGTTTCCTAGAAACACTATGCGAAGCCGGGTTGGTATTTCACCGGCCGTCCTTTGATCGGCGGTAGTTTCTTAGGTTTATGAGTGTGGCATAGGTTAGTTTTACCTTTTCCCACAGACGGCGCCAACTGTACTTGCACAAAAAGTACAGTAAGGATTCTAGGGTTAAGAATCGTATACTAGGGTTTTTACTGATTATTAGATACTTGAGAGTGTTCTCAAGGGTGGTATTTATAGCCTTCTATGGGCTTGGGTTTTGGTTGCTTAGTCTCCAAGTAATAGGGACATTTAAGTATTTAGGGCGGCTTCTAGAAGTTTCTAGAGATTAATATGGCGGCGATATAGATAATGCGCGTCTTGTGCCTTTTGGCTTCTCTTAAAGGTACTAAGGCCTTCTTGAGGGGTCTAAAAGTCCTTTTGGAGGTCTTGGAGGTCCTTCAGGTCCTTAGGAATAATATGACGGTCCAGTTCTAGAGAGAATATACAATTACGTCTTTCTTAATTAATATATTTAAACTAATTGTTCTATTTCAAAGTCTTTGTTTATATTTATAATGACACACATCTTGAAAATGTTTTATCTACCTATCTCTTTGAATGTCTGTTTGCCTATGTGTTTATTTATTTGTCTATTTGATGAGGTGCTTGAACTTAAGTGGTTAATGAACTTCATCAAAAATGAATTGTCTGGGAGATCCCGAGTATGATTATTGGATGGAACAATTATTGATCTGACTTTATTTAAGTCTCATCCAAACTCTGAATTACTAGGGTCTCTTTCCCCTAAGAACCGAAGAGTTAACACACACAAAATATTATTTGTCTATCTACTCCCTCCGTCCCAAATTATAAGCAAAAAAAAAAAAAAAATCACACTTATTAAGAAAACTAAAACATAAGAATTTAGAGTATAGTTTTTTGTGTTTTCTTTGAAAAAAGTTGTATAGGAAGATGTAAAAACAATTTTCATTGGCCATTGGTTATGGAAAAAATGAAAGAAAGTGAAAATTGAATGTAATTTACATTTAATTTTATGAGAATAAACAAAAAAAATCTTGAAAAAGATAAAAGTTTGTCTTTTTTGCTTATATTTTGGGACAAAGAAAATGTGTTTTTTTTTTTCTTATATTATGGAACGGATGGAGTATTGTATAAAGGACCTATCAAGGGAGAATGTTGTCTTTATTTGAGAACAATAATAATAAATGGTAGCCCTTAGATTAAAATGAATGATTGATGTTAATACATCACTTAAATGAGTCATATGTCATTTTTACTCTATCATTTATGCACTAATGCGTTAACGCTTCAATTCCTTTTTCTCCTTCGTGTGTTCAAATCTTACTTCCTTTTTATGAGAGATGTTTCTTCTTCCTTTTTACGCCATCATATTTTACATTTGCATTCAATTAGAATCTACTATTCATATCATCCCTTTTGCATGACTACTTTGAAACCGATTCTATGACATTGAGAATTAATAATCTCGTTGGATGTGAGTGTAAAAAGAATTTGCACTCACATTGCTCAATTATTAAACCAAAACCTTTTTATATACACATTCAATATGTTTAAAAAATTAAAATAAGATATTTTCTTAAAACACTAAATTCAATAGGTTTAATACATCGTTTAGTCCAAAGATCTATAGGCTTAATACACCATCCTCTCACCCTAAAATTTTTGTAACAAAACAAAAATACATCATTTAGTCTCTTAACTTATTTTTTGTTTTCACTTTGGTCTCCTAACTATAAAGCGTTTCAATTTGGTCCCATAAATATTCTACCGTTTACTGTTTTGGTCTTCTCCGTTAATGTTTGACATCAAATGTGTCTAAGGTGAACCATATTTAAAGGTGGTCCACCATTGACCTTATAAGTTCATTTAATTTTAACCATTTGATATTTTTTTCAAAAATAGAACTGTTGGATCATATAAGTCTGTTGTATCTTACGATGAACTATCAACGCCTAATTTTTTTTCTTATTTCTTCTTCTTCTTCCTTCATCTCCTTCATCAACACATTCATACTCCTTAATCAATTTTCATATAACCCAGAAAAAAAAATCAAAAGATAAAATAAAATAAATTTCTCATCATCAAAATCAAATCATTTTCGTTAACAACACATAAAACTCTACCATATATTTCAGTTCCCTTCATCTCTCTTATCTTGTTACTGTTGTTGAGTTTTCTTGTTCATGCATACATCGACAAAGAAGATTTTATGTGATTTCCTCTTTTTATCACCACTTTTTCGAATTCCATTCACTCCCACCATCTCAATTTTAGTAAAGTTTCAATTTATCCATCCCACTTTTTCGATTTAAACAATCAAGATCTAAATGGGTTGTGTTCCAAATTCATATAGTCAGTCACCACTCATTCTCATATTACATTCTCCGATTCAAGTTTTTATTTTCTATTTCATCAATTTTAAAACCCTAAAATTCCCATTTTGAAGTTCAATTTTCTCTTTTCAAAGATGTCAACCACTCATCCTCGGGAATTGCACTTTAAAATCCATATGGGTTTCTAATTCTCTCGGAAAAAATCAAATTGAGGAGACAAATTCAATAGTTTTTAATTTAATTTTCTGATTTTTACCAAAAATCAAATCTTTTAAGAGACCGAGTTTAGCTATGGGATTCATATGATATGTAAAAATCAGTTCTTTTATGCCAAGTATTAAATTGTTGTGATTCATAGATGAGATATTATTAACATATGACTAACTTGTTTTTTTATGAAGTACGACTAACTTGGTTAAAGTTTCAATTGGAATAAGATATATGAATAATAATACCTTACTAAAATAAGTAATAAGAATTTAAAACGTAAAGGTTGATTATTAAGTTTTTTTTTGTTTTTTTTTTTGTTGGATTTTTGTATGAATGTTGAAGAAGATAAGAGATGAAGATGAAGAAAAATAAAAAAGATTAGATGTTATTTGTTTAAGTTTTATGGGTTTTATAAGAACAATGTTGAAGATGATGAACATCAACAGGATGAATGGGGAAGGAGAAGAAGAGATGGAAAAAAAATCAGATATGAATGGTTCACTGTAATATATTATGGACCTGCAATCAAACGGTTATTATCATATTAAAAATATTAGACATCAAAAAACTAACTGCGAGGACCAAAATAGATAACGACAAAAGACATAATGGATCAGTTTGAGACACTTTATAATTAGAGGACCAAAGTAAAAACAAAAAATAAATTAAGGAACCAAAACAATGTATTAAACCAAATTCAATAAAATAAAACTAAAACTTAAAAGAATTTGCACTCACATTGCTCAATTTTTAACCCAAACATGTTTGAATCCGGACCTTACATGTCTTATGTATTGTCCCACCAATTAAGCTAAGTTTACAATTAAATAATTTTTTCAAAAAAATTACCATAATACCAAAAACACGCCTATTCATATAATTTTTTCTTGTAATTTCATTGTTTTTCTATTTTTTAGTTTTTTTTTTTGTGTTTTCTTGTTTTCCTTATATTTTTTTACCAAATTAATATTTTCTAACCGTTTCTTTATTTTTCTAGTATTTTTTGGTTCTTTATTTTAAAATAGGGGGTAAAATTTTGAAAAACGTAAAATAGAGAGGGTAAAATTCCGAGTTTTAAAATAAGGAGGGCAAAATCCCGATTCAATCAAAATAGAGGAAGTAAAATTCCAAATTTTAAAATAGGAGGGATAAAATTCAAATTCAATCAAAATAGGAGAGGTAAAATTGCAATTAAACCAAAATTAATTTATTTCATCACCCACTCTAATTGTAGACATCACTCACTCTAATTATTCATGTCTCACATAAACATGATAAAGGTGGATATTAAACATCAAACTAAAATGTAATCCATTAATACTCTTCCATTGTACATACAAGTGACATTTCACAGTTTTCTGCTAATTTTAATTTTCTTGTCAAACTAAAATATCACCCAAAAGCAAAAGAAAAAATGGTTATGATCCAAGTTACAAGAAAATCTCAATTCAATTTCTTTCGATCTATAAACAAACACAACAAAATCAATAATCAAAATTACAAGTGTTTTTCCTTAATCCCTATCTATATATACAAAATTATGTATTAATTATTACATTAACATTAATCATCATTATCTCAACAACAAAGGAGATTTATAATCTTCTTCATCTTCTTCAACAAGTTCTTCTTCATCATCACCACCACATTCATACATCGATCTCACAAGAAAAAGCTGATCCTCCAAATATCTATGCAACAAACCCTTCTCTTCTTCTTCATCATCGTGACAACAACCTTCCTCACATCTTCGAAGCCGATCGGCGGAATCATCACCGGAGAATCCACGAAGAAGTTTTCTCCATAAACGGCGTCGGAGGCAGATTTCGGTGATGCATAGGAAAGGGAAAGCGATGAAAAGGAAGATAAAGATGAGAGGAGAACAGAGGAGAAGGAAGATGAAACGGATCCGTCGGTTTCGGAGCCATGAGATCGCGGCGGAGAGGATGGTGGTTAATGTGAACGGCGGAGGGGAATTTGCGCGGCGTCGAGAATCGCGCGTTTGATTGTATGGTTGAAGGATTGGTGAGAAAACGACGTCGTTTTTGGGGTGGGTTAGTTTTTGATGCGGTGGTGGTGTTGGATTTGTGCCCATAACAGTTTTTGTATTTGTTTTTCTGTGTGTGAAGTGTTTTTGTGCTGTGTGAGGTGTTTAGAGATTAGAACATGTGATGTTGACTATGATGCTTTGCTTTGTGAGTTGTCTCTTTCTTTTTGAGAAAATTGTCATTAAGATTAAACCGTTTTTTAAGTGTGTTTAAGAGATAAGATAATTATTGGGCTCTATTAAAGTTTATGATTTTTAAGCCCACTTTAGTTGTTATGTAGAGTTTAGGATCCAAAAAAAAAATTAAGGTTATTTCTTTACCACCTTATTCTCTTCTCGTGCGTCCTTTAAATTTATTTCGGTTTTATAATTTGAATATTGTAAATGTTCTTTCAAACCTTCCAAAACTCGTTAAAACACCAACAATAAACTTGTGGAAAAAAATTAGTGATAAATTAATTGAGATGGGTCATGTTAGATTTGATGAGGTAGTAAATTGGTTCAACAGGTAAGGTAATGGTTAATTGTTAATTTTTGTTGCAAAACTGTTTCCATTTTTCGGAAGGTATTTATTCTGCATAAATGAATTTATCTTTAGATATTTTACAATTTTAGAGTGATCGGTAGAATAAATGTTACGATTCTTATAATCGATTTCATTTTGTCACAGTTGCAATCATTGTCATTTTATGATTTTTTTTTTTTTTTTAAGGAGGCAAAATGAAATTTATATATGGTTCCCCCGACACAAAAAAGGAATGCAAGGGAAGAACTCAACGAACAGAAAGACTTACAGAATAACAACAAGCAAAAAATAGAACAGCTAAAATTATATTCTTAGTTGATAGGACCTTGCATATGCATTGTTCCTACCAACTGATCTAAACTCACGACGATAATTGATAGTTTACTAAAAGATTTGTTTTGACTAAATTACATTTTTGGTCGCTTAACTATTTAGGTAGTATCGTTTTAGTTCCTTAATTAAAATTCAATTTATTTTAGTCCCTTAACTTCTCTTTGTTACATATTTTGGTCCTTTTTATTAGTTTTAATTCAAAAATGTTAGGTTTTCTTCATTTTCTTCTGAAATTTTTCTGGAATTATTGTTGTTGAAGATTGATAGAGATAATATGAAAATGAAAAAGAGGAGAAGAAGACGAAGAAAACCTAACGTTTTGGAATTAAAACTAACGGAAATGACCAAAATGTGTAATGGAGAGAAGTTAAGGGATCAAAATAAATCGAATTTTAATTAAGAGACCAAAGCAATATTACCTAAATAGTTAAGAGACCAAAAATGCAGTTTAACCATTTGTTTTGTATTAACATATATAACGAGATGAATTTTATATGATGTGATCCTCATTTATTCCTATAATCAGTTGTTTTTTTCGAGCTTTATTTACTTTTTGTTTTCACAAATTCTTTTTCATTTTGTTGCGCAAAGAATATCATTATGTGTGTCTTTTGTGTTTGTGTTTCGTAAGGTATTAGAGTGATGTTGTTGACTCTGATGTTTTTTCTTTTCCATTTCATACTCTGTGAGTTGTTGTTTCTTTCTTTTGAAAAAACAAAATTAAACTTCTATGTAAGATTAAATGGTTTTTAACTGTTAAGACTATATGATTAGCTTATGATTGGGCTTTAATAAGGTAATGAATTTCAGGCCCATGTTAGTAGTTGCATAGAGTCTGGACAAAATCAATTGGGAATTTCTTTTCCCACCTGTATAATTCTTACATGCCCTCTGATTTGAAAACGAATTTTATAATCTGAAACGTATTTGATGTTTTCGAATGATAAAATTCGGACTATATTTATCTTATTTTATTCAATTTCAACTAACATTAAAATGACATAATTTAAAATTGACAACAAAATTTAATAATTCAACACAATTTATTAATTGAACAAGATACATAATACATTTACAATAACATAACGGGATTTAGTACAAAATGTTTGTCAACTAAAGTTAAATATGTAGTATAAGATGATGGAGGAAGAAGACTTGTCAGCACTCTCGCATGTCCTCGTAATAATTTGGGAACATAAGATGATGAAGTAGGATAGGGTGGAAACTAATTTGAACAATCTACATCCAAACCAATCTGAAAATAGGTTGATGGATTAGGGGTTTGTGATAGTCGATATGATTTTTGGTGGGGGAAAGAGGTTGGTATGAAGATGCTTTGGATAATTGTAGTTGTGTAAAATTTTCTTGATAATAATGAGGAGGTAAATACTTACGAGTTAGTTTTTTATGCATTTTCTCCCACGTCTTGATCTTGTTTTTTCCTTCTCACTTGTGTTTCCTTTTATAAGATTTTTTCCACCAAATTAAAGCGTGTTTCTTTAACTTGACAACAACAATTTTTACTTTTCTCCTCCGGAATCTCCTTATACTCAAATGCACGTTCAACAGTTTGTAGCCAATCCACAAACTCATCAAGTTGTAGATTCCTTTGAAAATCTAGAATGTCTACTTTGATATCATTCATCCGAAGTTGACGTCGGTGTGAGCGACTACTTCTAGATGATGAAGAGTCACTACTTGAGCCATCAACATCAAATCTTCTTCGTTGTGCTTCCAATAAGGCTTGTTGGGTGTTGACACTCTCCTGTGTTAGTTGGATTTTCCGCCTCATTTCTTCCATCTAATTTCATACAAAGATCTTTCGTTTTGTTTTCTACATGACATTTTGACAATGGTGGTCAATGATCTTTTTTTTTTTGTGAAGATCGCGGCGATGCGTGGTTATTTTGTTGGCGGTGTTAGTTTCGCGAACAAATGGCCGCAAAGTGAAGTTTTGTGAAAGCAAATCCTTGCTTACTTGAAAACGTTCCGTTGATTTCTTCGCTCAAACTCAACTCTGAGGTAGCGTAACCTGCTTTGATGTCAAATTTGGATCAGAGACAAAATGAAAGGTAAAGAAAATAGAGAAACCCTAATATTCTCAAAGAAAGTTGTTATTGTGTGAATGCTTGAATATGCCTAAACACATGGTGACGAGTCTTAGTACGACTCCACATAGATAGATCTATAAACATTCAAAACTATCTAGAGATACTAATATATAGTTCATGTAGCTAAATTTTTTTTTTTTTTTTTTGTGATGATCGAGGTTTGAACCTCAAACTTTGTATATATTATACATTGTCCCTACCAACTGAGCTAAACTCACGAGGACCATCTAGCTAGATACTAATATTTAGTTCATGTAGCTAAAAAGTTCTAAAGATATTAAGATGCTCCTTGCTAATTGTTCAAAAAAAAAGATGCTCCTTGCTAGTTATTACTATAACTTTATTTAATAGTATTCTTGAAAGTTCTATAATGTTTTATATCATTCTCCATCATTGTCTATCACTTTGTTGTCCATTTTCATAATTTTCCAACCTTTTTCAAAAGAAATTTATTGTAAAACGGAACTTAGTAACAATAAAAACATAAACGGAACTTTTTGTTTTTTGAGAAAAATATTCTTAAATCAAAACTCGTATTTTTTTTGGTGACCGGAGTTTGAACTTCGAACCTTTATGCATTGTCCATATCAACTGAGCTAAGTTCACGAGAACAATCAAAACTCATATTTACACTAGTTAGGGAAGAAACGAGATTTCATAATTTTTTATTTTTATTTACATTGGTTGGTTGATCAACCTAGGCATACACAGCTAGCTTCATATGGCAACTAATTGGTTTTATATCCACATCCAGAATCCAGAAATAAATACTTACAAACCATCACGTGCGTGGTCCCAATTATGCTCAATCCAAAACCAAATACATAAAATTATATCATTAAATTTAGGAGTGAACCAGTTCTCAAAGGAAACCTTCCAAGTTGTATTTAAAATATTGATCACATGATTGAGTAGTTTTGTTACACAAGTGTATATAATGCAATTGTAGTATTGTTTAAACAATTCATGCATGGATGTTGTTAATATATACACTAAATTAGGCTCCTTGCACGTGTGATGCACAAATGTTTTTATGGGCATTATATGAAGTTTTCTGGTAATTTTCTATAATAAAAAACTAAGATTTTCAAATGTCAGAGGAGAAGATAAATCATTTTAATTCTCACTTCAATCAAAGCAGTTAATCAGACTTAGGATTGATAACCTTCGGTTTACGTTATTAGAAGATGGGGAGGTTGAGATGTTGATTAAACATTTATTGAAGCTGCTACAACTTTAAAAGTTTAGGTCTAATTTTTGGATTCACGAAAGAGGTCTCGGAAGATCAGAAACGTTATCGACACTCTATTTTTAACATTTACTTTAATACTCGTTCTTTTATCAGTCTTGTAATCAGTGCTCTCAGGACAATGATTAAGGAAACTAAAAGTAGTAATTTTGCATTAAAAATTATAATTTTTAACTTTTAGAAAGTTGAATTCAACACTTTTCACCATTTTTCAAAAAATTATTTCTATTTATGTTATCTTAACCAATACTTCAAGGGCACTATTTAGCATTTCCCTTCTTTTATTAGATGAAATTTATGTGAATATCACACTTTAAAAATGAATCTCACATAAAATGATGGAACTTTCATAAATTTCACGTAATGAAAGAGTGAGTATTACAGAGTTGTAGCAAAATACGTATGTTATGAGAAATCGATCTTTTAGATGAATTTTGTTACCTTGTAATAAAAACCATGACCGATACATATGTTAGAAGTATTAATTTTCACAATTTTCTCTTGTGATGCTAAATGATTAAACAAACAACACAATTTCCTTTTATGAATTTATTAAACAATGTTTTTAGAGATTTGTTATCATGACCTATAACTTTAAAATTCTAAGTTTAGTTATGGGGTTCACAAAAGAGGTTTGAGAAGAATCTTGATGACGCGAAAGAAAATGCTTATGTTAAAAAAAGTTAATGTTTTAGGTGCATTCGATTGATTTAAAATAAAAGATAAAAAGTTGAAGTTTCTTGATTCAAATTATAACGAAATAGAAAAAAAATTAATAATTAATAATATTTATCATTTAAAAGAAAAATTTCTTAAGTGGATTATGTGTTAAGTCTCGAACCGAGTTTCATGGAGTTGAAATATTTATCTTTTCAACCAAGTGACCTCTTCAAAAACCGATATATTAGTTTTAAAAAAATAAATTATAATAAAAATAAATTAATGCAGTTTATAGTTTCAAAATATTTATTAAAATGAGACAAATAATTCATTCAAAATATTGACATATTTTGAGCTGGATGTAGTATCTTCTTTCAATAATGAGTGTCAGAAATTAGCTTAAAATGGTATACTAACAGAGCTACAATCACTGCTATACGCAAGTGCAGGTTCCTGTATTCTTCATATTTCGTTTATGCTGCAAAACGAGTGCTGTCTATGGTTTTTGGAATTATTGATGCTTCCAATGAAAATAAGAAAATCTCACATGCTATGACTCAATAATCAGAACATGCCATTTCATTGGTCTCACATATATATAAAATTAAAACAAATTATTACGTGAGTTTGTTTCTATTTTGAGAACATGATCTAATGTTTAAGTTTAAGCATATGATTTGTTAATGTAACAAGGATTTGTATTCAATTTGAACCCTAAGATCCATTTGACACGGAAAAAACACTTGCACCCAAGAGACGCCAATATATGCTTAGAAAATATAATGTTTAAATCCAAACTCATATAAGAACTGCAAATCTTTTTTTAACAAGGAAAAATGAATTATATTAACACCGATAAAGAGATTTTCTCAGCACAAAACGTATGAAAAAAACTTATTAATGCATAAACAATCAGCCAATGATAAACAAAAATTAACTGATACCCGAACAAGTAAACGGATTCTACCATCAATACTGAAAGCCATACAGGAAATTGGTTTTCTTTGCTTTCAACCAAGACAAGAAATAAAAATTTTAAAAATTGAAAGCTTAATTAACTTAATATGATTAGAATTTTTTTAAGCAAAAAGTATATTGTAGATGCATCAAAGTGTTAAGGGAAGTCATGTGAGTGCATATTTTTTTTTTACAAGTATTGTTTTAATGTTATTTCAAAATTATAATTTGATGTATAAGATGTATTTATCTACATTATGGACATAATGCAAAAGACTGAAAGAGATTAACTCATCTTATAAATAGATTGAATGCATTTGGTAGACCGATTTCTAGTAAAGTTTCTTCTAATAAAATCATGTGTTTCTTACTAAAGAAAAGTAACCCAAGATAACCGTCATCAAATAATCTTACAACTTTATGCATCAAAACTTCGTTTGACAAATTCAAAGAACATGAGAAAGAGCTCATTGCACTTAATAAAATTTGTAGCCACAAGAAAAGGAACATGAAATTTTTTCCGGTTGATTGGTTGGAACCCAAATGGATGACATTGAACTTTGGTGATATTGAAGATATTGTCTTTATCTTTTACATAATTAACTATATATATGCTGTCATAAAAAATAATTTATTTTAGGAGAATGTTAACCACTGCCTTTGAGATGTATTGGTTAAACAGTCAAAAGAAATAAGATTTTATTAAAAAATAGTATAATAATTAATTGATAAAAAATAACAGTTTATATTTCAAAGACAATCATTTTACTTTTGAATTCATTAATCAATATCTCGGATACATTAGTTAACAAAACCCTTTATTTTAACTATTCATAAAATATTTTCTTTCGTAAAAATACACTAACGTCACCCATACTCAATGTCACCTAAGTATTTTTTTACCCTGACTAATTTATCCTTACTCGAAAATATAGAAAAAGCAAAATAAAAAAGTGCATTTTTTTGTCTCAGAAAATGATCCATATCTGATTTTGTAGGCCGATTAGCACGTGCTGTTGTCTCTTCTCCCATACTACTCTACCCACTACTGTGCCTATAATTCAAAAGGTTATGGCTCCAATTAGGTGGCTACACCAAGCTAAGATAAACTTACCAATACCAACCATGTTTAAGGGATTTGAATGCTTAATTGTAAGAAAAAACTTGTGAAAGTATGTGGATTATTATTATTATTATTTTATTTTTTGGTAGATAGATGAAATTACAAAACTATTATAAACTCACACATAAATGACGATGTCGGATTCGAATCTCGATCATTGCATCTGACTTAACAATTTCGGTATTTTACCCCGTCATAAATTATGTATTCCACTATTAAAATGCATTAACTTTTAATAATGTTAACGAATATGTTTGAGACAATCTTTGAAGACATTGAATGGTAAATTTGTATAGAACAATTATGTATTCAACGTATTACATATCAAAATATTTGAATTTTTTAATAAATAATTTCTTAAATTATAATCCTTAAAGATATTATGGTGCACTCGTCAGCAAACTCTTATGTTTTTTTTAAGAATATATTTTAGTGGTGAAATTATCCACGTAACTATCACGTTTTTCATAATTGAGAAGATCCAAATTCAAGTTTAAACATCAAAGAGTGTTTGAATGAAATGGGTAAAAACATAGTATCTCCACGTTAAAGAGAGTTGTAGAACATGACATCATCACCTTGACCAGCGTTTGAAATTTGCAACCTCATGAAAGTTTAAAAAAAAATATTAACCACCGACATTATTAAAAGTTAAAACAATAAACAAAGAAAAGTTAGTGAAAGACAAATTATGATATTTTAGTGTGTGTCTGTTCTAAGAAGGTAAAGATTGATTTTAAATAAATAAAAAAGTCTAAAGACAAAACAATAAATTAAACTCTGTTGCGGTGACAAGGAAAAATAACAATAAATTTAAGGGGGGAAAAATAGACAAGAAACTTTTAATTAAAATATATTGTGATAACAAGAAAGCTCCATATCTCCTTTCTAAAACAAAAAAGATCCATATCACAATTCACAACTTTAAATTAAAATTCAGTTTTAAGGACAATTTTCTTGAAAAGACCAAAATATAATAAATAAAATCAGCACAATCTTTTTAAAAAATAAAAATCAGCACAATCACACACGAATATGTAAAGTCGAAGAGATATAATTGTCAAAAGAAGAATGATAGCAACACTCTCTTTTAACACTTTTTTAATACTTACTTTTTCTTTTGTACCATTTTTAATATTTACTTTATCATTGAATGAAATCAATGTGGACTCCATCACTTTATACTATGAGAGAGTTAAAAAGAGAGTGTTGCTAGCACCCTTATAGTTAGAATCACACACTTAAGCATATGTCTGTTTGCCTATGTGTTTATTTATTTGTCTATTTGATGAGGTGCTTGAACTTAAGTGGTTAATGAACTTCATCAAAAATGAATTGTCTGGGAGATCCCGAGTATGATTATTGGATGGAACAATTATTGATCTGACTTTATTTAAGTCTCATCCAAACTCTGAATTACTAGGGTCTCTTTCCCCTAAGAACCGAAGAGTTAACACACACAAAATATTATTTGTCTATCTACTCCCTCCGTCCCAAATTATAAGCAAAAAAAAAAAAAAATCACACTTATTAAGAAAACTAAAACATAAGAATTTAGAGTATAGTTTTTTGTGTTTTCTTTGAAAAAAGTTGTATAGGAAGATGTAAAAACAATTTTCATTGGCCATTGGTTATGGAAAAAATGAAAGAAAGTGAAAATTGAATGTAATTTACATTTAATTTTATGAGAATAAACAAAAAAAATCTTGAAAAAGATAAAAGTTTGTCTTTTTTGCTTATATTTTGGGACAAAGAAAATGTGTTTTTTTTTTTCTTATATTATGGAACGGATGGAGTATTGTATAAAGGACCTATCAAGGGAGAATGTTGTCTTTATTTGAGAACAATAATAATAAATGGTAGCCCTTAGATTAAAATGAATGATTGATGTTAATACATCACTTAAATGAGTCATATGTCATTTTTACTCTATCATTTATGCACTAATGCGTTAACGCTTCAATTCCTTTTTCTCCTTCGTGTGTTCAAATCTTACTTCCTTTTTATGAGAGATGTTTCTTCTTCCTTTTTACGCCATCATATTTTACATTTGCATTCAATTAGAATCTACTATTCATATCATCCCTTTTGCATGACTACTTTGAAACCGATTCTATGACATTGAGAATTAATAATCTCGTTGGATGTGAGTGTAAAAAGAATTTGCACTCACATTGCTCAATTATTAAACCAAAACCTTTTTATATACACATTCAATATGTTTAAAAAATTAAAATAAGATATTTTCTTAAAACACTAAATTCAATAGGTTTAATACATCGTTTAGTCCAAAGATCTATAGGCTTAATACACCATCCTCTCACCCTAAAATTTTTGTAACAAAACAAAAATACATCATTTAGTCTCTTAACTTATTTTTTGTTTTCACTTTGGTCTCCTAACTATAAAGCGTTTCAATTTGGTCCCATAAATATTCTACCGTTTACTGTTTTGGTCTTCTCCGTTAATGTTTGACATCAAATGTGTCTAAGGTGAACCATATTTAAAGGTGGTCCACCATTGACCTTATAAGTTCATTTAATTTTAACCATTTGATATTTTTTTCAAAAATAGAACTGTTGGATCATATAAGTCTGTTGTATCTTACGATGAACTATCAACGCCTAATTTTTTTTCTTATTTCTTCTTCTTCTTCCTTCATCTCCTTCATCAACACATTCATACTCCTTAATCAATTTTCATATAACCCAGAAAAAAAAATCAAAAGATAAAATAAAATAAATTTCTCATCATCAAAATCAAATCATTTTCGTTAACAACACATAAAACTCTACCATATATTTCAGTTCCCTTCATCTCTCTTATCTTGTTACTGTTGTTGAGTTTTCTTGTTCATGCATACATCGACAAAGAAGATTTTATGTGATTTCCTCTTTTTATCACCACTTTTTCGAATTCCATTCACTCCCACCATCTCAATTTTAGTAAAGTTTCAATTTATCCATCCCACTTTTTCGATTTAAACAATCAAGATCTAAATGGGTTGTGTTCCAAATTCATATAGTCAGTCACCACTCATTCTCATATTACATTCTCCGATTCAAGTTTTTATTTTCTATTTCATCAATTTTAAAACCCTAAAATTCCCATTTTGAAGTTCAATTTTCTCTTTTCAAAGATGTCAACCACTCATCCTCGGGAATTGCACTTTAAAATCCATATGGGTTTCTAATTCTCTCGGAAAAAATCAAATTGAGGAGACAAATTCAATAGTTTTTAATTTAATTTTCTGATTTTTACCAAAAATCAAATCTTTTAAGAGACCGAGTTTAGCTATGGGATTCATATGATATGTAAAAATCAGTTCTTTTATGCCAAGTATTAAATTGTTGTGATTCATAGATGAGATATTATTAACATATGACTAACTTGTTTTTTTATGAAGTACGACTAACTTGGTTAAAGTTTCAATTGGAATAAGATATATGAATAATAATACCTTACTAAAATAAGTAATAAGAATTTAAAACGTAAAGGTTGATTATTAAGTTTTTTTTTGTTTTTTTTTTTGTTGGATTTTTGTATGAATGTTGAAGAAGATAAGAGATGAAGATGAAGAAAAATAAAAAAGATTAGATGTTATTTGTTTAAGTTTTATGGGTTTTATAAGAACAATGTTGAAGATGATGAACATCAACAGGATGAATGGGGAAGGAGAAGAAGAGATGGAAAAAAAATCAGATATGAATGGTTCACTGTAATATATTATGGACCTGCAATCAAACGGTTATTATCATATTAAAAATATTAGACATCAAAAAACTAACTGCGAGGACCAAAATAGATAACGACAAAAGACATAATGGATCAGTTTGAGACACTTTATAATTAGAGGACCAAAGTAAAAACAAAAAATAAATTAAGGAACCAAAACAATGTATTAAACCAAATTCAATAAAATAAAACTAAAACTTAAAAGAATTTGCACTCACATTGCTCAATTTTTAACCCAAACATGTTTGAATCCGGACCTTACATGTCTTATGTATTGTCCCACCAATTAAGCTAAGTTTACAATTAAATAATTTTTTCAAAAAAATTACCATAATACCAAAAACACGCCTATTCATATAATTTTTTCTTGTAATTTCATTGTTTTTCTATTTTTTAGTTTTTTTTTTGTGTTTTCTTGTTTTCCTTATATTTTTTTACCAAATTAATATTTTCTAACCGTTTCTTTATTTTTCTAGTATTTTTTGGTTCTTTATTTTAAAATAGGGGGTAAAATTTTGAAAAACGTAAAATAGAGAGGGTAAAATTCCGAGTTTTAAAATAAGGAGGGCAAAATCCCGATTCAATCAAAATAGAGGAAGTAAAATTCCAAATTTTAAAATAGGAGGGATAAAATTCAAATTCAATCAAAATAGGAGAGGTAAAATTGCAATTAAACCAAAATTAATTTATTTCATCACCCACTCTAATTGTAGACATCACTCACTCTAATTATTCATGTCTCACATAAACATGATAAAGGTGGATATTAAACATCAAACTAAAATGTAATCCATTAATACTCTTCCATTGTACATACAAGTGACATTTCACAGTTTTCTGCTAATTTTAATTTTCTTGTCAAACTAAAATATCACCCAAAAGCAAAAGAAAAAATGGTTATGATCCAAGTTACAAGAAAATCTCAATTCAATTTCTTTCGATCTATAAACAAACACAACAAAATCAATAATCAAAATTACAAGTGTTTTTCCTTAATCCCTATCTATATATACAAAATTATGTATTAATTATTACATTAACATTAATCATCATTATCTCAACAACAAAGGAGATTTATAATCTTCTTCATCTTCTTCAACAAGTTCTTCTTCATCATCACCACCACATTCATACATCGATCTCACAAGAAAAAGCTGATCCTCCAAATATCTATGCAACAAACCCTTCTCTTCTTCTTCATCATCGTGACAACAACCTTCCTCACATCTTCGAAGCCGATCGGCGGAATCATCACCGGAGAATCCACGAAGAAGTTTTCTCCATAAACGGCGTCGGAGGCAGATTTCGGTGATGCATAGGAAAGGGAAAGCGATGAAAAGGAAGATAAAGATGAGAGGAGAACAGAGGAGAAGGAAGATGAAACGGATCCGTCGGTTTCGGAGCCATGAGATCGCGGCGGAGAGGATGGTGGTTAATGTGAACGGCGGAGGGGAATTTGCGCGGCGTCGAGAATCGCGCGTTTGATTGTATGGTTGAAGGATTGGTGAGAAAACGACGTCGTTTTTGGGGTGGGTTAGTTTTTGATGCGGTGGTGGTGTTGGATTTGTGCCCATAACAGTTTTTGTATTTGTTTTTCTGTGTGTGAAGTGTTTTTGTGCTGTGTGAGGTGTTTAGAGATTAGAACATGTGATGTTGACTATGATGCTTTGCTTTGTGAGTTGTCTCTTTCTTTTTGAGAAAATTGTCATTAAGATTAAACCGTTTTTTAAGTGTGTTTAAGAGATAAGATAATTATTGGGCTCTATTAAAGTTTATGATTTTTAAGCCCACTTTAGTTGTTATGTAGAGTTTAGGATCCAAAAAAAAATTAAGGTTATTTCTTTACCACCTTATTCTCTTCTCGTGCGTCCTTTAAATTTATTTCGGTTTTATAATTTGAATATTGTAAATGTTCTTTCAAACCTTCCAAAACTCGTTAAAACACCAACAATAAACTTGTGGAAAAAAATTAGTGATAAATTAATTGAGATGGGTCATGTTAGATTTGATGAGGTAGTAAATTGGTTCAACAGGTAAGGTAATGGTTAATTGTTAATTTTTGTTGCAAAACTGTTTCCATTTTTCGGAAGGTATTTATTCTGCATAAATGAATTTATCTTTAGATATTTTACAATTTTAGAGTGATCGGTAGAATAAATGTTACGATTCTTATAATCGATTTCATTTTGTCACAGTTGCAATCATTGTCATTTTATGATTTTTTTTTTTTTTTTAAGGAGGCAAAATGAAATTTATATATGGTTCCCCCGACACAAAAAAGGAATGCAAGGGAAGAACTCAACGAACAGAAAGACTTACAGAATAACAACAAGCAAAAAATAGAACAGCTAAAATTATATTCTTAGTTGATAGGACCTTGCATATGCATTGTTCCTACCAACTGATCTAAACTCACGACGATAATTGATAGTTTACTAAAAGATTTGTTTTGACTAAATTACATTTTTGGTCGCTTAACTATTTAGGTAGTATCGTTTTAGTTCCTTAATTAAAATTCAATTTATTTTAGTCCCTTAACTTCTCTTTGTTACATATTTTGGTCCTTTTTATTAGTTTTAATTCAAAAATGTTAGGTTTTCTTCATTTTCTTCTGAAATTTTTCTGGAATTATTGTTGTTGAAGATTGATAGAGATAATATGAAAATGAAAAAGAGGAGAAGAAGACGAAGAAAACCTAACGTTTTGGAATTAAAACTAACGGAAATGACCAAAATGTGTAATGGAGAGAAGTTAAGGGATCAAAATAAATCGAATTTTAATTAAGAGACCAAAGCAATATTACCTAAATAGTTAAGAGACCAAAAATGCAGTTTAACCATTTGTTTTGTATTAACATATATAACGAGATGAATTTTATATGATGTGATCCTCATTTATTCCTATAATCAGTTGTTTTTTTCGAGCTTTATTTACTTTTTGTTTTCACAAATTCTTTTTCATTTTGTTGCGCAAAGAATATCATTATGTGTGTCTTTTGTGTTTGTGTTTCGTAAGGTATTAGAGTGATGTTGTTGACTCTGATGTTTTTTCTTTTCCATTTCATACTCTGTGAGTTGTTGTTTCTTTCTTTTGAAAAAACAAAATTAAACTTCTATGTAAGATTAAATGGTTTTTAACTGTTAAGACTATATGATTAGCTTATGATTGGGCTTTAATAAGGTAATGAATTTCAGGCCCATGTTAGTAGTTGCATAGAGTCTGGACAAAATCAATTGGGAATTTCTTTTCCCACCTGTATAATTCTTACATGCCCTCTGATTTGAAAACGAATTTTATAATCTGAAACGTATTTGATGTTTTCGAATGATAAAATTCGGACTATATTTATCTTATTTTATTCAATTTCAACTAACATTAAAATGACATAATTTAAAATTGACAACAAAATTTAATAATTCAACACAATTTATTAATTGAACAAGATACATAATACATTTACAATAACATAACGGGATTTAGTACAAAATGTTTGTCAACTAAAGTTAAATATGTAGTATAAGATGATGGAGGAAGAAGACTTGTCAGCACTCTCGCATGTCCTCGTAATAATTTGGGAACATAAGATGATGAAGTAGGATAGGGTGGAAACTAATTTGAACAATCTACATCCAAACCAATCTGAAAATAGGTTGATGGATTAGGGGTTTGTGATAGTCGATATGATTTTTGGTGGGGAAAGAGGTTGGTATGAAGATGCTTTGGATAATTGTAGTTGTGTAAAATTTTCTTGATAATAATGAGGAGGTAAATACTTACGAGTTAGTTTTTTATGCATTTTCTCCCACGTCTTGATCTTGTTTTTTCCTTCTCACTTGTGTTTCCTTTTATAAGATTTTTTCCACCAAATTAAAGCGTGTTTCTTTAACTTGACAACAACAATTTTTACTTTTCTCCTCCGGAATCTCCTTATACTCAAATGCACGTTCAACAGTTTGTAGCCAATCCACAAACTCATCAAGTTGTAGATTCCTTTGAAAATCTAGAATGTCTACTTTGATATCATTCATCCGAAGTTGACGTCGGTGTGAGCGACTACTTCTAGATGATGAAGAGTCACTACTTGAGCCATCAACATCAAATCTTCTTCGTTGTGCTTCCAATAAGGCTTGTTGGGTGTTGACACTCTCCTGTGTTAGTTGGATTTTCCGCCTCATTTCTTCCATCTAATTTCATACAAAGATCTTTCGTTTTGTTTTCTACATGACATTTTGACAATGGTGGTCAATGATCTTTTTTTTTTTTGTGAAGATCGCGGCGATGCGTGGTTATTTTGTTGGCGGTGTTAGTTTCGCGAACAAATGGCCGCAAAGTGAAGTTTTGTGAAAGCAAATCCTTGCTTACTTGAAAACGTTCCGTTGATTTCTTCGCTCAAACTCAACTCTGAGGTAGCGTAACCTGCTTTGATGTCAAATTTGGATCAGAGACAAAATGAAAGGTAAAGAAAATAGAGAAACCCTAATATTCTCAAAGAAAGTTGTTATTGTGTGAATGCTTGAATATGCCTAAACACATGGTGACGAGTCTTAGTACGACTCCACATAGATAGATCTATAAACATTCAAAACTATCTAGAGATACTAATATATAGTTCATGTAGCTAAATTTTTTTTTTTTTTTTTTGTGATGATCGAGGTTTGAACCTCAAACTTTGTATATATTATACATTGTCCCTACCAACTGAGCTAAACTCACGAGGACCATCTAGCTAGATACTAATATTTAGTTCATGTAGCTAAAAAGTTCTAAAGATATTAAGATGCTCCTTGCTAATTGTTCAAAAAAAAGATGCTCCTTGCTAGTTATTACTATAACTTTATTTAATAGTATTCTTGAAAGTTCTATAATGTTTTATATCATTCTCCATCATTGTCTATCACTTTGTTGTCCATTTTCATAATTTTCCAACCTTTTTCAAAAGAAATTTATTGTAAAACGGAACTTAGTAACAATAAAAACATAAACGGAACTTTTTGTTTTTTGAGAAAAATATTCTTAAATCAAAACTCGTATTTTTTTTGGTGACCGGAGTTTGAACTTCGAACCTTTATGCATTGTCCATATCAACTGAGCTAAGTTCACGAGAACAATCAAAACTCATATTTACACTAGTTAGGGAAGAAACGAGATTTCATAATTTTTTATTTTTATTTACATTGGTTGGTTGATCAACCTAGGCATACACAGCTAGCTTCATATGGCAACTAATTGGTTTTATATCCACATCCAGAATCCAGAAATAAATACTTACAAACCATCACGTGCGTGGTCCCAATTATGCTCAATCCAAAACCAAATACATAAAATTATATCATTAAATTTAGGAGTGAACCAGTTCTCAAAGGAAACCTTCCAAGTTGTATTTAAAATATTGATCACATGATTGAGTAGTTTTGTTACACAAGTGTATATAATGCAATTGTAGTATTGTTTAAACAATTCATGCATGGATGTTGTTAATATATACACTAAATTAGGCTCCTTGCACGTGTGATGCACAAATGTTTTTATGGGCATTATATGAAGTTTTCTGGTAATTTTCTATAATAAAAAACTAAGATTTTCAAATGTCAGAGGAGAAGATAAATCATTTTAATTCTCACTTCAATCAAAGCAGTTAATCAGACTTAGGATTGATAACCTTCGGTTTACGTTATTAGAAGATGGGGAGGTTGAGATGTTGATTAAACATTTATTGAAGCTGCTACAACTTTAAAAGTTTAGGTCTAATTTTTGGATTCACGAAAGAGGTCTCGGAAGATCAGAAACGTTATCGACACTCTATTTTTAACATTTACTTTAATACTCGTTCTTTTATCAGTCTTGTAATCAGTGCTCTCAGGACAATGATTAAGGAAACTAAAAGTAGTAATTTTGCATTAAAAATTATAATTTTTAACTTTTAGAAAGTTGAATTCAACACTTTTCACCATTTTTCAAAAAATTATTTCTATTTATGTTATCTTAACCAATACTTCAAGGGCACTATTTAGCATTTCCCTTCTTTTATTAGATGAAATTTATGTGAATATCACACTTTAAAAATGAATCTCACATAAAATGATGGAACTTTCATAAATTTCACGTAATGAAAGAGTGAGTATTACAGAGTTGTAGCAAAATACGTATGTTATGAGAAATCGATCTTTTAGATGAATTTTGTTACCTTGTAATAAAAACCATGACCGATACATATGTTAGAAGTATTAATTTTCACAATTTTCTCTTGTGATGCTAAATGATTAAACAAACAACACAATTTCCTTTTATGAATTTATTAAACAATGTTTTTAGAGATTTGTTATCATGACCTATAACTTTAAAATTCTAAGTTTAGTTATGGGGTTCACAAAAGAGGTTTGAGAAGAATCTTGATGACGCGAAAGAAAATGCTTATGTTAAAAAAAAGTTAATGTTTTAGGTGCATTCGATTGATTTAAAATAAAAGATAAAAAGTTGAAGTTTCTTGATTCAAATTATAACGAAATAGAAAAAAATTAATAATTAATAATATTTATCATTTAAAAGAAAAATTTCTTAAGTGGATTATGTGTTAAGTCTCGAACCGAGTTTCATGGAGTTGAAATATTTATCTTTTCAACCAAGTGACCTCTTCAAAAACCGATATATTAGTTTTAAAAAAATAAATTATAATAAAAATAAATTAATGCAGTTTATAGTTTCAAAATATTTATTAAAATGAGACAAATAATTCATTCAAAATATTGACATATTTTGAGCTGGATGTAGTATCTTCTTTCAATAATGAGTGTCAGAAATTAGCTTAAAATGGTATACTAACAGAGCTACAATCACTGCTATACGCAAGTGCAGGTTCCTGTATTCTTCATATTTCGTTTATGCTGCAAAACGAGTGCTGTCTATGGTTTTTGGAATTATTGATGCTTCCAATGAAAATAAGAAAATCTCACATGCTATGACTCAATAATCAGAACATGCCATTTCATTGGTCTCACATATATATAAAATTAAAACAAATTATTACGTGAGTTTGTTTCTATTTTGAGAACATGATCTAATGTTTAAGTTTAAGCATATGATTTGTTAATGTAACAAGGATTTGTATTCAATTTGAACCCTAAGATCCATTTGACACGGAAAAAACACTTGCACCCAAGAGACGCCAATATATGCTTAGAAAATATAATGTTTAAATCCAAACTCATATAAGAACTGCAAATCTTTTTTTAACAAGGAAAAATGAATTATATTAACACCGATAAAGAGATTTTCTCAGCACAAAACGTATGAAAAAAACTTATTAATGCATAAACAATCAGCCAATGATAAACAAAAATTAACTGATACCCGAACAAGTAAACGGATTCTACCATCAATACTGAAAGCCATACAGGAAATTGGTTTTCTTTGCTTTCAACCAAGACAAGAAATAAAAATTTTAAAAATTGAAAGCTTAATTAACTTAATATGATTAGAATTTTTTTAAGCAAAAAGTATATTGTAGATGCATCAAAGTGTTAAGGGAAGTCATGTGAGTGCATATTTTTTTTTTACAAGTATTGTTTTAATGTTATTTCAAAATTATAATTTGATGTATAAGATGTATTTATCTACATTATGGACATAATGCAAAAGACTGAAAGAGATTAACTCATCTTATAAATAGATTGAATGCATTTGGTAGACCGATTTCTAGTAAAGTTTCTTCTAATAAAATCATGTGTTTCTTACTAAAGAAAAGTAACCCAAGATAACCGTCATCAAATAATCTTACAACTTTATGCATCAAAACTTCGTTTGACAAATTCAAAGAACATGAGAAAGAGCTCATTGCACTTAATAAAATTTGTAGCCACAAGAAAAGGAACATGAAATTTTTTCCGGTTGATTGGTTGGAACCCAAATGGATGACATTGAACTTTGGTGATATTGAAGATATTGTCTTTATCTTTTACATAATTAACTATATATATGCTGTCATAAAAAATAATTTATTTTAGGAGAATGTTAACCACTGCCTTTGAGATGTATTGGTTAAACAGTCAAAAGAAATAAGATTTTATTAAAAAATAGTATAATAATTAATTGATAAAAAATAACAGTTTATATTTCAAAGACAATCATTTTACTTTTGAATTCATTAATCAATATCTCGGATACATTAGTTAACAAAACCCTTTATTTTAACTATTCATAAAATATTTTCTTTCGTAAAAATACACTAACGTCACCCATACTCAATGTCACCTAAGTATTTTTTTACCCTGACTAATTTATCCTTACTCGAAAATATAGAAAAAGCAAAATAAAAAAGTGCATTTTTTTGTCTCAGAAAATGATCCATATCTGATTTTGTAGGCCGATTAGCACGTGCTGTTGTCTCTTCTCCCATACTACTCTACCCACTACTGTGCCTATAATTCAAAAGGTTATGGCTCCA
Organism: Medicago truncatula; assembly: GCF_003473485.1. NCBI lineage: Eukaryota > Viridiplantae > Streptophyta > Magnoliopsida > Fabales > Fabaceae > Medicago > Medicago truncatula. Next base: position 10,508,493 of record NC_053044.1, on the reverse strand, counting down.
ATTAGGTGGCTACACCAAGCTAAGATAAACTTACCAATACCAACCATGTTTAAGGGATTTGAATGCTTAATTGTAAGAAAAAACTTGTGAAAGTATGTGGATTATTATTATTATTATTTTATTTTTTGGTAGATAGATGAAATTACAAAACTATTATAAACTCACACATAAATGACGATGTCGGATTCGAATCTCGATCATTGCATCTGACTTAACAATTTCGGTATTTTACCCCGTCATAAATTATGTATTCCACTATTAAAATGCATTAACTTTTAATAATGTTAACGAATATGTTTGAGACAATCTTTGAAGACATTGAATGGTAAATTTGTATAGAACAATTATGTATTCAACGTATTACATATCAAAATATTTGAATTTTTTAATAAATAATTTCTTAAATTATAATCCTTAAAGATATTATGGTGCACTCGTCAGCAAACTCTTATGTTTTTTTTAAGAATATATTTTAGTGGTGAAATTATCCACGTAACTATCACGTTTTTCATAATTGAGAAGATCCAAATTCAAGTTTAAACATCAAAGAGTGTTTGAATGAAATGGGTAAAAACATAGTATCTCCACGTTAAAGAGAGTTGTAGAACATGACATCATCACCTTGACCAGCGTTTGAAATTTGCAACCTCATGAAAGTTTAAAAAAAAATATTAACCACCGACATTATTAAAAGTTAAAACAATAAACAAAGAAGAGTTAGTGAAAGACAAATTATGATATTTTAGTGTGTGTCTGTTCTAAGAAGGTAAAGATTGATTTTAAATAAATAAAAAAGTCTAAAGACAAAACAATAAATTAAACTCTGTTGCGGTGACAAGGAAAAATAACAATAAATTTAAGGGGGGAAAAATAGACAAGAAACTTTTAATTAAAATATATTGTGATAACAAGAAAGCTCCATATCTCCTTTCTAAAACAAAAAAGATCCATATCACAATTCACAACTTTAAATTAAAATTCAGTTTTAAGGACAATTTTCTTGAAAAGACCAAAATATAATAAATAAAATCAGCACAATCTTTTTAAAAAATAAAAATCAGCACAATCACACACGAATATGTAAAGTCGAAGAGATATAATTGTCAAAAGAAGAATGATAGCAACACTCTCTTTTAACACTTTTTTAATACTTACTTTTTCTTTTGTACCATTTTTAATATTTACTTTATCATTGAATGAAATCAATGTGGACTCCATCACTTTATACTATGAGAGAGTTAAAAAGAGAGTGTTGCTAGCACCCTTATAGTTAGAATCACACACTTAAGCATATGTTTGGATCTTTATTTTGCAATCTGCATTTTTCTTAAAATCAAAATAACTCACCACATTAACGCATAAGCTTCATTGCTAGCTTTGTTTAATCGCGACAATTTTGCATTGGATATCTTATGTACGCGCATCCGATTAACACCAATAAAGTTATAAACATACATTAAATGTGTGTTTGATATTATGGTGGGTATGTCAGAATTACGGTGATCCATCGTGATTTTACACAAACTTTAAAGTATAGTTTCTGTAAAATCATGATGAATCACCGTAATTTTGACAAGACATCGTGATACTAAATATAAGTTAAGTGCGAAGATGTGACTTAACATAATTGAACTTACGATCTAATGTATTATACTTTAAATGTTGTCAATTGAATTGTATTTATAAGACTTTACAAAAACAAAACTAAAAAAAAAAAAAAAATCAATTTGACATGTTTATAATTACTTTGTATCTCTTACCCAAAAAAATCAAACATAACATACAATTTTACTTATCAAAAATAATTGCAAAACCCATTAAGAGATACTCTCTCTCTCTCTCAGCACAAATTAAGGAGAAAAAGTCGGTTTGGAAAAAAATAATCAAAACTTTGAACTTTAGACACAAAACATGTGCATCTAAATAGCTTTATTTAAACCAAGTTGCTTCAACTTCAGTGACAAGAACCTCCTTCTAAGAATATATTCAAGGAATACTAGATTTGATTCCTAGAAGAAACAACGTTTGACCAGTGTGTATACCTCTACGCATGAGTTGGATTAGTCGCCTATCTTTGGTGGATCGGATACCGGTGCGAAAGAAAAAAAAAAAAAAGCTTTATCTACGGTTTTCAAAATTTAAAAAAGAGCTTTTTCTACGTGATTTTTGGTAAGTGGTATCCATCATAATTTCCAAAAACCCTTTTCTCTCTCCAATATAAAAACCAACCCAACCTCTCTATCTACTTCACTTCCATACTTAGCTCTGCTTTTTTCAGAGCAAAACCAAACCCTCTTCAGTCTTCACACTCTTTCTAGTTCCAATGGCGGTGTCTTTCTTTTCTTCAATCTTTCTAGCTTTCTTCTTTGCTTCTTCAGCTTTTGCTTCTCTTCAGCCTAGAATACCAGAAGGTGATACTCACATCTAAAACCATTTCATTTGTTCATTATATTGTTTTATAATATATATATCACCAGGTTACTATTGTAAACAAAAATCTACTTTTTAAGTTCAATTTAATAAAGATGACATACATCGTTTATTGAATGAACATAAAAAGTCGATTTTTGGTCATAACAGTGTGACTGGAGGTGTATATAGTATAACACTAAAACAATAACATTGTTCAAGATTTTATTTTATTTTAGTTAATCAATGTTACGTTTTTTTTACTTTCATATGTTCCATTGTTGGATACATTTTGCTCATTCTTGTAACATGTAAGAGAAATAGTTATGCTTCATACATTTTTTTTTGGCTTTCATGTACCTTAGCTTAGATGATTTATTTATTTATTTTTTAAAGAAAAAAGGTATCAATGTGACATATTAAGTCCTTTTTTCACTATATTTTGATGTGTTTGTTGGAGTCACTTTATGGTTCAGTTTTTGTAAAAAAAATTGTGGGTAGCTTTAAGATCTGGTTCATTTATGGTGAAGTTTTGAGTGGGTAAGCAAGATAGATACTGTGCTTGGATCTGATTTTATTAACAAATTTAATAACAATGAATTTGTTTGTACCTTTTTATGAGGTCTAAGCTCAGAGCTAAGAGTGTAATTTGTAAACTCAATGAACAAATTAAGTTCCAATTTATGGGACATAGTTGTAAAATTCGTTAAGGTGTTTGTCTGTTTTTGTCTATGAAGCTCAGACTTAGACACCAAACACGACATAGACATGTTGACACGAGTAATAATTTGAGAGAATGACATAATTCTATATAGTCATATGTGTCAATGTTGTGTCGGTGTCAGACACAATACATATCTGACATTGTGACATGCCTAATCCGAGGAGTATACGAGCTTTTGTAGGTTTATGGTCTTATTAAGTCTTTACGCCTTTTTCCTTGGTTAAAAAGCAACCTTGATTGAGGAGAATGGGTGATTATAAACTACTTAGCTTCAATGCGAGACTTTCTGGTGTACCGGAACAGGATCTAAAGTTGTTTGGTGTGTAATTTTTTTATTATCTTTGCAGTTTATCTTCAAAATGGAAACTTTGAGGAGAAGCCAAACCCTAAAGACCTAAAGAATACCAAGCTCATTGGAAAATTTTCACTACCAAAATGGGAAATCAATGGTTTGGTAGAGTATGTGACTGGTGGTCCTCAACCAGGAGGCATGTTTTTTCCAGTGACTCATGGAACACATGCTGTGAGACTAGGAAATGAAGCTTCAATTTCTCAAACAATTAAGGTCAAACCTGGTCAACTCTATGCTTTGATTCTTGGTGCATCAAGAACTTGTGCACAAGATGAAGTTTTAAGAATCTCCGTGCCTCCACAAACCGGTGATGTTCCGCTGCAAACATTGTATAGTCTCAATGGTGATGTTATTGCTTGGGGATTCAAAGCTACATCTAATGTTGCTAAAGTGACTTTTCATAACCCTGGTGTTCAAGAAGATCCTACTTGTGGTCCACTTCTTGATGCAATTGCTATCAGAGAGTTTTACCCTCCAATGCCTACAAGAGGTAATGAAACATATCCACATCAGTTTTGTTAAATACTGTCTATAGCGTAGCAAACTTTGAATGATTTTCTATTATTCTCCAATACGCTATTTAGTGCTTGTTTGTTATCATGGTGAGTTTGATACCGTGATTTTGCAAAAACCACACTTTGTAGCTTCAACAAAATCACGGTGGTGATGTAATTTTGTCCAACTCACTGAGATACCGGACACACACTTGGTACAAAATGATGTCAAATTGTAACTATAGTGGCGCTATAGCACTGTTGCGTAACAAAATTTGACAACCCTGATGCACATACCATGCCTATGTCCTTCACTCGTAGGATCCTAAATAATTGAATTTAACATGTACTTGATAAGAACTTGTTGAGATTAAGAATGTAAATTTTTTTATACTAACTGATAGATCGATCAGTTCTTCACTACTTAGGTGTGTTATGTGGATCTTGCTTATATTAATGAATTTTCAGATGAAGATTGTTTCCATGTTCTTTGGTCTATCATATTTCTCACGTGTCTTAAAATTCATCCTTATTTATTCAAAAGTGTCTTGCTATGGAGTTTCTTTTTCATGGAACCAAAAAATGAATTGAAAAGGGCAACATTTAATGCATTAATAACCAAGTATGTATTTGGTTGGCATATCGACTTCAAATATTTATTTGGTCCCTCAAATGTATGTTTTTTTGCAACTACAAACCAAACACACTTAAAAAGAGTTGCACTTTTTAATGGATACTTTCATCCTTGAACAATTAACTCTATTTAGTTCCCTTGAAGGATATTGGATCCTTACCTATGAAGCATGGGCACATACACAAATATTAAACACAATAGTGAGTAGTGACTGAAATGATTGAATGTAACCATGTGTTGGTGTCGTGTTGGATGGACATGTCTTCAGTCTGAAGTGTCAGTGCTACAAAATATGATCTTTCTTATTTTTCTTAGCATTTCTTTTGTTGTTTAGTGTATTTGAAACTCTCATTTTCTGATAAAGCCATTAATGATCATGGTCTATTGCAGTTAATTTGGTGAAAAATCCTAGCTTTGAAGAGGGTCCATTCCCAATTTTCAACTCAACCAACGGCGTTTTACTCCCACCACAACAAGAAGATCTCTACTCACCACTTCCTGGTTGGATTGTTGAGTCTCTCAAAGCCGTGAAATTTATCGACTCAAAGCATTTCAACGTCCCATTCGGACTTGGAGCAGTTGAGCTTGTTGCCGGCAGAGAAAGCGCCATTGCACAAATTCTCAGAACAGAAGCTAACAAAGTCTACAAGATCACATTCTCAGTCGGAGACGCGAAAAATGGCTGTCACGGATCTATGATGGTTGAAGCTTTTGCTGCAAAAGATACATTTAAAGTTCCCTTTAAATCCGAAGGGAAGGGTAAATTCATAACCGTGAGTTTCAAGTTTAAAGCTATCGCACCAAGGACTAGACTCACATTCTACAGCTCTTTCTATCATACAAGAATCGATGATTATGGTTCTCTCTGTGGTCCTGTTCTTGATCAGGTTATAGTGTCCCCTGTGGCTTAAATATGAATTTGAGTTATAGAGTTTTAATGTAAGGTATGGTTGGTGATTGAGATTTTTGCAAGTCTTTTGAGCTTGGTCTTTTGTATAATTGCATGAAGATTAAAGATAATATTTTCAACTATTATTTAGTTTTCCTTTAAGGTTTCTCCTGTTTGTTCTTTTGTATGTTTCAAAAAACAGGTCTTGTTTGAATCAACCATAATTTGAACTCTAGGTTGTTACGTTGTGTGAGATTAGAGAACCATAACCAAAACAATCACTAAATCACTTCACATACAAATGTGAAGAAAACTGCTAACTATCAAAGTATCAATGGAACATAATTTCACTACAACAAGCAACAATTATGAAGCCATTAAAGAAACTATCAAAAACCAACTACAACCAATTTGAGCATCTTTTGTTCAACACTTTTATTCTCCAAAGAAAACTTTCTTTCCCATAAAACTTAGTAGCTGGCTTCTTCAATTCATTTATCTGATTGTAACTAGAACTGTTTTATTTTTACAACATGAAAATCAACTAATATCATTAATCAAAAGTGTCTAAATATAAAATAGGAGATAAATAAAAGAACTTGGTGACAAGCCCAGGAAATTAGTAGAACTATTTTTCTTTAGGCATAGAAAATATTTGGCATTTGAACCATAAAACCACACCAATGAAACTTAGATATGTGGATCAAAGGAAGTAATAATGCTTGAGTAGAGACTTAGTTACTAATGAATTTTGCCAAAAAAAAAAAGAGCATAGTAGTCGCAAGTAGCAACAACAATAATAAAGAGACCTAACTCTAAGTGTGAAACAACACCACAAATGTAACCAAAGCAGCACAGGTAAGAAACAGGAAATTACAACACATCAATATGTAATTTTCAACAAATATGTACCGATAAAATTTCACTCAAACAAATTTTATTTTATAAGAACTTCAAACAAGGTTATAGTGTGAAACATCAATTTTGAATCAATTTTCAACAATTAACTTCATAAGAACCGTTGATTAATATCACTCAAATAAATATCAAATAAAAACTAATTACATATGTACCAAAAAATATCACTCAAAACAAATTGGAAAATATTAACCGTTGCTCCCAGACACTGGTTAAGGATATAAAAAAGGAAATTATATAGTAGTTAATGCATTGAAATTGTATAATTAATTTATAATAAAGTCAAAAACAATTTAATAATTCTCTTTTATGGTATGCTTAACTAGTGCCCCGGAGGCACCGGTTAGCAGGACCGAAACAAATTTTATTTTATCAAACATAGAAAACTCATAGATAAATCATTCTAACGTAAACCTATTAATTTTGTTTTTTTACCAAACTTCAATCACTAAAATGAAATTAAATCAGACATATGTTTACACACCTAATCCAAATATCTACGTAAATTCATTAAAGAAAATTATTCAGAATAACAGTAGCAACCGACATCAAGGTTTAAATTAAGCTAGCATTTTCTTAGTCTACAATCTAAGAAATGGATAACGGTTCAAACTGGCTTAGATGCGATTGAACACAATCCAATTTTCATGATTTTTTCCTCACAATTTGCTGAACCTGACCTCGACCCCATCAACCGGAGCAGCATGTGAAAATGAATTATATCTGCATTTGGATTAATAAGCTCCTACCTGCATTAAATTTATCAATATATATAGAGTAAAAATCTCTGTTTCTATGTATACGAACAAGACGAGTCAATAAAAATTGATGTATTTGATCAAAAAATTAATGTAGACACATCGATGTTTGTTGACACAACTTGTTCTTGTATCTATGAAATACTAGGATCAAACATTACTTGTATCGTATGGATAAATGATGAAGCAAAAGTGCTAGTTGAATTCTTGCAAGCATGTTTCCAGGGCATAATCACTGCCCCAGCTCCAAAAACTTGGTATGTTCCAGGCTTTGCTGGCTCCTAAGAATTTATATACACATATATCGTTACATTATTGTCAATTTAGGAAAAAAAAAACATTGACTAGCTTAAAAAATATCGAAACCCTAATTAAGAGTTATCGTATATACGTACGTTCCATCTTTCAGGATCAAAACATATGGGATCCTTAAAATTTTCTGGGTTTGTATGAAGATAACGAAGGAGGAGAATTACATTCCATCCCTTTGGTATCATATAACCTACAAAAAATAGTTTTCATCATCACAAAATTAGTTGTAAACTCCATAGTTACTAGGAACACATTATTTATATTTCTTGTATAACAATCACTAAATGTCATAGTATTTAGTCCAAAAACGTTAGACTGTATCAGTAAAAAAAATCTGTTAATGTGTTAATAATGTAATATTTTTCAGAAAGTGTTACGATATTTTTGTTAATATTTGTAGTTTAAATTTGATTTGTTTTTTATTAACAAAGTTATGATATACGCGCATGTGTTAAATAATTAATTTTCATTATTTTAAAAAATAAAATAAAATAAAATATTTTTAAGGGGCAACCCCTGAAAAAGTCACTCAGAAATAAACTGACACACTGTCACATTTGTCATTTTTCCCCAAATGAGCAATCCTTAGGTAAATAGGTAATTTTCCACAGGGTTATAATCTTTGGATAATAATTTCTGATGAGTAAAACCCCTTGAAAAGTATTTATGACCAACGTTTTCTTGAGGAGTACACGCTTCTAAATAATCTCTCAAAAAAAATGTTTCTCTTGAGGGTTTTTTTTTTTTTTTTTTTGTATTTTCCAAGGGTTTTTGCCCGCTCTTAGAAAACACTTCATTTCTTGTAGTATGAAAATACGAGCTTCTGTTCATTCTCTGTTGGATTTTATCTTTCTTTTTCGAGGATGTCTCCGAGTTTTACCAGCAAGAAGTTACGTAGTTTGGTTTGATTTATTGTTTTCCTTTTAATAAAAAATAAAAAAAATTTAAAAAAGTTGTCTCTAAACTTTATTAAATCCATCGAAGTCTCTAAAATGATTTATCTCCTATTTTAAAGCAATTAAAGGACTAATTTAATGGATTAACAATAGTTTAGGTGATAATGAAGCAAGGGATAACTTGCCGTGCAAGTTATTTGTGTTTTGAGAAAGAATAAATCAAACCAAAACTATTTAATAACAGTAGTTTAGGTGATAATAGAAACATATAATTAATAAATGTTTATATTCTAAAGGTTAAAAAATATATTCTATTGTTAGACATTTTTTTTTTAATGAGAATATATATGTTAGATTAACAAATTGGATATTGTCGATTCCATGCTTAAGGAGATACTTTCATGGTTATACGAAATAATGTACTTCTGATAGAAAACTAGATTACCCTTACGAAACATCATCCATATGGAAGCTAATTTAAATTTAACTATGAAGTACTAAGGCATAATATGGAACGTTATTTGATTTATTATTAGTGATAGCCATAAATTTAATCGATTCCACACTTCTCATATGTAAATAAGGTTTATTATAAGGTTTATTATACCAAATTATATAAGATTAGTTTATCATGGGTTTAATCCTTGTATTAATTTTAGACCCATATTCCATAACAATGTTCTCGAGATATTTAATTTAAATGATAAGGGTCATACATTATATATCATTAACAGGGGTCATTGCAATTAAGGTAAATTCTAATCTATGGCCACAAGATATAATTATAATTGGAAAGTTACTATATTAAATTTTATGGCTAACTAGGGAGAATTCCTATAATATATATGGAGATTATTCTAGCTATGTGATGTTACTAATTTATTAAAGGCGCTATTAATCTTAAGGATCATAATTTATCAACATAAACTAAATTACACTAAAAGGGCCTATTAATAGTCATTTATGCTACATTGACTAGTAGTACACAATAATTTCTTAGCAAATATTAAATGCTCATGTTAACTAGTGCCCCCGGAGCACTGGTTAAACATACTATAAAAGAGAATTATTATCATAAAAGAAAATTGATTTTGACTTTATTATAAATTAATTATACAATTTCAAAACATTAACTACTATATAATTTCCTTTTTCATATCTTTAACCAGTGCCCCGGAGGCACCGGTTAACATTTCCCATATTTTAAATTAGCCTTTCCTAGTGACTAAATAGGTATTATTAAAACTATAAAGGGTGCTAAATGTATGATAAGGTCTTTTTAGTTAGCTAATTAGATTGTATTCATTGAACTATTTAAATATGTAATCTCAATTTATCCTTAAATTCTTTACAACATAAACTATCATAGAACATTAATGAAATGAAATCACATGAACATAAACTGGTTCCATAAACCACATTTGTCATTTATTTTATAATCTACAAATAAAAATACAAATGGGGATAATCATAGTTTATAATTTATACATATAATTCCTTCAAAAAAAAAATTATACATATAATATTACGGTAATCCATACGGTAGAATATGCTTATAGAATAAGTTATATTGAAAAGTTAATTAAGGGTAATGACTGTTAATGAGGATGTTAAGCCATTGCTTCTTTACCATTAATGAAAATACTATATTAAAATCCCTTATAAATTTATATATGATGGAACTATAAATACTATGTGTTTAACTACTGTGAATATTAAATCCGTTTTAATTATCACTCATAGTGATTTGACTAAGGTTTATAAATTATTATAATGGTACCATCCGTTTGGTTTAATTAATAAAGAATTGTCTTAATACCTTTTTAATCTTTTTTTTGAACAAGAATACCTTTTTAATCTAATGTGTATTTAGAAATAATGTTAGTCTTTTGGAGTAAGAGAATTCATGATAAATATGAATTTATCTAGTGATAATCTTGAATAATCTTATTATGCATACCATAGGCTTAATCTAGTTATAATAAGGTAATCAAATATGGCTTATGACTAGTTACAACCACTTACAAATTATCTTATTTAGCTTTTCATAAATAAATTATAAAATTCACTGATGAGTATGGTTATTAATATAGCTATTTCACAAATTGAGTATAAGTTTGACAATTTGAAATTCAGCATAGCTCACCAAAATTTGTTATCTTCTAATAAATATTTTTTTTTTAAATGAAAATAAAGTGATTTTACTATATACATGGTGTCCATGTTATAATCTTATATATAATATTTCGGTAATACTAAATTTGTAGGTGTCTATAAATATGTAGAGCATTGGAGATAAATTCATATGAATAAGTTACTCTATGTGATTAATACCAAATATTAATTAACGCATAATATGAGTCTATTAACTGGGATAGACTACATAATATGAGTCTATTAATATAAGTATCAAAAGTCAGTCTAATAGCATTAAGTTATAATTCCTACACTTGTTTCAGATTATTTGCAAATCTGAAACACCAAATATAATCAATTAGGTGTGTTTATACTATGGTCATTTACTTATTTAATAGTTTGTGAGTTTAAATGATAAATATTTGGCTAAATTGCACTTTTCCACCCTTAACTTTTAAAAACTTGCAATTTTGGCCTCCTAAGTATTAAAACTACAATTTTTTTTTGAAAGAATTAAACTAAGATTTAGCCAATTTGCATCTTAGATCCTTTTTGCAAATTTTGACTTGACCAACACTTATTTGGCATGCCACGTGTGTAATTAACCATTTAAAAAAAATAAAAATGTCAGATTTTAAATTGTTGAATTAAAAAAATGAAAAATAAATAAAAAGGAAAGAAAAAAGGTGAGGCACGTGTGGTTCCACAAAACCCTAGCAACATCATTAATCTCTTTGATCTTCTTAACAACTTCATTCAACCTTCATCAATCTTCATCATCTTCAAAAAAATCTAATTTTTTTTCTTTCAAAAAGAAAATATTATTACAAAATTTTTGTGTTCCTCTTTTTTTCTTTTCTTGAAAAGTAATGTCTACCAACACTACTTCCAATTCATCAGTAGAGACACAAACTTAAATGACATGAAAAATCCATTTTAAACCATCACCATAACTCATACAATACTTCACATGAATACCTCAATGGATCGGACATTAGAGAGGAGAGCAAGACAATCAATTGTTCATAATTTTAATTCAACAAATTCTCTCACGTGCTTTTCATTCTTCCTTTCCTTTTTCATTTATTTTTAATTCAACAATTTAATAGGTTACATTTTTATTTTTAAAAATGGTTAATTACACACGTGGCATGCTAAATCAACATTGACTTGGTCAAAATTGACCAAAGGACCAAAGATGCAAAGGGAATAAATCTTAGGGGACCAAAATTATAGTTTTTGTACATAGGGGTCAAATTGCAAGTTTTTGAGAGTTTTTGAGAGTTTTGGGGAGGGAAAAAGTGTACTTTAGCCTAAATATTTCTAATAAAGGTATGAATTATAAAAACGTAATTGCTTAGAACACAAAGAAAATCATTAAAGAGAATCACTACCTTATAACACTCTACATTGTAAAAACGTGGGTCACACATCGTATTTAAATGTTTTATCTACATTATAAAATACCGCAACATATATGAGATATCTTTCATTTTGACTAAATTTACTATATCGTCATTTTTGTTTTTAGCGAATTTGCATTATATCGATGTACTATATCAATTTGAAAGAATAAATATCATTTATTTTTGTCATTTTTTTTTTAATATTTAGCCTTTATTTAATAATTAATTATAATTTATATGCTTTTAAGCTATAGGTGCTATGGCTTAGCTAGCAAGCGTCTTCTTGCAGCGGTTTCTCTCTGAGCAACATAAACATTATGTATTCAACACACTCACTTAGTTATATTCTGGTAGCATATAAATAGAGTTAAATACATGTCATATTATAGGCTCAACTTAATAAATTTATTCTGACAACTTTAGTACATGGTTGAATTTAACCAGGTACTAATTTTGACTATAGTTAATGATTAAACTTAAACAAAAAGAAGCTTTATGTGATATTAATGGTCTTAATTAATTATTCATCATTGGTAAGTATAATTAAAGGTACCATATAGTATATAAAATAAGAATTATATCTATACAATATTTAGTATACTTATCAGTAAGAATACTATTATGGTAGGGTATAACAAATTATGATATACTAATTAGTTTTTTTTTGACAAAATGATATACTAATTAGTTGATACTAGATATAAATTATGATAATAATTCTGACATATATTCATAGCTCTTTTTTATTTAAATATTTTACTATCTAATGTGTTGTTATACGTATATTACTGGATATAATAATTAAGGTAACATAACATCCCTTTATAATCTTATTTATCCCCATACATATTAAGCCAAATTGTTATTCTTCACTTAAAAATATCTATTACGACAATATAAAATATTAATTGTCTAGCTAATTAATTAGGATTAAGAAACTCAATAAACTAAATTGTAACACCCTGTTTTCCCAACTTAAAAATTTCACATATAAATCAGAGTATTTCAACATAAACGGAATGTCACACTTCTTTTCATAAAATCATAAACGGAATAAAATAACTATTGAGCGTAAATAGGCTCACAGAACATCAAGCCCTCTCCCATCACATATTATGTATAAATATACATTACAGAGCATCAAGCCCTCACCCAACGTAAATGAGTATGCAATGGACTCAACATTTTACAACTTAACAACTTAGACATCTCATATGACTCCAACAATTTGGATCAACATCTTATAACTTAAACAACTTAGACCAACATTAGCATCTTAATTAATATTGAACAACAACAGAGGCAGCACATAAACAGCTCACAAAATAGCAACGTTAATGAATAAACAATAACAACTTCAACATCATACATATTCCACATAATGCATAAATAACTATATCACATCACTAACAACATTAATCATCTTAATAACATCATATAAATCATAGTTATCAACATGTACATTCATATAAGAATTCAACTTCATATAACATGATATTCATCAACATATACATTCATATAATAATTCATCAATCATGAACAACATCTAACATCATAACATAGGTTAATTACACTTTTTTATTTAAATATTTTACTATCTAATGTGTTGTTATAAGTATATTACTAGATATAACAATTAAGGTAACATAACATCCCCTTATAATCTTATTTATCCCCATACATATTAAGCCAAATTGTTATTCTTCACTTAGAAATATCTATTATGACAATATAATACATTAATTGTCTAGCTAATTAATTAGGATTAAGAAACTCAATAAACTAAATCACTTAGAAATAATATCTACTTATTATTCATGTGTACGTTATTAAAATGTTAAAGTAGTAATTTAATGACAATATATAATTGTAAATATTAGATGTATCCTTAGATAAATCTCTTAGATTGAATATTTGAATACACTAATTACATTATTATTATTTTCTAATAACTCGTGGGAAACCTAATAAACCATGATTTTAGATTTATATGGGGTTATACAAAATAATTGATTTATTGCCTTGCAGCAATATGTGGTCAACACATAATAACATGTGATATTTTTTATTTACACCTACTAATATCTTATTAACTTAATAGTGGCATTGTAACATATTAACTATTTTTGATATAACCAGCAACTAATGTAAAATCATAAACACATCAATTTAAGAGTAACCTTATTATGCCTAAAATATTAGGTGTGATATAACTTCCATTGTCATGCTATAATATATAAACTATCTAATTAATCTTAATATGTTACGATTAGTTTATATATTGTTACTTTTAGTATTTTAGAATTGATAATTAGAATAGAACAATTAGTGGTACATAATATCGTTTAAAAAACTAGAATCTGTTATTTGATCGAGATTGCATTTGTTACGCTTGGTTGAGTGTCTCTGACCTCAAGCGAAATGACCCGATCTGGTCTTTATTTAATTTATGTGATATAGATAATTTAGGTTTATACAAACAAACATTTTAAGCCAAACACTTAATGTGATAAATATTGCGAAAATGCTTATGAGATGCCTAATCCCACACACCATTCTAATATACTTATGTGTAAATAAAATAGCTTAAAAGACGTAGGGGTAAAATTGACAATTCGCGAGCAATTTGTAAATAGCAAAATTTAAATTTGAAATTACATATAAAAAGACATTTGCCGCTACTTTTTATATTTTGTGTTTTCATTTCCCTCTCTCTCTCTCTCTCTCTCTCTCTTTTCGATGGCTGCTGTAACGAAGTTCACACTGGAAGTGGACATACGAATAAAAAAAGGAGTTCAACTTCTTGGAAGAGATTGGATGGGCATGATTCGTCATCCTAGTCAGAATCTTCAAGATTTCAATAAAAATGCTATTCGAGTATGTATTTAGCAGAATTTTCAATTTTTTTTTCTGATAGATTTACCTAATTCACGTTTCAAGTTAAATTCAATTTCACGATTCAAGTTAAATTTCACGATTTCAAGTTAAATTCAAGTTAAATTTCACGATTTCAAGTTAAATTCAAGTTATATTTCACGATTCAAGTTAAATTTTGACTATAGCCAATGATCAAACTTAAACAAAAGAAGCTTTATGTGATATTAATGGTCTTAATTAGTTATTCTTCATTGGTAAGTATAATTAAGGTACCATATAATATATAAAATAAGAATTATATCCATACAATATTTAGTATACTTATCAGTAAGAATACTATTATGGTAGGGTATAACAAATTATGATATACTAATTAGTTTTTTTTTGACAAAATGATATACTAATTAGTTGATACTAGATATAAATTAAGATAATAATTCTGACATATATTCATAACTCTTTTTTATTTAAATATTTTACTATCTAATGTGTTGTTATAAGTATATTACTGGATATAATAATTAAGGTAACATAACATCCCCTTATAATCTTATTTATCCCCATACATATTAAGCCAAATTTTTATTCTTCACTTAGAAATATCTATTATGACAATATAAAACATTAATTGTCTAGCTAATTAATTAGGATTAAGATACTCAATAAACTAAATCACTTAGAAATAATATCTACTTATTATTCATTTCTACGTTATTAAAATTCTAAAGTAGTAACTTAATGACAATAATTATAAATATTAGGTGAGGAGGCCAAGATGAGTTTTAGATCCAACAGCTAAGATTATTTGACCGTTACAAAATTAATGGATTGTCTTCACCTCATAAATGAGCGATAATTGAGAAAGTTGACATGCGATATATTTTTTTTTAATTCACACTATAACACTTCATGTGTTCCAATAGAATACATCATAAAAGCGCCTTCTACTTGAAACTCTTTGAATTTTGCATTGCTAAATGCTTTTGGAAATTGAGACTCAAATAAAAAATGACTTATACAAGCAATAATTATATTGAATGAACTAAAATGAGCCCTATTTTCCTTTTCATTTTATCTTTCAATGCATTACCATATTGTTCAACAAATTGTTTCATTGTTGTCTTTGAGTTCACATATCCATAAAAAAAAATGTTCATACTTTCACTTCGTTGTGTTGTTGACATTCCAGTCTCAAATATGACTCTCACATACACAAGAACCCAACTATGACGCTCATCAAATAACCCTTTCAACCATTCATTATCATGAAATGACTTAAATATAAAAATAGTCCCTGCAAATATTTGACATTTTGGTTTTAGTCCCTGTAAATATATTTTTAGTTCTCACAAAATATTTTTATAAGGACTAAAACCAAAACGACAGATATTTGCCGGGACTATTTCCATATTTAAGCCTACTTTTTTCTTCACAATTTGCTGAACTTGACCTCAACCCCATCAACTGGAGCAGGATGCGAAAGATAAATTATATCTGCGTTTGGATTAATGAGCTCCCACCAGCATTATTAAATTGATCAATATAAAAAAATAAAAAATAGATCGTAGCTCAAAGTATCCTTCATTGAGTCTCATCTAAAATTAAAAACAAAAAAAAATGTTATCTATCAAATACTATGATCAAGCATTACTTGTATCCTATCGACAAATGATGAAGCAGAAGTGCAAGTTGAATTCTAGCAAGCATGTTTCAAATATATTTTGTCCCTGGAAATATTTTATTTTTGTTTTTAGGGTTTTTTTAGTGTTTGTCAATATTTTCTTTTGTTTCCAATCCCTCCAAAAAACATACTATATTTTATTTTAATTGTTGTAAAGTTTATTCATATTGAAATTTATATCGGAATTGGTCCCTATGATGTATAAAATATTAGATTTTAGTCGTTAAAAGTAAACACCAAAGTTTGTCAAAGAAAATACAAATTTTGCAGGACTAATAAAAACACCAAAAATTAAAAACAAATAATAGTATATCTGTAATGGCTAAAATAAATAAAGTAAAGATTTAAGATAAAAAAATGACTCCCTCTGTCCCTAATTTTTAAGCACCCTTTGAGAGGGAAAAAAAAGTCCTTAAATATAAGCTCTCTTTCAAATTTTAAGATGCATTTTTTTCCGAACATAACCTTAATTAATACTATCAATTTGTTTTGAAATTTGAAAAATCAGTATTTTTATTATATTTATGCATACATAAATTATACATATTAATTACATTTCAACTTTTCTTATAATGTCTTTGTCAAAAGCGTCATGATTGGAATTGGAACCCCGATACCTCCATTTGTGTGTGTGAGTTTATGATGATTTTGCTATCTCTTTTATCTACCAAAAAAAAAAAAACTTTTCTTATGATGTCTGAAAAATTGCAACAAGTGATTGATTATAAATAGGGATGGAGAGGATGTGTTTGCGGGAACTAAAAATATATTTAAACCGATAATTAATTTAGGAAAGAAAACATTAAATAGTATAAAAAACATCAAAAGCCAAATTAAGGAATAAATACACACATTCCATCTATCAGGGTCGAAATGCATGGGATCATTGAAGTTCTCTGGATCTGTATGAACATAACGAAGAAAGACAAGTATACTCCATCCCTTTGGTATCTTATAACCTACAAAAAATATTGTGGTTTATGATTACAAAATATTAGCTGTAAACTCCAGAGCTATTTGGGACACATAAACATACATTACATTTTTTATAAGCAAAGTTTATTGAAGTGCGAACAAGAGATATTCAAAACTCACTCCTAAATCTCAACACTTCTTATGTAAATATAATTTTTTATCAACTTACCAACCAATTTTCTTGTTCATTATCTCTTCTCCCCAAAGAAACTTTATTTGAATTTGTGAAATTTCATTAAAAAGATTCCTTGGAGCTATAAAAAGACAAGAAGAAAGGAAGTAAACTAAGCAAGACCGAGTTAATTAATAGAG
This sequence comes from Medicago truncatula, assembly GCF_003473485.1. Lineage (NCBI taxonomy): Eukaryota > Viridiplantae > Streptophyta > Magnoliopsida > Fabales > Fabaceae > Medicago > Medicago truncatula. The sequence continues at coordinate 10,490,720 of NC_053044.1, read as the reverse complement.
AGCTGCTAAATACAGCGAATTTGTTTTTCGCAAAATTTTTCGAGCGATGTATATGTCTTTTTTTTTTTTTGGTGACCAAGGTTTAAACTCCGAACCTTGCATATATTATACATTATCTCTATCAACTAAATTAAGTTCACGATGACATATGCCTTTGTTTTGAGAACGTGGAGTCATTTTCTTAACATTTTAAATAAATAATAAAAAGAAATTAAACAAACTGCTTTGTTGATGTAATTCCTGAATGTGTGGAAATCAGCCGGTAGTGGTGCTAACAAGTTAATTATACTGATTCGCGGAGATTCGGGATGATTTCCATTCGCGATATATAACATTTTTCTGATTAATATCACTCTTCCTCCGATAGACAAGTATAATGTCTATTCTTTGTCATAAAAGAAGTATAATGCTTATGAGAAGTGTTATTTGAACAACCAATTTGGACGGAAACTAATTTGTGCGACAACCATAAATTATAAAGAAAAGGAAGATATTTGCACGAAAATCAAAGCAATAGAGAAATAAAGTAAAAAATTATGTGAGAATGAGAGAGAAAGTTGTCACAAAAATTGTCACCAAATGAATGTTCAAGTATTATTTCTCAATGTTTATTTGGTGTTGCTTTCATAGGTTCTTACAAGTTTGAGAAATTTTATTTCCGTTGCGCATTGGTGTGTTATTGTTTTTAGGCATCATTTTTCACTTGAGGGGGAGATTGTTGTATAACAAATGTGGATTAGAAGTCTCACATTGCTTGAAAAAAATGGAGGTTGAACATTTTTATAAGTGAGAAAACTATCAATCTAAGCCTTAAGGTTTTGGGTTAAAGATGTGGTATCCAACTAACTTGTATGGTTGCTCTTGGCACACAATGTAGATGATCCACCTGACTCTTCATAATACAGCGTAGAACATGTCTAAGTCTCTTACCACTTAAACTAATTTATCGTTTGTTAAAAAAATCAAGTTCTCCTTGAAAAAATTTATATATATAAAAAACATGACTTTGTCTTTCTTAACCTAGTCGAAGTTGATGTTAAAGAGCCTCACATCAGACAAAAGATGACATGAACATGTGTTTATAAGTGTGGACAATCCTAATCTCACTACCGATTTTGTGGGGTTGTATTAGGCTCAACTACGATTTCTAAGATGGTATCAGAGCCTCTCCAAGATTCATTGGGCCACCTGCTATCAAGTTTGCGCTATCGAACCACCCACTATTTATGCCCACGAACTAAACTCAGTAGTGTTGGTTGTGAAGGATTGTGTTAAAGAATCCCACATTGGACAAAAGATTGTCTAAACATGAGTTTATAAGTAGGGACAATCATAACCTCACAAACTAGTTTTATGGGATTGTGTTAGACCCAACCACGATTTTTAAAAGTCTACTATGTTCACCCTATTATGCCTTTTCCTATATTTATTATAGCCTAATATGCCTTTAAATAAATTATCAAGTGCGAGAAGGCCTTAAAAAAGAGAGGTATGACCCAAACAAAATCTACTATTGGTAGGAGTAGCATCATGTTTTTCTATCCCTAATATCTAGGTATACCCTTCTTAGATAGAACAATTTGTGCGAGGCAGTAAAATAAAAGAAAAAGAGACAAAGATTAGTAACTTTCTCGAAAACTTTAACCGTGCACCTTTATAATCGACTTCATTTACAACTTTTCTGAAAACAAAAGACGAAACATTGGCCATTCTTATCACTTCTTCAACGACCTGTATACAATTATTAATATATGAAATAAATATAATTAACTAAGGTTTTACATTACATAAATATATACATATTTGACACTACCAAAAAAATATATATACATATTTGTTGAACTGGTGAAATACCTTGTTTGTGTATTTTAATTTGGAAACATCTTTAGCTGCAATAAAATCCCCTTGATTATCCTTTGTGAAGGCCATGTTCTCTTCCTGCAATTGCAAATAAAAAGTTAGACAAAGTTAAACCAAACAAATTGTGTTTGCATGTTAACAATTCGGATTCCTCGCAGTTTCCAAAATCTCCCATTCATGCGATCATCACTTCTACTACTTTTAAAATGAGTCATCCAAATTGGATGCTGTAAATTTCATGGTCGAAATCTTAGTTTTTTTAAAAAGTAATAAAATCTACTTAAAATCTGGACCGTCCGATTTTAATGCCGGGAATTTGATTTCCGAGTAAAAAAATGAAATTTTAAGTTTAGGCACTCTAAAAGTTACCAATAAAATTAGAGAAGAAATAGTATTTTTTAGTACATACCCTAAGCTTTTTTAGAACAATTGGATACTTAGCAAGAAGGTAAATAGCCCACATGGATGAAAGGGAAGTAGACATATATCCACCAATCACTAGAGAGACAATGTTGTCTACAACTTCTTTGTCACTCAATTTATCACCTTCACCATCTTCAATTTGCATCAACCCATCCATTAGATCACTTGTACTTTTCACCTTATTTTCATTCTTTCTTTTACCTAACTCCATCCAAAAAATGTCCTCAAGCTTTCTTCTACACTAAAATTTTAAGGAGTGTACATGTTTATTATAAAGTCCAAAATTAGTACTAAAGAATGTCAAGGAATTATAACTGAAGCAAACTTGTTGATAATTGAAATGGAAATTTAATTTATACATGAACCTTAAGAGCATGGTGGTATGCAAAACCAGGAATATTAAGTGGATAGGCTCGTAGTCCTGGAACCATGCCTTCATAGAGCTTATCCAAGGAATTTAAAAAAGGGCCTGGTTCCTTGCTTAAGAATAATTTCCCAATGTTGTCAAATGTGAGCTGCATTTAATATTTAATAATTTAGATCCATATGTGCTTAATGAGAAATTCCATGTTAATATATCATTGCATGGTAGAGATAAAATTAATACTATATTAGTTACATGATGTTTTTTTATCATTTTTTTCTTCAATTAACTGATTTAAAAATTGGTAGATGTATATGATTTTTTTTTTTTTTTCTGTTGGCATAGTGACCACCACATACTAATATACATCTAACAATTTTTAAATATTGCAGGGATTCTACACTATCATTGGTTAATGATCACTAAGGATGAATCGTTTGAGAGAACCCGAGTTCAATTTTTAGGTGAAATAATTTTTGATCATACTATTTTTACCTCACAGCTGGGCTCTAGATTACCAGAGCCCCTTTCTTCTGAAAATTAGGGGTTTAACGCCAAAAAAATAAAAAATAAACAAAGGGAGTATATCAACAATTAAATACCTTTTGGATTTCAACTTAACTTTGATTTTGCCCATTTGAGCCCAAGATTGAAGAGTAGTAACAATGCGAGCTTGGACAAAAGTAGCGATGCGGCTTAGGGACTTTGGCCGATTGATGGCATTGAGGACAAAGTTACGAACCCTCATATGGGCAATCCCATGGACAGCCATCATTGAAGTTCGACCTAGAAGTTCAACAGTAGACCATTCTTGTTTGAAATTATCGTCTGAAAATAGCACAAATTTGTTAACCGCTGGTGTGTATACTATGATAGATGGTACTCCAAAGAGGTGTGTTCTAAACATACCTACTCCATCGCCATATCTGTTTCAGAGATACATTTGGTTGATCACAAATTTAAATTTAAATAAAATACATTTTGATACACATAGATGAAAAATATTTTAGATTAGAAGATGGCTCTTGACAGGAGCTAAAACCTAAAACTTACTTGCGTCGTTTAGCGTTAATGAAGTCATCTGGGCGTCTAACAATTTTGAAATACCAAAGAAAGCTAAGCATTTCTCCAATGAAAGGGAGACCCATATGGCCAAGTGGTAACTTTGTGGCAGATTTTGAGCATTTGAACTTGAGAGGAACAATATACCAATACTCATTCCACCACCACAACACAAACCCAATCACTAGACCAAACCATCCTACATAAATTGCATCCATTAGTAAACTATATCTGATCTGTAATTCTATCTGTTATATATGTCATGAGTATCTTTATTGGAAACTTCTACGAGGTGTACCGGTACTCTTACTTTAAATATTTACAATTTAACGATTATTTAATGAAATAAAGAGTTATTTATCAATATTTATATTTTATAAGACATCATTTTATAAGAATAAACATCATTTCATTGTTTATAAGAATCATATTAAATTTTTAACATTTTCTCATAAAAAATAATAAATATTCTTTGTTATATGTAATAAAAATTCAAAAAATGTAAAATTTTATTTCGTTGACACTTTCAGTAACTAAGATCTAATTATTGTAATTGTAAATGATAGAAAACAATTCGTTTTCTTCTAAAAAAACAACCCGTTTCAATATAAATTTGATGATTTGGTGTACCGATACACTCAAATTTCAAATTTTTGAATGTACCATAGAATTTGCCATATTTTTATATTATATTAATAGTATTTGTTTCATTGTCTAAAAAAGATTCTTCATGGTTTATTCCTCCAAGGCTCCAACTTCTAGTTACTAGCAAACAAATACTAACCAATGTGCTCCATGTGACACAAAAGCAGATGGAACGAATAAATATCGTTATTGTGGTTTTCGATCCTTTAGGGTTTTCTTAGAATAAAAAAATCGAAAACAGAATAAAATTTATTTTTCTTACTTATTTTGTAGGATCTGAATGTACTGCAATTCTATTTAAACTTCTTATTTAAGATTCTAACTTTTTATTCAAGGATTCTCCAAGATAAACTAATAAACAACAATATCTGACAACCCTAAAAAACAGATATTTAACAACAAAACTTAACTAATTGAAACTGGGTCGAAACTTTAAACTCTGTTTAGATTGAAGGAACATAATGGAGTAGAATGGAACACAATGGAGTGGAGTGAAACATAGCGGAATGAAACATAATAGAGTGGAGTGGAAAAACGGAATGGAACAAAGACTTATGTTACTTTATATGTGGAACAAATTGATGGAAACCAAAACCAAAGGAACACAGTAATAATCACGAACCAAAGGAACGCACAATATTGTTTAACCAGTTCGGTCCAATAATTGACTACTCTGGAGGGGGGAGAAACTCTCTGTTCCACTAATCAATTGAGCAACTTTACACATATTTCAAAGGAATTACAAGAATCAGTCTTCAAACATATTTCTACTATTTTCTCGAATCTCTACTTGTGGCAAAGAGACTTAATTTGTTTAGTATTCTACAAGGTGAATCCAAGGATGATTCTCCCAACCTTAAATTTCTTACCATTTGAAAGTCTAAGAGTTCTACCTAAACCCTAGTTTGAGTAATGGCTGCAAAACCCTTGTTTTTCCACCTCTACTAACCCTAAACCCGAGCTGACTATTTATAGGGTTCAACGAACCCTTAAAACTTGTCGACCAAAAAGACAGAAAACTAGGGCTATGTATTCTAGTTGAGTTGTTGAAAAATCTATATCTGATTGTTGATTTGTCTTCCAAGTAACCACTGTTCCAAACAATGTAAACACAAAACATAACAAAGATTTTCTAGTGTCTATATTTCCTACATAGTCTACATCTACATATCCCTCCAAAGCATCACAGTTTTTTACGGTCGCTGAATTTTGGTTTTGGATTTGTGTTTTTTAACTTGATGATGAATTATCGATTTTGGATTTGAATTCTAAATTTTGAAGAAGATGAATATGAGGAACCACATGAATTGTTGATAAATTTGATGATCAAGGGTTGATGATGAAGGGTTTAGATGAAGATTTGGGTTGAAGTGATGAATATTTTGGCTGGGGTTGATGAAGATATGGGGTGATGATGATGAATATAAAGGTTTGAAAGTTTGAAGATGAAGATGAAGATGAATGTTTGAAGGATAAAGACGAGTAAAAGGAAAAAAAAATATTTGTTTTCTTTTAATTTTTACATAAATTTATTTAATAATACAAATGACATGTGTAAATAAAATAAAGATGAAATAATTAAAAATGTTGGTTTAGCGCGCTACATAAGCTCACTTACCTAGTCATATAACATCAAGAGTGAAAACAAAAGAATCTTCTAATGGCGAGGTGGAATATCCAAGTTTTATTTTTAAGGGGATAAATCAAAAGTCGCTCAAATGGCGGGGGGAAACATTATTTATCTCAATAATCTATCTATTGTTTGATGGATGGATTGAGTGGATTTTATACTTAATGGATCAGATGAATATGAACTTGATGGATCAAATTGTCACTCCTAATTTACACAGGAATCCAAATGTCTACGTTCATATTCATAGGAAAAAGGTTCAGAGCAATATCAGCAACTAACAAACGTCACGGTTTAAAGCTAGCATTTTCTTAGTCTACAATCTAAGAAATGGAAAACGGTTCAAATTGGCTTAGATGTAACTGAACACAATCCAATTTTCATGATTTTTTCTTCACAATCTGCTGAACTTGACCTCGACCCCATCAACCGGAGCAGGATGTGAAAGATAAACTATATCTGCGTTTGGATTAATAAGCTCCCACCTGCATTAAATTGATAAATATATATAATAAAAATTAGATAGTAGCTCAAAATTATGCCGAGATTATGTTTTAGAAAAAATTAGTTCGGTTTGGTTCAGTTTTCATCCCAAACCAAAACCCCCACCCTTAATTAAAAGGTTTAAATGTGTCATTGGTCCCTGCACTTTCATCAGATTTTGGCATTGATCCCTGCACTTTTTTTTGTTTGACATTGGTCCCTGCACTTTGTAAAAATATTGGTATTGGTCCCTCTGTTAATTTTTCTGTTAAAAAAAAATAATACAAAACCAACGGAGTGCCACGTGGCCCCATCATTTCACGCCATGTGGCACCAATATCAATAGTTTTACAAAGTGCATGGACCAATACCAATATTTTTACAAAGTCCAGAGACCAATACCAATAGTTTTGTGTTTTTTTTTTAACAGAAAGTTAATAGATGGACCAATACTAATATTTTTACAAAGTGCAGGGACCAATTCCAAACAAAAAAAAAGTGTAGTGACCAATGCCAAAATCTGATGAAAGTGCAAGGATTAAAGACATATTTAAACCTAATTAAAATAACAAAACCACAATGTAGTCATCCTACCTTGTTATCAGAGTTAAAAAACCAAAAACATGTTAGTATATACCAAATACTATGATAGAACATTACTTGTATCCTATGGACAAATGATGAAGTAGAAGTGCAAGTTGAATTCTCGCAAGCATGTTTCCAGGGCATAATCTCTGTCCAGCTCCAAAAACTTGGTATGTTCCAGACATTGCTGGCTCCTAAGAATTTTTATACTATAAAATTGGCACTTATTGTCTTGATAAAATAATTATCAATTTAGAAAATAAAAAAATTAACTTGAATAAAAATTATTGAAACCTAAATTAAGAAAGAGTTTTCATACGTACGTTCCATCTATCAGGGTTGAAATACATGGGATCCTTAAAATTCTCTGGGTCTGTATGAAGATAACGAAGCAAGACAATTACATTCCATCCCTTTGGTATCTTATAACCTACAAAAAAATAATATTGTGTTTTCATGATCACGAAATTAGTTGTAAACTCCATAGCTGTGAGAATATCTAATGTCGTCCACATATCAAGTTTATGTCATGCCAGATTTATTGACCAAACAATCATGTTAACACTTACTAAAAAAAATCATGTAAACACATTAGTGTAAAGAGATATATTCATTCTGACATGTCTGGAATATGATATATAGAAAAATATTCAACATAGATTTTACTTTGATATAAGCAGCGGCGGAGCTAGAATTATTATAAAATCTGGGCAAAAAAAATTACAACACGTTTATAGGAGTTTACATAAGAAATTGTAAGCAAATAATCAAAAAATCTAAAGAAACTGTCCAATTTATAGAGATTTATATAAAGAATTCAGAGGGATTTACATAAGAAATTGCAAAAAAATCGGCCGAAGCCCGGACAACTGCCTTAGGCTCGCCGGGCCTTAAAACCGCCCCTGGATATAAGTATGTTTGAATATTCCAGAATTCAAAATATAGGGATGTGAGGAATTATAGAAGGTTTTTCATTTTGCCTTCGTATTTCATAAAATAAGACGAAATTTGAGTTTTAATATTTTGACCACCAAAATATAGATAAGAGGGAAAAAAAATTATAGGGATTTATCATTTCTATTTTCAGTAGTTTTTTTTTTTTAATAGTAGCTTTTGAAAAATATGTTTTTTTAAGGGAAAAATATTATTTTTTTCTTTTTGTGGTTATTACTATTGCAGCTAATTATTTTTGTTTTTTTAACGAATTATTTTTGTTTTTAACGAAAATTAAATTTAGAATTATCATTAAAGTTTGTTTTTTTTTTTTTTTTACGGATTATCTTTATAGTTTTAGCAATTACTTGATACACAAACCATTAATTAAATATAAATGATATTGGAACACACAAATAAGTCACATGATCTTTTTGTCTTTTAAATTAAGGGTATTTTGGTAAAACATGTTGCCCATTTCTTCCACCTCTCTCACCGTATGTCCTTACCGGGATTGGTTATGGTGCATAAGGAAATCTTTATGCACCGTGCATAAATCCCAACATAATTGCTTCCTACACCCCAAAGTGAGCCAAAACCATTTTTGTTCAAAATGAAAGAAATCTGATGGTTGTGATGTGTTTATGCACGGTGCATAAGGAAATGGCTTATGCACCATAACTTTTGCCGTCCTTACCCTCTGTCCACCACACCATCCGACCTGTTCATCATCCTTGCCACCGCCATCTTTCACCATCCGCTCTCATCACACCCTCCGACCTCCGTCCATCCCTTCAACCTCCGACCATCATCCTACATGCTTCTCTATCGCGATGGACGTAGGGTGGTGGACGGGGTGGCTACAGCGTTGGAGAGAGAGAGAGAGAGAGAGAGAGAGAGAGAGAGAGAGAGAGAGAGAGAGAGAGAGAGAGAGAGAGAGAGAGAGAGAGAGAGAGAGAGAGAGAGAGAGAGAGAGAGAGAGAGAGAGAGAGAGAGAGAGGAGAGAGAGAGAGAGAGAGAGAGAGAGAGAGAGAGAGAGAGAGAGAGAGAGAGAGAGAGAGAGAGAGAGAGAGAGAGAGAGAGAGAGAGAGAGAGAGAGAGAGAGAGAGAGAGAGAGAGAGAGAGAGAGAGAGAGAGAGAGAGAGAGAGAGAGAGAGAGAGAGAGAGAGAGAGAGAGAGAGAGAGAGAGAGAGAGAGAGAGAGAGAGAGCATAATAAATATTTGGAGTTCAAATCTTAGACACTTAACTTATTCAGCTTTAAAAACTGAATTTCTATCTTACTAGATTACTTGACAGCAAAAAAAAAGGATAATATTAGAAGATTGAAATGAAGGTTTATAATGACAGAAAAAGAGATAATTATTTATTTTCTTGCAAAAGAAAAATAGAGACAAAATTCTGTAACTTTCTTAAGATCGGCAACCAATTCAATGTACCTTTATAATCGACTTCATTTGCAGCTTTCCTGAAAACAAAAGCCGCAACATTGGCCATTCTTATCACCTCATCAACGACCTTATTTGTGTATTTTAAATTCAAAACATCTTTAGCTGTAATTAAATCCCCTAAACTTCCCTTTGTGAAAGCGATGTTCTCTTCCTACAATTGCAAACAAAAAGGGGATAGTTGAATCAAACAAGTTGTTGTAGATGAGACGATGCAGAGCTTCAAGATTGGATACAATTTTATTGTTTTTATTTCTAATTTCCCGTTAATTCAAATTATTATTTTTTATTATAAGGTCGATGCAACAATTATACTCGTAGTGTTGTTCAAGTAATCTAGTGTATGGAGCTCGTACAATTTAAATATGAATAAGTAGAGTGTCTGAGATTCAAATATTGAACTCTGCGTATATTATGCATTGTCCTTATCAATTGAGTTGAGTTCACAGAAACGATTATTCTCGCAATGTTGTTGTAGAAGTGCAATTTAAAATCATGAATGGAATGTAAGACAAAGTTTTAGTATACCCTCAATTTTGTTAGCACAATTGGATACTTAGCAAGAAGGTAAATAGCCCAAGTTGATGCAAGGGAAGTAGGGATATATCCAGCAGCCACTAGAGAGACAATGTTGTCTACAACTTCTTTGTCACTCAATTTATCACCTTCACCATCTTCAATTTGCATCAACCCATCCATTAGATCACTTGTTTCAACCTTATTTTCAGCTTTTCTTTTCTCTAATTCCATCCAAAAGATGTCCTCCAACTTTCTTCTACACTGAAATTTTGAGTATACCGGTTAATTAATTATGGAAGTTCAATCACACTACTAAGAAAAATATAAATTAGTTAGAAATTTAAAGAAAGAAAACGTGAAATCTCTAATTTCGTCACTAAATTATGTGAGGAAATAATTGGAGAGTGATTTCATTTTTCCACCACTAGCTAGTTTAAGTTATTATATTTTTTTTTTCTTTAAGTATTCTAGTGGCTGGAACTCACATTCTAAATGCAGAGAAGTGGGGTGTCTGGAATTTGAACCCCAGTCCCTGCATATATTATGCAATGTTCCGATCAATTGAGTTAAGCTCACGGGAACAAATTACTATATTTTTAGCGGTGAATATTATAGAATCAAGAAATTAATTGAAGCAAACTTTGTCTTCTAACCTGAAGAGCATGGTGGTATGCAAAACCAGGAATGTTAAGTGGATAGGCTCTCACACCTGGAAGCAAGCCTTGATAGAGCTTATCCAAGGAATTTAGAAAAGGGCCTGGCTCCTTGCCCATAAATAATTTCCCAATGTTCTCAAATGACAGCTGCATATAATATTTAATAATTTAGATTCCTAAGTGCTTAATGAGAAATTCCACATAATATATCATTCCATGGTTGAGATAAAGTTTAAACTATATGAATTGATGATTTGATGAAATTAGAACAAAGGTATGATATTAAAATATGAGAGTTTGGGTCTAGGAAAGACAACAAGGAATCATCTTAGTTAGTTTTACGATTGTTACATGTATAACAAGCTAAGTACATAATTAGTTACGATGTAATCAAAGTAGTTAAATACCTTTTGGGTTTCAAACTTGGCTTTAATTTTACCTATTTGTGCCCAAGATTGAAGAGCATTGACTATGCGAGGTTGAACAAGAGTAGCAATGCGGCTTAGGGCATCAGGCCGATTGATGGCATTGGTGACAAAGTTTCGGGCCCGTGTATGGGCTTTCCCATGGACAGACCCCAATGAAGTTCGACCCATAAGTTCAACTGTGGGACATTCTTGTTTGAACTTATCGTCTGAAAATAGCACAAATTTATTAACAGTTGGAGTGTATACTATGATAGATGGTGCTCCAAAGAGGTGTGTCCTAAACATTCCTACCCCGTCGCCATATCTGTGTCATTGTTAACCAATAAACATGTGTCATGGCAACAATGAATATATAATAACAAATGTATTAAAATTGAAAATGTCTAGTGTTGTGAATCCAAACAAAACAAAGTAGAACAAATCACAACAGTAACCAAACTAAACGTCCAAGAAAATAAATATTCAACACATTCAAACCAAATACAAGAGATAAAGAGGGTAGGCATAATTTTTGGTTGAGTCCGAGACTGCTATGAACAATATACACATGTAAAGGCCAAAATGATTGTTTACCGTATATATTTCTAATGTCTAAATAACATTTCTCAAAACATAAAATTTATTGTCTCTTGTGAACATGATCCAGTTGGCAGGGACATGCAGTATTATATGCAGGGGTTGGAGTTCGAACCACTAGACACCTCACTTATTCACTTTAAAAAAAGGTGAATTCTAATCACTAAACTACTTAAAAAAAATAAAAATAAAAACTTACTTGCGTCGTTTAACATTAATGAAGTCATCTGGGCGTCTAACAATTTTGAAGTACCAAAGAAATCTAATTGTTTCTCCAATGAAAGGTAAACCCATATGACCAGGTGGCAACTTTGTAGCAGATTTTAAGCATTTGAATTTAAGAGGAATAACATACCAACACTCATTCCAGCACCACAACACAAACCCAATCATTAATCCCAACCACCCTATATAAATTGCATCCATTGAAAACTTTATCACTAGATCTAATTCTCACTATGTTAGCTAAATTTATATGTTATGGGTATCTTTAAATTTATAATAGTACTTGTGTTTTGTAGGTAAGATTCTTCATCGTTTATTCCTCCAACTTTCGGTTACTAGCAAACAAATGTTGGAACCAACAATGGAACAAATAAATATCATTATTGTATTTTTAATCTTTTTTTTTTTTTAAAAAAAGAATAAAATTAATGTTGGTTTAACTGCAATTTAAGCATTGTTTGGGAGTTTGGAAGGAAGGGCTTAGGGGGTGGGATGATAAAAGAATTTGTATACCTTTTGAATTAGGTTGATGAATGATGAGAGAAGATAACTAACTACCCTCATTCCGTCTAGCTTTAGGTTTTCACAATGTTGTTCATTATACTTAACCGTCTGATGGAATGACGTTTAAATAGCTAAACGGCTGAAGGTAGAGACCTCTCATTGGACTTAGCTAAATGGTTCAATCCATCACGGTCCATTTAGAAAGAATAGCTCAATCACACATATTCATCAACTAATTAGTGTTTAACACAATAGATCATAATTTATAATATAATATTAACTTATAATAATTGATTATTGTCAATCCATAATTGATTACCAATGCGCAATTCTTTCTTCTTATGTGGCACGATTACCAATGCATTCTATCCCATTATGCATCATAATTCTTCCCATCAAGAATTATAAGATTTGCAGGGAAGTTTATGTTCGTGTGTGTCGCTATTGATATCAGATGTTGGTGCAACTCACTTTTTCACCTCACAGATGTTGGTGTAATTAACTTTACACATTCATTCACACACTTGATATACCTGTTATCAGAGAAGAAGAACAAAAATTACATAAAATATGAAAGTTGTTTGAGAGAGAGATAGACATGAAAGCACTCTTGCAGAATTTCTCAATTGATCACTTCATTTGAAATTTTTAAAACGTAAGAGATCAACTTGAAAACTAAAATAAACATAAGAGATCAAACATGTAATTAAGCCTATAATTCATAGTTTTAAAACTCAGCTCGGTGATCGATTCGGTGAGGTTACTGGGTCACTGAGTCATTGGTCAAACCGCATCACTGAACTGGATTAAACCGATTGACTCGGTATTCAACTCGGCGTTTATAAATAATATTGTTTATTATTAAACTAGACTAAACCTTTTGTCAAAAAAAAAAAAAAACTAGACTAAACCTGATGAATCAATGTCTATTATTTTTAAAAACCTAAAAATGTCACAAATATTTATTTACATTTTAATAAAACAAAACACATAAAAGTCACCTTGCATATATTTTTTTAAGCAAAAATCCACCTTGCATATAGTAGTATGTTTTGATTAGATGCACATTTTATTTTATTTTTTCCAAATGAGATTCACATTATTTTAGAATTAATCCTATCCCAAAAAAAAAAATATAGTATAGAGTTAAAAAAATTAAAATAGCAGTAATTACTAATTGTACACGGCAGAGACTTCTATTACTTCTTGAATTTTTAAAGAATAGTCAATATGTTTGGTTACAATTCCAAGAAATACACACCATTGTAAACAATAATCTCTCCAACTAGTTTACATTAAAAAAAAAATCATCAAACACTTTCCCCATCTCTTTCTATCCTTTCCGCATGCGACCTTTCCCTTTCATATTCTACTTTTTTTTCTTCTTCTTCTTCTTCTTCTTCTACATCAATATGTATTATTATCATGTCAAAGATGCAATTAAAATAGTGAAAGCATAAACCACTTAAGATGAAGATGTTTTCAAGTATCAAAACGTTTCTCCGTCCATCGTTTTCTTCTGTTCTTCCGCTTCTTTTTCCCTTCAATCACTGACCCGGTCCGGTTCAAAAAACCGGCGAGTCACCAGTTTTTACCGGTTTTGGCCGGGTCATTCCGGTTCACGCCGGTTTAAAAGCATGGCCGATCCGTTACCTAGCTCGAACCACTTACCCCTCCGGTTCTTGGTCCAACCGGTTCGACCGGCCGGTCCGAGCCAGTTTTTAAAACTATGCTATAATTTATACATAAGTGGATGACAAACAAATTACACCTTGCGCCGCTAATTATTTTTGAATGAAAAAACTAAGTCTCTTAAATACAACATTAGTAGACCTATGAGACACCACATTGCAATAACAAAATAAATATTCTCATTTGTTTGACTTATTAAGACAAATTAAGAATGAAAAAATAATAGCATTTGTAAACAAATAATATTTGATTTTATGTTGGTATTTTAAATTGAAACACAAATTACACAAGTGATAATACATTAAGTGTAATAGGAATCCTAAGAGACACGCATGTAAGTCTCCATCTAGTAGATACTAGTCATAAGCAAAATATAACAAACATAAAGGTTTAAAATTAGCATTTTCATTGTTTACAATTCTACATGTAGTAAGAGAAAACAGTAACTTATAGGTAATGAGCACAGTCCATTTTTTCATGGTTTTTTCTTCACAATTTGCTGAACTTGACCTCAACCCCATCAACAGGAGCAGGATGTGAAAGATAAATTATATCTGCATTTGGATTAATAAGCTCCCACCTGCATTAAGTTCATATAAATAAATAAAAAAATTATACCCTACCTTAAAGTATCCTACATTGAGCAAAGAATACAGTGATATTTCAGAAATATATGATGGTCTAGTTATCCAAGTTTGTTAAAGTTAAAAACCATAAATGTTAATTATATCAAAATACTATGATCAAACATTACTTGTATCCTATGGACAAATGATGAAGTAGAAGTGCAAGTTGAATTCTTGCAAGTGTGTTTCCAGGGCATAGTCTTTGTCCACCGCCAAAAGGTTGGTATGTTCCAGGCTTTGCTGGTTCCTAAGAATTTATATATAAAATTGTCACTTAGTATATTTGTCTTGACAAAAAAAAATATAGGAAAAAATATTAACTAGCATATAAAACATTGAAACGTAATCAAATATGTCCACTCTAATGATTAATAAACTTTAGATAAAAACGAATCGTAAAAAAAATTGAGATCACATCCTAACTAAACATTAATCATTTGCTAGATTTTGTATATTTTTTTGTCAAACTCCGAATTATGAAAGTATTTTTCTTAATTGAAAATGGGTCGGAGATTTAAGACAAATTTTTTTATTGAAATCCAGGTTAAGGAAGAATCATGATACGTACATTCCATCTATCAGGATTGAAATTCATGGGATCCTTAAAATTCTTTGAATCTGTATGAAGATAACGAAGGAGGAGAATTACATTCCATCCCTTTGGTATCTTATAACCTACAAAAAATATTGTGGTTTTGTGATCGTCAGACATTAGTTTTATCATCAAATATCAGTTATAAAATCCACATACATACATATATATATATATATATATATATATATATATATATATATATATATATATATATAGACACACACTGCTACAGACCAGTAAAAATGACATTAATGATATACTCGCTATTAATCAACTCTTATATTTGGACATCTATAAATTTTATATTCTTATTTAAAATAGGAGTATTGTATTCTCTTTATCTCTATCTTCCAATAAAATCACTAATTGTGGGGTCCAACTATTGCCACGCCGCCAACATACATTTGACAAAATGAAAGGTTGCATGTGATGACAAGTAGCAAGGTGTATGGTGTACAAATAGTGTAGTGTATGAGTAACACGTGTTATGATGCATGTATTGCAAGAGATACATGGTGTGGTGCATGTGTTGCAACTGACACTTGGTGTTTTGCATGAAAGGAAAATAACAAGTGTCTTCATGCATGTGAGGCAACTTTGGCTTGCTCAAAAGATAAAAGTGATCCGCATAGCTAGAGTTTTTTTGTGAGAAAATAGTGAGCCAATTTGTGAGAGTGTTCCTTACAAATTGAGAGATAAATTGTAGTGAGATCCACCTAAGGGTGGAGTAGTTGTATTCTCGTTATCATTAGAGTGGAAGTTTAAGAGGCCCAAGGGTCCCGTAGTTTTTCCTTACTCACATTGAAAAGGTTTTCCACCCTAAAATTTTGTTGTGTTATTTTACGTTTTCGCTAAAGTGTCTATTTTGAGTTCACGAAGGAGGGAGATTATGGAGGTCTATCACATCTATCATATTCGTCTCTTTCTTTTTCTCACATTGTGTTATTGGGGTGCTTGGATGTTCACCACACATTTTCCAATACGAATTGGCTCTTCTACATATTAGTGCATTATCCACTATCATAAATGTAAAGTGGAATATATTGAATTGGAAATGATAAAAGTAATATTAATTAGAGTTATAAAAGGAAAAAAGTAATTAATATTTAATTAAAAAGTGAAATGGTTTAGTTATTTTGAAACACTTTTTTTTGCAAATTGTTCAGTTATTATGGGACGGAGGGAGTACAATATAGATAGATATTTGGTATAAAAAAAAGGGTTAATAGACCAAACAAAAACCAATATTATTTTTTTTTTCAATAAATTTTCTAAAAATTTTACAGGAAAAAAAATCATAAATGACCTATATTACAGAGGATAAAGACTTATTAACCTTAAAAAAATCATTTGACAAAAAAAAGAATGGGACAAGGGAGTAGTAAATTTCTCAAAAACTGCAACCATGTACCTTTATAATCAACTTCAGTGTCAACTTTTCTGAAAGCACAAGCTGCAATATTGGCCATTCTTATCACTTCTTCAACGACCTGTGTTCAAATTAATTTAATAACCTATATAAATATGTATATTTGTGTTTATATTTATACAAAAAACCTTAACCAATGAAAGACCTTGTTTGTGTATTTTAAATTCGAAACATCTTTAGGTGTAATAAAATCCTCAGGACTTCCCTTTCTGAAAGCCATGTTCTCTTCCTGCAATTGTTAACATAAAGTTAAACTTAACAACCTGTGTAAGACCGATTTAAAGGTAAGACTGCTAAAGTTCTCGTTTTAGGTCTATCAATAAAAAAATTATTTTTATTGGATTTTATAAACGAAACAAGGTTTCATATGCAGATAAGAAATGTCTCATATATTAAAATTTGTTTTGGACCTTATTTACTATTAAAAATTATTGGACCGACACTTAGACAAATACAAATTATCAACGAAAAATTATATATATTACCCTAAGCTTTTTTAGCACAATTGGATACTTAGCAAGAAGGTATATAGCCCAAGTAGATGCAAGGGAAGTTGATATATATCCAGCAGCTACTAGAGAGACAATGTTGTCTACAACTTCTTTGTCACTCAATTTGTCACCATCATCATCTTCAATTTGCATCAACCCATCCATTAGATCAATTGTTTCCACCTTATCTTTATTCTTTCTGTTATCTAATTCCATCCCGAAAAAGTCATCAAGCTTTCTTCTACACTGAAATTTTAAGTACATGTGTTATAATTATAATAAGGTCATGCTAACGGGTGCCCCTGAAACACCAGTTAAAGAAACAAAAAATAATATTTTCATAGATTCAAGGAGTTAATTGAAGCAAAACTTGTTGATAATTAATGGAATGGGAGTTTAATCGAACCTGAAGAGCATGGTGGTATGCAAAACCAGGAATGTTAATTGGATAGGCTCTCACTCCTAGAAGCAAGTCTTGATAGAGTTTATCCAAGGAATTTAGAAAAGGGCCTGGCTCTTTGCTAAAGAATAATTTCCCAATGTTCTCAAATGTCATCTACATTTAATATTTCATAAATCATAATGGTTTAGTTTATTAGTTTAAGCTCCATGAGTGCTTAATGAAAAATTCCACATGAATATATACTGTCATGGTTGTGATGAAATTTAAAGTATGCTTCCTTAGTTTCATCTGAACCAAATTTGAAGACGACAAATAATTGAACCATTAAACTAAAAACAAAAAATAATTTATTTATAACGATAAAAAATTTGTTTAACTCTACAAATAAATACCTTTTGAGTTTCAAACCGAGCTTTGATTTTACCCATTTGTGCCCAAGATTGAAGAGCAGCAACCATACGAGGTTGAACAAGAGTAGCAATTCGGTTTAGGGCCTCGGGTCGATTGATGGCATTGGTGACAAAGTTGCGGACCCGCATATGGGCTTTTCCATGGACAGCCACTATTGAATTTCGGCCCATAAGTTCAATGGTAGGCCATTCTGCTTTGAATTTGTCCTCGGAATGTAGCACAAATTTGTGAATTGTTGGAGTGTATACAATAATGGATGGTGTCCCAAAAAGGTGTGTTCTAAACATACCTACTTCATCACCATATCTGATTCATTGTTAATCAACAATCATGTATCATTATGACAATGATTATGAAGTTAAGTTGACAATATTGAAAAATCAATTTGAAACTAGGTGAATAATATCATAGATGCATTTGATACTATATTCAAACATGTATAATTTGAATAACGCTTTGCAATTTTATTTTTTTGAAGCAGTTGGGTGCAGATGGAGACCCTATGCAAGACCCTAGATATATTAAAATAAAAAGAGAATACAAACTATTGTGGGACATTAACAAAACCCATTCAAGCCACAAAATCAACCCAAATGGGTATAGATAATGTCCAAATGCAAAAGTGGGTTAAAAGAAACAAATGCAAACGCACACACAACACAAACGCTATCCATCAAGTCCGTGTACGAGCTCGGAATCAAATAGAAAAAAATTGTTATGTGAGCCTTCACATTTCAAAATGGCGAATGAATCAACCGCCAACGCGGTTAGATTCACGTTCCACAACCCCCTACGACTATCACGGCAGGCATCACATGCCTTGTAATTGTCTAAACAATTTTAATATATTGATATTGTGAACACTAGGTCAATACAAGCCTACAATTTTACGAACCAACTTAAATGTTACTCTAATAATGATATTGATGAATCCTTAGAAATATTTTATTTTAATTTTTAACCACTCCATACAAATAATTTTTAAATTTACCTCGTCATCATTTCTCGTTATATGTGTAAGTCTTGGAAGAAGAAAAAAAATGATCGTAGTATCTAGAATTTAGGTTGCAGATAACTCAAGTCTAAAAATTAATTATTCTACTCATAATTCAAACTCAAATTATTCTAAATGATTCGTCTTAACTGGGTTTCATTAATCAATTGAGTGCAATCATTTGCCTCAATTGTGAGAGAATATGATAAAACAACTTTATTTTTCTACTTGTGTTATTCGTTTTGTTTTTCTACATAAAAATAAGTTAAATAAGAATCCTACTAATTAAAACTAATATATTCAAAAAGAAGAAACTAAACCATTATAATACTTGACTATGGTAACATCATTAAATAAATTTTACCTATAAAATTAATTACTATTATTTAAATTGAGATATGTTAAGATTGATGCCTTATGCATTTGTAAAATATTATATGAAAATAATAAACATTTTATTATTTACTATTGTTAAAATTATATAAAAAAAAGACACAAATAATTAATCAATTCATTAAATAAATATCAATCAATGGTTGGATAGATTATTCAAGAAAATGGTTGTTCCTATATATCTTGATCATTCTTATTTTTTATTATAAGATGGCCTTTGAGAAGTGTCTAAAATTAACTTACTTGTGTCTCTTGGCATTAATGAAGTCATCTGGTCGTCTAACAATTTTGAAATACCAAAGAAAACTAATCATTTCTCCAATAAAAGGGAGACCCATATGACCAGGTGGTAACTTTGTAGCAGATTTTGAGCATTTGAACTTGAGAGGAATAATATACCAATATTCATTCCACCACCACAACACAAACCCAATCACTAAACCTAACCACCCAAAATAAATTGCATCCATTGTAAACTTCGTCACTAGATCTATGTAACTCTTACTTTGTTGCTGTATTTACATGCATGTCGTATGGGTATATTTATATTAGTTTACTCCTTTCAATTTGTTGGTATGATTCTTAATCGTTTATTCCTTCATTTCTAGTTACTAGCAAACAAATATTGGATATTGATTGAACCAACTTACTGCATTTGACAAAAAAACAAAAATCTAATTCTATTTTATTCACAATAATGCTTTTGATCCTTAGGGATATTCTCTGTCTGATAAAAAAAATTGCAATTTGACACAAAATAGAAATTTAGTTTTCCTTTAAGATTTCTCTTGCTTGTTCTTTTGTGTGTTTCAAAAAATAGAAATTATGTCTGATACACATAATTTCACTACAACAAGCAATAATTATGAAGCCATTAAGAAACTATCTAAAACCAACTGCAACCAATTTGACCATCTTTTGTTCAACATTTTTATTCTCCAAAGAAAGCTTTATTTCTCATAAAACTCGGTAGCTGGCTTCTTCAATTCATTTATCGGATTGCAAGTAGAACTGTTTTATTTTTTTTAGGGTTAATTAAGTTTTTAGTCCCTATAAATATTTACAGTTTTGTTTTTAGTCCCTATAAAATAAAATCACACTTTTTAGTCCCTGTAACATTTTCCTTAAGCATTTTAGGGACTAAAAATGCTAATGGAAAATTTTTATAGGGACTAAAAATGCTTATGAAAAATTTTATAAGGACTAAAAATGTTGATGGAAAATTTTATAAGGACTAAAAAGTGTGATTTTATTTTGTGGGGACTAAAAACAAAATTCTGAATATTTATAGGGACTAAAAACTTAATTAACCCTATTTTTTACAACAAAATCAACTAATATCATTCATCAAAAGTTCCTTAAAAAAAAAAAAACATTAATCAAAAGTGTCTCAATATAAGTAGGAGATAAAAATAAAACCTTGTGACAAGCCCATGAAATTAGTAGAACTAATTATAATTTTTCTTTAAAAAGTGGCATGCAGAATATTAACAAAATAAACACTTTATTTGAACCAATTTTCAAGAATAATTTCATAAGGACCGTTGATTTTTTTTTTTTTTTGCGGTGTCTAGAGTTCAAACCTCAGACCTTGCATATACTATATATTATCTCCATTAACTGAGTTAAGCTCACGACGACTATTCAAACAAATATCAAATAAAAACTAATTTCCCTCAAAAATCAAACATAGATAACTCAGATAAAAACATAGATAAATCATGCTAGCGTAAACCTATTAATTTCGTTTTTTTTTTTACCAAACTTCAATCACTAGAATGATATTGAATCAGACATGTGTTTACACACTTAATCCAAATGTCAATGTACAATATCATAAAAGAAAATTATTCAGAACAATAGTAGCAGCCGACAAACATCAAGATTTAAATTAAGCTAGCATTCTCGTAGTCTAACACTCTTAAGAAATGGAAAACGGTTCAAACTGGCTTAGATGTGTGAATGAATACAATCCAATTTTCATGATTTTTTCTTCACAATTTGCTGAACCTGACCTCAACCCCATCAACCGGAACAGCATGTGAAAGATAAATTATATATATTTGCGTTTGGATTAATAAGCTCCCACCTGCATTAAATTGATAAATATATATAATAAAAATTAGATCATAGCTCAAAGGATCCTACCTTTGAGTCTCATAAAATATAATCTCATGTAAAGAAGAATATCCCTTAAAATAGTCCTTAAATGTGTTAAAATTATAATGTCTTTATATGCATCTTTTGTTGGTTAGTTTGATCATCAAACATGTTTTATTTAGTTTGATGTTCAAATGTGTTTTCTACTAATCAACTTGATCCGTGAAATTTATAATCGAGGACACATAGACTCGAGTGGTTTTTGGAATTGGGTTAATAGTTAATTTGGTCCCTGAATGTGTAGCAAGTAGTCAAAATAGTCCTTCAATATATCAAAATTTTAAAATATATAGTTCCTGATTGTCCACTTTGTTAGTCAAAATAGTCCCTAAAGCTTAAATAATCCCTTAATACTCACAATAACTATTTTGATATAGGGACTAAAAAGACAATAAGTAAGTATGTATAAGGACTAATATGACAATAATAAGTCTATTGAAGGACTAATATGACAATATTAATGAAATATTTTAATAACAATGACTATTTTGACTAATAAACTACACAATCAGGAACTATTTTGCAATTTCGACACATTGAGGGACTATTATAACTACTCGTCACTCATTCAGGGATCAAAGTGACTATTTCCCCTTTAGAATTTAAACACACCTATGGACTATATCAATAGGGTCTCAAACATTAAAAATAACAAAATGACGGTTTAGCCAGTAGCCATCCTACCTTGTTATCAAAGTTAAAACCAAAAACATGTTACAATCTCTTTTTTATATATATGAAAAAGATGAGTTAGTAAAAATTGATGTATTTAGTAAAAAAAAATAATGCAAACACATCAACTTTCGTTGACACAACTTCTTACTTATATGTCATTAACAGGGGTCATTGCAATTAAGGTAAATTCTAATCTATGGCCACAAGATATAATTATAATTGGAAAGTTACTATATTAAATTTTATGGCTAACTAGGGAGAATTCCTATAATATATATGGAGATTATTCTAGCTATGTGAGGCGCTATTAAATCTTAAGGATCATAATTTATCAACATAAACTAAATTACACTAAAAGGGCCTATTAAGTCATTTATGCTACATTGACTAGTAGTACACAATAAATTCTTAGCAAATGTATTAAATTAGCCTTTCCTAGTGACTAAATAGGTATTATTAAAACAATAAAGGGTACTAAATGTATGATAAGGTCTTTTTAGTTAGCTAATTAGATTGTATTTATTGAACTATTTAAATATGTAATCTCAATTTATCCTTAAATTCTGTACCACATAAACTATCATAGAACATTAATGAAATGAAATCACATGAACATAAACCGCTTCCATAAACCACATTTGTCATTTATTTTATAATCTACAAATAAAAATACAAATGGGGGATAATCATAGTTTATAATTTATACATATAATTCCTTCAAAAAAAAAATTATACATATAATATTAAGGTAATCCATACGGTAGAATATGCTTATAGAAAAAGTTATATTGAAAAGTTAATTAAGGGCAAGGACTGTTAATGAGGATGTTAAGCCATTGCTTCTTTACCATTAATGAAAATACTATATTAAAATCCCTTATAAATTTATATATGATGGAACTATAAATACTATGTGTTTAACTACTGTGAATATTAAATCCGTTTTAATTATCACTCATAGTGATTTGACTAAGGTTTATAAATTATTCTAATGGTACCATCCGTTTGGTTTAATTAATAAAGAATTGTCTTAATACCTTTTTAATCTAATATGTATTTTGAAATAATGTTAGTCTTTTGGAGTAAGAGAATTCATGATAAATATGAATTTATCTAGTGATAATCTTGAATAATCTTATTATGCATACCTTAGGCTTAATCTAGTTATAATAAGGTAATCAAATATGGCTTATGACTAGTTACAACCACTTACAAATTATCTTATTTAGCTTTTCATAAATAAATTATAAAATTCACTGATGAGTATGGTTATTAATATAGCTATTTCACAAATTGAGTATAAGTTTGACAATTTGAAATTCTGCATAGCTCACCAAAATTTGTTGTCTTCTAATAAATATTTTTTTAAATGAAAATAAAGTGATTTTACTATATATATGGTGTCCATGTTATACATCTTATATATAATATTTCGGTAATACTAAATTTGTAGGTGTCTATAAATATGTAGAGCATTGGAGATAAATCTATATCTATATATACTATTATAAAAATACATGTCCATTGATTTTATCATTTTGCCCCTAGGAGGGGGGTATTTTGGTAATCTACTTATTAGTGAGTTTTTTTTTTTGCCTATGAATTTTCATTCTTGCCCCTAACCAATTTTTTTAATTATTTTCTAATTTTTATATTTTTAATAACTTTTAATTATTTTCTAATTTTTATATTTTTAACTATTTTTCAATTTTTCTCTCAAATTCAGTTGCTTCTACATTGTTGTTGTCGGAGATTAATGTATCGTTTGACCCGACTTTTTTCAAACTTTTCTACATTTTTAAGGAGAAGTTAGGCCTAACACAATATCAATTAAGTACTTACTAAAAAAGAACTTTTTTGAACTCATAAAATTGAATGAAATGAGCTTTGACCATAAGCTGTTGAATGTTACTTTGAAAAACTACTTCTCGACAATATATTTTACAAGCACCTCTTTTCAACTCATGTTGGGAACCTTTTTTTTATTTTTTAATATTATATTTCAATATGTTTTTTTCTTCCATTTAACTTTATTTTTTTAACCGTTCCATTTAATTTTATCTTTTTTCATAGAAATTTTATTATCTTTTTATCACTTATATATTTAATTTCAATATCGTTTAATCATCACAACCTCACAAATATTTTTATTCACGCTGTCATTTAATGATTCCAAATATTTTTATTTCCTTTCTTCAACCTCGCGAATATACACACACACACATTAACGTTTAGAGTAATATTTTATCTTCGTCTATCTGTTTTTTTGTTACGCTAATGCATATAATTTTTTTAGTGTTGCTTGGTTGAGTGCTACCTCACCAATTTTTTTTTAACTATTTTACAATTTTTTGTTTTTAACTATTTTCCAATTTTTTCTCCCAAATCCAGTTGCTTCTACACTGTCGTTGTGGGCGAAAAAGATACTGTTTGACCCTACTTTTTTTTTCAACTTCTCTACATTTTTAAGGAGAAGTTAGGCCAAATACAATATCAATTAAGTAATTACTAAAATATGTACTTTTTTTAATGCATAAAATTGAATGGAATGAGCTTTGGCCAAAAGTTGTTGAATGCTACTTCAAAAAACTACTTCTCGACAATTTATTTCACAAGTATCTCTCTTCAATTCACGTTAGGAACCTTTTCTTTTATTTTTTAATATTATATTTCAATACGTTTTTTTTCTTCCATTTAATTTTTTTTTTGAACCGTTCCATTTAATTTTTTTTTTAAGGAGGTCCCATTTAATTTTATTACTTTTTTTTTCAAAGAAATTTTATTTTATCCTTTTATCATTTATATATTTAATTTCAATATCGTTTAATCATCACAACCTCACAAATATTTTTATTCACGCTGTCATTTAATGATACCAAATATTTTTATTTTCTTTCTTCAACCTCACAAATATACACACACACATTAACATTTAGAGTAATACTTTATGTGTGTCTGTTTTTTTGTTACGCTACTGCGTATAATTTTTTTTTGCGTTGCATAATGCGTATGATTATTTTTATAAAATTTTGATTTTAATTAAAAGTAAAATTGTAGATGTCTTTTCTTCAAAAAAGGTCTAGATGCCTAAAAAATTATACTTATATATATATATAAGATTTTTTGCGTTGCAATAGAGAGAGAGGGGGCATATCAAATGAGAGAAGTGTTAAGAGTAAATTGGCTTTCTCCATTTCCCTTATCCCGTTCTCTCTCTATTGCATAAGCCATAAGTGACCTGCTCTTTTCACCTTTCCTATGTATTGTTCTTCCTTGATTTTTCTCGCTATAGAAAGGATCTCTTCAACGTTCTTCTGTTTCTTTCTTTCCTCTCCCTCAATTTAGGTTCAATAGAAAGAAAACATAATAAGATTTTATCAAAGAAAAGAAAGATTATGATAGCTTTGAGAGAGAAATTCCAATTAGTTAGAGTAATTTCATAGAAGACTAACAAATAATCACAAGCTGATTTGGTTAAGAGTTAAATTATAGTTTAGTTCTACTATTGTTCAAATCCAACTTAAATTAACCCTTTTTAAAAAATTCAATCAATTGATAAGAAATAGGTCACAATGTAACACCCCGTTACCCAAAAACAATTAAATAACATTTATACAACAGAGTAATTCACAACGGGCATGCTACACGTCATTTTCAAAATTTCTTAAATAGAAGATAAAACTATTTAATCAAAACAACTTATTATTTATGAAAACATAGCAGCGGAATAGTTTTCAAATCCATAACCTCATAACATCCAACAACAGTCTATGGCATTAAAGGCCTTAGCATAATTCAACAACATTGTTCAAAAGACAATAAAACATCACAATTCCAAAATTTGATACATGGAAGGAAATAAACAATAAAATAAATAATAGTTCCCATCCCACGTATTAGAGCCCTAGACACGACATTGAGCCACCACCAACTACTAAGGATCACCTGCAAGTTACCCATAGGAAGGGCAACATTTTCAAGCAGAAGGGGTGATATTCACAACAATATATATAGATATTAAAATCTTCAATTGAATCTAACACCCTAATCAACAAACACATCATCTTGTAAACATATATATGTATAAGTCACAAGCAACAACAACAACATCAATATCTCTCCATCACAATAAGTACATAAATACATATTCATCAACAACATCAATACTCAAGTAACAACCGCAATCAACAACTAAGACTCATGCAAATGACATGAAAACACTGCTAAGACACCATCTTAGACTTCTCAATGGATGCAATATGCATGTGGTACCAAACAGGACCAAAGCCCTCACCGCTTTTGAATGGTTAAAGCATTCATCAGGACCGAAGCCCTCACCGCTGTTTTATGCATATGCAATGGACCTACTTGTGTATATCTACATACAACTGACCATGCAATGCAACTCCATGTGACTCCACTTTAACAATATGTATGATTCAATAATTAGCATACATTTCAACCATCATCAGTAATCATCAATCCAGCAATTCAATCAACCAAAATAATGCATAATTATATATACCATGCTCAAAAACAACAACATCAACCACTACTATTCAAGCTAGCAAAACAACACTCAGGAACTGTGCAGCTCGCCTCGCGAGCACATCTGCTCGCCATGGCGAGTTCACAAAAACACTAGCTCACCATGGCGAGTTCAAGGCGAACTCGAGGCGAGTGAAAATCAGGTGCTCTCGGGAAAAATGTCATTTTCTCACTCAAATCTCATTTCTAGGTTCCCTATTCATCTTTTTAACCTAAAACTTCCACCATTCATCATTAATATCATCTAGGTACCTTAAACCATCCCCAAAACATCTTATAACAACTTTTCAAAAATCACGTTTTGATCTGGGTTACTCGCCATGGCGAGTTGGTCTGCTCGCGAGGCGAGCTATGAAGTTGCTCACTCGCCATGGCGAGCACAGCTACTCGCGAGGCGAGCGATGAACTTCTGTACGGGCAGAAAACTGGTTTTACCCAAAAATCTCATTTTCCTTCCAATCACTCCCCAAATCAGTTTACAGATACAAATTAACTTTCTGTATGCACTTAGAACCTATTTCTAACACCAAATTCACACTTACAACTTCAAATTCATCATTTCATCATAAAAACCCAATTTCCCTAATTCTCACCAAAACTCTGTTAAACACAAAATCAGAATTCAATAACTACATTCTTGAAGTAAACCTCACCCTTACCTTAGTTCAGAATGAAAATGCACAACAAAAATGGATTCCCTTGGTTCTCCTCTCTTGTTCCTGGTTTTCTCTCCCTTGGCTTGGTTTCACGTAAAACTGCTTCTGACGTCTATTTCCCAACTTCCCTCTTACTTAACTCCCTAATATTTCCATTAGCTCCCCATTAATTTTAATAATTATTAAATAACTCCCCAAACTCCAAAGTAACTAATATTTCATACTTATTCTAATTATTATTAAATAAACCATATAATAAAATAATACACCACATAAATCACCCAAAATCACACATATGTATATAAATATATGCATATACTCCACATAAATCACCAAACCTCATATATAAATATATATATACTCCACATTAATAAAAATAATTAAATATAACAACTAGGGCGTTACAACGAAAATGGAAAATAGAAAGAAAAAAAACATTCAATTGGCGTATGTATGATTTAGGTGGCCATAGAAATCTTCTAACAAAAGCAGTAAGCATCGCCATCGCCAGCTAAAGGGTTCTGTACAAGTTGCATTGAGAAGCGTGTGCAGAGGAAAGACGAAGAACTATGTTTTTTGTTTTAATTGACAGCATAGCTATTGATGAAATGATTAGTTTAGATCTAATGGTTATTATTAAGTCCTCTCATCTCTCATAATAATCACTCATCTCATTTTTTTTATTTTATTTTTATTTTTTTTATTTTTTTTTTTCACTCATCTCATTTAAAATGTCCTATATATATATATATATATATAATGCACCTTTATATTGTAAGAAACTATGCATATCTTTTTCTTATTCAAAAAAACTAAACATATATGTCTCCATTACACCAACAATGTAACAAATATAATATCATATAATATAAATTCTTATATTTTTGAAACACACCAAAAATATGGTATTCTTATACAAAAATATGGCATTAATTAAATTCCAACATTTATAATAGTAATTTTTTTTAAGAAATCATCGGGCTTCTTCATGAGATTGTTAAGACAATGCCAATTGGGACTAGAAAGAAATTGTGTACGAACATTGTGTTGAAAGATAAAAGGTATTATTTTCTAATATTTCAGGATCAGATGATAGGATTTTGTATAAGTTTGATAATGACTTGAAATATGTCTTTCCTTATGCAGTGAGAATATAGTTGATATAACACTATGAGAAAAATATTCCGTAGCTTTATCATTTACCATCTATTTACCTTGAGTTCTTTGCTTCTATTTTGTAGTCAATGACAACCCAAATAATGTAACAATTGGTTAGGTTCGAGGCTGCTCATCAACCTACATTATCCGGTTGTTGAGAAGTTTAAGACTTAGTAAGTTTGCATTATGATTTCGCAATACAGTGCTAGAGTAAATTATTATTTCACAATCTGATTTGATTGTTTTTTGATCATGTTTCTTGAATTGTTGTCGTGACCTTAACAATTCTCAAGCTCATAGTCAAAGCATCAGTCAAAACTTAAGTCAGAGTTCGACTTCTCCTCAATGTACTTCGTACAATGATTTTTCAATCTGTCTCAGGTTAGGCCAATTGTTGAATTTTTAAACTTAGTCAAGGTCTGCTTTTTTTATGCACAAACATGCTTTGAATTTTTTTTACGCACAAATTAAAAATACATATTGTATTATTCTTTATTTCATGTGCATAATTTGTGTTAGGATACATATTGCATCACTATTTGGAAACCAACTAAATTCAATCCTAACCAGTTTTGATGATATTATGAGAGTTGCACCAAATGTTCGAAGACATCAATGTCAAATAGTGCTAGCTATAGATGCACATGCGGGAGTGATGCTTAATTTTCATTTGTTTCAACAATGTTAATTGGTCAATTGGGCTCATATAATGCACATGAATGCTTTTATCTAGCCTTTTTATGAAGATAATAGAAAGATAAATTAGAAGTCATGATACATTTTCTTTAGCTTAAAATCAGTTATGCTACCTTTATTTTATAACTTATATGAGGTGTCAAGAACAATTCTAAAAGGAAAGCGCAAAACAATCACTCTCATTGATGACCAGACACAGAGAAAATATAAGTGTCGCCTCATTACCGCCGAAAGAGAAAGCTATGAAAAATACTTGGGTGAGCAGTTGTTCAATTTCTGCAAAGAACGTGTGATGGAAGAAGGTGGTAAGCTCATCTTTAATCTCGAAAAGTCACTGAAGAACTTGCATGTTCGAGTTGTTCCAAAGTAGATCTTTGTTGCTGAACTATTTGAGCTTCTACTATTTTGACGCATCACTTTGGACTGTAATCGTAAACTATCTTGACTTTGGGATGCCATTTGTTCTTTTCATTTTTTCTGATGTAAATATTGGCAAAAATCCTTTTTTGGTTAGTCTATGACACTTGCAGTCTTTTTTATAAACCTAACTATTATGTAACGTTAATCTGCACATAGTTGGTTCCTTCATTGGTTTCAATTAGTATCATGTTAATTATAATGTTGTTTTCCTAATCTCTTGAACAAAATAGAACATGTTCTTTTCCTACAGCAAATCTTTATAATGTTTTGGTAAATGTTTTAGAAATGTACTTGTATATATAACATCTAATTAACACTGCAATTTGTTTTGTACCCAGCACTTCCCAAATGAGATATCAAAGACATTTGTAAAAGGAACATGGAAAAAAATCACACTCATCGACAAACAAACTCAAAAAAGGTATAAGTGTCGCTTGATAACGGCAAAGAGAGCAAGTTACGAAAAATACTTAGGCGGTCAATGGTTCAACTTTTGCCGAGAACATATGTTAGAGGTAGGTGATAAGCTAATTTTTTATGTAGAGAAGCCACCTAAAAATATGCACGTTCAAGTCGTTCTCAAATAAAGATTTGGTGTTCATGACCCGCACTTTCAACATATCACATTAACTCTAATCCTAGACAAGATTATCTTCACTCACCGATGCTACTTCTTTGCTTGGTTTCATCTGATGTAAATATGGGTATCAATCCTTTTTTGCTAACTCTACAACAACAACACTCTTTTTTATAATTTTGGATAATATGTAATCATAATTCACACATCATTGGTTCCCTTTTGGTTCTAATTGTTTTTATCCTAAATATTATGTCAATTCATAATCTCATAAACTGATTATATGATCTCTAAATCAGCCCATACATATTTTATGATGAATCACAATGTTCCGTCGTTTTAACATCTTTTCTTTCGAAGAATTTTTTTATCGAATACGTTATTGAACCCGTGCGAAGCACAGGTTTGTAACTAGTTCATATGAATAAGTTACTCTATGTGATTAATACCAAATATTAATTAACGCATACAGTCTATAAATTTAATATTTGAATAATATTATAATATATATAGATCCTTTTTAATAGGATCTTACGAATATAGCCATTTAACTGGGATAGACTACATAATATGAGTCTATTAATATAATTATCAAAAGTCAGCCTAATAGAATTAAGTTATAATTCCTACACTTGTTTCAGATTATTTGCAAATCTGAAACACCAAATATAACCAATTAGGTGTGTTTATACTATGGTCATTTACTTATTTAATAGTTTGTGAGTTTAAATGATAAATATTTGACTAAAGTGCATTTTTTCACCCCCTAATTTAAAAATACTTTCTATTATGGTATTATACTAGAATGTTAAAAATACTTCTCCTAAGATCGCCTTTTTTCCATGTCGATAGGTAAATAATTATTATCATACTTATCATACTTATATCTAATCTTTGTTAACATTGCTAATGACTTTGCAAACCCTAAACCTAACTGGTTTTGACTCCAAAACAAGGGAGGCCGTTGGATCTCATCATTTGGTTAAGCATGCATCTCATCCTTTGATTTAATCTGAGTCAAACTTTCAAATTTGATGTATATTTCCTATGCACTTATCCAAGTTTTGACTCATTCATTATCCTCCAATTCCCAAATTGACTCCACACTTATTGATGCCCACCTCTTTCTCCTTCATTTTTAAGTTCTCTTCTCTCCTCTCCCATTATTCCTTCTTTATGTGTTGGAATTCAGATTGCTTTTACTCAAACAAATCCCTTCCCCCTTTGAGTTGTTCATCTTCCACCTCACTCCCAGACATTCAAACAAAATTCTTTGTTGTCACCGCTCTCTCCGTCGCCGCAGCTCTCTCTTGTCGTCGCCCTTCACCAATGCTCTCGAATCCGACATCACCTTCGCCGTTGTCGTCTGCGGCATTGCATCAGCCAGGCAAACAAAAAGAACAACACAATTTTTCCACCTAAAACTTGCCACTCCAGATAAAGAGAAATAAGTCATCGTTGTTCAAATTTGCTAATTTTGCAAAGTTTCTCTCAAGGTAATAGCTTTTCCCTTTCTATGAATTGAATTGTGTTTTGAGTCTAATCACTCTCCACCTCTAAGATGATTTGAGATTGGTGGTGCTTGGTGCTACTTTGCTTTTGTAACCGTATTGTCAACCGGTAGTGATTTGAACGAAAATTAGTATCAAACAATGATTTGGAACTCTCCTTTTACTCTACTTTGCTTTTTATCATATGTTAAGTTTTAAGTTTGTTGAACATGCCTCTTATAATTGAAGTGCCTTAATAGGAAGTTTCTATGAACAAATTTGATGGTAGTGTACACCATCATCTTATTATTAATGAAAATGCTATAACATTAATTTAAATATTGTTATAAACTTATTTATCTGCTATGTATGTCCTTTCGTTTAAACTTATTTTCAGAGAGTAGCATGCTATGGAAAATATAATGTATTGTAACTTTCATTATATTTCGAGTATCCATCCAATTAAAATTTATTTTTGACAATCAAATTATTACCCAATCATGTTTGCTTTTCATATTTATTTGGCATGATCTTTTATAGATTATAGAAATGTTATATTGTTTACTTTGTATGCTTCCTTTGCGATATCTATATTGATAGTCTGCTAAAGTCTACTATAAATTTATTTAAGTTGCAATTTGAACTTCATTTAAGATCCAAAATAAACCAATTTCATTTGATGGTTAAAAAATGGATAGTAATCTTGCGTTTTACAATGACTATAAACAAAAGTGAGGGACAATCACTTAAGCAAGTTGGCATCTATCTTTCATAATCGGTCTTCTTGCATGGGCAGCTATATGTTGCGATATCACGTGTTACATCAAGGAATGGTCTGAAGATATTATTAACGGATAACAATGAGGATTGTATCAGCACCACCTCAAATGTAGTTTATAAGGAGATATTCGAAAATGTGTGACCCAATATTTGTACGCCCTTAAATACTTTTTATGTTTATTTATTTTACTTTTTATGTAATGAATAATATCAGAACATTTTTAGTTTCTCCATTTTTAATGTCCCAGGCGATAGCACGGGTAAAAGACCTAGTTTCATCTCTAGTCAAGTTCGGATGGGTGTTTTCCTTTGTATCTGAACAACAAGTTTATCTCACCAGGCAGCAACGATACTCTTCAATTTGGTTGTTGTCATCTTAACCTATTTAGAGCAAACTAGGTTATTTTATAGCATATACTATTATATAGTATAATTAATTAATATTTAGCCTTTATTTAATAATTAATTATAATTTATATGCTTTCAAGCTATAGGTGCTATGAAAAAACTAATGCCTCATATGTAAAATAAAACTCTATCGTGAGCCGTCACAAAAACCCTAGTTTCTTCTCCTTCATCCACCAAAGAGGGATGATTTAGGGTCAATTTTTGACCCAAAATCACTCCTCTAACTCGTTTTTCTATTTCCCTTTTATTGAATTAAGTGATTTTCACATCTATTTCGTTGTGATTTCGTCGTCTTCGTACGACGTTGGTTGTTCGTCTTCTTTGTGCGACGTTTTTTGTTTTCCTTGTTTCTCTTAGGTATTTAATCACTTTAGATTATCATATCAGCTTCGATCCAGTGCAGATTCAATCAATGACTTTGGCGTCATCCACGTTGCAGATCCGGAAACATGGTTATTCCGAAGATTTAAATATAGTCATATGTGTAGGCATTTGTACTTTGCCGTTTTATGCTATTAACATGGATGTTTGATGTAGTATTTTTGCATCAAACAATTGTAAGTATTTATATCGTCTCCTCAGGGACTAGTGCGATATTCTAGGCCATTCAACAATTCATATCGTTCTGAGCTCGGATTGCGGAATTGTTTCGGTTCATAAACTATAAAACTACAGAAATGTGAATGGGATGAGAGTTAACAGGGAAATGATTATGTTGGGATTAAAATTCATCAACCTATTCATACGTATTCTCGGATTTAGTGTTGCGGATCCTAATTATCAATTGATATTATCACATATTGCTCGACAACATCATTTGTGTCCAAATGATGTCGTGAATTCTATTGAGTCGTTCGATCGTCGATTTCCCAAACTACTGAACGATCCACTAGTCGATTGTATCGTTGTATAGTTGATTTCCCAAACCATTCAATGATACAAAAGCTTTAAGTTCCAATATTCAAAGTGATTACCAAAACCTAATTCCATGTCTAGAAAAAGAGATTTGATAGAGAATTATTCTAACCTAGATTCAAAATTTATTTTTCAATAGCAATTCAAATCCATAGGATCAAAATGGAAAACAAGATTATCCTCAACATCAAAAGATAATTAAGAACAAACAACATCATAATCAAAATAAATACATACTAATAGAGTTGATTAGATTTAATCTCAACAAAAAGAGTTTAGCTACACATTGTCATGGTAACCTTACAAGGAGAAAAGAAGAGATGAAATGAGCAAGCCATGATGTCTCAATGATCTTGGAGATTCCTTCAATCCTTGTGCTCCTTGTTCCTTAAGTTCTCCCTGGTTTTCTCCTGCTCTCTCTCTCCCTCTAGTGGTCTATTGTATCATATATGATCTCCCTGGATGATGCTTTAATGTTATGATCAAGTGGCCTTTTATAATGTTTCTGTTCTGACACAACTCGCCTCGCGAGTGGATGTTCTCGCAATGGCGAGTTAAGCTTTCTTCCCCTATGGGTTTTTGCCACGTCAGCTTTGAAGGGCTAGGCCGCCTTAGTTCGCCTCGCGAGTAATGTTGCTCGCCATGGCGAGCTCTTGAACCTCCTTGCTTGCCTTTCTCTCGCCATTGCGAGTTGGGAGCGAGTGAGAAATGGACTTTCTGCCTCAGCTCGCCATGAACTCACCTTGGGATCGCCTGGCGAGTTAACCTTTTCATTTCTTTGTGTTTTCTTGCTTTTTAAGTATCCAGACATGCATTTTCCTACACAAACAGTTGGCATTAGATGTAAAAAGCATAAATGAACTATTCTTCAATATTTATGAGCTTTTCACGAGATAACTTATGAACCAAGTAATCAAAGTGCCTAAAATATATATCCTATTTAAATGTTTTCTGACACTTATCAAACTCTCCCCAACTTAAATATTTGTTTGTCCCCAAACAATTGACTTCAAAAAGGAAATACACACCCATTGGACAAGAGCTTTAAAGTACAAAGGCATACGATCAAATGTTTTAACAAATGTCAGATGACATGATTAAATTGTGAACTGTGCGGGCAAGTCTGGAGTTTCTCATTAATCTAGGAATAAACTGTGAATGTGAAACATGCCCCAAACACAAAATTCACTTCATATAATTCAAGGCAATAACATGGTTATCGATGAACCACACCTAACACTCTTCTTTGAAAGTAAATAAGAAATTTAAATCATGAAATGTGGAACATGAATACACATCCGACACTCATGCTAACATCCTGATCAAGTTATGTGTCCATCCAACATACCATCTTGAAAAACATGAAAGCATAGATCATAAGGTCTTTTAGGGTTATAATGTGGCTTGGCTACAAAAGAAGGGTCATTTGTGGGAAATTGAATTCAAAAAGGCCAAGCATAAGGGAACATTCCATAAAAAATGTAAATTTGCAACAATCCCTTTAAATTCTAAACAGCCCTTGGTGATAAACCAAATACCCCTTTGATCATGACAACTTATTCTCTTTTTTTTTTGGATTTTTCTTTCTTTTCTTCTTTTTTTCTTTTTAATTTTCATGTACACTTTTTCTTTTCTTTTTCATTTGAATTTACAAACAATATTATCTTTGAACACAATTAAACATTCACCAATTCACTTGACAATTGATTTATACCTACCTTTTCTCCCCAACTTGAACAAAAACACAACCTTATTTTGAATGTTCCCCTACTATGGCAAGGGATAATAAACATGAAAGTCTAGGGTTCAACAATGAAAAACATATCAAAGTCTCATAATGCGTCAATAATGAACTGAATTTTGAAAATTTTAGGCAACTTCATCAAGCAATGTGCTTATGAATTGACAGTTCATTACTGAGGACTCTGATTCGTTTGGCTCAGCTGGGTTAGCAGACACTCGCTCTTCTCACAGGGTAGGCTATTTGTGGTCAAGTAGTTTTCACTCAATTTCAAAAATCGCCTTGATCATTTCTATGCTTTCACAAATTTCAAAGCAGATATTGGATTTAACATAAAACGACCGAGTTAAACATTGAATGTTGGTCTCCTGCATATAAGTTAAGCACATTGAAGTATCCTCACATTTAGGCTGGATCTAAGTGGTTCACAAACAAACACATTATCGCGGAGAACTAAATGAACTGAAATTTGTGCAAAGTATTCGTTTCCTATTCAAGTAAAAACCTAGAAAAACCGGAAACTTTGTACCTTGGCTATGCGCTTTGTCACAACTATCTATCATTACCATTCATCTGAGATTTTGCTCAAGCTTTGGCTATCTTTCAAGCGCTTTGAAATCTGAAGCTTTGAGCATTTTCTTTTCAAACAACACAATACATTAAACCTATTACTTTAAAACAACACATGAAGTACTTAATAACACAAAAAGCATTAAACCTATTACTTTAAAACAACACAATACAACATTGAACAATACGGATAGGAATACGAAAGTACCATAATAATTAAACAAAATGTCAAATAACAGAAGTTGAGTCATTGTGCCAAATTAAACAACAACAAAAGTAATATCAAAGAATGCAATTAAAAGAGATAAAAGAGAAAGAAAGAATCGACTGAAAGCTTTTTTTAAAATATCACTCAATCAAAGGTGAGCTTTCGAGTCTTTTCTCTTCTTTCTCATCCATGCATGTCATTGGAACCATCATCATCATCATCGCCTCGAGTGGAGGTCGCACTATGCACAAATATTGGATCATCTTCCTCCATGCCTTCATCATTTCCCTCACCACCATCGTGTTCAGCTGCCTCATCATGACATGCATCCCCTCCATAAGGACCTGGCATGTCCTCAGGCCAATTTACATAAGTCTGAAAAGCGGGAGGTCTCATGAACTGCCCCATAACCTCCGGAGGGTACCCTGCTTGCTGTTGCATCAGATATTGGGACTGCTGGAAGTATGTGTTGGCTCGGTTAGTGGCTGCCAGCATGTTCCAAGTGTGAGTATGGCACTGATGTTGCCATTGTGCGTAGCTGGAAAAGTCGAAGGCAGTCGTGGGTGGAATCTGAAATGGTTCGGACCCTGGTTGTGGATGTGTTGCCTGAGAAGAAGAGGCATGTTTGCCTTTGCCCTGATCTTTCTTTGTTTCACCCATGATGTAACGTTTGATGAAGTCGTCATCAATGGGGTTCCGGATTTCCTCATGTACAGCAGTGGGCATCTTCATTCGTGTATCCTTGATCAAGCCCATAATGAGTCCGGGGAAAGCGAGGCAGGTTTTTGGTTCGCCTTTTCCTTGAAGTCTGACCAACTTCAATTCCCAAGCAATAGTGTGGGCTATGTCGACTTTGATGCCCTTGAGAATGTAGTAGATTAATGGGCATACATCCACGGTACAATCGGACAAGTGGCTGTTGGGTTTGACATTGTGAAGGATAAACTTCAGGATGAATTTGGAGGTGTTGTTCATAAATTTATACTGAGCGCGGTACTCTCTGCCAGCATCGCTCACATCATATGTTGTACCCTCTAACAGGATACCCTTCTTGATTGTTTCTTTCATTGGCTCAATGTCAAAGGTGCCTCTGTTTTGGTTTTCATGAAATTCATCCATATCATCCTCATCACTTAGCGGAAATGGGTCACCAAGATATGTGTTAATTGCTTCGCGATCGAAGCGGATGGTTCGACCTCTTACAAAGGTTTCAAAGACGAATAGCTCGGTGAGGTTTTTGGGAAGAGCATTGGCGTAGAATTCACGCACGAGCTCAGCATTGAGGTCGGTGATAGGTTGGAGCAGTCTTCCCCACCCTTGGTCAGTTAAAAGTTTCAGGAGGTCTTGGTAGGGTCCTTGAGGGCTTATGTTAAAAAGTTTATCGGGCCACATACTCTGTTTAAGCAGTTCCTTGTATCGATCTTGGTGGTACCGAGATTTAAACCTCTCGTGGTCGTACGGTTGGTTTCTAGGTGGGGGTCATGGGGTGGATGCTTCTCCTTTCTTTCTTTTTGCGGGGTTTGTGGGTTTCTTAGGAGCCATGCCTACAAAACAACCAGAAAATACCATACACAACAAAATGGATAATTAAGCATCAGTAAAAAAAAACAATTGGAGTATCAGAGGCTGGTTTCTAAAACAAAAGTGCAGGTTCTGGTGCAACTCGCCTCGCGAGTAAATGTACTCGCCATAGCAAGTAGAGATGAATTTCTGGGTTTCCAGATGAACACTCGCCTGGCGAGTGATGAATCTCGCAATGGCGAGTAACCCAGAAAATTGCAAAGATTTACCCTTTTTCAAAAATTGTTCCAGTTTCATGATTCCTAACCCTAAATACAACAATTTTGACCCTGATAATGACATAGAGATGAACTAAATCATGCATTTGCTTTGAATTTCAGATTTGTTCCACAAAAACCCTATTTTTAATTTTTACAAAAGGGTTAACAAAAGTTGTGGATTGGAACAAGAACAACAAGAATGTGTGCATGATTCTGTTTCATCTCAGTCATGTGGGTATTAATCTGAAGAAACTTGTTCATTATCTACTACCTTAGGGTTTGTTCATGAAAAATGGAAATGAATGAAAGTAAAGTGTATACAAACCTGAATCAGAATTAATCTAAGTGTAGAAGTGATTATGCAGTAGGCTTGACTTGGATTGACTTATGTTAGGAGAGGAAATGTTTGAGAGATTTTGATGAGAGAGAAATGAAAACCGAAAATGAGAGAGGAATGTTGGTAATGGGTGGTTAAGGAGATTAATGAAGGAGTTAGTGACCTTGGAATTCGTAACTGTCAGAACAGCTGTTACTCGCCTCACGAGCATATGTACTCGCCGTGGCGAGTACTTTGGTAGTCAACGCAGTCAAATGCTAATTGACTCGCCATGGCGACTTGTTGGGCTCGCCTCGCGAGCTATGACAGTTCAAAACTTGCTTTCTTTTGGCTTCTGATCTTTGAATGGTTTTGGTATGCACATGACTCCTACAACTAATATGCTTTAAAACTGTAAATATACTTACAAAATTGGGGTGCCTCCCAACAAGAGCTTGTTTAACGTCGTTAGCTCGACGCCTTTTTTGTTAGGGTGGCCGAAATGAAACGGACAGCACATCATCTTTTGCAATCCTGCACTTTGGGAGGAATTCCATGAACTTAAGGTACCACTGATATGGAGTCCATGTTCTCCCTAACTTTGGTTTGTTGAACAAGGCACATATCTCATCTATGACCCGATCAATTTCCACCTTGTTCACTTTCTTCCCTTTTCCTTCCATTGATTCTTCCTTGCTTAGTATCCGTTCCTTTTTCTCTGTCACCTCCATCATTTCTTCATTTTCAACAGTTTCGGCCTCTTCAGTATATGGCCGTTCTTGAGGAAATTCTTCTTTGTGTGATGTGTCGATTTCTTGTGCAATTTCAAATTCACCACATCCTTTCAATGTTGTACCTTCCTTAGTTTGATCAACTCCTTCGTCAACAATATCATTGAATTCCTCATTCTCTGTTGAAACATCCTCGTGCTTTTCATGAAGGAATCGATTGCTGATTTGAACATCTATGTCTGAAAGTTGCAGCTGCATTTTCTCCATTTGGCATGATAAATTTTTCAATCTTTGGTTAGTACCTTGCATGTTTATCATGGATTGCTGCATGAACAGATTCAAAATATTTTCCATCTTTGATATTCGTTCATCTTCAGAGGGATGTTGTTGATACTATTGATATGATTCATACTCCAATGGAGTGTAGAAGTTGTTATAACCATGAGCAGCCATGATTTCGTTTATGTGACAAACCTGAAACGGAAACAACTAACAAGAAACTTTTCTTTGTATACCAAATAGGGGTTAGTGCAAACAACTATCCAAAAAGAGAAAAATATATACAGATTATGTACAAATGCTCAAAACAATACAAATTGTCTCAATGCTTCAAATATCTAAACGCCAGTCCCCGGCAGCGGCGCCATTTTGATGTAATATTTTTGCATCAAACAATTGTAAGTATTTATATCGTCTCCTCAGGGACTAATGCGATATTCTAGGCCATTCAACAATTCATATCGTTCTGAGCTCGGATTGCGGAATTGTTTCGGTTCATAAACTATAAAACTACAGAAATGTGAATGGGATGAGAGTTAACAGGGAAATGATTATGTTGGGATTAAAATTCATCAACCTATTCATACGTATTCTCGGATTTAGTGTTGCGGATCCTAATTATCAATTGATATTATCACATATTGCTCGACAACATCATTCGTGTCCAAATGATGTCGTGAATTCTATTGAGTCGTTCGATCGTCGATTTCTCAAACTACTGAACGATCCACTAGTCGATTGTATCGTTGTATAGTTGATTTCCCAAACCATTCAATGATACAAAAGCTTTAAGTTCCAATATTCAAAGTGATTACCAAAACCTAATTCCATGTCTAGAAAAAGAGATTTGATAGAGAATTATTCTAACCTAGATTCAAAAGATATTTTCCAATAGCAATTCAAATCCATAGGATCAAAATGGAAAACAAGATTATCCTCAACATCAAAAGATAATTAAGAACAAACAACATCATAATCAAAATAAATACATACTAATAGAGTTGATTAGATTTAATCTCAACAAAAAGAGTTTAGCTACACATTGTCATGGTAACCTTACAAGGAGAAAAGAAGATATGAAATGAGCAAGCCATGATGTCTCAATGATCTTGGAGATTCCTTCAATCCTTGTGCTCCTTGTTCCTTAAGTTCTCCCTGGTTTTCTCCTGCTTTCTCTCTCCCTCTAGTGGTCTATTGTATCAGATATGATCTCCCTGGATGATGCTTTAATGTTATGATCAAGTGGCCTTTTATAATGTTTCTGTTCTGACACAACTCGCCTCGCGAGTGGATGTTCTCGCCATGGCGAGTTAAGCTTTCTTCCCCTATGGGTTTTTGCCACGTCAGGTTTGAAGGGCTAGGCCGCCATAGTTCGCCTCGCGAGTAATTTTGCTCGCCATGGCGAGCTCTTGAACCTCCTTGCTCGCCTTTCTCTCGCCATTGCGAGTTGGGAGCGAGTGAGAAATGGACTTTCTGCCTCAGCTCGCCATGAACTCGCCTTGGGATCGCCTGGCGAGTTAACCTTTTCATTTCTTTGTGTTTTCTTGCTTTTTAAGTATCCAGACATGCATTTTCCTACACAAACAGTTGGCATTAGATGTAAAAAGCATAAATGAACTATTCTTCAATATTTATGAGCTTTTCACGAGATAACTTGTGAACCAAGTAATCAAAGTGCCTAAAATATATATCCTATTTAACTGTTTTCTGACAATTATCAATGTTGTGAGCCTGTTCACAAATTCATCTTTTTTGTTTTTAACGAATTTGCATTATATCAATGTACTCTTTCAATTTGAATGAATGAATATGTTTTATTGTGTCAAAATATGCTATAGGTGCTATGGCTTAGCTAGCTAGCGTCTTCTTGCAGCGGTTTTTCTCTCTGAGCAACATAAACATTATGTATTCAACACACTCACTTAGTTATATTCTGGTAGCATATCTATCTATCTATATCTATCTATCTATCTATATCTATCTATCTATCTATATATACATGTATTCTAACCTACATTTTGCCTATGTGTAACCTCACAAACATCCCCCTTTCTAACTATTTCCTTACATGCATTCTCTCATTATAAGCAAGACTTTGCTTATGTGTCACCTCACCAATAATTCTTATTTCTTATATGAATTTTATTATATTATATGAATGAATGCATTCTCCTATGAAAGGGTTATAATATTTAGTGTGACATAAATATTTTTAAACATGTAACTGCCACAATCCTTCAAAACTATGCAATTTCTCAACAAAAAAAAACATATATGTAACTGCTAAATGCAGCCACGAGTTATTGGCCAAATGAATTGTAAATGAATTGTGATTCACTGATTTGTGACTCCCATGAATTTATTGTGGCAATCTATGTGCAAATCCCATTTACCAAAAATCATTTGCTAATTTTTTAATTAATAATTACCAAAACTTGAATGATTATGGTGTAGTAATGGTCAGTTACACATCTTACTTATTACCTTTATTATAAGCGGCTGACAATTATATGGGTAACTCCTTTTTACCAAAATTATGTACCTTTATTTCTTATTGTAACTCCTTATAGGTTACGGTTTTAATATATCATGCCACACAAAAGCAATGGTCGCAGTAAACAAGGTTCACAATTTTTTTATTTGTATCACCAAGAATGCAATATAAATATAAATAAATAAATAAACAAATTAGAATTTAATAGAAGTAATGAATAATTTCGGCCAAAATATGTTCATCCTTGGTTACAATTTCAATTTGTGCCTCTTCGCATTCCTTCACATAAAGCCTAAAAATTTGTTACACTTTAAACCATTTCAATGACAGTATTTCCCACACACCTATATAACCAGCATTGGTGTCATTCCTTTTCCACTCATTCTGTCACATCTATCTGTGTAATTTCATTTCTTCCCACATACTCTCTTTGCTTCCCTACCATGTCTGCCATTGATGTCAATGGAACCAAGTAAACCACTTTCTTGCGCTTTTCCTCTACCATGTTAAATAAAACCTTTAATCTAATCTTTTTTCATGTTCTTTACTTTTACAGGGTCGGAGAAGTCAACAACAATGGTGTGCATACCTTTCTCAACAAACTCTCCAATGCTGCCCCTGATACCAAGATCAAAGTTAGGGTAGCACGCATGTGGGACACGCTGAATATAACAAAAAAAAAGGAAATAATTAGTACAGATATGGTGCTAATTGATGAGAAGGTGTTTATCAATGAAATTGCTATATTGTTGTTCCTTCGCAAATAATCTTTCTTTACTTACTATTTACAAATGCTTTCTAGGCAAATTGCATTCATGCTACAATACCAAGGAGGTTCTCACCTTCATTGAAGAAAGTCTTGCAAGAAGGCAAGATATATGTAATTTCACACTTTGAGGTCTCAAAAAACAAGGAGAAATATGCTGTGGTTGAAAACAATCCCTCCATGCTTAGTTTCTATGGTGACGCAATTGTGACTGAGGAGGGCTCGGATGACAACACAATCCCTCGCTATATCTTTGAATTTGTTAATTTCAATGATCTTATCAAACGTTGCGGGAAAGAGGTGTTGGCAGGTTGGTTTAGCAAAATATTAAATTATATGTAATACAAATCTATTACATTGTGTAAAGAATGTAACACTTTTGTTTCTCGACAGATGTAATTGGATTTATAATTGATGTGGATCCAATTGAGGAGAAAACAACCGTCAATGGGAAAGTCGACATGTTGTCACTTCATTTGGGGGATGGCAGGTGCAACATAATTTGTTCCCCATGATTTAATTCTCATTTAGTAGCGTATAACACATTTACCACAAAAATCAATTAACAAACTTTTTAATCCTACGCAACTTTTGGCAGTGGGAATGTCTTGAAGGTAACGCTATGGGATGACTATGCTCCGATGTTTAATCAAAAACTGATAGATCAAATGCATGCTACTCCTAAGCCAAATGTGGCAATTTTTACCTCCACTTTGGTAAAACAATACCAAGGTAACTGCTCATACCATGACATTTAATATTCAACTTAATTACCCTCTCCTCAACCACTCCATATGTGATATATTTTTGTAGGTGAGCTTTATGTTTCGTCTTCAAGATCCACAACAATTTATATCAACATAGACACCCCTGAAGTTGCTGATCTAATTTTGTCGTCCAAGTGCGTCATTTAACTCATGTTTAAATACTTATGTTTATATTATGTTGCCTATTTTCTAATTGTGTGTTGTTGCATCGTTGTAGGGGGAAAAACAGTGTTCTGAAAACAACTGAAACTTTGTCTTTAACTAATGTTGATGTGAAGACCATATCTGAGCTTTTATCCATGGCAGTTTCGGGAGTTTATCAGGTCAACACTTGGTTAATTATTCTCTAGACCTATTTTTTATTTCATTATCACAGTGTGTCATACACTCATACTTTCAACTTTACTTGCAGGGTGATGTTGTCTACAATTGTGTTGCAACAGTTGATGACATCCTGCTAAAAAATGGATTGTATTATGTTTCTTGCCCTCATTGTAGGAAAACTGTGAGTTCCACTGAGACAGACTTCAATTGTGAGCATTGTACTAAAAAGATCGACTATCCAAAGATTAGGTGAGTTCATTTGAAGTATTTTTTTTCCTTATCACATGGCCTTAAATATATATATGTTGCTTGAAATAATTACAATGAATCTCTATAGGTACCGTTTGGAACTTCAAGTCAACGACTCTACGGAATCAACAATATTTGTGTTGTTTGCCGAAGTTGCTGAACAATTGGCACAACTAAAGCTAGATGACCTCACCCCGGATTTAGAAAATGTGTGTTACATTATATCCTAAATCTAATATGGTGTTTATCGGTGGTTTTTTTTTATTATTGAAAAAATAGAATAAAAGTTGATTGTTTTCTAAACTTACATTCCATTCCTTTTTGTTTGGATAGCAGACTGGACGTGACTCTGATCTGCCTAAACAGCTCCAGCATATCATTGGTTCAAAGCATATTTTTCAAGTTAAGCTGAGCTCTTACTTTGAACGTCGTGGAGTACAAAGCTTCACTGCACATAAGATTCTGAAGCCAGTTGTTAAGGTGTTTAGTTATATCATGTTTCCATTCTTTTATTCTTCACTGCTGGAAACCATTATATACTAAATTTTTGATGTAATTTAACAAATATTAGATTGAGAAAGAAGACAACATTGCCACTGCGTGTTCTTCCTCAAGTGGATCTCTTACCATTGAAATACCAGATTTGCCGAAGAAGAGGAGAAAATTAATGTAAGATGTATC
This sequence comes from Medicago truncatula, assembly GCF_003473485.1. NCBI lineage: Eukaryota > Viridiplantae > Streptophyta > Magnoliopsida > Fabales > Fabaceae > Medicago > Medicago truncatula. The sequence continues at coordinate 10,445,957 of NC_053044.1, read as the reverse complement.
ATTGTCTAATGCATTTAACCATGTATATATGTAAGCTATAAATGTGAGCTAAAAAAAACTTGCGGATTTTTTCAGATTGCACTCCAACAAATCAGGTGATAAGGACCAGAATGAAGATGTGGAAGATTTAGAAGATTGAGAAGTTGGCTGCTAAGGATTTAAGAGGATTTGCTTTTGAAGTTGTTTTTCATGGTTTAGTTTATGTTTCTCTAATCAATAGAGATGTGGATTTCAGTTTATGTTTTTTTGAGGTTGTGTTTTTTTTTTTTGAGGACTTTGTCTTTTTTGTTTTTAACCTAGACTACATTATTGGTTTATGTTTTTTGGATGTTGTGTTTTTTTAAGAATATTTTCTTTGGATCAATGTTGACTTTGACCTAAATTATATTGTTGGTTTATAATGTTATATTGAGGGATTTTGTTGTTTTTAATGCTGACCTATATTTTGAAGACAAAGATTATGCATCTATATGTTAAGGTGAATGGTAATCATGTTTTCATTCATTTATTGTTCACTTAAAATAATAAAATACATAATTCTTATGTGATTTTACAAATTTCAGATTGAGAAAGAATACAACATTGACACTATATGTTCTTCCTCAAGTGGATCTCTTGGCATTAAAACGCCAGATTTGCAGAAATTAATGTAAGATGTATCATTGTCTAATCATTTAAGCGTGTAAATATGTATGCTGAAACAACACTTGGAGAATGATAAAAATTGCACTCTGGCAGCGAATCAGGTGATGATGACAAGATGGAATATTTAGAAGATTGATAGTTTGGCTGCTAGGGACAGAGGCAGATGGAATATTTAGAAGATTGATAGCTTAGCTGCTAGGGAAGGAAGAATGTTTGCTTTTGAAGTGCTTTGCATTGTTTGGTTAAGGTTCCTCTAATAAAGTTGTGGATTCCAACTATGTTGTATTTTGAAAACTCATGTTCCCATGTCGAGGATGTTAAAAATATTATTTCCTTTTGAAGTGCTTAGCATTGTTTAGAAAACTAATTGTATTTAGTATTTTAAGCTTTGCATTGTTTGAAGTGCTTTTCAAACTAATTGCATTTTTAATATTAATTTATAACAAGAGGAACATGAGAACTGATTTTTATGATATAGTCTTTTCAATTATTTTTCTTTGGCCTAAATTACATTGTTGGTTAATGTTTATTTACAAGTTTGTTGGTTTATCTGTTTTTCATCATAAATTTACTGAATCTAATGCCATAATAATTACACAAGTTGTATTGAGACATATCAAATTAACAATGACACAAATATAGATAGATAGGTTCTTCCTCAAAAAAAAAAAAAAAAAAAAAAGGATAAATAAGTTTTTTACATGGGCCAACCAAAATAAAATAAAATACTAACTTAAATATTAACAAAAAGTGCTAATCTTTATTAAGATCCTATTATATTCTTTATACGTAACTATAAATTACTACCACGTTAATACCCAAAAAAAAAAATATTATTACCTTTTGCCAAATAACTAATAAAATACAAATACTCCATCAATGTTATTTGAGCTCAATTCCAGTTGTGAGTTCTTACATTAACATGTGATAGACAAAGGGTGTGTTAGTTATTATCCTTATATTATTATATACTATATTATTTTTTTAGACCATTTAATTATGGTTGATGTACCACATATTGAAAGATTTATAATTAAAATTTACATTTCAAAAAATCAAAGAATATAAAACATAGTGAAATGTAATTATACTTTCCTCAACTTAGGCATAATATTGATATATAAATAAGTAACTAATATTTACAAGTTTTTTTCCAATGACGTTATATTTATATCTAAAAGCATGAAATAATATAAACATGTTCAATTTTATAATAATAATGATAATAAAATATTATTGTTCTTTTTGTTGAAATCAAATTAGTTCTACATTAGCACACAAAAAAGGAACATAGACATACTAATGAAAGATAAAAAAGAAAAATTGTCCTTTGAGTAGAAGTAGCACACCTATTTCAGCACAAAAAAATAAAAATATACAGCTACCTAGACATACTAATGATCATCGTATTAATTACTTATTATTATTATTATTATTATTATTATTATTATTATTATTGTTGTTGTTGTTGATGTATCCATTAATTTTTGTAACATATCATATTATTAGATATCAATTTTTCATCTGCATAACATAAAAAATCATAAATGTTGCATAAATAATAAATGCGTACATGTATTTTAAGCTACATTTTCCTTACATGTCACCTCACCAAAACTCTCCCTTTGTAACCAATCTCTCATACTTATGCCATGTGGCTCTCTATTTCATTTTTTAGCTTTTTTCTTTCATTATTATTATTTTTTGGTAGAATCATTCATCTATTTACTACACATTTATTTGTATATAATATTGATGTTGATACATATTCAGATAGTTCTTCTATTATGTAACTTCTATTATGTAACTGTCAATTGTTCCACCGTCCATCTTCTTTTATTTTATTCAGGTTTTTAATTTATTAGCTAAAACAATAGGATCAGATGAACACATAGTCGTATTTCAACATTCAGAGGTGCTATTTCTAAAAAAGTTATTTCATTGAGCAGAGGTGCTAGGATTAGATCATCGTTTTATTTTTATTTTTATTTTTTTTCCCCCGTCCATCTTTTTTTTCTTCTATTTTCTACATGATCTATATATTTATTGACTTCTTTATCATATAAATTGATGTGGCTTTGTAACATCAAATTCTCATACAATATCAGCAACTAAAACATTCATGTCACAGTTCCTTCTTTCGCTGCTTATATTGTTGGTTCCTACTCATGCAAACAATCATGTCAAGATTATATAATATTGTAGTTTAGCTTCATGATTACTTACATGTTCAGCCATGGTTGCCGCCTCTTACATTCTCACATCCAATCAGAATACCTTGCTTCTCTGTTCTCACATCTAAACTGAACCGCTGACACCTGTGTTCTCTTTCTTCAACCTTCATTCCTTTCTCGCGTCTCACCACCCCTGCGTTCAATACGACAACCTCCGTTATTTCTATTTTCGTTGTAAATATATGTTTTTTTTTTATTCTTTAATCAGTAAAGAAACATGAATCAAAGTTCAAGTATAGTATTTCAGACTTCTTTTGGATTCTCATATATCAAATGATCAACATTTTTTACACACATTAACATCTAAACCATCTCATGTATCTATGCTATGGTCTACATATGAAGTAATTAAACTTACAATTTTACAAATATTAATTTCATAATAGTCATGTCATACATAATGCTTCTATTCTTATTTTTTTATTGTTTAATGTATACCATAAACCAGTAAATGCTACAGAACATGTTGAGGTAGCGACATCGGAGAAACACAACAAAAGAAAGACAAATACAATGAATATCAACGACACATCAGAGAGGCATAACAAAAGAAAAAGATATGCGATAAATATCAGTGACACACTAGAACTCCAACAAAAAAATGGTTAGTCGAAGCTATTTGGTGGACTCATTTTATATTTGTTACATTATCTATGTTATTAAATTGTTAATTTTTATATTTTTGCTTTTAATCTGTTCCATTTTATAATTCCCAATAATAAAAACAGAATATCAACACAAACAAAAACTTGCTGGGTTTCGACAAGCCAGGTTGAATAGGAAGCAAATGCTCAGTTTGAGGCGGAATAAAGGAAACATTGCTGCATTTTTCGGTGAAATATAAAATTTAGGACATACACATGGATTATTATAGCTCATGCTTTATAAAAACTCACTAACGTTATGGCCTAACGGCCAACTTATTTTCATTACTTATGTTGTATGCACTTACTCTTTGTCAGGAGACACTTACCAACAGTGTAACGTAGGCACATCAACAACCCAAGACATTAATAGCAATACTGAAAACGTTTGTGCCACGTTTGAGCTCCGACACACAAGTGGTTGGTTTTATGCATTTCATTTATCAATTTAACATTTAAACAACTTAAAATATTTTACTTTCAATCTTCTTATTTTTAATTGGTTCCATTTTATTGTTCTTAATGTTGTAAACAGAAGAACAAAATATACAACGGCTTGCAGGGTTTAAACAAGCCAGATTAAAAAGGAGACAAATCCTTGATTCAAGGCGCCGTTGCCCCACTTTTGCAGCATCCATAGGTGAGAACAAAATAAGAACTAAATAATTCATGAGTCATACATACTAACTTTGTAACTGTTCTAACATTTTCCAATTCTCGGTACATTCGAGGTGTCACATCAACACCACAAAATATACAACGCCTTGCGGGGTTTAAACAAGCCAGATTAAAAAGGAGGCAAATCCTTGATTTAAGGCGACATAGACCCACCTTTGCAACATCCATAGGTAAAACCAAAAATAAAACTAAATAATTCAGAGTCATACATATTAACTTTGTAACTGTTTTAACATTTTCAAAATGTTGGTACATTGGAGGTGTCACATCAACAGCACAAGACAGTAATAGGAAAAATGAAAACGTTTGTAGCACTTTTGAACTACGACACACAAGTGGTGGGTCTTATGCATTTCATTTATCAATTTAACATTTAAACAACTTCAAATATTTCATTTTAAACTTCTTATTTTTAATTGGTTTCATTCTATTATTCTTAATCTTATAAGCAGAAGAACAAAATATACAACGATGTGCGAGATTTAAACTAGCCAGATTCAAAAGGAGGCAAATCCTTGATTCAAGGCGACCTAGCCCCACATTGGCAGCAACCATAGGTGAAGAAAAATAAATAAAACTACATAGTTTTTAATTGTTCTAACATTTTTCAATTCTCGATACATTCAATGTGTATTTAGTGGAATATTTATGATAAATTATATTTTTAAATTAATTTTCATATATAGTTCATGATAGTTTAAATTATATTTAAATTAAATCTTAGAAAATTAATTTAAAATTTATCAAAGACTTTAATTTAAATAAATAAAAATCTAACATTTACTACTTCTATTACATCTGCTTACTCTTCGACAGGAAATAAGACATCCAAACCCATAACAACACATAAAAGGACAAATACCAAAAGTATTCACAGTACACATCGAATCCAACACAAAAGTGGTTAGTGTTATCTCTTTGCATGACCAATTTAATAGTAGCTTATAATATTTAAATACAATATTTAAATGCACAATGAAACCATCATAGCTGCATTTATTACCTTTTCTGACTCCCGGTGCTTAAGACTCTAAAAAACGACTAACGTGAACTGATAATATTCGATATATATACTCTCAACAGGAAACAACAACCAACAAACTGGGTCAGTCGCATCTAGAACACACGGCAGAAGGATGAATCCAACAAATGGTTAGTGTGGCTTATTTCTTTAAACAACTTAGCATTGCAAAAACCAATAATCTTTCACTTTAAAATCTCATTTGCAGACCATGTCCAAACTTATATGGATCTCGGCCATCCAAATTTTGAATGCGAAAAATGTGGAAGCACAATGTGGTATAATGAGAGAGCTGATAAACCACGTCGACCAAGGAACCTAACATTCTCTCTTTGTTGCCTGAAAGGGGATGTCTCCCTAGAGTTTTTAGAGCAACCACCAGACTACTTGAAGGAACTTTTAGCTTACAAAGGTGGCAGACACTCCGTTAAATTTAGAGAAAAAATACGGGCATATAATTCTATTTTTGCATTCACATCCATGGGTGCTAAAATAGACAACACAGTGAACTTACGTCCAGGCCCATATGTGTACAAAATTAGTGGTCAAAACTATCATAGAATTGGTGGACTCATACCTGGCCAAGGAAAACAACCTAAATTCTCCCAGCTTTATGTCCATGATACGGAGAATGAGATCCAAAATCGATTGAGTTCGCTGAATGGTGGGAAGACTGCACGAGACCTTGATGCAGATATTGTCCGGCGCCTAAAGGATATGCTCGACATGAATAATTCTGTAGCCAAATTATTTAGAATGGCAAGGGATAGATTATCTGCACCGGACAACAAAGAAGTTCGCATAAGGTTGATTGGCACAAGATCAAATGATTCAAGACAATATACAGCACCTACCGCAACAGAAATTGCTGGTCTCATTGTTGGAGATTTTGGTGAATCAAATGGACGAAGAGATATAGTTATTGAGCATAAAACAGATGGCCTGCAGAGAATAAAAGAATATCATCCAAAATTCATGGCAATGCAATATCCTCTGTTATTTCCATATGCTGAGGATGGATTTCACCTAGACATTTATTATTCTCAAAATCATGCAAAAAGAAAGAAAAAGAAAAAAAGAAAAAAAGTTACCATGAGAGAATATTATGCTTACCGGATACAACAGAGGCCCTGTGAAGCAAATACTCTTATTATTGGTGGTCGACTGTTCCAACAATACGTTGTTGATGCATTCACGGCAATAGAAGAAGAGCGACTGCGCTGGGTTAGACAGAATCAAACAGTGTTGCGTACGGATCTGTACAGAAATGTATGTGATGCAGTTGTGCGTGGAGATACAATAGCTGCTGCTACTGGGAAGAGAATCGTTTTGCCATCTTCTTTTACAGGTTGCCCTCGATATATGGTTCAAAACTATCAAGATGCCATGGCCATATGCAGGACATTTGGAAATCCTGATATCTTCATGACATTTACTGCTAATCCAAAGTGGCCAGAGATTCAATACATGCTTCAGAAAATACCAGGTCAATCTGTCGATGATAGACCGGACATCAAGACAAGAGTTTTTAAAATGAAACTTGACCAGCTAATGAAACACATAGTGGAGGGGCAATATTTTGGTAAAATTATATCAGGTAAAAGTACATGGAATAAATGTTCTCACATTCTAAAAAAAAAAAATTAAAGATCAATTTGATTCAAATTGTTTATTCAATCTATATGATACATACATGTTATACTAATAAAGATTTGTTTTTTTTCTCTCTTTTTAAATTGACAGCCATTTATACCATAGAGTTTCAAAAAAGAGGTCTGCCACATGCACACATACTATTATGGTTGCACCCAAGCAATAAGTATCCCACCCCGGAGGATATAGATAAGATTATTACTGCAGAAATGCCATCTAAGGAAGATGATCCAGAATGTTTTAATGCGGTAAAACAGTTCATGCTGCATGGACCGTGTGGAGATGCAAATATAAATGCACCTTGCATGATTGATGGTATTTGTAGTCGAAAATTTCCCAAAAGTTTTTTCGATGAAACAACAATAGATAGAGATGGGTTCCCGACGTATAGAAGGAGGGACGATGGAAGACATGTGAAAAAAGGAGATATCAATTTAGACAATCGGTATGTGGTTCCATACAATCGAGGTTTGTTGCTGGCATTTCAAGCACATCTAAATGTTGAATGGTGCAACAAGTCAAGAGCCATAAAGTACCTATTTAAATATCTTCACAAGGGCCCAGATAGAGCAACAATGGTAATAGAAGATAATGTTTTGGGCAACAGAAGCACAAATGCAACTCATATAACAATGGTTGATGAGGTCAAAACATTCTTGGATTGTAGGTACGTCAAGGTAGTTATAGGGAATACTCTAATAATGATCACAATGAATTTATAACCATTTCATCTTTTATGCATTATTCATTGTAGGTATGTATCGGCATGTGAAGCATGTTGGAGGATATTCAATTTTGACATACACTACAGAAATCCGGCTGTTATGAGATTGAGCTTTCATTTGCCAGAAGAACACTCAATCACTCTAAGAGATTCAGAGCAATTGTCAGACGTAATTTCAAAGGAAGGAGTTGAACATACTATGTTTACAGAATGGATGCTAATGAATTCAATGAGCTCGGAAGCACGTACATTAACGTATTCTGAGTTTCCCAAAAAATTTGTTTGGGACGAGACAAAAAAAAAGTGGAAAAAACGGAAAGCTGGAAGAACAATCGGAAGAATTTATTATGCACATCCAACTAGCGGGGAGAGATATTACCTCAGAATTTTACTGAATATTGTTCATGGTCCAACAAGCTATGAAGAAATAAAGACAGTGGGAGGGGTGACTTATCAGACATTCAAAGAAACATGTAATGCTCTTGGGCTATTGAATGATAACAGAGAGTGGAATGATGCATTGAATGAAGCATCACAGTGGGCCACAGGCACTCAATTAAGAGAGTTATTTGTTACCATTTTGCTTTATGGAGAAGTGGCAGATATAGGGAAACTATGGGAAACTAATTGGAAAACGTTGTCTGACGATATTGTCTACAAAAAGAGAATATTGTTTCAACACTCCAGATTGGAGCTTAATGATGAACAGATTCAATCATACTGCTTGATTGAAATTGACAAGATTTTGGTTCGTGCTGGAAGTTACCTTTCTGATTTTGATGGAATGCCGTTGCCAAATAGTGAATCCTTTGAAGCCACGGAAAACCGACTTATTGTGGAAGAGCTTAGTTATAATGTTGATGACCTGAAAAAAGAACACGAAAGATGTCATCCATTGTTGAACGAACAGCAGATTGATATATATAATAATGTTATAAATGCTGTCAACACTAATATTGGTGGACTCTACTTCGTGTATGGCCATGGAGGGACTGGCAAGACTTTTCTATACAGAACAATTATTGCAAAACTCAGGTCAGAAAAAAAGATAGTACTTGCTGTTGCTTCTTCAGGTAACCCATCACTTTTTCAATCCCTTATATAAATTTACATGTTGTCTATTTGTACTTATAAATATGTCAGTCCATACACCCTTATTTCTGCGCTTCATTGCAATATTTATTGTACAAATTACTATATGTACCAAATTAGCAACTATTATATGCTATAATCTATCTAATATTATATGCTTTTCTTCTGCACAAAATATAAAAAAAAACATACAATTTTTATTCAAATATATAAATATATATATATATATATATATATATATATATATATAGATAGACATAGACACACACATATGCTTGCATGCATAAATATATTTTCAATTTTTTTTTTAATTTCATTCTTGACAGGTATTGCATCCCTCTTGCTTCCTGGAGGAAGGACCGCTCATAGTAGATTTAAAATTCCTCTTGAGATCTATGAAGACAGCACATGCTCAATAAACCAAAATACTCATCTAGCTGATCTAATGGTTCAAACAGATCTCATAATCTGGGATGAAGCACCAATGACTCAAAGATATGCTTTTGAAGCTCTTGATAGGACACTTAAAGACATAATTGGTTTCAAATTTCCGGATAGGGCAGAGCAACCATTTGGAGGAATGACAGTTCTTCTTGGAGGAGATTTTAGGCAAATACTTCCTGTAATACCAAAAGGTCGAATACATGATATAATTCAATCATGCATCAACAAGTCTTTTTTGTGGGACTACTGTACAATATTTTCATTGTCCAAAAGCATGAGGGTCAGAAATACTACCTCTACAGGCAAAGAACATGATGTGATACGTGAATTCAATAAATGGCTACTTCAACTTGGTGATGGATACATTCAAGCACAAAGCCGACGTGGTGAAGATTTTGCATCGTGGACGACGATACCAGATCAATATCTTATCCCACCAATGGGTGATCCACTCAAACAAATTGTGGATAACACTTACCCAGAATTAAAGAGCCATCTGTGGGATGAAGAATATTTCAGGGAAAGAGCAATACTCACTCCTCTAAATGAAACAGTTGATGAAATCAATAATTATATTGTTCAGTTTACTGATGGAGAAACAAAACAATACAGAAGCTCAGACGAGATTGACAAGATAACTGACAACATATCAGATCAAGAGCTCATGTATCCTGTGGAATTTCTAAACTCCTTAAATATTAATGGATTTCCAAGACATTGTTTGGAGCTTAAAGAAGGAATGCCTATTATGTTATTGAGGAATATCAATCCGGCATTAGGAATGTGTAATGGAACAAGACTTATTATTACGCATCTAGGAGAGCGAGTAATAGAGGCTAAAATAATTACAGGATCTAACGTTGGTTCAAAGGTGCTAATCCCCAGAATTGTTCTTACTTCGAACGACTCTAAATGGCCTTTTCTGTTGCGCAGGAGGCAGTTTCCAATTAAGGTGTGCTATGCAATGACAATAAACAAAAGTCAAGGCCAGTCATTAAATTATGTGGGATTATATTTGCCAAGACCTGTATTTAGTCATGGACAACTATATGTTGCCTTTTCAAGAGTCACTTCCCCAGAGGGACTGAAAATTCTAATTGTTGAGCGTGATGAGAATTATGTACAATACACGAAAAATGTAGTGTACCATGAGGTATTTAGTGGTCTTCCTCAATGTAAATATATTTGATGCACTGTTTTCAAATCTATCTATCATTCACAATAACTTTAGCAACTACGTTATTCATTGTTAACTAACACACTTCGATTTGTACCATTGATTTTTTACAATAATAACCGCGAATCCCAAGTAATCGGACTTTTTATAACAGAATTTAAACTTCAGAACCTTAATAAAGTAAAATCCTACAAACACAACAATAACCATTTGAATCATTTCAATGGTGAAAAAACTTATTAATGGTTACAACCGTAAGTTTCTATCTACACATCAACTAATATCATAAATTGTTCCAAATGAGCAGCCAATGTTAAACCAATAACTAAAATTATCATATCAATTGATCAATGTACCTTATACGAAGCAGCCAACTACTAATTGGCAAACACTATCGATCCTTTAACTCACATACCTAAAAAAAAAACATTTTATCAACAATTACAAAACTGAACTGAGTTCAACAAATTGAAACTAAATCCAAAACAAAATTTAATATAAGTAACATGTGTACAACAATAGTAGGAGGATGATTGTCGCCGAACTCGGTAACGAATTCAACAGACAGCTCAACGGAAACTAACCCAGAGATGAAGAACAAAATATTCAAATGTTTACATTTTAATAGTTTCTACATTTTAATATAACCATTTTAATAGTTTCATTGGTGGAAAAACTTATTAATGGTCAAAACCACAAAAAAAAAAAAAAAAATATCAAATTTACGCATAAATGGTTCCAAATGAACAACCAGTGTTGAATCAATGACTAAAATTATCATATCAATTTATCAATGTACCGTCTATGATGTGTTCCACTGCTAATTGCCAAACAGCTTCCATAGTTGAACTCACATACCTAAAACAAATAACACAATTCATCAACACTGACAAAAATGAACAGAGTTCAACAAATTAAGAATACATCGAGAACAAAATTGAAAATAACTAAAAAAATGTGTAAAACAATATCCCGATCTCACTACCGGATTCAAGTTGGGCCTCAACCGAAAAAACCCACAAACAAGAACAAAAGATAAAGAAGAAGACAACTGACATCACCTTCTTCTCGGTGCTCAACGGTTCTGCGATTGAACCGTCGTTCGTTCACTCGACATCAACGAAGAACCATCTCGGATAATAACACTGCTGGCATCAGAAATAGGCACAAAGTGTTATCTGAGGATTATCTGCAGAAAGTTGCTTCTATTGGTGTCAGAAAGAAGCGTTCGTCTCATCAACATCATTCTTTTGGAACGAGTAGTGATAAAAAGGAACGATCCAACGATGTCTTGAAAGTGGTCAAAATAATACGTAGAGATAAGAACCATAACCTGTCAAAGGAAAATTTGCTAGGCTTTCGAAATCTCAATTTGATGGGGAGGATGTAACTTTCAACTCAAGAATTTCTGTAACGATTATCAAGAATATAGGCTTAAGAAGAATTGCTTTTTTTGAAACATATAGGCTTTCGAAGAATTGCTTTGCCTTTCCAAATTATCGAGGATTGCCGTGTTCATCTTGGTTGAAAGGAGTTTAAAAAATTCACGTTTTTAGGGATTCAGTTGTGTTCTCTTTTCTTTCAAAATCACTTTTATGTTTAAATATAAAAAAAATTCCTTTTTATTTTATATTGTTCGTAACTTTTCCTTCTTTTTTTAAACAAAAAAATTAAAAATCTTACTCTTTAATTTTGATTAGATATGTTATTAATAACTTTTTATTTTTTATTCAATCAACTACTACTTCAGTATGAAATTATAACACTTTTTGATTAAAAAAAAAAAAAAAAAAAACCCTTTTCATATTTTCGACTAACAAAAATGCATCCAAGTTTTTACCCTTTTTTTTTTGATAGTCCAAGTTTTTACCTTAAAAATATGGACCTACAAACCATTAATTTTATTTTTTTGATCAGTAAACATCTGATTTTTTGGAACTGAAGAACTTTAATTGCGGTCAAATATAATCTTTAATGGTGGAATCAATTTTTTTATTAAAGAACTCAATTTTTAATATACTTGATATCATTGTATCATTTGCTTTAAATATTTGCTAAAATAATGTTATTTTAAAAATATAAAATGTCCAACATTTTTTTTATATAACCAAATAATGATCTGATGCATCAACTAAAACAATTTAATCAAACCCGTGCAACGCACGGGTTGTATCCCTAGTAAATAGAGTTATATACATGTCATATTATAGGCTCAACTGAATAAATTTATTCTGACAACTTTAGTACATGGTTGATTTTAACCAGGTCCTAATTTTGACTATAGCCAATGATCAAACTTAAACAAAAAGAAGCTTTTATGTGATATTAATGGTCTTAATTAGTTATTCATCATTGGTAAGTATAATTAAGGTACCATATAGTATATAAAATAAGAATTATATCCATACAATATTTAGTATACTTATCAGTAAGAATACTATTATGGTAGGGTATAACAAATTATGATATACTAATTTATTTTATTTTATTTTTGACAAAATGATATATTAATTAGTTGATACTAGATATAAATTATGATAATAATTCTGACATATATTCTTAGCTCTTTTTCATTTAAATATATTACTATCTAGTGTGTTGATAATAATTGATTTATTTCCTTGCAGCAATATGTGGTCAACACATAATAAGATGTGATATTTTTATTTACACCGACTAATATCTTATTAACTTAATAGTGGCATTGTAACATATTAACTATTTTTGATATAACCAGCAACTAATGTAAAATCATAAACACATCAATTTAAGAGTAACCTTATTATGCCTAAAATATTAGGTGTGATATAACTTCCATTGTCATGCTATAATATATAAACTATCTAATTAATCTTAATATGTTACGATTAGATTATATATTGGTACCTTTAGATTTTAGAATTGATAATTAGAATAGAACAATTAGTGGTACATAATATTGTTTAAAAAGCTAGAATATGTTATTTGATCGAGATTGCAGTTGTTACGCTTGGTTGAGTGTCTCTGACCTTAAATAAAATGACCCTATCTGGTCTTTATTTATTTTATGTGACATAGATCATTTAGATTTATACAAACAAACATTTTAAACCCAAACACTTAATGTGATAAATATTGTGAAAATGCTTATGAGATACGTAGGGGTAAAATAGTTAAACCCACACAATTCTAATATACTTATGTGTAAATAAAATAGGTTAAAAGACGTAGGGGTAAAATTGACAATTCGCGAGCAATTTGTAAATAGAAAAATTTAAATTTAAATTACATATTAAAAGACATTTGCCCCTACTTTTTTCATTTTGTGTTTTCATTTCCCTCTCTCTATCTCCTCTCTCTCTCTCTCTCTTTCTCTCTGATGGCTGCTGTAATGGAGTTCAATCGGGAAGTGGACAAACGAATCAAAAAAGGAGTTCAACTTCTTGGAAGAGATTGGATGGGCATGATTCATCATCCTGGACTGAATCTTCAAGATTTCAATAACAATGCTATTCGAGTATGTATTTAGCAGAATTTCCAATTTCCTTTTCTGATAGATTTACCTAATTTTGTATAAATCATTAAGATCGAAGTTTATTGTTATATTTACGTTTCAAGTTAAATTCAATTTCACGATTCAAGTTAAATTTCACGATTTCAACTTAAATTCAAGTTATATTTCACGATTGAAGTTCAATTTCACGATTCAATTGCATAATTTCATGATATTGTGTTGATTGATTGATGAATTTCTAGGTGTTGTGTTATTGCAGCAAAGATACGATCGCCTTAGCCGTGGCAGTGCTCGTAACAGAGCGTACTTAGATTCACTATCTGACATTGATTTTGAAGATGAAGAAGAGCAAGAAGAAGAGGATGAACACGAGAAATGGACTAGTAGTGAGGGTGATGATTCTAGTGAAGAAGCTATAAGTAGAAGGTTTGTCGCTCTACATTAATTCGAGCTTCTAGCAGAAACATAATGTGGTCGTGGCTGCAAAATCGGTTCCTATCGTATAACAGAAAATAATCTCTTTTGGTTTTTTTAAGCTGACTTTTCTTTCTTTTTCCAAAATTGCCTTCAAATATCAAACATGATTTTTAAAGAAATAAATAAGTAAGAATAAATACAAATTTTAAAGAAATGTAACAAACATGATTTTTTTTGTTACCACACAAAATAAACCGTGTCACAATATATGTCCATTTTTTTTCTTTTATCCTTAAAAAATGTAACAAACTAGATTAAATATATCTATACTATATATAAAGAAAAAATTAGATATTTTAGACTATTTTTTCACTAATCCAATTATACCATTATTAAAGAACTTTTTCTTTAATAATTGTTGATCTCATTAAAAAAAATAAGAATATATATTATTATTATTATTATTATATTGTTGGTGTCATTGAAAAGATAAACATGGTTAGTTAGGTCTGGGATATGGGAGTGTTCTACTCCCATACATATATTATATTGTTGGTGTTATAGGCTTGGGTTGCCCTAGTGGTATTTGCTTGGGATATGAAAGTGTGCTAATTTAGGTGGGCTAAATTAGTTTATTCAAAAAATATATTATGTATAAAATATTAGATAGATGTTATACTTGTTAGAATAATTTATGTTAATAGTTAGGAGGACAAATTTTTTGCAATAGTGTTTCGTAAAAGTATTTTTTATTTCATGCATTTGTATAAAAAGAAGAAAGCTAGAAAAAGAAAATACAAAAGAATAGATAATTATTTTTTTGAGACCAAATATTAAATTATTGTTGTTGATTTTCTTCGTCTAATTTAAAAATGTTAAATGATGTAATTTATAATTTGTCTAGAAAATATTAGAACATGATAAAATTGTATGCGATTATTTATAATTTTTTTTAGTATTAGACTGATAATAAATAAATAATACGTAAATATAATAGAAGTTAAATTTTACAACCACTTTGTATTTTTAACATATATAATATTTATTCTCACATTACATGCATGGCTCAAAGAGTCATAGTTAATATATGAAGAATAAGATAGATATGTATTGGTAATTCTTGAAAGTAGTTGGTGACATGTTGTTTTTGATTGAAATGGATGACTTCAAAATTCATATTTAACATATGAAGAATGAGGGAGATATGTGTTCTTTGTGAGATATATTGACGGTTCATACAAGAAGTTGATGTTGTTGTTTAGAAATGAAGTGTCAAGAGTCGTGTTTAATTCTTGTGAATGAGAGAAAATAAATTATGTATGATTTCTAATATATTAGAAATTGATATTTTAATTTAAAAATAATAATATATTAATTGTATTTTATTTCTGCCAATTTGACCTACTGGACGATTAGTTAAGCAATATGCCCTACCAATCTTCTAGTCATGGGATCGAAACCAGCGTCAAGGAAAGATCAAAATTGTGTTTTATCTTTTCTTTAATTAATATATATCACCTCTGTTGATGGGGAAGGTTTGAGTATTGATAATTTGATATCTTGCATCCATAAGACATGGGTGCGAACGATAATGAGAATTTGAGTATTTCTACTAAAGAGCGCGATAAAAAGGCTATTCATGATAATATATTATTACTATTAATTAATTATTTATATATTATTTTATAAAACTAATAGCATTAATTAATTATTATTTTTCAAAATACTCATTTTTTTTTATCACATTCTATATCTAACTATTCCGCTAGCTACTTTATTAATATAAGAGTAATTTTATCAACAAATCTCATTTTATCATAAAAATAAGTGGTACTCCGGTTTTAATTATAAGTTAAGTTAAAATGTATTTAATTTTAATTTAGGCTAAATACATTTTGAGTTTTGCTTATGTTTAAAACTGAAGAGAATACATTTATAATAATTGTGTTTTAAAAGTATATGCATAAGTTAAAGTCACGTTTAATATGACACAGATGAAGCAACATTGATTGTTTATATTGAATTATTTTTGTATTGACAAAAGAAAACTAATGTTTTTCATTAAAAATCAAAAGATCAACATAAAGGGGAATGTCAAAATAAAGTTGATATCTGAAGTTGTATATAACCACTTTGACAAGGTTGTAAACATCCGTATTAGTTTCTCTCCTAAAAAAACTCAACATTAAAGTTCTTACAAAATTAAGATAAAGTACTTTGAGATTTACTTAAAATAGAACCTACCTCGGTTCTACCATCGATTGATTAGTCCAAAGATTCTACAACACTCTTCAAATCCAAAGTAAAGATAGTTTGCTTGAACTCTTATTCTCGCATCCACTTGATTGCTGCTAATAAGTCGGAAGCCTCACCCTCATTAACATTCAAAATATATCGCAACTGCAAAGTCTTTGCTCCCATAAACATTTCATACTCGTCCCTTAAGCAAATCCCAATTCCAACTGTATTGCGTTGCTCAGAAAAGACGCGTCAAGATTGCATCTAATAAACCCGTGTGGAGACCATTTTGAACGTGGTTATAGACGAGCATCAAGCCCATTTTCTTCGATAAATTACTCTAGCTGCATTGTCAGGCATATTCTCCTTAACCGATGCATTCCTACTCCCCCATATACTTAAACTTGTTATCGCAAACATACATTGCTCCCCTTTCGATAAAACAGTCATAATACTAAAGACTTTTAGCGTTATATTCGACTGCTACTCTTGAAAGGGCTGAATAAGATTGGCCATTCTTATTACTTCTTCAACAACCTGTGGTCAAATTAATTTAATATAAAGTAAGGTTTTGCACTATTATTGGCCATTATATATATGAAAAACCTTAACCAATGAAAGACCTTGTTTGTGTATTTTAAATTCAAAACATCTTTAGGTGTAATAAAATCCTCTGGACTTCCCTTTCTGAAAGCCATGTTCTCTTCCTGCAATTGTTAACACAAAGTTAAACTTAACAATCTGTGTAGTCTTTAGTACAGTAGACAAACCAGACCAGTTTAAAGTTAACACTATTAAAGTTCTCGTTTTAGGTCTATCAATGAAAATTATTTTTATTAGATTTTATAAACTCAAGAAATGTCGCATATATTAAAATTTACTTCAGACCTCATTTACTATTAAAAATTATTGGACCAACACGTAGACAAATACTACCTCCGTCCTTAATTATAGGGCCCTTTTGAAAAAATAACGGGAATTAAGATAGTGGATATTTGTATTAAATATGTTTGCAATTAATATTGTTTTTACAATTTTATCCTTTAAGAGAGAGATGGTTTATGTTTTCAACATATTATTTATTGCTGATTGAAGAAAAAGATGTATAATTAATAGGGGCATGTATGTAAAGAAATAATTAATATAGTTGGAAATAGCAAATGAGTCTTATAAAAATGGACAAAAAAAATTCTCAAAAGAATCTTATAATTAGGGACGGAGGTAGTACAAATTATCAACGAAAAATTATATATATTACCCTAAGCTTTTTTTAGCACAATTGGATACTTAGCAAGAAGGTATATAGCCCAAGTAGATGCAAGGGAAGTTGATAGATATCCAGCAGCTACTAGAGAGACAATGTTGTCTACAACTTCTTTGTCACTCAATTTGTCACCATCATCATCTTCAATTTGCATCAACCCATCCATTAGATCAATTGTTTCCACCTTATCTTTATTTTTTCTGTTATCTATTTCAATCCAGAAAAAGTCATCAAGCTTTCTTCTACACTGAAATTTTAATTAAATGTGTTAATTTTAAAAATAATATAGATTCAAGGAGTTAATTGAAGCAAAACTTGTTGATGATTAATTAAATGGGAGTTTAATGGAACCTGAAGAGCATGGTGGTATGCAAAACCAGGAATGTTAATTGGATAGGCTCTCACTCCTAGAAGCAAGTCTTGATAGAGTTTATCCAAGGAATGTAGAAAAGGACCTGGCTCCTTGCTAAAGAATAATTTTCCAATGTTCTCAAATGTCATCTACATTTAATATTTCATAAATCATAATGGTTTAGTTTATTATTTTAAGCTCCATAATGTCATGAATATTTAATCCTATAAATAAATACCTTTTGAGTTTCAAACCGAGCTTTGATTTTATCCATTTGTGCCCAAGATTGAAGAGCAGCAACCATACGAGGTTGAACAAGAGCAACGATTCTGTTTAGGGCATCGGGTCGATTGATGGCATTGGTGACAAAGTTGTGTACCTGTGTATGAGCTTTTCCATGGACAGCCACTAATGAATTTCGACCCATAAGTTCAATAGTGGGCCATTCTGCTTTGAACTTGTCCTTTGAATATAGCATAAATTTGTGAATTGTTGAAGTGTATACTATGATGGAAGGTGTCCCAAAAAGGTGTGTTCTAAACATGCCTACTCCATCACCATATTTGTTTCATTGTTTATCAACAACTATGTATCATTATGACAATGATTATGAAATTAAGTTGACAATATTGAAAAATGAATTTGAAATTAACTCGCAAAATCATAAATATTGTGTGTTGTGTTGTTCGTTTAAGAAGATTTTAGAAGAAAGAAAGGCAAGGTAAGAAAGTGTTAATGTAGATAAGTACTTTGGGCTATTGAGCCTTTTTTTTGTTCGAATGATAATGGGCTTGAAAAAAGAAATTGGATTTTGAGTACTGCTCTTTACCCAAACGTTTTTGCTCATTCCCAAGTAAAAAGACCAAAATGCCCATGCGGGAGTTAACATGCGCAGGGGTATTTTGGTCAGTTCACATGGGAATGAGCAAAAACGTTTGGATAAAGAGCATAATTCTTGGATTTTAACCAAAAATGGGCTCAAAACAAAACAAAGTGTGTTTTTTTAAGTGTTCACTTGTAAATTAATACGATTTTACCTGAGTTTCCCACGTGTTAACTCTCTCAAATTCCTCAAACATTCTGATTTCAACAAAAAAAACAACTTTACTTTCGAGTTAACACGATTTTGACACCTAAGAACGTAAACTCGTCTGAGTTTACAAACTAACATTCGATATGTGGAACACTGTGTGAACACTAGGTCAATACAAGCCTACAATTTTACGAACCAACTTAGATGTTACTCTAATAATGATATTGATGAATCCTTAGAAATATTTTATTTTGACCATGCCATAAAATAATGTTTAAGTCGCAGAAGAAAAAAATTACCATAGTGTAATCTTAAATTTAGCCTAGAGGTAAGTAAAGTCAACTATTGTTCTACCCAAAATTCAAACTCAAATTATTCAAAACAACTCGTCTTATCTGAGACTCATCAACTACTTGAGTCCAATCACTTAGCTCAATAAGAGGGAATATGATAAAAACAACTTTTATGTTTCTACTTGTGTTATTCGTTTTTTTTTTACTTAAAAATAAGTTTAAAAAAAATCCTACGACAATAATTAAAACTAATATATTCAAAAAGAAGAAACTAAAACCATTATAATATTTGAGTATCGTAACATCATTCAATAACTTTTATCTATAAAATCAACTACTATTATGTAAATTGAGATATGTTAATCTAGAAGTCCTAGCTCAACTGGCAAAATGCCGAAATTGTTAGGCCGGATGTCATGACCGGGGTTCGAACTCCGGTACCTCCACTTATGTGTGTGAATTTATAATAGCTTTACCATTTCGTCTATCTACCAAAAAAAAAATTTGAGATATGTTAAGAATAAGATTGATGCCTTATGCACTTGTAAAATATATGAAAATAATAAACATTTGATTATTTACTATTGTTATTAAAATTATATAAAATTAGACACAAATGATCAATTTAATAAATAAATATCAATCAATGGTTGGATAGATTATCCAAGAAAACGGTTGTTTCCTATATATCTTAAGTTGATCATTCTCTTTATCAATTTTATTTTATTATAAGATGGCCCTTGAGAGGTTCCTAAAACTTACTTGCGTCTCTTGGCATTAATGAAGTCATCTGGTCGTCTAACAATTTTGAAATACCAAAGAAAACTAATCATTTCTCCAATGAAAGGGAGACCCATATGATCAGGTGGTAACTTTGTGGCATATTTTGAGTATTTTACTGTATTCTAATATTACTTATTAATTTAATGCAATATATTTTTTATAAATTTTATATATAATGCTGCAAATATAATTGATATTTTTTTAACAAAACAAATATAATTGATATTTTCTTCTCAAAAAATATAATTGATATTTATAATTTAGTGATCATACACAGGAGGGATTACCCCCCACAATCTGTGTGTGTGTATAACGTTGTTGGTCCTCTCAAAAAAAAAATTATTGGCAGTTAATTAGTTTTATTTCTCTTTATAAAAAATTAAGTGAAGCACTCATTAAAAATTATTTATTAATCCTTAAAAAAATTATTTATTAATTTTATTTATGAAGAATGAGTGCTAAATTATGTAAGAGGTAAATTATTGAATGATTGTTTGATGGAATATATATAGAAATATACGTTTATTGTGTTTTTATATTGTCAATAAGAAGAAAAATATATACGAAAGAACAATTATAATTGTAAATGTTAGTGTTTTCAAATTTTAAAATATAATAAAATAGCTTCATAATTTCCAAATTTTTGTTTGATGATAAAGGATACGAGAATTTATTTATTTATAGATGTTAATCCTTGAGTTCTCGGGAAAAAGGGATCTTGATAATTCATCAATGAAAGATTCAAAAATTTCATTTGGTTGAGGCTAGAAAATAGGCTATATGTTTTATAACTAAATAAAATATTATTATGAACTTTTACATAATGCATAAGATAAATTGGTCCGGGTCATGGGTGATGGGGCTACAACTTTCTTTTAGTTTGATCTATGGTTGGAAGGAGGTGTTTTATGTGATTGGTTCAGAAATTTGTTTGATTTGTCTGAATATGACATTGCGACAGTGCTGAAATGTGTTCTTTGGGTTAGGGTGATGCTTGGAAATGGAGGTGGCAGTTATTAGGGTGGGAGGATGAGCAGATATAGGAGTGTTATGAGTAGTTGTATAAAAAAATTTTGCAGGATGCAAGGGCGGGAAGACAACTGGGATTGACGTTTCCTTCTTCAAAAAAAAACTGGGATTGACGTCTTGATCCTGAGAAAGGCTATTCAGTGATATCATGCCATGATTTTTGAAAGAAATTTTTTTGTGTAAAAGCTTTTGGTGTAAGTTGATTTAGAATAAAATATGGTTTGGAAAGCATTTTTCACATATTTTTTCAAGTTTTTGTATTTATGATTCTAATCATTTTTAACAAAGGACTTAATGATTCGAATCACCGTAAATAGAGAGTTTGGTTACACCTTTGATTTGAATCATGAAATATGTGATTCTAATCAATCTTCATCTCGAGAAATATAATTCAAATCATGAAATCTTTGATTTAAATCATTCTTCATCATGATCATATAATGATTATAATCATGAAATCTGTGATTTGTGTCCTTTTTTTTTTATAAAGCTAAAAAAATGCAATAAAAGAGAAAAGTGAAAAGTACAATATTGGGGGACTAGGCCAAAACCCAATTAAACAAAAAGACCAGATGTAAAGCAAAGTCACTTCCTAAGTAGCTTAACACACCCCGCTACTAAGGAAAGTAGCAGGTTACATTAAAAAGACAAACATAAAGAAGTAAATCAACATAGAGTAAAACTAAAGCCTAAACCAAGGCCCCTCTGAAATTCCATGAAATGTACTTCATTGAGCTTAGTTGTGGTGATTCCATGATCTATACCACAGGAGAAGCTTCAGCCCCTAACAAGGAATTGTCCAAAAGAGTATCCGCAATCAAATCCCACTTGTCCCAAAGGTTAGGAAGATGGGGTGGTCTATTATTCGTGTCCTTCTTCATACACACCCCAAACTCATTTTTCACATATGATTCGATTCATTCGAGAGTTTTGAGTTTATTTTATGCTTTAACTTGATAAAAACTTTCACACCTATAAATACTTTTTTTTACGAAACCTATAAATACTTATCACTATTCATTTTGTCAACATTCTCTCAAAGCTTCTATATTTATCTATCTAACTCTCTCTCTCTCTCTCCCTCTCTCTATCTATCTCTCTCTCTCTCTTTTCCTAGAAACTATTGATTGACACTTTTTCAAAGATCACTTGTAGGATTTTGAGATCTAGTTTCATAGGGTGTCATAAGATCCTGTAGGAATTGGGTTTCTCTCAAGTATCTTGATAGGGAATCAAGGATCTAAAGCAAAAGATCAAGGGGTTGTATGGAAGCTTGAGATTCAAAGACTTTGGAAGACCTAATTTCAAGAAGATAAGAGGTTTTGGAGTGATTCCTTAGCATATAAGATTTAGGATCGGTTGGATTCATAAATTAAAGGAATCTTTGTAATTGACTCTATAATTTCAACAACATAATAGTGGAAGACGTAGAAATTCTACGAAGAATGGATGTACTCCTATAGCCCATAATAAACGTTTTTTCTCTTCATTTCTCTTTAATTTCTGAAATTTACAATTTGATATATGATGATTGTTGATTAGATTAATTATTACATGTGCTTAGTGATTGATTATTTTAAAACCTAATTTTGTAAGGATATTTTATAAGCTAATTTAATAATTAAATCACTTCTCATATTTGAAACTAACTTGTTCATAATCTCGTCATAGATCAAATCTTGTGTTTCTCTGTTATCTATCAATTGTTTAAGTTTAGGTTTGGTTTGAGATTGACTTCGGTGTTGTAATTGTATTTTGTATTAAGTTTGATTGATTATTTTAAAACCTAATTTTATAAGGATATTTTATAAGCTAATTTAATAATTCAATCACTTCTCATATTTGAAATTAACTTGTTCATAATCTCGTCATAGATCAAATCTTATGTTTCTCAGTTATCTATCAATTGTTTAAGTTTAGGTTTGGTTTGAGATTGACTTCGGTGTTGTAATTGTATTTTATATTAAGCTTGATTGATCTATAATAGTTAGAGTGTGAATATCTTGTTCAAACATTGAATTAGTATAATATCTTATTATTTACTTAGTTTATCATTATTGCAATTGTACCATTTCCAATAGTGAATCGAATACACAAATTTTTCAAACCACATTTTCGTGCAAAGTCTTTAGAGGGAATTTATTCACCCCCTTCTAGAATCATATTGTTAATCGACTAACATTTTGGACATGTACAACATTATTTTGTATAAGGCTGCACCTCTAAAGGTATCTTTGTTTGTTTGGCGGTTGTTATGCAACCTGTTTATGACAAAGGATAATTTATTAAGGTGTGGGGTATTTCACTTAGATTCTATTATGTGTCAAGGTGGATGTTGTAACGCCCCAATTTTATTTAATTATTATTGGTCGATTTAAAGTCTTTTTATATATGATTTTATATTATTATGTGGTGTGTTATATTTTATTAAATGAGTTATGTTACTATTTAATAGAATAAGTGAGAAATTAATATTAATTTGGAGTTTGGGGAGTTAATAGAATTAAGGGGGAGTTAAATGAAATAAGGGGAGTTAAGTAATGGGAAGTTAAGAAATGAGAAGTCAGAAGCAGTTTACGTGAAAACCAACTTTTGGGAGAAAAGGGAGAGAAGAGCAAGTAGAGCCAATAGTATTCAAGAGAAGATCGTGTAGAGCTTTGTTCATCAATCTAAGGTAAGGGTGGGACTATCATTCAGTGATCTTAAGTCTATAATTCTGAAATTGGATTTTTCTTGTGAGTTGTTCTTAATTTGAGAATTAGGGTAAATGTAACGCCCTAGTTGTTTATTTAATTGATTTGATCTATGTGGAGTATATATATTATTATATATGATGTTTGATGATTTATGCGGAGTATATATATGCATATATTTGTACATATGTGATTTTTGGATGTTTTATGTGGTGTATTATTTTATTATATGGTTTATTTAATAATAATTAAAATAAGTATGAAATAATAATTATTTTGGTGTTTGGGGAATTAATAGGAGTTATTAGAAATTATGAGGAGTTAAGTGTAAATAGAAGGGAGTTACATTAAGTGGGAAGTTAATACAGAGAAGTGAGAAAAACAGTTTCACGTAGAACCAGTTTTGGGAGGAAGCAAGAGAGAACCAGGAAGAACCTAGAGTTGATTATTGCTGTGCATTTCTTTCTGCATTTCTAAGGTAAGGGTGAGGTTTACTTCAAGAATGTAGTTATTGAATTCTGATTTTGTATTTAACAGGTTTTGGTGAGGAATTGGGAATTTGGGGTTTTATGATAGAATGAGGATTTTGAAGTTGTAAGCATGTTTTTGATGTTATAATTGGTTTCTGGTTGCATAGAACACTTAATTATGTATCTGTAAACTGATTTGGGGAGTGATTGGAAGGAAAATGGGATTTTTGGGTAAAACCAGTTTTCTGCCCGTACAGAAGTTCATCGCTCGCCTCGCGAGCAGCTGTGCTCGCCATGGTGAGTGAGCAACTTCATAGCTCGCCTCGCGAGCAGTCCAACTCGTCGTGGCGAGTAGCCCATAATAAAACTTGATTTTTGAAAAGTTGTTATAAGATGTTTTGGGGATGGTTTAAGGTACCTAGATGATTTTAATGATGAATGGTGAAAGTTTTAGGTTAAGAAGATGAATAGGGAACTTAGAATTGGAGTTTGAGTGAGAAAAATGGCTTTTTCCCGAGAGCACCTAATTTTCACTCGCCTTGAACTCGCCATGGCGAGCTAGTGTTTTTGTGAACTCGCCATGGCGAGCAGATGTGCTCGCGAGGCGAGCTGCACAGTTTCTGAGTGTTGAATTGTTTGCTTGAATAATAGTGGTTTGATGTTGTTGTTTTTGGGCATGGTTATATATAACTATGCATTGTTTTGGTTGATTGGATTGCTGGGTTGATGAATACTGATGATGGTTGAATTGTATGCTAATTATTGAATCATACATGTTGTTTAAGTGGAGTCACATAGAGTTGCATTGCATGGTCAGTTGTATGTAGATATACACAAGTAGGTCCATTGCATATGCATAAAACAGCGGTGAGGGCTTCGGTCCTGGAGTACTAGTTGCTCAACAGCGGTGAGGGCTTCGGTCCTGATGAATGCTTTAACCATTCAAAAGCGGTGAGGGCCTCGGTCCTGTTTGGTACCACATGCATACTGCATTTCATTAAGAAGTCTAAGATGGTGTCTTAGCAGTGGTCATGTCATTTGCATGAGTCTTGGGTGTTGATTTCAGTTATTACCTGATGGAGGATGTTGGTGTTGAATATGCATTTATATATATTCATTGTGATCATGGTGTATTGTTGATGTTTGTGGTTGCTTGTGACTTATACATATATATGCTTACAAGATAATGTGTTATTGATTAGGGTGTTAGATTCAATTGATGATTTTAATATCTATATTTATTGTTGTGAATCTCACCCCTTCTGCTTGAAAATGTTGTCCTTCGTATGGGTAACTTGCAGGTGATCCTGAGTAGTAGGTGGTGGCTCAAAGTCGTGTCTAGGGATCTGATACGTGGGATGAGATTTATCATTTTTAATGTTGTTGCTTTTCCTTTCCATGTATCAAATTTTGGAACTTGTGGTGTGGAGCCTTTTGTTGTCTTTGAACTGTGATGTTGAATTATGTTAAGGCCTTTAATGCCATAGACTGTTGTTGGATGTTCATAAGGTTATGGATTTTGAAAACTATTCCGCTGCTATGTTTTCATATATAATAAGTTGATTTGATTAAATAGTTTTATTTTCTATTTAAGAATTTTGAACTGACGTGTAGCATGCCCGTATGTGGAATTACTCTGATGTATATTTGCTATTTAATTGCTTTTGGGTAACGGGGTGTTAGAATTTGGTATCAGAGCAGGTTGGTCCGTCCGGCCAAGTAGTAGAGTCGTGTTGAGCCACCTAGGATAGAGTGTCAACTTTAATGTTGCTTTTGTTGTTGTTCTGAGCTGTTGCTTGTCATGTAGAATCTCGAGATGACTGGAAGTAGTGATGCTGCTCTTGTTGCTACGCTTGAGGCTGTAGCTCAAGCTGTTCAACAGCAACCTAAGGTTGAGACTGGTGGTGATGGAACCAGGATGCTAGAGACCTTTTTGAGAAATCATCCACCAACTTTCAAGGGTAGGTATGATCCTGACGGTGCCCAGAAATGGCTGAAGGAGATTGAAAGGATATTCAGGGTCATGCAGTGTTCAGAGATTCAAAAGGTGCGGTTTGGGACGCACATGCTAGCCGAAGAGGCCGATGATTGGTGGATTAGTTTGTTGCCTGTGTTGGAACAGGGTGATGCTGTGGTAACCTGGGCCATGTTCAGGAAGGAGTTTCTGGGCAGGTATTTTCCAGAGGATGTCAGAGGAAAGAAAGAGATTGAGTTCCTGGAGTTGAAGCAGGGTGACATGTCTGTCACAGAGTATGCTGCAAAGTTTGTGGAGCTTGCCACATTCTATCCTCATTACAGTGCGGAGACAGCTGAGTTCTCCAAGTGTATCAAGTTTGAGAATGGGTTGAGGGCTGACATCAAGAGAGCTATTAGATATCAGCAGATCAGAGTCTTCTCTGAGTTGGTTAACAGGTGTAGAATCTATGAAGAAGACACCAAAGCTCATTATAAGATAATGAGTGAGAGGAGGGGTAAGGGACAGCAGAATCGTCCTAAGCCTTACAGTGCTCCTGCTGACAAAGGAAAGCAGAAGATGGGTGATGATAGGAGGCCCAAGAGGAGAGATGCTCCAGCTGAGATTGTCTGTTACAAGTGTGGTGAGAAAGGCCACAAGAGTAATGTTTGTGGAAGAGATGATAGGAAGTGCTTCAGGTGTGGTCAGAAGGGTCACAGTTTAGCTGAATGCAAGCGTGGGGACATTGTCTGTTACAACTGCAATGGGGAAGGTCATATCAGTTCACAGTGTCCTGAGCCGAAGAAGACTAGAATTGGTGGGAAGGTGTTTGCTTTGACTGGTACGCAGACTCCTAATGAGGACCGACTTATCAGAGGTACTTGTTTCTTTAATAGTACTCCTTTAATTGCTATTATTGATACTGGTGCTACTCATTGTTTTATTGCTATTGAATGTGCCTATAAGTTGGGTTTGGATATATCTGATATGAAAGGGGAAATGGTTGTTGAAACTCCAGCTAAGGGTTCAGTAACCACTTCTCTTGTTTGTCTGCGGTGTCCTATATCTATGTTTGGTAGAGATTTTGTGATTGATTTAGTTTGTCTGCCGTTGACGGGTATGGATGTAATTTTTGGTATGGATTGGTTAGAGTATAATCGAGTTCATATCAACTGCTATAGTAAGACGGTGCATTTTTCTTCTGCTGAGGAAGAAGGTGAAGTTGAGCTTCTGTCTACAAAACAGATGAAACAGTTTGAACGTGATGGTATTCTGATGTATTCTCTAATGGCACAATTGTCGTTAGAAAATCAAGCTGTGATTGATGGTTTACCTGTAGTGAATGAATTTCCAGAAGTATTCCCTGATGAGATCCCTGATGTGCCACCAGAGAGGGAGGTTGAATTTTCAATTGATCTTGTTCCAGGAACTAAGCCGGTGTCGATGGCACCGTACCGTATGTCAGCTTCTGAGTTAGCTGAGTTGAAGAAACAGTTGGAGGACCTGTTGGATAAGAAGTTTGTAAGACCCAGTGTTTCACCTTGGGGAGCACCGGTGTTGTTGGTCAAGAAGAAGGATGGTAGTATGAGACTGTGTAATTACCGTCAGTTGAACAAAGTTACGATCAAGAACAGGTATCCGCTTCCTAGAATTGACGACTTGATGGATCAGTTGGTTGGTGCTAAGATTTTCAGTAAGATTGATTTGAGGTCTGGTTATCATCAGATAAAGGTGAAGGATGAAGATATGCAGAAGACGGCCTTTAGGACACGTTATGGTCATTACGAGTACAAAGTGATGCCTTTCGGTGTTACTAATGCGCCTGGAGTTTTTATGGAGTACATGTACCGAATTTTCCATGCTTTTCTAGATAAGTTTGTTGTGGTATTTATTGATGATATCTTAATTTATTCCAAGAATGAGGAGGAGCATGCAGAGCATCTGAGAATTGTATTGCAAGTGTTGAAGGAAAAGAGGTTGTATGCTAAGTTATCGAAATGTGAGTTCTGGTTAAGTGAAGTAAGTTTTCTGGGTCACATTATTTCTGGTAGTGGTATTGCAGTGGATCCTTCAAAGGTTGATGCGGTATCACAGTGGGAGACTCCAAAGTCGGTAACTGAGATCAGAAGTTTTCTAGGTTTGGCTGGTTATTACCGCAGGTTCATAGAAGGGTTTTCGAAATTGGCTCTTCCGTTGACACAGTTGACCTGTAAGGGTAAATCGTTTGTGTGGGATGCTCAGTGTGAGAATAGTTTCAATGAGTTGAAGCGTAGATTGACAACTGCTCCTGTTTTGATTTTGCCTAAACCAGAAGAACCGTTTGTTGTGTACTGTGATGCATCTAAGCTGGGCTTAGGTGGTGTTCTGATGCAAGATGGTAAGGTGGTAGCGTATGCTTCTAGGCAGTTGCGTGTTCATGAGAAGAATTATCCTACACATGACCTAGAGTTAGCTGCGGTGGTTTTCGTCTTGAAAATTTGGAGGCATTATTTGTACGGTTACAGATTTGAGGTGTTCAGTGATCATAAGAGTTTGAAGTATTTATTTGACCAGAAGGAACTGAACATGAGGCAGAGGAGGTGGTTAGAGTTACTGAAAGATTATGATTTTGGCTTGAACTACCATCCTGGTAAGGCCAATGTTGTTGCTGATGCTTTGAGCAGGAAAACTTTGCACATGTCTGCTTTGATGGTGAAGGAGTTTGAATTGTTAGAACAGTTCAGAGACATGAGTCTTGTCTGTGAATTGTCATCTCAGAGTATACAGTTGAGAATGTTGAAGATTGATAATGACTTCTTGAACAGTATCCGATAAGCTCAGAAAGTGGATTTGAAGTTTGTTGATTTGATGACTTCAGGTAATGACACTGAGGATAGTGATTTTAAAGTTGATGATCAGGGTGTGCTGAGGTTCAGAGGTAGAGTTTGTATTCCTGACAATGAAGGGTTGAAGAAGTTGATTCTTGAGGAGAGTCACAAGAGTAGGTTGAGTATTCACCCAGGAGCTACAAAAATGTATCATGATTTGAAGAAACTATTTTGGTGGTCCGGTTTGAAAAGGGATGTTGCTCAGTTTGTTTATGCCTGTTTGATTTGTCAGAAGTCCAAGGTTGAGCATCAGAAGCCTGCAGGGTTGTTGACACCGTTAGATGTACCGGAGTGGAAGTGGGATAGTATCTCTATGGATTTTGTGACGAGTTTACCGAACACTCCGAGAGGGCATGACGCTATTTGGGTTGTTGTCGACCGGTTGACGAAGTCGGCACACTTCATTCCTATCAATATCAGTTATCCGGTAGCGCAGTTAGCAGAGATTTATATT
Organism: Medicago truncatula; assembly: GCF_003473485.1. Classification (NCBI taxonomy): domain Eukaryota; kingdom Viridiplantae; phylum Streptophyta; class Magnoliopsida; order Fabales; family Fabaceae; genus Medicago; species Medicago truncatula. Next base: position 10,416,305 of record NC_053044.1, on the reverse strand, counting down.
CACAGCGTGGTGAAGCTTCATGGTGTTCCATCTAGCATTGTGTCGGATAGAGATCCGAGGTTCACTTCTAGGTTCAAGAAAAGTTTACAGGACGCCTTGGGTTCGAAGTTGAGGTTGAGTTCGGCTTATCATCCTCAAACAGATGGTCAGTCGGAGAGGACAATTCAATCATTGGAAGATTTGTTGAGGGTGTGTGTGCTTGAGCAAGGTGGAGCTTGGGATAGTCACTTGCCTTTGATTGAGTTCACTTATAACAACAGCTATCACTCGAGTATTGGTATGGCACCGTTCGAAGCCATGTATGGTCGGAGGTGTAGGACTCCTTTATGCTGGTTTGAGTCGGGTGAGAGTGTTGTGTTGGGACCGGATTTGGTTCATGAGACTACTGAGAAAGTCATGTTGATAAGGGAAAAGATGAAAGCTTCGCAGAGTCGACAGAAGAGTTACCATGACAAGCGAAGAAAGGATCTTGAGTTTCAGGAGGGTGATCATGTTTTTCTGAGGGTCACTCCTTTGACGGGTGTCGGTCGTGCTTTGAAGTCGAGAAAGTTGACTCATAAGTTCATTGGTCCGTATCAGATTTCAGAGAGGGTTGGTACAGTGGCATATAGAGTTGGTTTGCCACCACATCTTTCGAACTTGCACGATGTGTTTCATGTTTCTCAGCTTCGGAAGTATGTTGCGGATCCTTCTCATGTGATTCCAAGGGATGATGTGCAGGTTAGGGACAACCTGACAGTTGAGACTATGCCATTGAGGATTGATAATAGAAAGGTGAAGTCTTTGAGAGGTAAGGAGATACCTATTGTGAGAGTCGTTTGGGGTGGAGCGACTAGTGAAAGTTTGACTTGGGAGCTGGAGAGTAAGATGTGGGAGTCGTATCCGGAGTTGTTTGCTTGAGGTAAGATTTCGAGGACGAAATTCTGTGATTTGGGGAGAGTTGTAACGCCCTAGTTGTTTATTTAATTGATTTGATCTATGTGAAGTATATATATTATTATATATGATGTTTGATGATTTATGCGGAGTATATATATGCATATATTTGTACATATGTGATTTTTGGATGTTTTATGTGGTGTATTATTTTATTATATGGTTTATTTAATAATAATTAAAATAAGTATGAAATAATAATTATTTTGGTGTTTGGGGAATTAATAGGAGTTATTAGAAATTATGAGGAGTTAAGTGTAAATAGAAGGGAGTTACATTAAGTGGGAAGTTAATACAGAGAAGTGAGAAAAACAGTTTCACGTAGAACCAGTTTTGGGAGGAAGCAAGAGAGAACCAGGAAGAACCTAGAGTTGATTATTGCTGTGCATTTCTTTCTGCATTTCTAAGGTAAGGGTGAGGTTTACTTCAAGAATGTAGTTATTGAATTCTGATTTTGTATTTAACAGGTTTTGGTGAGGAATTGGGAATTTGGGGTTTTATGATAGAATGAGGATTTTGAAGTTGTAAGCATGTTTTTGATGTTATAATTGGTTTCTGGTTGCATAGAACACTTAATTATGTATCTGTAAACTGATTTGGGGAGTGATTGGAAGGAAAATGGGATTTTTGGGTAAAACCAGTTTTCTGCCCGTACAGAAGTTCATCGCTCGCCTCGCGAGCAGCTGTGCTCGCCATGGTGAGTGAGCAACTTCATAGCTCGCCTCGCGAGCAGTCCAACTCGTCGTGGCGAGTAGCCCATAATAAAACTTGATTTTTGAAAAGTTGTTATAAGATGTTTTGGGGATGGTTTAAGGTACCTAGATGATTTTAATGATGAATGGTGAAAGTTTTAGGTTAAGAAGATGAATAGGGAACTTAGAATTGGAGTTTGAGTGAGAAAAATGGCTTTTTCCCGAGAGCACCTAATTTTCACTCGCCTTGAACTCGCCATGGCGAGCTAGTGTTTTTGTGAACTCGCCATGGCGAGCAGATGTGCTCGCGAGGCGAGCTGCACAGTTTCTGAGTGTTGAATTGTTTGCTTGAATAATAGTGGTTTGATGTTGTTGTTTTTGGGCATGGTTATATATAACTATGCATTGTTTTGGTTGATTGGATTGCTGGGTTGATGAATACTGATGATGGTTGAATTGTATGCTAATTATTGAATCATACATGTTGTTTAAGTGGAGTCACATAGAGTTGCATTGCATGGTCAGTTGTATGTAGATATACACAAGTAGGTCCATTGCATATGCATAAAACAGCGGTGAGGGCTTCGGTCCTGGAGTACTAGTTGCTCAACAGCGGTGAGGGCTTCGGTTCTGATGAATGCTTTAACCATTCAAAAGCGGTGAGGGCCTCGGTCCTGTTTGGTACCACATGCATACTGCATTTCATTAAGAAGTCTAAGATGGTGTCTTAGCAGTGGTCATGTCATTTGCATGAGTCTTGGGTGTTGATTTCAGTTATTACCTGATGGAGGATGTTGGTGTTGAATATGCATTTATATATATATTCATTGTGATCATGGTGTATTGTTGATGTTTGTGGTTGCTTGTGACTTATACATATATATGCTTACAAGATAATGTGTTATTGATTAGGGTGTTAGATTCAATTGATGATTTTAATATCTATATTTATTGTTGTGAATCTCACCCCTTCTGCTTGAAAATGTTGCCCTTCGTATGGGTAACTTGCAGGTGATCCTGAGTAGTAGGTGGTGGCTCAAAGTCGTGTCTAGGGCTCTGATACGTGGGATGGAATTTATCATTTTTAATGTTGTTGCTTTTCCTTTCCATGTATCAAATTTTGGAACTTGTGGTGTGGAGCCTTTTGTTGTCTTTGAACTATGATGTTGAATTATGTTAAGGCCTTTAATGCCATAGACTGTTGTTGGATGTTCATGAGGTTATGGATTTTGAAAACTATTCCGCTGCTATGTTTTCATATATAATAAGTTGATTTGATTAAATAGTTTTATTTTCTATTTAAAAATTTTGAAATGACGTGTAGCATGCCCGTATGTGGAATTACTCTGATGTATATTTGCTATTTAATTGCTTTTGGGTAACGGGGTGTTACAGTAAAAGGTGATAATTTGGTGATTAGATGGTGAAAATGTGTTGAATTAAGGTAGAAACTGTGTATAGATATTAGATAATGCATAGGATGATGATTAGAATCAGTTTTAAGGATAGAACCATGGGATTGGGTGATTTTTATGAGAATCTGCGTTTCCACCCAAGCTGATATTCATCGCTCGCCCTCGCGAGCAGCAAGCCTCGCCTCGCGAGTGATGATCTTCATCGCTCGCTTCGCGAGCCGTTTTCTCTCGCCTCGCGAGTGAACCCAGATGTTGCTCGCCACTACGAGCAAGTCACTCGCCATAGAGAATTGGAGCATTGGAAGGCTTTGATCGAGGAAAACAAGACCTATACTTTGTATAATTGTCATGTGTTTGATAATGACATTGCATTTAATCCCTTTAAGGTTGTTTTTGGTTCTGGTACAAAGGTGCAGAAGTATGACAAGTTAACTAATGTTCTTACTCATGAATTTCGCTTTAAGTCATTTAAGAAAATTCAAGATGGAAAATTCAAAACTGACGTTTTATATAGTATAGTTATGTGTTTTAATTTATTTCTGTGTTTTCTCCGATTATAATGTTCTTATAGATGTAATTTTTTTTTAAGAAATCATCTGGCTTCTTCATGAGATTGTCAAGGCAACGTCAATTGGGACTGGAAAGAAACCGTGTATGAACATTGTGTTGAAAGATAAAAGGTATTGTTTTCTAATTTGTCAGCATCAGATGGTAGAATTTTGTATAAGTTTGATAATGACCTGAAAGATGTCTTTCCTTATGCGGTGGGAATATGGTTGATGTAACATTATGAGAAAAATACTTTGTAGCTTAATCATTTACCATCTATTTACCTTGAGTTCTTTACTTCCATTTTGTAGTCAATGGCGACCCAAATATATGTAACAGTTGGTCAGGTTCGAGACCGCTCATCAACCTACATCATCGGGTTGTTGAGAAGTTTAAGACTTAGTAAGTTTGCATTATGATTTCACAATACAGTGTTAGAGTAACTTATTATTTCACAATCTAATTTGATTGTTTTTTGACCATGTTTCTTGAATTACTGTTGTGACCTTAACACTTCTCAAGCTTATAGTCAAAACTTAAGTCAGAACTTGAGACGATTTTTTCAATCTGTCTCAAGTTAGGCCAATTACTGAATTTATAAACTTAGTCAAGGTCTGCTCTTTTTTTTTTATGGACAAACATGGTTTGAGTTTTTTTACGCACAAATTAAAAATACATATTGCATTATTCTTTATTTCATGTGCATAATTTGTGTTAGGATACATACTGCATCACTATTTGGAAAACAACTAAATTCAATCATAACCAGTTTGGATGGTATTATGACAGTTGCACCAAATGTTCTAAGACATTAATGTCAAATGATGCTAGCTATAGATGCACATGCGGGAGTGATGCTTAATTTCCATTTGTTTCAACAATGTTAATTGGTCAACGGAGTACATATAATCCACATGCATGCATTTATCTAGACTTTATAGGAAGATAAATTAAAAGTGATGATACATTTTCTTTAGTTTAAAATCAATTATGCTACCTTCATTTTATAAATTATATGTAATTATATTCGCATACATCTATACTTTATTGGAAGATAAATAGAAGGAATCGCATAGCGGCAGCAGTAGCAGACAATCAGACAGTTATTGTACATAGCTCCTGATCAGTATGTCTTAATTGATATTTTGATTTCACAAGTTTAATGAGTTTCTAATATAACTATGATTTTACTTTTCAAATTATATTCATCACACAATTAGTGATTGTTTCCATAGTTTCTATACTGGTTCCATTCGAAAAAATTAATGTTAGTGAAAAACTCCTTTAAAGTTACATTAGTCATCAAGTGAATGTACATAGACTTGTGCACTGTATTAAGTGAATGAAGTCTTATTGTATATATGCCACCAATAAAATACTCCGCAACTAAATGTCAATCTCTAAAATATAATAGCAGGCAACTTTTCTTAAAAAAAAAAAAAAAAAAACAGGCAGCTTAGAATTTGTAAGTTAACATCTTAATCTTTAATTTTTACAACGAACTCTATGCTTGAGTTTTTTTTTCCTACTTCTTTCTGCGAATTACTCAAAGTAAATTTTTCTTTCCATTTATTACTCCATTAACATTATTTTATTTTAGAGTCAGGTCCGGCCCTGAGGGGGTGCAAACAGCTCAACAGAGCTGGGCCTCCCTTAATCATGGGCCTCAATTTTTTTTAATACCCACTAGTATTACTGCCCTCCAATTTTTTTTAATACCCCCAGCCATTTTCTGTCCCCTTGTTTTAGTCTTTTAGGCCTATTAGAATTAGGTCCTCTTGCTTTTGGCGTTAGATGGGGGTTCCTTATGTATACGATAGTCATTTTCACCTTTGGGTGTACCGCATATATACTGCACCTTATATTTATCTTTTAAAAAATATAAATAGAATATTGCTCTTTTAAAAAAAATACGTTTAGATTTTATCACTGACCTCTTTTCATTCTGAATTCTTAGGGACGGCCCTGTTTAGAGTCACTTTGAATTTCTGTAATGTGCTGTGTACTTTCACTTTGTTTGCTTACGGTTTGAAAATCAAAGTAGAATTTTTTAAGTTTGACTCTTTACAATGACTTGAATTTGAGGTATTTCTCTTAACACTGAAATCATCACAATGGTGTCTACTTATGTGAACTTTAATGCCAATATCAAATTTACGAAGAATAACAATGTTCCGAAATTTGAACATCTCTTAGAGAATTTGTAACTAGTTTTGTTAAAAAAGAAAATTGCTCCCAACCAAAATTTTAATCCTAATTGTAAAAAATATTCTAATTCATCACCTAACATACTTCAAAAGATACTCTAGTGATTTTTGTAGAGGAAGAAGATACTCTATTGATGAAAATCTATGAAATTCCAAAAATAAATCAAAACTAATTTTCACAGCTGCAAAACCAACACACCGGTTCAAAATCAATTTCCATAAACCTTACACACTTCTTCCAGTATCTTCTTTTTTCAACCCACCCACATCTATAACTACAAGACCCGATCCAAACCCGGTAAATTCACTCACACAATTACACAAACGAACGTTACAATCTAACGAATCACCCAAACCCGAATCGAAACAAATCTCGTTCAAGTTTGATTCTCCCGCTTCAAACCCTCGATTCAAATTTCAAACCCCAAAAAAAAAACAACCGTTAGATTCTTTCTTCCATTTTCAATAAATCAAACCCTTTCTTTCATTTTCATTCCAACAAACTCATTTCTCATTTCAACTCTCTCTCTCTAGAAACTTTCTCTCTCTAAACACTTCTTCTCCGACGACACTACCTCCGTGTCAACCACCACTTCACCACCATGGAAAAACGTCCTCTCCAACCGTCCACCACCGCAAACATTCCTTCGAAAACAATTGAAGAAATGTACCAAAAGAAAACACAGCTCGAACACATTCTCCTCCGTCCCGATACCTACGTCGGTTCAATTGAAAAACACACTCAAAATCTATGGGTTTACGAAAACGAAGAAATGGTTAACCGTTCAATCTCCTACGTTCCCGGTCTCTACAAGATCTTCGACGAGATTCTCGTCAATGCTGCTGATAACAAACAGCGAGATCCATCCATGGATTCGTTGAAAGTAACGATCGATCCTGAGGCGAATACGGTTTCTGTTTACAATAACGGTGACGGTGTTCCGGTTGAGATTCATCAAGAAGAGAAGGTTTATGTTCCGGAGTTGATTTTTGGTCATCTTCTTACGAGTAGTAATTATGACGATAATGTGAAGAAAACTACTGGTGGAAGAAACGGTTATGGTGCTAAGCTCACGAATATTTTCTCGACTGAGTTTGTTATTGAAACTGCTGATGGACGGAGGTTGAAGAAGTATAAGCAGGTAGTGATTCGTTTCTTGTTTGATTTTTTTGTTGTTCAAGATTTTGTTGTTGATTTTAGTGGTGGATTTGATTTTTGATTTGTTAATTGTTCGGTAATTTTGTTTTATTGAGTTTTTTTGTTATTTGAATTTCGTTGAATTTTTTGGTTTAGAATGTTGTTAGGGTTTTTAGTTTTGATGCTGTGAACTGAAATTGATTTTGAATTTGTTGATTTAGGGTTCTGTTAAGGTTTTTAGTGTTTGGTACTGTGAATTAAACTTGAATTTGTGGATTTATGATGATTTTGTTAGGGTTTTTAGTGTTTGGTGTATGAACTGAAAATGATTTTGATTTTGTTGTTGACTCTAGAGGTGGATTTGCATTTGAATTGTTTTCTTGAGTTTAATTTGTAATTGTTTGTTTTTTTAATTTTTTTTGGAATTTTAATTTTTGGTGGTGTGAATTGAAATTGATTTTGAATTTGTTGATTTAGGCTTCTGCTACTGTTTTTAGTGTTTGTGGATTTACAAAGGTATTTTTGGATTTATGATTTTGCTAGGGTTTGATGTTATAATGATATGTAATTGAATTTGTTGACCTAGGATTTTGCTAGGGTTTTTACTTTTTAATAAATGTTTGGTGCTTTGAACTAAATTGAACTTCCTGATTCAAGACTCTGCTAGGGTATTTACTATTTCATGTTTGGTGTTATGAACTGGAAATGTACTTGTCGATTTAGGATTTTGGTAGGGTTTCTACTTTTTGATGTATGGTGAAATGAGCTGGGATTGAATATGTTGGTATAGGATTTTGCTAAAGTTTTTAACTTTAGACGATGAACGGAATTTGAATTTGCTGTTTTAAAATCAGGCTAGATATTGTAGTGTTTGATTAATGAACTCAAGTTTTTGTCGGTCTGATAATATTTTGGTATATGCTCAATAAGGTGCCTCCATTTTAGTGCATACAATGTAGAATCGTTGCATTTTATGTGTAAAGTTAGGTATATTAATTGTGGGTTTAGAATCCTGTTACAGTTTATATTTTGAAGGAAATGAACTAAGGTTTGGAATATTTGACCATTACTGTTAGGTTGATTTTCAATTTTACATTTCTGCTATCATCTTTGTGTTAACAACCCAGTATCGTTGCAGTATTTGTTTGAATTGTTGGTTTTTGGTGCTATCATTGTTTCGGCTAGTGCTCTCAATTTGGTGCTAACATTGCAGAATTATTCGGATGTTTGTTTTAGTTTTTCTTTCATTTGATGAATGGTTTCTTGTTGCTTTGTCTGTTAATAAAAAAGCCTAATTATCTGATACTAAGTTCACCTTCTATGTATGAGTTTTTGGACAGTTAATGAATCTGTTTGGGTTAAATTTGTGTTATGAAGGTGTTCACAGACAATATGGGGAAGAAGTCTGATCCAGTGATAACCAAATGTAAAGCTAATGAGAACTGGACCAAGGTGACCTTTAAGCCTGACTTGGAGAAGTTTAAAATGACCTATCTTGAAGAGGACGTTGTTGCTTTGATGAAAAAGCGTGTGCTGGACATGGCAGGGTGCCTTGGAAAGACTGTTAAGGTTGAACTCAACGGCACAGTGATTCGTTTTAAGTCTTTCAAAGATTATGCTGAGCTCTTCCTGAAATGTGCTGAGAAGTCCAAACCCAGTCCCCTGCCAAGGTTTGTTGCTATAGAGATATGTAGTTGAGAACTCAATCTGCGTTTGGGTTGGTGTTCCTTTGTTTTTATCTGACATGACTTGGGTTCTGTTTTTAGGACTCATACCAAAGTAGGTGATAGGTGGGAGATTTGCGTGAGTCTAAGTGATGGGCAGTTTCAACAGGTGACTAGTGAACTTCTTAAGTATTGTGTAACTTGCAGGTTCATTGATGTTTATTTCTTGTCTTACACACCTTAATTTTTTTCTTCACCAGGTCAGCTTTGTTAACTCCATTGCTACAATCAAGGGTGGGACTCATGTTGATTACATCACCAATCAGATTACTACCTATATAATGAACAAAGTGAATAAGAAGAAGAAGGATGCCAATGTGAAAGCTCACACTGTGAAGAATCATTTGTGGGTTTTCGTCAATGCTCTGATTGACAACCCTGCTTTTGATTCTCAAACCAAGGAAACACTGACAACTAAACCAGCTAGTTTTGGTTCGAAATGTGATGTTCCAGAATCGATGCTGAAGGATGGTTAGTAGCTCCTCATTTGTGTTTTTGTACTGTGATTGATCAACAGGAAATGGTGTCTCACATGTATTGTAAATCTCTGCAGTTGAAAAATCTGGAATAGTGGACACCCTCCTATCATGGGCAGATTTTAAGCAAAGTAAAGATTTGAAGAAAACTGATGGAACAAAGACTCAGAGGCTTCGTGGGATTGTAAAGCTCGAGGATGCCAATGATGCTGGCGGAAAGAACTCTGATAAGTGTACTTTGATATTGACAGAGGGAGATTCTGCCAAGGCTCTTGCTGTAAGTTATCTATTGTCTATAAACAAATACAAATAGTAAAAGTATTTTTCAAAGTTTGGTCTGACCATTTTTTCGTTTTAGTACACGAAGAAAATGTAGAAGCATATAGTCATTTTACATTTAATTAAAGCCCAACACAAATTCCTACTATTGTACAAAGAATAAAAAATTACTTGATGTAATTTGACAATTTTTTTTTTCCATGAAGATGGCTGGGCTCTCTGTTGTGGGTCGAGACCACTATGGTGTGTTTCCATTGAGAGGCAAATTGCTCAATGTGCGGGACGCTAGCAATAAACAGGTAATGGAGAACGAAGAAATTCAAAATATAAAGAAGATTCTTGGACTGCAGCAAAACAAAGAGTACACAAATGTGAAGTCTTTGAGATATGGTCATTTGATGATTATGGCTGATCAGGTGAGAGCTATTAAAAACTCATAGTATTTTAGTGTTGTCGGTAACAGTTGGATATGATGAGGCATGATTATGTTCTATGTGTGGTTTTCTTATTCCCCCAAGGTTATAATAGCCTAACTTTATGTGTGATTTAGGATCATGATGGCTCTCACATCAAAGGACTACTGATAAACTTCATTCATTCATTCTGGCCATCACTGCTTAAAGTTCCATCTTTCATGGTTGAGTTTACCACTCCCATTATAAGGGTTAGTATTATTAATGCTGTATGTTGTATATTTGATAATGAAAACACTGAGCTGTACATGCCCTTGAGTAGTAGATCCCTTTCTGTTCTCATCCTTCATTTATCCCTTTCTCTCTTTTTTATGATGAGATACATTTATTTTGCTATGCAGGCTTCTCATAAAAATGGGACAAAATTGTCATTTTATTCCATGCCAGAATATGATGCGTGGAGAGAAAGATTGGGGAACACTGCGAATGCTTGGGCAATAAAGTACTATAAGGTTAGCTGTTGTGAGCATGGAGAGCCTCCATATATTTTTACACTTATAAAAGCATAAACCACTATACGGGGGCTGTTTTCCTGACATCGATGGGAAAATTTTAGTCTGTTGGTGCGACTCGAAAAGGCTGGCATCAGTTTTTGTTTAAGCTTGCTTCCAGCCTCTTTTAGAGTGTGTTCTACATCAGAAGGGATATCTCTGCTTCCATATATTGGTGTATTTTTTCTGCATATCACCCTTTGCCTGCACTATTAGTAGATTGGTTTGCTTGTTGGTGCTGTAAAGTTGGACTTCCGTTATGATTTGTTAGGCTGGTTGTTGTGAAGTTGACTTGTTTGTTGGGGAGGTTGTTGTAATGTCGGTTATGCATCATATAATCTGTGTACATTTTGCTCATTTAATTTGCTAAATTTTTATCACTAAGTTTTGCTTTTCAAAAATAAAACTAATTGAATATGTTTCATGAATAATTCTGTTATTCCTGCCATTGCTCTGCAGCAACCCGCGACATATGAAACAATTGCAAGTTTGAGTTGTAGGAGATCAACAATTTGATCCTTTTTAGATTTTCTTTTTTGCCCTTATAATTCTCCTTCTCAATGTTTGCTAATTGTTTTTGTTGTTTGTATAGGGGTTGGGTACAAGTACTCCCCAGGAAGGAAGAGAGTACTTTAAAGATCTTGATAAGCACAGAAAAGACTTCATTTGGGAAAATGAACTCGATGGAAATGCAATTGAGCTGGCATTCAGTAAGAAAAAAGCTGAAGATAGGAAGAACTGGATGCGTAGTTTTGAGGTTTGATTTTTACAAATATGAGAATCTGTTTACATAAGCGTACTCTTCTAGGGTGTATATTTAACATACAGTTTACCATTCTCTGATGTGACAGCCCGGTACTTGTCGTGATCATGAAGCCAAACTTATAAGCTACAAGGATTTTGTTGACAAAGAGCTTATATTGTTCTCAAGAGCAGATCTCCAAAGGTCCATTCCCTCTATGGTTGATGGGCTTAAACCTGGTCAAAGGAAGATTCTTTTCTGCTCATTTAAGAAAAATTTGTCCAAAGAAGTAAAAGTTGGCCAATTTATTGGTTATGTGTCTGAGCATTCTGCTTATCACCATGGTGAACAAAGTCTTGCCAGCACAATTATTGGAATGGCACAGGATTTTGTGGGCAGCAACAATATCAATCTTCTCACACCTAATGGTCAATTTGGGACCCGTAACTTGGTGAGATGAACCGGCATAGTTTTTTTTGTTGTATTCATAATGTTTCTTTCTTAAACATGTACTTACCGAATTATTTTCTTTTTCAGGGTGGAAAAGACCATGCAAGTTCCAGATACATCTACACTCAGCTAAATACTGTAACCCGTAGCCTCTTCCATGCTGATGATGATAAGCTTCTTGAGTACTTGAATGAGGATGGGAGATCCATTGAACCAAACTGGTATTTTGTTTCTCTTTCCTTTTCAACGGTTATTTTGATTGTGATTTGTATGTAACAACTAAGGAACCTCATCGACATAGAGCTGATTCAAATTCTGCTTGTCACCACGCAGGTACATACCAATTATTCCTTTGGTTCTTGTCAATGGTAGTGAGGGAATTGGGACAGGTTGGAGTTCTTTCATTCCTAACTATAATCCCCGAGAAATTATTGCCAATGTTCGACGTTTGTTGAATGACGAGGAAATGGTGCCTATGGATCCATGGTACAAAGGATTCAGAGGAACCATTGAGAAAAGCGCCAAGGAAGGAGGCTATATAGTCAATGGCTCAGTGGAGGAAATAGATGATATAACTTTCAGAATCACGGAGCTTCCTATTCGAAAGTGGACTCAAGATTATAAGACGTTCCTTGAACTAACAACTGAAGGGGCGCCTAATGTGAAGGATCCTCTCATTGAAGTAATACGACCTATACCTTTCTCACCAAACACACCATAGGATAATTTATGCTGTATTCATATGTAAATTTTCTTTTTTGCAGGATTTTAAGCAAAATGGGGATGATGCAATCGTAGACATTGAAGTCAGGATGAAGGCAGAAAAAGTAGCTGCAATAATGCAAGAAGGATTGTTCAAGAAATTTAAATTGACCAGCACTATTAGCACAAGCAACATGCATCTTTTTGACGCAGAGGGAAAAATAAAGAAATTTGACACCCCAGAACAAAGTATGCCCTTCACTATGCATAATTATTGAATCATAATATTATGTAATGATTTTCATGCCACTCACTTGTTGTGTCATTTCTAATGCAGTTCTTGAAGAGTTCTATCCACTTCGGCTGGAGTATTATGAGAAGAGAAAGGTGAATTATTGTGGAATGATGTGGTTTTTTCTCTATATCCTGTGCATATTAATATATGATCTGAAATTAAAGTTGTGCAATTATGCAGAAATATATATTGGCCAACCTTGAACGACTTCTGTTGATTTTAGACAACAAAGTTAGGTTCATATTAGGGGTTGTGAGTGGTGAAATTATTGTAAGCAACCGGAAAAGAACTGAACTGTTGATTGAGCTGAAGCAGAAAGGTTTTACTCCCATCCCGAAGAAAGGTAAATCTGCAGAACCACAAGTTGCAGGGGCTAATGATGAAAATTCAGAAGATCAGGAAGATAGTGAGCGGGAAACTGCATCTAAGTCTGTCAATGTTGAAGGAGCAACATGGGGTGACTACGAGTATCTTTTATCCTTGTCTATTGGTACTTTGACCCTTGAAAGTGTTCAGAAGCTGCTAGATGAAAAGGCCGACAAGGAAAACGAGTTTGAGATTTTGATGGGAACCCCATCAAAGTCACTGTGGTTGAAGGATCTAGACGAGCTTGAAAAGAAACTTGATGTAAGAGACAATTACTTATTTTGCTTAGTTGTATTTAAAATAATGAATGTCAGTATTATTACTTTCTTTTATTCATATATATATTTTACTTGTGTTTCAGGAGCTTGATAGAATAGAGGCAGAAGAGGGTCAAAAGCGATCAACCATGTCAAATAAAAAGAATCGTTTGGCTACAAAACCTGCAAAAAAGCCACCACAGCCGCGAAAGAATACTAAGAAAGCAAATGTTGAACCAGAGAATGACAATTCTTCAATGGAAATTGGTAAACCTGAGTTTTATAATTTAATTAATATTAATATTATGTGTAATCTTTTGAATTTTGACATCCATTCGAGTATGAACTGTCCCAATTCGCATCATCAGAGAATGCTGTTGAAGTTGTAAAACCAGTTGAAGTTGCAAAACCAAAAGGACGAGCAGGTTCTAAGAAGAATGCTCAGACGGTATGTCAATTGACAATTTCCTGTATTGAATGTTTTTCTTCCAATCATGTTGAGCACTTACACTTGTGCTATATATATCATCAGGAAGCTGATGACGAAATTCTCTCTCTTCAAGAACGCCTAGCTGTGTATAACTTAGAATCATCTGGTGAAAAGTCACAAGGTAAATTTTATTTTTTTGGGATGAATTAGTTAAATGTGTTCTGAATCATCAATTAATTTTCGACGCTTGTAAATATAAAGTACATATGATTACAAGTCACAAGGTAAATTTTATTTTTTTGGGATGAATTAGTTAAATGTGTTCTGAATCATCAATTAATTTCCGACCCTTGTACATATAAAGTCCATATGGTTACACCTATTATTGATGTAGTGTTTTCTTCCACAGCCATGGAAGAAGAACCCCCTGTGCCGCCTGCTGGGAAGAAACAGATTAACAAAAGGGGTGGTGCTAAAAAGAAGTCAAATACCATAGTGTTGGAATCAGACAGTGATAACGAAGTTAATGATGTTGAAGATGACGATGACGACTTCGAAGTTCAAGAAAACGCTGCTCCAGCTAAGAAGGGTGGGAGAAAGCCTGCTGCTCAAAATGCCAAGAAGGCTGCTGCTGAGGATGATGAGTTTGAAGTTCAAGAGAAGGCTGCCCCGGCTAAGAAGGGAGGGAGAAAGGCTGTTCAAAATGCCAAGCCACCTGCAAAAGCAGCTGCAGCTCCCAAGAAAAGAAATGTAGGCAGCAAATCAACATTGGGTCAAAAATTGTTAACTGATATGTTGCAGCCAGCTGAAAGTATAGGTACATCACCAGAGAAGAAAGTGAGAAAAATGAGGGAGTCACCATTTAACAAGAAGAGTGGTTCTATATTGGGCAAAACTGCTAACATGGATATAAGTCCAATTGCAGATTTGTCCGAGGGCTCTACTTCTAACTCTCCTACTGCAGAGGATGAGGTGGTTGAGATTGCACCTCAGCCAGCAAGGGCTAGACCTCAGAGGGCCAATCGTACTCAAATGAAATATGTAGTCAGTGAATCCGAGAGTGACAATGAGTCTGATGATGAGGATGCAGAGTTATCAGATTTTGAAGAAGACGACGACTAGACTGTTCGTTTGATTGCATTACAATGTAGTTGGAATTTTATGAATTAGTAAACTAGGTGGCTTCTATGCTGTTATTCTGTAAAACTTTGATCTGTGTCTTGCAGATTTTTCATTTTAGTTTGATGTCTCTGAACTTGAATAAGTTTTGCATGAATGGATCAGATTTATGACTCTAACCATATTTTTTCTATTCCTTGAATTAAATAGTTCAGAAGTTAGTTTTTGTATATATTGAGGATTTCTTATATATTATATAGCACTAATTGTGCATCATTTACGCTCTTATGAATCCCTGCCTACAAAACTGACTCAGGAGTTTTCCATTTCTTTGTTGCTACATACAATTGTGTCTACATCAACACTACATATCCATCTTTCTATTTTTTTTTTTTTTTAATCTATTTCGTGTATTTTTCCTTAATGTCTGTTTCTGTATGGTCAAAACTGAGACAGTCATAGAGAGACTCTTGTTAAAATAGAGTTCACCCTCCTTCTCTTCCTACAATGACCTATGCCTTCAATTGGAGAACTGCACCTCTTTCTCTTGATCTGGGAGGATGATGCTGTATGAAGGACATAAATTTAGCAGGCTGTATCCAACTAATCTAGAATTTTGCACTTCTATCAACTCAGAATCTTATTATAGTGAGCTTTACTGCTAGATGTCATGCAAGATGGCTAGCAAAGCTGCACAGGCAAGTGCTTCTTTGTTATCTGTCCCACCAAGAATATGACTGCTAAATCATGTTGCTCGACATCTTGATAAACAGTCAAATGATCCAAGACCTCTGCATGTGTTAAAAATGCTGGCATATTAGACCTATATAAGTCTGTCTAACTATTGTTGGTAACGATGAGGAAATTAATTATGAGCTAAATGTACTAAAAATTGCCGCCATTTTAAACCTATACAAGTCTGTCTACCATTTTACAATATAGCCTCTTCAAACAATTGATATTTAATTTGTGGACATGTATGGTAATTTCTGTTTGCCATGTACATTCCCATTTTTATGTGAACTTCACGGTGAATTTTTCATTACTTCTATATATATTTTTCACTCATTACTTCTTTATTTTTTTTTCACTCATTACTTCTATGTTGAAAAATATTACTTGTGAAGGTAACATTTACTTGCAAACTAATGTAGTTTGAGTATTGTGACAGTAGAATAGCAATGCAGGTGCTTCAAAAAAATAAGGAAATATCGAGTTATATATAGGAGAGATATTACCGAGAGATGTGTCATTGGAAATTCATCTGTTAGATGCTCTGTGGAGATGGAAAGTTGTTGAAAAGACAAGGTTTGATATTGAAAATCTCAAGAGTAAAATGTAAATATGTTGTCAACAACTTAATTCTGTTAATTTTCCATATATATTCTTTTCCACACATTACTTACGACCTATTGCTTTAATCTCGATTTAAATTTTATTTATCTCACTATCATTTCTTTTTTGGTGGGGCTGGTTTGCAAATCCTAAAATAGGGACTGGTTTGCAAAATCGAAAGAATTATAAGCGTCAGTTTAAGATTACCAATGTATTGAGCAAAGAAGAAATTTAAAATTCTTAGTTTTTTGGTGGTATTTGAAATTCTTTATTTAACTTTGACAAAATACATTATAAATTTCTTCATTTTGAAAATTCTCCAAATATATTTTTCAAACAATAAAGTTTAACAGAGGAATTTAAAATTACATTACAACGAAACACTCCCGCATCCAAACACTTTTTATATATTTTGAAGATTTCTTATATTAACTGGCATCATTTTAATGAATGGTTGAGTGGATTATCTATTACTAATTACACATCATTTGCATTTTTCAGAATCATTACCTGTATAAAGAATTGACTAACCAGTTTTCTATTTCCTTGTTTGCTACATACAGTTGTTTCTACTTCTACACTACCTATATCAATTTTTCTATTTTTTTCTTATGGCTACCATCTAACCATCTAAAACTTGTTATATGACATGATAGAAAAGTCTTCATCTAATCCATCTATATCTCCTTTAAGTCTATGTTGTTGGATTATCAAAACTGAGACAGTCATAGAGAAATCTGGTCCTGAAAGAACATCCCCTATAGGTCCAAGCTCCGGACACTGTTGCCAATCATTCATACCTTTTGTTAATATAGAGTTCACTCCTCCTTCTTTTCCTACAATAACCAATGAGTATTTCCCTTCAAATGATTTCAAAATAGTGAATGTCTCAGCAGCACTTGCAAGATGTTTCTCCATGTATGCAATTTTGCCTCCTACCACATGCTTTTCATAGAACTGTGCAAAACATTCATCGTCTAACTGCATCTCTTTCTCTTGGTCAGGGAGGATGATTCTGTATCCGACTAATCTTGATGACTCTGCACTTGTATCTACTAGGAATCTTATTACAGTGAGCTTTACTGCCGGATGTTGAGTGACGCGGCTGGCATAGGCAAGTGCTTCTCTATCATCTTTTCCACCAATAAATATGACTGCCACATTTACTGTCTTTTGACTTCTTGATAATTCTTCGAATGATCCAAAGCCTCTATCTACTAGAATCCCAACCGAACATACGGCACTTCTTAGTACCTGTTCAAAACAATATTATCTGTAGGGTTTGCTACATGTACTGAAAATGATGCCATATTAAACATGTATAAGTGTCTAACTATCATTGGTATCTAATGGAGATAATAACTTTTAGTTTTGACATAATGATATGTCGACACAAATTTTGACAATAATTTGGATGTTTAAAACATTTCAAATATGTGGTTAATTACGTAGTGGATTGTTAATGAACATGACAAGGTGTCGCAACTCATTAACCATCTATTGAACGTAATTAACCACAATTTTGAACATCAGTAGTCACAATTTTCAGGTGTTTAAATATAAATGATACTCACTAACCCTCCTAATTACGATTAAATATATATGATTTCCATGTGTTCAAATATACACTGAAAACCATGATTAATTACGTTCAGTGAATGATTACCGAGTTATGATACTTTGGTATATTCATTAGTCGTCCATCTAATGTAATTAACCAAACCATCAATTTGAATTCCGATAGCCATCCAAATTATTGTCGATTTTGTCAAATTTGTGTCAAAATATGACAACTCTAGTTTTAAAGACATTACCTTTCTGTTCACATATCTGAACCCTTGATTACCAATATCCATTGTTCCATCCTGGCGTTGACGCCTATGGAATGGTAATATGACAAGGGCAATCATCAAGTCCTCTGCTAAAATACAAATATCTTGTGGCATGTTATTAATTGTTGATAGTGCCATGGTTCTTTTCAATGTAATACCTTCACCACTATCTAAAACATGCGCTTGAAATGCATTTGTTACTTCCGTGTCTTCTACAGTTTCTGTGTGCAGTCCTTCATCCCTCTCTAAAGTTTCCGATATTTCGTCTGTTAGTTCTATCATGTCAGTGACATATACTAGAATACCAGGATCAGCTTCCCCTTTTGAAATCTCCATAAAGTTTATGGAAGCGGGAACATTGTGTGGTCCATGAACACATAAGAGGATCCTTAGCTCGCTCGATGGATCGAGTGAATGAAGTGCTAAGCGATGCGTAGGCACCTTTTTCCTTGCACGTCTTATAATTTGCGCTACGACTGATGGTATGTACAAAACAGTGAAAAAGATTGCCAATATCATCCCAATGACCGTCGACTTACTTGTTGCTCTACCACAACCCATCTGTTAATATAGTACAAGAACAAGATATGAATGAGCCTATATGATACTGAAGTAACTTATATGCAAAACATGATTTCAGTGACTTGTGTTATACACAACAACAATCAATGCCTATTTTTTCATTCTGAAAATGATATATCTTTTCAAGATGAAAATAGTAAAAAATATGGAATCTAGGCATAAGGATTTACCACTTTGATAGCCAAGTAGATATGCAAATGACCCTTTGTAGTAAGAAGCAATCCTATAGCAGTTGCTTCAGGCCAACGAAATCCCTCTGTGGCACCAGAAACAAGTGCACCACCGACTTTTCCAATTATTGATAAAATTATAAGCATAAGTATCTGTGTCCATGTGTTAATATTACCTGCCTCAAAGTGCCTCAAATCAGCTTCAAACCCAACCCACAAGAAAAAAATTGGAAAAAAAATTGTATTCAACAAATAGTTGATTTTGGTGATAACCCATTTTGAAACCCTACCTTCCCTAGGAAAACTAACACCTACCAAAAATGCACTTAAAAGTGGACTAAAACCATTTAATGATGAAGAGGCACACATTAACACCACAAATGCAAGTGAAAGTATCAAATGTGGACCTTTCATATGTCTGCCTTCTGGATTTTCATTATCAACCCAACTCATAAAAAACGGCGAAAATAATAGTGTGAATAGTACTTCACCCAAAACTCCAAAACCCATTCTGATCTTTTTTTCAGTCTCAACATCCAAGGCCAAATCATCGCAAGTTTCGGGTAGTGGAACGAGTATGTAACAAATGGAAAGTAAAAAGTAGCAAAAAAAATCCGAGTACATTGCCGTCGCGATTGCAAGCTTCCCGATATCTGACTTTCCGATTTTGAGCTGTGTTAGTAAACGCGTCAACACAGGCGAACCTGTACTAGCTAGTAGAAGGGAAAGAGCTGTTGTGAATTCTAATATTTTATCTCTGTTTGGGAAGTAAGTTACAAAAGGGGAGAAAATAATTCCTAGTAAGATTGTTATGCAAATTCCTGGATAAGCAACTCTAACATGTCTTGGTGGTTTTTTTAATAGTATATAAGGGTCCATTTCTATCCCTAATGCAAACATGTAACACATCATACCAAAATCAATTATAAATCCAAATGTCCTGTTGAATTTCTCAAATAGATTGCGTACAATTCCTATGTTTCCAACAACTATTCCTACCTGCATTCATATACAAGAGAGAAAAAAAAAATCATAATCATTATAAGAAAAAATTCATTTTCAAATCCTACATTTTTGTCTAATAAAGTAAGCTTTATAGAGAAGATTAGTCATGCAGAGACATCATTATCGGACAAAGAGATCTCGTCTCGACTATGTTGAGATCTCAAACTCGAAACAATTATATGCAGCATAAACAATCATATAATGAAAATCGATTTAAGATATAGAAACTTACAAGTATGTCAGAAGTGATTCGAGGATGTGAATAAGGCTTTGTCAGAAAATGCAAACCATTGCACATAATCACCATAACCATAAATAGAAAAAAGTTTTTTCCTACTTCAACAGTGAGATTAGTCAACTTTTCACGACATTGAGAGGGTTCTTCTGCCATATTGACAATCCAAAATCAACCTCTCTTTCTTTTATTTCTTTGTCTAGATTATCTTGTTTCTTTTCTTCTTCATTTTCTTTGAAGTTTCAATCACTAAGGACAACATTTTCCTTTTTCCTTGTAACTTTTGTTTAGGTATTGAATAATTGTCAAAAAAATGTTTTTGTGAAAGCCAATGGTTGTTATTTCTTAGCTTTGTTTAAGGAGAAAATAGAGGAGCACTCTAAGGACATCAAAGACATACAAGGTGATATGATAGTGGATCTTTGAGACATACACTGTGTGGAAAGCAATGAACCGTAAAACATGGATACATCGCAAATGTAACGTTTCATCCCTATCACTAATTCACTACATACTTATATATATGTCATTAAATTGTTGAAAAAATTCACGTGGCTTAAACAATATGGCCATTCGCCAATTTGTAAAAACTTTCAAAATCAATATAAAGTTTGATTACAAAAAAAATGATATTGCCAATACAAAAAGTATTCA
This sequence comes from Medicago truncatula, assembly GCF_003473485.1. Classification (NCBI taxonomy): domain Eukaryota; kingdom Viridiplantae; phylum Streptophyta; class Magnoliopsida; order Fabales; family Fabaceae; genus Medicago; species Medicago truncatula. Next base: position 10,395,751 of record NC_053044.1, on the reverse strand, counting down.
TATACAAAAGAAACTAGCTTTTTTATATATTATAAAAAAAATTCAACACATCACCAAAAATAAAATAAAATAAAATTTCAATACACCAAATCTGTTTTATATCCAAATCCTAATAGACAGTAACGAATGACAATTCAAATATAAAGATAAGCACATATGATAATTCATTCTCAAATCCTAGTAATCTTGTTCAAAAAAACAAAGCCTAGTAATAACAAAAGGGGCTAAAATATGGTTTTAGTCTCTGCAAATATGCCTCGTTTTGGTTTTAGTCCCTGTAAAAAAAAAAATAGTTTTTGGTCCTTGCAAAATTTTTTGTTTTTGAAAATAGTCCCTGACACCACTTTTTGTGATGATTTGCATACGTGACACATTATAATTGAACCAATTTTGTAGTTTTTGGTCCATGCAAAATATTTTGTTTTTAAAAAAGGTCCCTGCAAAATTTTTTATTTTTGGAAATAGTCCCTGGACAATTTTCAAAAATAAAAAATTTTGCAGGGATCAAAAACAATTTTTTTTTTATAGGGACTAAAACCAAAACGAGGCATATTGCAGGGACTAAAACCATATTTTAACCTAGCGAAAGGTACCCTTCATTCACTTGTTCTAGTTGACAACTTAAACTTACATAGAGGGTTTTGAATGAAATGTGTGCAAACATGGCATACTAAGACAAACTTTAAAATCTTCAAAACAAATAGCACATTTTCTCTCCTTTTCAACTTCCTCCAATCCCTCAACACATGACTTTGCCGCAGGAACCAATCCATTATCTTCTTCATCTTCGCTGTTTTCACTGCTTTCACTATTTTCATCAACAAATTCAAAATAGATATGGATTGATATCGTATGAGATTTGTAAAGGAGATTTGTTTTCTTAACAAGAAAGGTTAGTATGTTAATTGTTTGTTCTTTTATTTGAACAACCTTTTATTGTGACAACCTCTTATGCAACCAAATTATACAACATAGTTTAGATAGTGGCACAAAAATCAAAGTAATTGAGAGAAAAAATAAAAGGACAATGTTAATATGAGAGAGAAAGTTGTCACAAAAGTTGACAAAAAATGGTTGTTCAAATATCATTTCTCTGCTTATAACTACACTAGATCCCTTTATTCATTGTACCCCACCCTTGTTTTCTGGATCTAAACTAATCCAATGCTCCTCAATGCCTCGCGATACCTTCGTGATGATAATTGTCGCTCTTCTTTCAAACCTTAACTTTGTTTGACACAATCTAATCTTAATTAATTTTTTGACATCTATTTTATCTATATTATACTGTCGAAAAGATTGTTACTCACATGTCCATCTTTTCTATCTTTTTATTACGCTAACGTTTGAAAATTATGAACGGTGTTTTCCTATGAAATTTTGATTTTGATTAAATATATAAATATAAATAATTGTTGATTTCAAGTTATAACAAATGAAACTAATATTATTTATCAATTTCAACGAAAACAACAATATATATAAAAAAAAATCTATAATCTAAATTCTTATCATTTTAGTGACGACAACAACAACCATTGTAATAGAAAAAGTTGTTTTAGAGTATAATTGAGATAATGAAAAAGTCAGGCCAAAATGTTATATTTTACTAGCAAAAAGAAGGGTTCTCACGGGCCCATATTTCCGCTTTCTTTTTTATTACGCTAACGTTTGAAAATCATTAACGGTGTTTTTTATATGAAATTTTGATTTGGATTAAAACTAAAAATATAAATGTTTGTTGTTTTCAAGTTATAACAAACTAAACTAATCATGATTATTTATTTCAATGACACCAACAATATAAAAAAAAAAAATCTAAATTCTCTTTTTTAACCAACAAGGATCTTTATTACAGAAAAATGTTGTTTAAGGGTATAATTGGCATAATGAAAAGCAAGTATAAATATACTCATCTAGTTTGTTACACTTTTTAAATGATAAAGAAAAAAAAATAGACATATATAGATATTCATATCTTGTTACGTTTTTTTTAATATTTAAATTTATTCTTATCTATTTGTTACATGAGTTATTTGTATTCAAAATTAAGGGCATTTTCGAAAAAGAAAAATCCAGCCAAAAAGAGCTGAAAGGGGTTGTTTTCTTTATATATAGTAAGATTTATAATATAATATAGATATATTCAATCTAGTTTGTTATACTTTTTAAAGCATAAAGGAAAAAAAAACTCAACATATAATCATATTGTGTTTTTTACATTTTTTTTATATTAAATTCACTCTCATCCAATATAATTTTTAAAGGAAAAAGGATAGGAAAATATTTATATATCATGGACAATAAAGATTGAGTTTGTTACAATTTTTTTGTTAATATTTGAATTTATTCTTATCTAATTGTTATATGTGTTATTTGTATTTAAAATCAAGGGTAATTTGGGAAAGTGAAAAAGTTAGCCCAAAAAGGTTAAAAGGGCCTATTTTCTTTACATACAATATCTATGCTATCTATATCTTCTATATATAAAGAAAACAATCCATTTCAGCACTTTTGGGTTGAGTTTTTCTTTTTTCAAAAATGCCCTCAATTTTCAATACAAATAACAAATGTAACAAATAGATATGAATAAATTTAAATATTAAAAAAATGTAACAAACACGATATGAATATATATGATCGAACCTGATCAGAAGGTGGCTGTCGGTGCTTCTTCAATGCAGTGGTTGATGGTGGTGGAAATCAGTCAGTTGAGTGTTGGAACGACGAGGGTGTGAGTACGTGTAGACACTCCGACGCTCAAGTCAGTAGAGGTTCAGAATGAGGGTTTTGAAGTGAAAGAGATTATACCTTGGAGGCTGCGGGGAGTCTTCTATTTATAGAGGTGGGTGAATGCAGAGTCGTAGTAATGACACACGTGTGTCCAACGGTTACAAAATCGGGGGAAGTGTAACTGCCGGTGAGATATTCGCGGGAACATGGGAAAGAGATGTTACAATCCGTTTGAACTGGTCTTGGTTGCTCAGTACATTTGTTGCGAGTCAACTGCCAAATGCAGCATTTGGGCTTGATTTGTTATTGGGCTTAAGCATTGTGGGCCTAGGTCTCTGACCGGTCCAGAACACTATATATATCTGTTTTTTTTTTTTTTTAGTTTGTCATTTAAAAAGTGTAACAAATTAGATGAATATATTTATACTTACTTTTTTACGATCCAAATTATATCCTTAAACGACTTTTTCTATAATAAAGATTGTTGTTGGTGTCATAAAAAAATAATTTAGATTATATTTTTTTTGGTATATTGTTCGTGTTATTGAAATAGATAATCATGTTTAATTTGGTTTGTTATAACTTATAACTATAAAGCAACCTTGTCAAAAAAAAAAAAAAACTAGAAAGCAACAAACATTTATATTTTTAGTTTTAATCAAAATCAAAATTTCTTTCCCTAATATATCTAAAGAAAATTACCCCTTTCAGCTCTTTTGGTCTGGATTTTTCTTTCCAAAAATGCCTTCAATTTTCAAATCAAATATGACATGTAACAAATAGATAGGAATATATTTAAATATTAAAAAAATGTAACAAACACGATATATATATATATATATATATGTCTGTTTTATTTCCCTTTATCATTTAAAAAGTGCAACAAACTAGACGAATATATTTATACCTACTTTAATTATCTCAATTATAACCTTAATCAATTTTTTCTAAAATAAAGATTGTTGTTAGTGTCGTTAAAAAAAAGAATTTAGATTATATTTTTTTGTTATATTGTTGGTGTCAATCAAATAGATAATCATGGTTAGTTTGATTTGTTATGACTTGAAAACAACAAACATTTATATTTTTTGTTTTAATCAAAATCAAAATTTCATTAAAAAATATTGTTCATGATTTTTAAACGTTATCGCAATAAAAAGAACGGAAAGATGGATATATGAATGACTTTCTAACTAGGGGATGAGAAAGGTTGTTTAAAAAAAGGTATCAAAAATGATAATTTAGAAAATAAAGGATTAAAATTGCATTTAAGCCGCAAGTCAATCAAATATCCTACAACTTTGACCATTTAAATCACTACGTGGTTAATATCTAATGGAGCTAATTGAGCGTGATTTCATCTTTTTGGTTCTCCAAAAGTCTCTACCTTATTGAATACGTTGCTATTCACCCTCTCACTAGTTATCACTAGTTACAAGAAGCCCTTAGTTTTTTTCACATATATTAAGGTTGTTTGCGTGGGAGGAAGAGTCGGTAGGGGAACTTAGACTTTTACTTCAAAATGTTTCTTTACAGATTTACAAAAAGGATATTTGGAAGTGGAACGCGGATCCTTCTTCTTGTTACACAGTTCAAAGTGCATACAATACTTTCATTGCTCAGGTTTATGTTGATAATGTGGTGGCAACGCCTTCTTTTTGGCATAAGGACGTTCCTTTGAAAGTGGTGCTTTTTGTGTGGCGTCTGTTTCGGGATCGGCTTCCTACAAAGGTTAATCTTCACAGGCGTCATGTTTTAGACTTTGATGCTCAAATTTGTGTTGGTGGATGTGGACTTATCCAAACATCCAATCATTTATTTTTACATTGTAATCTTTTTGGTTCGGTTTGGAATTACATTTTTTAATGGCTTGGAGTAGTCATGACATTGCCTCATGATGTAACAGGGCATTTTAATCAATTCGCTGGATTGCGCCCGTACGTCGGTTCGCTGTATTGCGCTTGTGATTAGTGTTTTTAATATTCTAAGATATCGTAGTATTATTGAGGGGTTGTGTTGTGGATAGGGCTTATTGTTTCCACTTTTTTTTTTATTTTTTTTATTGCATATGGCTTATATTAACGGACCAAATTCTTCTTGAACAATAATTGTTTTACTTTACAGTCGAATTCAGGTGCTACTGAACAATTCATCAATTTTTGTTTTTTTAATATATAAAACACTATAAATAATGTATAGCTTTATAATTCTCTAATTCTTAAAGCAAAGAGATTTGATCAATTCAAAATTAGAGTTTTTTTTTTTTTTTTTTTGACGAACATAACTAGAGTTTATAAAATGCATTTAATCCTTCAAGAGTGTTGGCTATAATTTCAACCAACAGTTGACTACATCCTTTCGGGTGCTTCGATGTGTACTTACGATTTGTGGGAGTTGCACTAGGCCATTTAAATCACTTCCTGAGTTAAAAAATCAAAACTGCAAGCTAAGACAATTTACTCACTACTGTTTTTTTTTAGGCAAATAGAAAATATATAAAATAAAAGGAGAGAGTTAGGAAGATTGGGGGGCATCTGAGATCCAGGAATAACCCAACTGAAAATACAACATGAGAAAACAGTCTAAAATGGATCAACTCTAATTTATTCTAACAAAAAAATACTAATCACAAGTGCAATCCACCGAACCAGCGTACCGGCACGAAATCAGGTTAAAAAGTGAAAATCGCATGAAAATGTATATGGCAACATCATAGTATAAACCTTAATAAAACGTTGTAGTTTTTGTGGTTTTTCTGAAAAACCAGAATGAAAAAAACATTACAAATCAAGTAGGCAATTGAAACCTACACAAAGGGCATGAATTGCCTATCACCAACCAATCACAGATACAAGTCATATGAAACATGTGTGAACATGGTATTCTAACACCAACATTAAAATCTTCAAAACAAATAGCACATTTCTCTACTTCTTCAACTTCTACCATCTTCAATCCCTCAATAAATGACTTAGCCGCTGGAACGAACCGATTATCTACTTCTTCAACCTCCATTTCCTCTTCATCTTCATATTCTTCCAAACCAACGTTCCATTGATATCCTCCGTAATCATCTTCATAATTAACTTCATAATAATCATCTTCTTCTTCAACCTCCATTTCCTCTTCAACTTCTTCCCATTGATATCCTCCGTAATCATCTTCACAATAAACTTCATACTCATCATCTTCTTCAACCTCCATTTCCTCTTCATCTTCAAATTCATCCAAACCATTGTTCCATTGATATCCTCGGTAATCATCTTCAAAATAAACTTCATAATCTAATTCTTCATAAGTTTCACTTTCAATAGCACTTGTAATAGGAAGAGCCAACCCATTATCTTCCTCCCCAACCTCAATTTCCTCTTTATCCTCTTCCAAACAAAGGTTCTCTTCATCTCCGTAATCACCTTCATCACAGCTATCGTCTTCCAAAGGAATTGTAAGAGAAAAATCGACTCGAATACAAAGAAACTTTAGGTTATTATAAGTCGTCCCATTAACCATATCGCGAGCACATCGCAAGATTTCTTCTACCATCAAGGCAAAATATTCTTTAGGGAATTTTATGTGAGAAAGCCACGATGGAATTGTAGTTTCTTCCATCAATTTATCTGCTGAAACTTTACGAAGGGTGTAACGTTCAATGTTTTCTAAAGATTGATGATTTGTATCTGTCTGAACCCATATTTTTTTGTAATCAAACTCTATCCTGAAGTACTTATCACCGGGATGCGAAGAAATATTATTGGTGTCAAAAACGGTGGAAGGCATATTTGGGCGTGCACTGCAATGGTATTCTTCTTCATCCATGGATGAAATTGAAAAGAAAAAATAACGAGGGTTGAATAAATTGGAATTTTACTTGCGAGTAGAAAAGAGAGTTTTTGTTCCTGGTACAAAAATACAAAGGAGAGGGTTTGGGAACAAATATCGAGAGGTAGGGTTAGTCGTATTTAAAAAGAAGAGAAATTGATCGATGTGTGGATAAACGGAGCAAGACTTGGCAATAAAGAGAAGAGGGATAGATAGGGTTAGTCGTATATAAATAGAGCAAAACTTGGCAATCAAGAAATTGATTTTTTGAGAAATTACCTTTTAAAGTGATAGGTACAAAATAAATCTTTTTTTTCAGAGGTGTACGGAGTAAATCTTGGGAATCAAGTATGAGGATTTTGTATTGGATTTTTTTTTTGCTTCTAGTATATTAAAAATATTTTTAGATTTTTTAGGAATAAAAATCTTTTAATTTTTTTTTTTTAGGGAAAAGGAATTAAAATCTTTTATGTTTTTTTTTAAAGGATTATTTCAAAATATTTTGTATCCTTATCTATTAATTTTATTAGATCTGTAACAACTTAACCTAATAATTTCCCTCTAACAGCAATTTAATCTAACAAATTTCCTCTAAAATGCAAAAATCCCTAATATTTCTCCGATGAGCTTTTCATTCATATCATGTTGTGTCATCGTTTGTATATATCTATTGTTTCTTTAGATTTTTTTTTTTTTTGACAAGTTGTTGTACACTTCTTATTGAATGCGTTTACAAACTCGACTACCCTAATTTCCATGCAAACTCGGCTATATATAGCAAACCCTAAACTATGTTTCTCTATAATAAAAAAAAAGGGGGTAAACTTTTATTATTATTATTGTTTTTAAAACTGACTTTATATAGATTTTTTTGTTCTTTTTAAATATAATCCTACATTTGTCCTCGTGAGCATAGCTTAGTTGGTTTGAACAATGCATAATATATTCAAGGTTCGGAGTTCGAATCCTGACCACCACCAAAGATAAGGAGTTGAATCACGCAAAAGATTGTGGATGTGATCCGTAAGTAGCTTTTTAATGCTCTTTTAACTCGAGGTTTGCCATGACCCTGGTGAACACCTAGAGGTTACCTAAACTTTTTGTAACCAAATTTTTTAATAGATAATTTATTTATTTTAAATAATATATGGATAGAGAAAACTTTAAATTATTATTTGGTCAAAATTAAATTATTTATTTAATCAATTTTATATATACGAAATTTTGTTCTTACATGTGTCCATTATATATATTCATTCAAAACACATACTCTTGATTATCATTTTAGCTTATACAATTAGGACCTTTTGTATTTTATATTTTAGATAGATGTTAATAAAATCATTTAATTAACTTTGTAAAAAAAATCATTTTATTATTATCTATGAGACATATGAATTTTAAATAAATATTATACATAACCTAAATAATAATGTGATAGTACTTTATATGTAATCTGGGCAACGCCGGATAAATACGCTAGTTATTTCCTTAAATAATACCTCGAAAACCCAAGTTACATTCCGTCCAAACTTCACCAATTTGAATTTTGCTTTTTAAATGTGACGACTTTTTTCTTTATTTTATTTTTTTATAAGAAAAATTATGGTTTTTTCTTTATTTATTTTTTTACACTCGCTAAATGGTAATCATGATTATTGTGACGTGTGATAACATTATGGTTGAAAATAGGTCAGACCGGTCTACAAAAGTACGCATTCAATCTAGCCAACTCAGACATTGGCCCAGATCTACCAAAACAATTATCTTTTTTAAAATAATGAAGGCTATTATTTTTGGCTAAAATTTTGCAGGGATGAATTTCAAATTTTTTTTTACTAGGGACCAAAATCCAAACTCGCTATATTTACAGGGATCAAAATCATATTTTAGCCATTATTTTTTTATAAATCTATTTGGTTAAAAATGTCATGTCACGACCAATAAAAAAAAGCTTTGTAAACTTACCAAACAAACATATTTAAGCAAATGTGAATAATACTTTTTTATTACTATTAGTATATAAAATTTTGTACTTCACATTAATTTTGTAAAAAAAAAAAACCCGCAACCTAAACTTATTAGTCCACATTAATTTTTTTTTGTATATTTAAATAAAGACATAAGTGCACTTTTAATCCTCATATTTATATATTTTTGAACTTCTAGCCCCCTTTTTTTAAAAATTTGCTTTTTGATCCTCTGTTAACAAAGTCAACAAATTTTGTTGGTCCCCAAAAGTTTTAGTGATGCGGTAGCCTCTCTGGTAGTAACATGTCATTTGTTATTTGGAATAACCATTTTTCATGTCATTTTATTAATTTCAATTTTATTTATTAATTACAATAATTGGGGGGATATATTCTTTAAAAATGTCATGTTTAAATAATAAAAGGGAGATTTTTTTAAATGGCAAATGTTAGTTGTTAGATCAGTTTTTTTTTTGTTTCTTTCTAATTCGGCTAGATTTGAAACCATGACCTCTAATTCCTATTAAAAGGGGGTTTAATCTCATTGTTAAATATTTTAATATGTTCCTATGAAATAGACTTTTAAACAAGCTAGCAAGTCATATCAATCTTTCGAAAAAACAGGTTCAGATCTAAAAAATAAATTGATTTCAAAGCCAAGGATCCATTGAAGTGTCCCCGCCTTTAGCCCATTATGAATAGCTTCTACGAATACTTCCTGATTCGGGTTGGAAACTTCGATAGCTTCGTTGAACCGTTTCAGGTTGGATTGTGTGACAGCATTATTAGAATATGTCTATATTCATTGTTTGACTTGTAAATATTTTTTGAAAGGACCTGTAAATATTGATCAGCCATTCATTAATTAGCCGAATTACATTCATGAGAATTCTTATTAGCCGAATAGTTGTATATATTTCACAAATTATATCCATACAAATCAGGGAATTATATTCTTATACACACAATTATATTAAAAAAAAAAACACCTTGTTGTGTGCAAGCAGCCTAAGGAGGTTAGTCAGCTCTATGAAACCATGTTGTTTGAAGGGCTTAAACCTACTGTTGATGTCTTCATTGCTCTTGCAAGTGCTTACGGTTAAAGTGGTCTCTTTCGTCACACATTTTCTACTATTGAAGATATGAAATCAGTTGCTGATCGCAAACCAGATGTATATACATATTCTGTTCTTATAAGTTGTTGTCCAAAGTTTCGTCGATTTGATTTAATTGAACGCGTTCTTGTGGATATGTCATATTTGGGCATTGAATGTAACAATGTGACATATAAATTCATTGACATGATGATAAAGTCCTAGGGCAAAGCAGGCATGTATGATAAAATAAAGACTGACGGATTTCATGGAGAGGAGGTTTTTTGCTCCGACAATTGTAACATACGAAATTGGCACCGGTGGGAATCGAACCTGAGACCTTTGGAGGAGCAAACTCCAAGATCCCAAACTAACCACTAGACCAAACCAACCCCAAATGGGTTTAAACTCCTGAATATTAAAGCATGATTCAGTGCAGATATATCTTCTCTTTCATACAGATTCTGCGGTTTCTAATCGCAAGAAGAAGAAAAAAAAGTAATCGGATTTGACTTCAAAAGTATTATAAAAAATTACAGAAAATGACTTTTGGAATTACAACAATCTTTCATCAATCTTTGCACATGATGATAACAAAGCAATGGAACAGAAGATTTCAAACAGTATCATATTAGCATTCAGTTTAAAGCAACAAATTAAGAATATTACAAACCCATCTGCAATGTAACAAAGATACATTCAAATTATAATGAAATAAAGACTGAATATTACAAATTAGAACAAAAAATTAATTCTAGTTTTATTCACAAGCACATTACATAGCTAAATGTATTGAGTTATTCCAGCTGAATTATGAGAGATCAAAAGTTGCAGCAAAAGGTATACAAAAAATTGAATTTTGAGAGATCATTAAATCTCATACAGAGGATTGATTATTGGCTTTCTGGTAGGAACTGTGGAACATACCTGAAATGGGAACACAACTTGTCTATCATATTGTAACCTGGTCATTTATTTCTATGACAGGGATGTGAGCAATTTTGGACCAATGTTCCTTCCTTTTATACCTTTCTTCTAACAATGGACATCCATAAATGTCCAGTCTCTTCAGTGAGTCAGGGAGGCTGTCTTCTGGTAATGACTCTAGCTTTTCACATTTCCACAATTCAAGTGATTTCAGCGATGATGGGAGGCAGTTTTCTGGTAATGACTCAAGCTTCTTACAATCAACAAATTTAAGTGATTTCAGCGATGATGGGAGGCAGTTTACTGGAATTAACTCAAGCTTCTTACAATCAACAAATTTAAGTGATTTCAGTGAGGAAGGGAAGCAGTTTTCTGGCAATGACCCAAGCTGTTGACAACCCGCAAAATAGAGATATTGGAGAGAGAAGAGGTGTCGAAGCCCATTTCCATCAAAGGACTTCATTTCAGAGAGAACCATGATATTTAGAGACACAAGGGAGATGGGTAGCAATGACTCCTTCATCAAGGTGTTAAATATATCATCACCCTTTACAATCCACAATGATGAAAGAGCTGTCAAATATTGGAGACCCCATTCCGTAACCGGCGGTGCTGTTTTTTTGGTAGAAATCACAATTGTTCTTAATTTGGGAGGTAGACAAACTCCTTCAGAAAATGACAACTTTTGGCATTTCATATGCAAATCTTCAAGAGCGGTGAGCATGTCCATCTTAAGCTTGACTTCAAATAATTCAATTGAATTATGGGATTTGATCCGAAGTGATTGGAGGCTTGACGACCGAGGTGAAGACCTTTCTAAAATATAAATGGAATCCAGACTTCTCCAATCATCAATGTCAAGTGTTTGGAGCACAGGGAAACCATCGAGTGGAAAGGATTTAAGTGAATCACAGCTACGATAGAACCGAAGACTCACAAGTGATGTGTAGTTGCTCCATGTTTCAGGAGGTAGGAAGGATAAATTCTCACAATTTTCAATATCAAGTGATTGCAATGAAGTGGGTAGACCACTTGATGGAAATGCATTGAGAGAAGAAAGTGAATCGAGTCTCAAGTGTGTAAGACAAGTGCTTCTCATAATCAATTTTGGCACAGCTAATAGCTTAACACACTTTTCAATCTCTACATCTTGCATCATACACGGAGAATCACTCTCAAGCAATGACAATTGGGAACTTTCACCAAGCCCATTGATATTCATTTTTTTTATTGAAGACAACCAACGCAGAGTAGATGGTGTTTCCAATAGATGAGAACAACCTGATATTACAATTTCTTCTATGGAAGGAAGGTTGGTGGGCAAATATCCCCTTAGTTTTGGACAATCACGTAACTCTATTGCCTTAAGTTGAGGAAAAGCAAATTTTATGCCTTCAAAGGGAATCCATTCATTCCAATTGAGCATGTTGTCGAACTTTATACGCTCAAGGGATGGGAATGGTTGGAAGGAAGAATTAGATCCTTCTTCAATCTGGGCATAATAGAACTCCAGGCCAATTGTCTCCAACATCTCCATACCACGTATTTCTATGTCCTTGAGAGAAGGTAACTGCCCTAGGGATGGAAGTGTCACACAATTTTCACAATTACTGATACTGAGAGATACCATGTTATAAAACGAAGAACTTCCCAACCAACTCGGAAAACTTGTCCCACCATACAAGTCAATTTTAAGCACCTTCAGATTTATTGGTGGTTGCAACATATCGAGCACAACTTTCACTTCTTGCGAATCTTCACTATGTTTTCCCCATATCAGCTCTAACTCCTCAATTTGCTCTTTGCTTTTCAGGTTGGCATCGTGTGCCTCTCGGGCATCAACAACATTATCCAGGTTCTTGATGGTAAGTTTTCCGTGTAGGTTTGGGAATTTCCTTAGCTCTTTGATACTTAACCCTACGTGGCACTTACCTACTAAAAAGAGGGTGAGAGTTTGAAGGTTTTCTAGTCCCCCGATTTCCACAGGCAACTCATTTATGTTAGTCCCACTTATATCAAGGTGATGTAAATTGACTAAATTTCCAATATGCACTGGCAATTCAGTGAGACTCCTACAACCTGATAAATTCAAGGTCTGCAAATTGTAAAGGTTACATATTGTATCAGGCAAGCTTTTGATTCCAGTGAATGAGATATCTAGATACCGCAACTGCACCAAATTTCCAATTGAATCAGGTAGCTTGATGATGTTTTTATACCTCGATAGTGATAACACACGCAACCTTTTTTGTGATGGTAGCAAATCATTAACCACCTTGAAGGATAAGTAATTGTCCCTCCACTTCATCAAGCAAATAAATAGGAAGCTTCGCAAACATTTAAAATTGTGTAATTTCTCAAACTTCATGAAAATGTCGTAGTTTTCTTGGTTATATGAGAAGTGACGAACATTTTCAGGGATGTCACCACATTCAAGCCTGCAACAACTTTTTCCTGATACGAATGTAGCTAAATCATTGACAAGGTCATGCATGACAAATTTTTCCCCACGATCATCATCGCTTAATTGTTGAATTAACGATCTCGATAACAATTCAGCAAAACAATCATCACCTAATTCCTCCATCTTTTTCCCCCGTTGAGAACAATCAAGGAAGCCTTCTGCCATCCACAACAAAACCAATTGCTTCCTATCGAGTGGGCAATCCTTTGGAAAAATTGAACAATATGCAAAGCATCTTTTCAAATGAGAGGGAAGATATTGATAACTCAAATGCAATGCAGGAAGAATATTATCATTTGATAAGTTCCATATGTCACTGTTCAAAATTGAAGTCCACTCACTTATGTCTACCTTTGAACGTAGAAGTCCTCCTATTGTTTTAGCAGCTATTGGCAATCCTCCACACTTTCTTGCAATCTTCCTGCCTATTTCTTCAAGGGCTGTGTTTGAACTATGGTGAAACTCATCACTTCCCAATGCATGCTTTGAGAGTAAAGACCAACAATCTTCATTTGATAGAAGATCTAATTTATGTATTGGAAATGTGTGTGCCACCTCAGCAACTTTTTGTTGGCGTGTTGTTATAATCACCATGCTTCCGGGTTTTCCATCAATGAAGGGACTTACTAGTTCACCCCAATCATTATAATTGTCATTCCACAAATCATCCAACACAAACAAAAATCTTTTCTCCCTTGAGTTTTTCTTTAACGCAACTCGAAGGACATCAAGATTATTGCTATCCCATGTTATGGAAGTGACCGATTCAAGGAGAGACTTGGTTACTCTCAAAATATCAAAATCCTCAGACACACAAGCCCACGCCCTCATATCAAAATGTTGTTGAACTTCTTCATCATTGTAAACAAGTTGGGCAAGGGTAGTTTTTCCTAAACCTCCCATGCCCAAAATTGCAACAACACCTATATTGTTATGGGTTGTGTCTCTTTGAGATAGCAACATGTTCATTATTGTCTCTTTGTCACCCTTCCTACCCACCACGACAGATTCATTTACCCCTGAACTAGAAGGTGTTCTACGAGAAACTCTAGCACTTTTAGTTTGCAAACCAAGTATATCTTTATTCTGTGCATAAAGTTGCAAGCTATCACACATGATCTTCATCTGGGAATTGATCTCTTTGTAAAAACTATTAAAAGGAGAAGAAAGGAAGTTCCACACCTGATTAGTTTTGTTTTGAGCTTTTGCATTCTCCACCTTGCATCGCAGGGAATCGTAACTGATTTCGTTGAGCAAATCCTCAGCATCAAAGACAACATCTTTCAAGTTATCAAGCCACTGTTTGACATGGGGATTGCTGATCTGCTTCTCCTCTGCATCATCTAGAACAGCCTGAAGATTGAGCATGGTTGCTTGTAACTGCCTCAAGAGTGAGACATTGAGCTTAGTGTTTTTGATGTAATCACGAAACTCAGTTGAAGCAAGTTTCTCAACTAAGGTCTGAACAGTTGCAGAGAGAAAAGCGCCTCCAATCATAGTTGCAGCCATCTTCTGTTGATCTTGTAAAAGCAAATCAGGTAGTATGAAATGTGTAGCTAATAGCAGAATTTTGAAGCAAGTATCTCTACTAAGCATGTGAATGAATGGACAATATAATGTTTTGAAAAGCTGGAAAGCAAAGCTTAACATTGTTTAATATTGGACCCACATCCCTCAAAATAATTGATACAAAGAAAAAGAAAAAGTTGCACACTCAATTAAAATAATCGGAATCTTTATGTACACGTTTACTCCTTTACCATCATATTATCAGTTTTCTAATCACCTGTGTGAAAATTAAAATATATTGCAAAGGTATGAAACAAAATTTGAAAGCTGGAAAGCAAAGCTTCATTGTTTAATATTGGACCCACATCCCACAAAATAATTGATGCAAAGAAAAAGGAAAAGTTGCACACTCAATTAAAGCCATCGGAATCTTTTAAAAGAAGATGCTTTATATACATTTTTACTTTAGGAATGTGATTCAAAGAAGTTGATAAAACTTTTGTGCAAAAAGACAAGCTTTTAAACCCTTGATTAGCCGTGAAAAATGGACTCATCGAAGCTTTCTAAGAAAGATGATAGTGAGACTCTAATCTACCATTTTATTGACTGACAAAAAGTTTTGAGTGAGATGGTGATGAGCATGGTAACAATGGATAATAGAAGCATTTGTCTTGCAAAAATTAGAAGAGAGACTGTCAAAGGCATGTGTAGAAATCAGGCGGGCTACAATTGCTAGAGACAGTCAAAAACATATATTGACATCCATAAAATTACACACGTGTGCGTTGACTAGATCAAAATTAACATGGGGTCAAAACTGCAAAAGCGACTTAACATAGGAGGCTCCGTTGTTATTTGGGAAAAGAGTACCATAACAAATTTTATTTGGTAAAAAAAGTCTTTTATACTAACCCTTTTGAGCATTTTCCACAAATATTAAGAAAAGTTAGAAATATAAATAATGTACACACATTGTATATGAATATTACTAAGTTGAATAATTTATCTTATAAATAATAATGAATTTCGAAATTTAAAATAGAACTTATATTTAAGGACAAATTTTTTTTTCCTTCTCAAATGATGCTTATATTTAAGGGCAGAGGTAGTAAAAGGTTGAAAATGATAATACAACAAAACTTTGTAGCCTTAGGTAAAACTTCTGAAATCTAGTGATTCTATTGTAATAATTTTGTTCTTTCAAAATTCCGTCATAATAATTTGTACGATATCATCATTATACAGGTGGAGGTGGCAAGTCTAGCAAAAGCCAGAAGCCAATACAATCTTCAGAATCTAACTCATCTTGGATTGCTAGGAAATGTAAACCTCCAGAAGCTTTCTTAGCTGCTTCCCAAGCTTCAGCTTCTTTAGTTGAGGTAGGACTTTTCTTATAGGTCGCATATACATACCGAGTCGAAATTCCAACTGAAAGAGTCAGGTTAGAGCGAGCAGTGTCCGTTTCAATGGAACAGAGCTCCAATCCATTCATAAAAGCTGTGACAGTAAATGGTGAGGGTTAATAAAAGTAAATGATAACTACAAGAAGCATACTTGATCATGATATAGCACACATTAATAATGTGTTTGAGTAAATAGCTTAATTTAGAGCTTATGTATAATGTAATTCTACAATCAAAGGAGGCATTTGGATAATCTATTTTCATTGTTTTCATAAGTTAGTTTAGGGTTTGTTGAAAAAAGCTCTATAAAGCACTTACTGAAGTGTTTATTGTCTATAAATTTTATTGAGAACACTGGTCCAGCTTTTTTGTCAACATTTATATACAAATTTAAAAGTTTTAATGTTAAAAATGTATGATAGCATCATAGGTATTTGCAGTTCTGTGCTGAATACTTTTGAGCTCAAGAAATGTTTTAATTCTTCAATAAATTTGTTGAAGGACTATGATAACTAATTAATTCAGTGCATAAAAGTCATTTTTAATACCTAGGTAATTTTTAATTATAGTTACAATGAATCTGTTGTGAAGAAAATAATATAATATATATGAACAAAATATGAAAACTGGAGTTTCTTACCTGATAATATTTTAGCACGAGAAGATGCAACAGCCAATCCTGGGATCAAGGTCTTCTCGTCGATTTCAATACCCAATAAATCAAGATCTAGCCCAGAACCGTATCCAAATCTTTCCTCTGAAGCTGAGGCCTCCGCTCGAACAGCTATAAAATAGGTCATTGAAATTAAGCTATGTATATATCTAAAGAAAACAATTTAAAGTATTAACATGCACAGCCTTGTACTAAAACAAGAGGAATATCATTTGACTTTCGAAAAATGAGAGAATTGTAATCTATGTAATGTAGCTATCAGTCTAAACTTCAAACCAGTGTAAGCAAAGTAAATGATCAATAAAATGAAAATGAAAATGAAAACACATGTGCAAGAGATGATATAAAAGTTGATGACTTTACCTGAGTAAGGTAACTGAACAAATGCCCATCTTTCCCCAAAAAGATCTTCTGGAAGTTTCGTCGCAAAAGGATTGTCTAATGGCAAAAGAGGCTTGGATCCCTTTTGAAATCCAGGATGTTTCGTGTATACAGTCTCATAGCGTTCCTCTAGCCATAAAAGTAATGACAAGCACTGAAAATGATCAAATGAAGCGTATAAAATATACACAGGTGCACCACTGAAAAGGAAGTAGAGTCACCAAAAGATTCAAAATGTTTTATCTTTTACTTTTGTGCAACAAATGCCACTTAAAAACATTTCAAAGCTGATGTCAGGAAGGACCTTCCCCAATCCCCCACATTTCTAAAAATCTACACATGTTTCTGGAAGTGTACATCTGATCGACATATTTTGTCAGAAAGTGTACTTCTGGACTACACAAAATTTATGTTTTTTTCCGAATGTGTACATCCGAAGTCATGTTAGAAGGTGGGGAAAATTCCACCTATATTCTTATTACTTTATTGGTAAATTTGAATTTCGTGAAGCACTCTGGATTTGTAAAAATGACCCATGTGCAGCTTGGTTTGACACAGCAACTAGAATTTCTGGTCTAAGAATATAAAAACCAACAGTCTAGATGAGTATGCTTTCCAATATTTTGGATGAAACATTAAGCTATATGTTACATGAATTCAAATGTAAAATTACTGATTTCAACAAGATGGGGCAAATATGGATCTTCTTTGTTTTTGGGAATTCTGACACATAATCAAACAACAAATTATGTGGCAATTTAAGATGAAAAAAGAAACAAGGGGGGAATAAACCAGATTTTTGGATGCTCTAACTTAACCAACACTTTGTAGTTAGCACCGGTCTACCAAACAGTGTTTGAAATTGCAGACCTCGTAATGTGATCAGCCACAATACAGCAGTCACAAAAACTGCATTATATTGCGACTACAAATCACCAGTGTGTGTTGCTTTATTATTAGCGCACTAGCAATTTTCCATAGCATGTCAGCGCCAAAACAAAAAATAGTTGTTGAGCGTTTGGCATTTTCCGACGCCAATCCAAACAAACTAACATCGACCTACAACAGCTGCAATGCAACTACAATTACAAATTCCCCCCTTTCTACAAGGATGCCACATCACAATCAAATATCTACCCCTCCAACCTTATTTTTCCTTTTTATAAATAGTTAAAGTGATTAAATTGAATATGGATTTTCAGGCTATACATTGTTAGTGTAAATAAGTTTTATACTGATATCAAATCAAAATCAACTATTTAGTGACATCACTCTGTATTTTCGAGTATATGACATGAAAAATGGAAGCTTCTCATTGGATGTCAGTGTAGAACTGATTTATTCTGACAATGCATGGCCATTAATCTCATTCAATATTTATCAACTCCTTCCCTTTCATAAGTTAATTTGAGGGCATACATACATTCCACATTCCACAGAAAAGTACATATGGAACCTATTATTGGAACCTTCATCTAATGGTCAAGTTAAGTGCCCGTTTACTTCTTGTGTTTCATGTTTCCATTTCCACTGATAAAATAAAACATTAGAGAAGACAATATTGAAGATTTTGAAAATACGTTTTAAAAATAGATTGAATCTTTTTGAAAATTCACAAACTTTCAAAACATTATTTTCATTGTTTCCAAAAATGCATTCTCTCTAGTTAACTTCTATCTTCTCTCTATCACAATTGAAAATGTTCTTTGAAAGCAAATGGGCCCCTAAGCTTTTTGATCCAAGGTTTGGCATGCACGTTACAAGACCACTTAGTTTTATTGCCAATTAGTGTCTCAGATTGTCAGTCATGAAGCAAACTAATTCATTTCTGTCGGCAAGGAAACTTATATAGTTTTCTGATGAGCAATGAAATATCAAATCCACGGCAGAATCAGAAACATACTCACCCGTTTACTGGGAAGAGCTCTTATGCCAAGCTCCTTACATGCTTTTGTAATAATTGTTTGCATCTGTGACCTACAATGTAACAGAAATACACTTCATCAATATTCCTTACTATAAATATAACATGTAAGTCATGTTATGTTTGGTGCATATTAAAAGTAAATAGAGCAGACATTAATAACTTATAGTACACTTTCATTCTTTTTTACCCATGTGAAATCCCTACATGTCTTAAAGACACCACACATGAACATACCTTTTCATAAGAAACTAAATGCAGAGAAAATAAATGAATGATTCTTATTCAAACTGAACCAAATTGCTTTCAGACAATATTCTTAGATTTTAGACCTGACTCAACTCCACAAAACTGATTGGCAAGGTGAGCATTGCACACACTTTATAAACTCTATTTAGGCCACATCACTATTCAACACGGGACATGTTTTTTTATCCAATAAATACATAAGACATAGCTGAGTAGATGACGTATGGTGTCCTATGGTGAGGGCTTAGTAGTAGTACCACTTTTTCGATAATTTAAGCTTATTAGTTCACATTATTTTTTTGCATTTTTAATATAGACTTCAGTGCACTTTTATCCTCCTATTTATATTTTTTGAACTTCTAGTCCCCTTTTTATAAAATCAGCTTTTTGATCGCCAACAGTTTTAGTGATGAGGTACTTCATTTATGAAGTGGCAGAGACATGACATTTGTGATTTGGAATAACCATTTTTCATGTCATTTTATTAATTTCAAATTTTTTTTGAGGTAATTTTCAATTTTATTTATTAATTCAGATCTAAAAAATAAATTGATTTCTAAGCCAAGGATCCATTGAAGTGTCCCCGCCTTTAGCCCATTATGAATAGCTTCTACGAATACTTCCTGATTCGGGTTGGAAACTTCGATGTAGCTTTGTTGAACCGTTTCACGTTGGATTGTGTGACAGCATTATTAGAATATGTCTATATTCATTGTTTGACTTGTAAATATTTTTTGTAAGGACTCGTAAATATTGATTAGCCATTCATTAGCCGAATAGTTGTATATATTTCACAAATTATATCGATACAAATCAGGGAATTATATTCTTATATACACAATTATATTAAAAAAAAAAACACCTCGTTGTCTGACAGCAAGTGCAAGCAGCCTAAGGAGGTTAGTCAGCTCTATGAAACCATGTTGTTTGAAGGGCTTAAACCTACTGTTGATGTCTTCATTGCTCTTGCAAGTGCTTACGGTTAAAGTGGTCTCTTTCGTCACACATTTTCTACTATTGAAGATATGAAATCAGTTGCTGATCGCAAATCAGATGTATATAAATATTCTGTTCTTATAAGTTGTTGTGCAAAGTTTCGTCGATTTGATTTAATTGAACGAGTTCTTGCGGATATGTCATATTTGGGCATTGAATGTAACAATGTGACATATAATTCCATAATTGATGGATATGGTAAGGCTGACATGTTTGAGAAGATGGAGAATTCATTGACAGATATGATTGAAAATGAAAACTGCCAACCAGATGTTTTCACGCTGAACTCTTTGATAGGATCATATGGAAACGGTAGGAAAATCGATAATGATATGATAAATTTCAGCTAATGGGTGTAACATGAAGACATTCAACTTGATGATAAAGTCCTATGGCAAAGCAGGCATGTATGATAAAATAAAGACAGTGACGGATTTCATGGAGCGGAGGTTTTTTGCTCCGACAATTGTAACATACGAAATTGACACCAGTGGGAATCGAATCGAGACCTCTGGAGGAGAAAACTCCAAGATCCCAAACCAACCACTAGACCAACCCCAAATGGGTTTAAACTCCTGAATATTAAAGCATGATTTAGTGCAGATATATCTTCTCTTTCATACAGATTCTGATGAGATATATTACTCATAAGGTTTACGATAATATAATTAATATACAGGAGATTATGCGAAGACAATTGAAAAGAATAATATATTAGAGTTATGGCTTGATACATACAAGTACAACTTTCACCAATATTAGAACAATGTATGCATTTTGAAGAGAAAGGACGTACTGTATGTAACTATTCAACAAATGTTTATAGGAACAAGAATTTTTAACAAAGATAAAGAATAAAAACATACTGTTCTTTTTTATACTATAGTCGGTTTCTAATCGCAAGAAGAAGAAGAAAAAAAGTAATCGTATTTGACTTCAAAAGTATTGTAAAAAATTGCAGAAAATGACTCTTGGAATTACAACAATCTTTCATCAATCTTTGCACATGATAACAAAGCAACGGAACAGAAGATTTCAAACAGTATCATATTAGCATTTAGTTTAAAGCAACAAATTAAGAATATTACAAACCCATCTGCAATGTAACAAAGATACATTCAAATTATAATGAAATAAAGACTGAATATTAGGTAAGTGAATCCAATCTTGTGGCAATCAATGGTAACCATGCATTTGGCTCCTCAAACAGTTCAATTAAGATTACAAATTAGAACAAAAAATTAATTCTAGTTTTATTCACAAGCACATTACATAGCTAAATGTATTGAGTTATTCCAGCTGAATTATGAGAGATCAAAAGTTGCAGCAAAAGGTATACAAAAAATTGACTTCTGAGATATCATTAAATCTCATACAGAGGATTGATTATTGGCTTTCTGGTAGGAACTGTGGAACATACCTGAAACGGGAACACAACTTGTCTATCATATTCTGACTTGGTGGTTTATCCATATGACAGGGATGTGAGCAATTTTGGAGCAATGTTCCTTCCTTTTATACCTTTCTTCTAACAATGGACATCCCCAAATGTTCAGACGCTCAAGAGAGTCAGGGAGGCTGTCTTCTGGTAATGACTCAAGCTTTTCACATTGAAACAATATAAGTGATTTCAGCGAGGAAGGGAGGCAGTTTTCTGGCAATGACTCAAGCTGTGGACAAAACGAAAAATCGAGATATTGGAGAGAGGAGAGGTGTCGAAGCCCATTTCCATCAAAGGACTTCATTTCAGAGAGATCCCTGATATTTAGAGACACAAGGGAGATGGGTAGCAACGACTCCTTCATCAAGGTGTTAAATATATCATCACCCTTATCAATTCGCAAGTAGGAAAGTGCCGTCAAATATTGGTGACCCCATTCCGTAACCGGCGGTGCTGTTTTTTGGGTAGAAATAGCAATTGATTGTAATTTGGGAGGTAGACAAACTCCTTCACAAAATGACAACTCTGCACATTTTAGATTCAACATTTCAAGAGCTGTGAGCATGTCCATCTTAAGCTTGACTTCAAATAATTCAATTGAATCATGGGATTCGATTATAAGTGATTCGAGGCTCGACGACAGAGGTGAAGACCTTTCTGAAATATAAATGGAATCTAGACTCCTACAATCAAGTATGGTAAGTGTTTGGAGCGCAGGGAAACCATCAAGTGGGAAGGATGTAAGTGTATCACAGCTCCACCATAACTGAAGACTCACAAGTGATGTGTAATTGCTCCACGTTTCAGGAGGTAGGAAGGATAAATTCTCACAACTACGAATATGAAGTGATTGCAATGAAGTGGGTAGACCACTTGAGGGAAATGCAGTGAGAGAAGAAAGAGAATCGAGTCTCAAGTGTGTAAGACAAGTGCTTCTCAGAATCAATTTTGGAACAACTAATAGTTTAACACACTTTTCAATCACTACATCTTGCATCATACATGGAGAATCACTCTCAAGCAATGACAATTGGGAACTTTCACCAAGCCCATTGATATTCATTTTTTTTATTGAAGACAACCAATGCAGAGTAGATGGTGTTTCCAATAGATGAGAACAACCTGATATTACAATTTTTTCTATGGAAGGAAGGTTGGTGGGCAAATATCCCCTTAGTTCTGGACAATTGCGTAACTCTATAGCCTTAAGTTGAGGAAAAGCATTTATGCCTTCAAAGGGAATCCATTCATTCCAATTGAGCATGTTGTCGAACTTTATACGCTCAAGGGATGGGAATGGTTGGAAGGAAGAATTAGATCCTTCTTCAATCTGGGCATAATAGAACTCCGGGCCAATTGTCTCCAACATCTCCATACCACGTATTTCTACGTCCTTGAGAGAAGGTAACTGCCCTAGGGATGGAAGTGTCACACAATTTTCACAATTACTGATACTGAGAGATACGATGTTATAAAACGAAGAACTTCCCAACCAACTCGGAAAACTTGTCCCACCATACAAGTCAATTTTAAGCACCTTCAGATTTATTGGTGGTTGCAACATATCGAGCACAACTTTCACTTCTTGCGAATCTTCACTATGTTTTCCCCATATCAGCTCTAACTCCTCAATTTGCTCTTTGCTTTTCAGGTTGGCATCGTGTGCGTCTCGGGCATCAACAACATTATCCAGGTTCTTGATGGTAAGTTTTCCCTGTAGGTTTGGGAATTTCCTGAGCTCTTTGATACTTAACCCTATATGTCTCTTACCCACTAAAAAAAGGGTGAGAGTTTGAAGGTTTTCTAGTCCCCCAATTTCCACAGGCAACTCATTTATGTTAGTCCCGCTTATATCAAGGTGACGTAAGCCGACCAAATTTCCAATATGTACTGGCAATTCAGTAAGACTGTTACACCTTGATAAATTCAAGGTCTGCAAATTGTAAAGGTTACATATTGTATCAGGCAAGCTTTTGATTCTAGTGAAGGAGATATCTAGATACCGCAACTGCACCAAATTTCCAATTGAATCAGGTAGCTTGATGATGTTTTTATACCTCGATAGTGATAACACACGCAACCTTTTTTGTGATGGTAGCAAATCATTAACCACCTTGAAGGATAAGTAATTGTCCCTCCACGTCATCAAGCAAATAAATAGGAAGCTTCGCAAACATTTAAAATTGTGTAATTTCTCAAACTTCATGAAAATGTCGTAGTTTTCTTGGTTATATGAGAAGTGACGAACATTTTCAGGGATGTCACCACATTCAAGCCTGCAACAACTTTTTCCTGATACGAATGTAGCTAAATCATTGACAAGGTCATGCATGACAAATTTTTCCCCACGATCATCATCGCTTAATTGTTGAATTAACGATCTCGATAACAATTCAGCAAAACAATCATCACCTAATTCCTCCATCTTTTTCCCCCGTTGAGAACAATCAAGGAAGCCTTCTGCCATCCACAACAAAACCAATTCCTTCCTATCGAGTGGGCAATCCTTTGGAAAAATTGAACAATATGCAAAGCATCTTTTCAAATGAGAGGGAAGATATTGATAACTCAAATGCAATGCAGGAAGAATATTATCATTTGATAAGTTCCATATGTCGCTGTTCAAAATTGAAGTCCACTCACTTATGTCTACCTTTGAACGTAGAAGTCCTCCTATTGTTTTAGCAGCTATTGGCAATCCTCCACACTTTCTTGCAATCTTCCTGCCTATTTCTTCAAGGGCTGTGTTTGAACTATGGTGAAACTCATCACTTCCCAATGCATGCTTTGAGAGTAAAGACCAACAATCTTCATTTGATAGAAGATCTAATTTATGTATTGGAAATGTGTGTGCCACCTCAGCAACTTTTTGTTGGCGCGTTGTTATAATCACCATGCTTCCGGGTTTTCCATCAATGAAGGGACTTACTAGTTCACCCCAATCATTATAATTGTCATTCCACAAATCATCCAACACAAACAAAAATCTTTTCTCCCTTGAGTTTTTCTTTAACGCAACTCGAAGGACATCAAGATTATTGCTATCCCATGTTATGGAAGTGACCGATTCAAGGAGAGACTTGGTTACTCTCAAAATATCAAAATCCTCAGACACACAAGCCCACGCCCTCATATCAAAATGTTGTTGAACTTCTTCATCATTGTAAACAAGTTGGGCAAGGGTAGTTTTTCCTAAACCTCCCATGCCCAAAATTGCAACAACACCTATATTGTTATGGGTTGTGTCTCTTTGAGATAGCAACATGTTCATTATTGTCTCTTTGTCACCCTTCCTACCCACCACGACAGATTCATTTACCCCTGAACTAGAAGGTGTTCTACGAGAAACTCTAGCACTTTTAGTTTGCAAACCAAGTATATCTTTATTCTGTGCATAAAGTTGCAAGCTATCACACATGATCTTCATCTGGGAATTGATCTCTTTGTAAAAACTATTAAAAGGAGAAGAAAGGAAGTTCCACACCTGATTAGTTTTGTTTTGAGCTTTTGCATTCTCCACCTTGCATCGCAGGGAATCGTAACTGATTTCGTTGAGCAAATCCTCAGCATCAAAGACAACATCTTTCAAGTTATCAAGCCACTGTTTGACATGGGGATTGCTGATCTGCTTCTCCTCTGCATCATCTAGAACAGCCTGAAGATTGAGCATGGTTGCTTGTAACTGCCTCAAGAGTGAGACATTGAGCTTAGTGTTTTTGATGTAATCACGAAACTCAGTTGAAGCAAGTTTCTCAACTAAGGTCTGAACAGTTGCAGAGAGAAAAGCGCCTCCAATCATAGTTGCAGCCATCTTCTGTTGATCTTGTAAAAGCAAATCAGGTAGTATGAAATGTGTAGCTAATAGCAGAATTTTGAAGCAAGTATCTCTACTAAGCATGTGAATGAATGGACAATATAATGTTTTGAAAAGCTGGAAAGCAAAGCTTAACATTGTTTAATATTGGACCCACATCCCTCAAAATAATTGATACAAAGAAAAAGAAAAAGTTGCACACTCAATTAAAATAATCGGAATCTTTATGTACACGTTTACTCCTTTACCATCATATTATCAGTTTTCTAATCACCTGTGTGAAAATTAAAATATATTGCAAAGGTATGAAACAAAATTTGAAAGCTGGAAAGCAAAGCTTCATTGTTTAATATTGGACCCACATCCCACAAAATAATTGATGCAAAGAAAAAGGAAAAGTTGCACACTCAATTAAAGCCATCGGAATCTTTTAAAAGAAGATGCTTTATATACATTTTTACTTTAGGAATGTGATTCAAAGAAGTTGATAAAACTTTTGTGCAAAAAGACAAGCTTTTAAACCCTTGATTAGCCGTGAAAAATGGACTCATCGAAGCTTTCTAAGAAAGATGATAGTGAGACTCTAATCTACCATTTTATTGACTGACAAAAAGTTTTGAGTGAGATGGTGATGAGCATGGTAACAATGGATAATAGAAGCATTTGTCTTGCAAAAATTAGAAGAGAGACTGTCAAAGGCATGTGTAGAAATCAGGCGGGCTACAATTGCTAGAGACAGTCAAAAACATATATTGACATCCATAAAATTACACACGTGTGCGTTGACTAGATCAAAATTAACATGGGGTCAAAACTGCAAAAGCGACTTAACATAGGAGGCTCCGTTGTTATTTGGGAAAAGAGTACCATAACAAATTTTATTTGGTAAAAAAAGTCTTTTATACTAACCCTTTTGAGCATTTTCCACAAATATTAAGAAAAGTTAGAAATATAAATAATGTACACACATTGTATATGAATATTACTAAGTTGAATAATTTATCTTATAAATAATAATGAATTTCGAAATTTAAAATAGAACTTATATTTAAGGACAAATTTTTTTTCCTTCTCAAATGATGCTTATATTTAAGGGCAGAGGTAGTAAAAGGTTGAAAATGATAATACAACAAAACTTTGTAGCCTTAGGTAAAACTTCTGAAATCTAGTGATTCTATTGTAATAATTTTGTTCTTTCAAAATTCCGTCATAATAATTTGTACGATATCATCATTATACAGGTGGAGGTGGCAAGTCTAGCAAAAGCCAGAAGCCAATACAATCTTCAGAATCTAACTCATCTTGGATTGCTAGGAAATGTAAACCTCCAGAAGCTTTCTTAGCTGCTTCCCAAGCTTCAGCTTCTTTAGTTGAGGTAGGACTTTTCTTATAGGTCGCATATACATACCGAGTCGAAATTCCAACTGAAAGAGTCAGGTTAGAGCGAGCAGTGTCCGTTTCAATGGAACAGAGCTCCAATCCATTCATAAAAGCTGTGACAGTAAATGGTGAGGGTTAATAAAAGTAAATGATAACTACAAGAAGCATACTTGATCATGATATAGCACACATTAATAATGTGTTTGAGTAAATAGCTTAATTTAGAGCTTATGTATAATGTAATTCTACAATCAAAGGAGGCATTTGGATAATCTATTTTCATTGTTTTCATAAGTTAGTTTAGGGTTTGTTGAAAAAAGCTCTATAAAGCACTTACTGAAGTGTTTATTGTCTATAAATTTTATTGAGAACACTGGTCCAGCTTTTTTGTCAACATTTATATACAAATTTAAAAGTTTTAATGTTAAAAATGTATGATAGCATCATAGGTATTTGCAGTTCTGTGCTGAATACTTTTGAGCTCAAGAAATGTTTTAATTCTTCAATAAATTTGTTGAAGGACTATGATAACTAATTAATTCAGTGCATAAAAGTCATTTTTAATACCTAGGTAATTTTTAATTATAGTTACAATGAATCTGTTGTGAAGAAAATAATATAATATATATGAACAAAATATGAAAACTGGAGTTTCTTACCTGATAATATTTTAGCACGAGAAGATGCAACAGCCAATCCTGGGATCAAGGTCTTCTCGTCGATTTCAATACCCAATAAATCAAGATCTAGCCCAGAACCGTATCCAAATCTTTCCTCTGAAGCTGAGGCCTCCGCTCGAACAGCTATAAAATAGGTCATTGAAATTAAGCTATGTATATATCTAAAGAAAACAATTTAAAGTATTAACATGCACAGCCTTGTACTAAAACAAGAGGAATATCATTTGACTTTCGAAAAATGAGAGAATTGTAATCTATGTAATGTAGCTATCAGTCTAAACTTCAAACCAGTGTAAGCAAAGTAAATGATCAATAAAATGAAAATGAAAATGAAAACACATGTGCAAGAGATGATATAAAAGTTGATGACTTTACCTGAGTAAGGTAACTGAACAAATGCCCATCTTTCCCCAAAAAGATCTTCTGGAAGTTTCGTCGCAAAAGGATTGTCTAATGGCAAAAGAGGCTTGGATCCCTTTTGAAATCCAGGATGTTTCGTGTATACAGTCTCATAGCGTTCCTCTAGCCATAAAAGTAATGACAAGCACTGAAAATGATCAAATGAAGCGTATAAAATATACACCGGTGCACCACTGAAAAGGAAGTAGAGTCACCAAAAGATTCAAATGTTTTATCTTTTACTTTTGTGCAACAAATGTCACTTAAAAACATTTCAAAGCTGATGTCAGGAAGGACCTTCCCCAATCCCCCACATTTCTAAAAATCTACACATGTTTCTGGAAGTGTACATCTGATCGACATATTTTGTCAGAAAGTGTACTTCTGGACTACACAAAATTTATGTTTTTTTCCGAATGTGTACATCCGAAGTCATGTTAGAAGGTGGGGAAAATTCCACCTATATTCTTATTACTTTATTGGTAAATTTGAATTTCGTGAAGCACTCTGGATTTTGTAAAAATGACCCATGTGCAGCTTGGTTTGACACAGCAACTAGAATTTCTGGTCTAAGAATATCAAAACCAACAGTCTAGATGAGTATGCTTTCCAATATTTTGGATGAAACATTAAGCTATATGTTACATGAATTCAAATGTAAAATTACTGATTTCAACAAGATGGGGCAAATATGGATCTTCTTTGTTTTTGGGAATTCTGACACATAATCAAACAACAAATTATGTGGCAATTTAAGATGTAAAAAGAAACAAGGGGGGAATAAACCAGATTTTTGGATGCTCTAACTTAACCAACACTTTGTAGTTAGCACCGGTCTACCAAACAGTGTTTGAAATTGCAGACCTCGTAATGTGATCAGCCACAATACAGCAGTCACAAAAACTGCATTATATTGCGACTACAAATCACCAGTGTGTTGCTTTATTATTAGCGCACTAGCAATTTTCCAAAGCATGTCAGCGCCAAAACAAAAAATAGTTGTTGAGCGTTTGGCATTTTCCGACGCCAATCCAAACAAACTAACATCGACCTACAACAGCTGCAATGCAACTACAATTACAAATTTCCCCCTTTCTACAAGGATGCCACATCACAATCAAATATCTACCCCTCCAACCTTATTTTTCCTTTATATAAATAGTTAAAGTGATTAAATTGAATATGGATTTTCAGGCTATACATTGTTAGTGTAAATAAGTTTTATACTGATATCAAATCAAAATCAACTATTTAGTGACATCACTCTGTATTTTCGAGTATATGGTATGACATGAAAATTGGAAGCTTCTCATTGGATGTCAGTGTAGAACTGATTTATTCTGACAATGCATGGCCATTAATCTCGTTCAATATTTATCAACTCCTTCCCTTTCATAAGTTAATTTGAGGGCATACATACATTCCACATTCCACAGAAAAGTACATATGGAACCTATTATTGGAACCTTCATCTAATGGTCAAGTTAAGTGCCCGTTTACTTCTTGTGTTTCATGTTTCCATTTCCACTGATAAAATAAAACATTAGAGAAGACAATATTGAAGATTTTGAAAATACGTTTTAAAAATAGATTGAATCTTTTTGAAAATTCACAAACTTTCAAAACATTATTTTCATTGTTTCCAAGCTTTTTGATCCCCTAAGCTTTTTGATCCAAGGTTTGGCATGCACGTTACAAGACCACTTAGTTTTATTGCCAATTAATGTCTCAGATTGTCAGTCATGAAGCAAACTAATTCATTTCTGTCGGCAAGGAAACCTATATAGTTTTCTGCTGAGCAATGAAATGTCAAATCCACGGCAGAATCAGAAACATACTCACCCGTTTACTGGGAAGAGCTCTTATGCCAAGCTCCTTACATGCTTTTGTAATAATTGTTTGCATCTGTGACCTACAATGCAACAGAAATACACTTCATCAATATTCCTTACTATAAATATAACATGTAAGTCATGTTATGTTTGGTGCATATTAAAAGTAAATAGAGCAGAACATAATAACTTATAGTACACTTTCATTCTTTTTTACCCATGTGAAATCCCTACATGTCTTAAAGACACCACACATGAACATACCTTTTCATAAGAAACTAAATGCAGAGAAAATAAATGAATGATTCTTATTTAAACTGAACCAAATTGCTTTCAGACAATATTCTTAGATTTTAGACCTGACTCAACTCCACAAAACTGATTGGCAAGGTGAGCATTGCACACACTTTATAAACTCTATTTAGGCCACGTCACTAATCAACACGGGACATGTTTTTTTATCCAATAAATACAAAAGACGTAGTTGAGTAGATGACGTATGGTGTCCTATGGTGAGGGCTTAGTAGTAGTACCACACATGTAATCGTCGCTCTAACGAAGTATTGCTTTTCCAATTTAGTCTCTAACGTATATAAAAATAGTAAGTAACTGCTAAAATATATGAAATCATTCGTTTTAGTCCCTAAAGTATATGAAAACTCATCGTATTAGTTTGTAGCATCTTTTTTTTTTTAGGGATAGTCCCTGGCATCTCAACAACAAGGAATACAGTGACAACTTCATATACTTTAAAGACTAATTATTTTTATATACTTTGGGAATTAAATTAAGGGTTTACTCTCACCCTACAAGTGTAACAACTAACAAAAAGTATCTAATAGAATAAGTAACCACTTGCAGGGTTTGAAATAAAGTTTTGCAGCCAAAATCTAGGCCGTGGCATAATGGTTTTTTATATTTATGAAACTGCAACGCAACCACGATTGAAGCTTCATCAGTCACATTTGACTGTGATTCTCCGTAACATTAAGGACCGCAACCACTATTTAAAACCACGACTGCCAATGAATAAGTAAACAATAACTACAAAAAAACTATTTTGTATAAGCTAACATAAGCTAGCTATTCTACAGCAAACTATAAAATAGAGTTAAATTGTTTTCATAAACTGTCTTGAAGAACTTATAAATATAAGTTGAAAAAAGTTTATGAAAAAAGGCATAAGCTGTTTTCAAAAGTTCTCCCAAACAGTTTGACAAAACTTATGTCAATAAATAAGCTCAAATAAGTCAATCTAAACAGGTCCATAGCTAATCAGTTTACTGAAAAGAAGCTAAAAACAACTTATGGACATTTCATAAGTATATTTTTTTTTAGGAAGCTAAATTACCCCACCCAAATTGGCACTAGAAGGAATCGAACATGAAACCGCACTCCCAGGTCCCAAGCCAATACCACCGGGCCAACCCAAGTGGGTTTTAACATTTCTTGTTTACATAAGTTCTCACAAACAATCTCAGAGTGCTTATGCACGTACATAAGCTCAAATAAGTCAACCCAAACAGCCAGTAACATAAACAATAAGTAGTAAAAGTAATGAATTTACCTAAAGAAGCGAATGTTTCTAGGCACAGGTAGATCCAAGTCATCACAAATAGCAACAATAGAATCCTTGAGAGTGATACTATTAATAACATTATTAGGAAAATACTTAGTATATTGAAGTGAAAGAGATTTATCACAAACAACAAGCTCCCAAAGTTTCTTCCCTCTAGCATCAAGAATTGGTCTAGAACAAAAATCCAACTCCCAGCTTAATATACTGTCAGGATCAGCTTCTGGGTCAAGATAACATGTTTCAGCAGTTGGGTCTTCTTTCTCTTCTTCTTCTTCTTCTTCTTCTTCAATGTCTTTCTGTGTTGTTGTTGTTGATGATGTTTCTGAGACAGAAGATATTTGGAGTTTAAGGAAGTGGTTTTTGTTGGAGGAAAATGGGAATTTGATGATGGGTTTTGAAGAGGAGAGTTTGGTGGTGATGATGGGGTTTGTGTAGTTGAAAGATGGGGTTTTGATTCTTGTGGAGTTGAAGCTTAGAGTAGCCATGGTTATGGTTATGGTTATGGCTATGCTATGTGTGTAACTGATTTGTGGGTGAGGTAGTTATCTACTGCCACATGTTTTATTCTTTGTGGGTTGTGAGTAAACTATACTCCTTGCATACGATTCAAATATTTAACATACCTTTTTATATATAAGAAAAAAAAAATTAATAGAACATTAATATAATGTTGATAATTTTCATTTAATATCTTTTACATATTTGATAATATTAATAATGTAATTATTTTTTATATGATTTCCTCAATGTTACGTGACTCATACGAAAACACGGGTCTATTATTAGTTAAGCTAATAAAAAGGTACACATAAGAAAAATAGTAGTGTGGGTCCACTTTAATATAATCAAAATTCAAATTCATATTCATATTCATATTTTTTTTTCTATTTTTTATTCACATTTTCATTAACATTTAGTTTTAAACCATATTATAAATTATAACATATAAAACAACACAAAATAAAACTAAAACGAGTGAAAAATTACTCAAAGTCGATAAAATATGATTATTTAAAAATGAATTTTATATTCTAAGTTATAAAATTGGTGGATTCTGGGGTGAGGGTCCAATTAAGTCCCTCACTGGTGGACCACTATTAAGAGGCGTCAGATTAATCAAATTACACACATCTTGTTGTACACCATCTACACTATATCACAAATATCTTCTCTCTTGCCAGTAAAAACCATGGCTCTAAGGTCAGGTTATTTTCACAACCATTTCTGGGTTAAAAATTGATGTGAAACACAATCTCTCGTCCATCCACACAAACGAAAATTCAGTCCCTTATTCCATGGCAAAATTTTACAAATTCCAGATTTTTCCCATTATGCTTCAATGGTAAAATTGAAAACTGTATCTTCACTATCAAGCATGCAACCCAATGGAAGATTAATTTTCTGAAAAATCTGAAGACCCCAAATGTCTGATATCAACTTCCCATGTTAAAGTCAAGGGTCTAAAATGTGAACTACGAATCATTTGATATTGCATTCTATTTTGGCAGAATCAAATTTCTAACCAAAAAACAGAATAAGTAACATCAAAATTAAAAAGAAATAAAAGAGAAGTTACAGGTAAAGAAGTAATTGGGTGGGGAAGGAGTTGTTCCCCCTTTTTTAACATATATGATCTGAAGGAAATAGAGCAGAGAATGGAATTGTAATTCAGTGTATACAGTGTATAATAAGAATTGTGTATTTGATTAATCAAATGACTCTTAATTATTGTTAAGATGGTCCACCGGTGAGGGACTTAATTGAACCCTCACCCGAGAATCCACTTATAAAATTAATAACAAAATATTTAAATTTAATATCAGTGACATTTAAATTACAAATAAATGCTTGTTTTCCTTGAATGGTGTTTTAAAATTAGTAGATATCGTAAAAATATTTATTTATGTCAAAATAGATATTGTAGTGCATATTTAATTATTAAGGGATGAGGTTGTAATTCAAGCATCTCATGGGGGAGGGGGGGTATAACTTTTATTTTTCAAGGGAGGGGAGTGTATATTTTAACTTAAGAGGGGATGAAAGTGTAATTCAAGCTTCTTTTAGGGGAAGGGAGTATAATTTACTCTATCTTATTTCATCCCAAAATATATACGCATCGATTAATTTCTTTCTTGAATTTTTTGAAATAGTTAATAGGTCCTTGAATTTTAAAGATGTCGATCGAATTAATCTCTTCGTCAAGTCTCGCC
This sequence comes from Medicago truncatula, assembly GCF_003473485.1. Taxonomy (NCBI): domain Eukaryota; kingdom Viridiplantae; phylum Streptophyta; class Magnoliopsida; order Fabales; family Fabaceae; genus Medicago; species Medicago truncatula. Next base: position 10,362,274 of record NC_053044.1, on the reverse strand, counting down.
GTTAATAATATTGATGTGTCACATTATGCGTTGTTGTGGAGTTTCAAGTCACTTTCCATGTGTACAGAGACAAATTTGATCGAAAAAATATGATTGTTTTTTTATACTTTTTTTTAAAACGAATGTCACTACAAATTATTATACTATCAAATCGATACTTGAATTATTCATTAAAAATCAGGCTGGTCTGTAAATTATGACACTCTTTATCAAATCAATCCTTGAATTATTTAACTTATTTATCAATTTGATCCCTAATACTATTTGTCATACTCCAATAGGAAGGGTACACTATCAAATAAATGTTAAACACTAAAGAAATGTGTTTAAGAGAGTAAATAGTAAATTTCGAACATTTAAGTTGCAACTGGGCACAATCATAATAAGTTGCATTTTCTATTGAAGCATAGAGGTGAGAAAAACACAATCATAATAACTCTGATTGTAGAAGTATATTTCTTGTGTGATTAAGAAAATGAAGTTTCTTACTGTGTGTTTGAGAAATTATAATCTTGTGTGATTAATGTGAAAAGAGATTGTGTTTACACTTGATATACAATTAGAGGTGTAATAAATTTAAGTTCAATGACTTCTGAATACTTAAGAAATTCTAAGATATGAAATTTGTAAGAATTTCTCTAAGTGTTTGTGTGTTGTGTAATTTGACAGAGTAAGGACACCTGTTAAATGATGGAAGTCCTGTTGTTTTTCTTAAATTGTTCAGGTCTTTATATAGGAGAGAATGAGAGAGTTGTTGTTGAAGAAGTGTCAATGCATCAAACGAGTCCTTGAGAAACTTGATCAGAGACATAGAAACTTTTCCTCAAATGGATAATGTCGTTGAGTAGTCATTTGAATTTCTGCTTCCTCAAATGGATAGTGTCAATGCATCATTTAAATGTCGTTGAGAAACTTGATCAGAGACATTTGATCTTTAGACGCTTCTTAGAGAGAATCCTCTTTTGATCAAGATGTTGACTTTCTGCTTGACCATTCTTTAGATCTTGTTCAAATTCTTATAATCTTCTCTTTTGATTCAGATGTTGTCTTATACATTTAGAGTTTTGATGTTTCATAACCAAAACTTGGCTTAAGGATTAGAATTTAATTATATGGTCTGCAAACTTGAACACATTAGCATATCTAATTGTTCTTTTATACATTGTTATCATCAAAACTTTAGGGACATTGTTCAAAACTCATTTTGGTTAAACATCCACTTATTATCATAGTTTATGCACATAGAACTCACAACATGCTCTACTACTATGGGTTAGAATGCATATATAATTGCATCTTATTAATTTTCTATAAGATAAGTTTTTGCTCGTTGCAAAGCAATTTTTATATTGATATATGATCAAGTATAATTACGTAATATCAAGTGATCCTACATGAGATGAGAAACAATGACTGCCATGGGGAATCAAAGGAACCTTGTTATATTGGTGGAATTGTAAAACTTTAAATAGGAAGTGACAATGAAAAGGCAATAGAAAACAAGGAACGATAAGGTAGTGAAGAAACTGGTTAGAGGAATCCCTTATTTTATTTTAGGCTTCTAGTAGAAATAGGAGGTTCCTTTTTAGCGTTACATTACAGCTCTTATGACTGAAATAACTCATATCTTTTTGTTTCAGAATTAGGGCTTGCATGATCCTGGGCTTACACATCTAAGTACACATGCATAGGCTCATGTATATTAACCTCACATTTCTTTTTTTCCAAAACACCATTCAGAAGTCCTAGAATTTACTAAGTTCCCCAAAACACACTAAAAATCAATAAATATCATAAATACTGTGTACAATAATTTCATGTCTAAATTGCAGAAAATTAATAAGATATAATGATCTATGTATGTATGTATGTATGCATGTATTCATTCTAACCCATAGTAGTATAACTAGTTGTCAGTTTCATGTGCATAAACTAGGATAATAAGTGAAAAATGCAACTTACTCTGATTGTGACTAGTTGCAACTTAAGTGTTGGAAAAAAAAAATTTATTTACTCTCTTAAACATATTATTTTAGTTTTTAACATTTATCTGACTTTGTCAGGGATTATATTGTTATATAAGATAAATAATTCAGGGATCGATTTGATTTTGAGTGACATAACTCAAGGATCGATTTGACAGTGTATCAATTTGTAATGACTTTTGTAATGATCGTTCTTGTACGCGTGGAAGTTGACATTGAACTCTACGTCAGCACCGTTAATAGTAGGGGTGTTCGCGGTGCGGCTTGGTTCGGTTTTAAGCATAAAAGTCATCCAAACCACGAGATAATTAAGCATGCGACTTGATTTGGTTAGGTTGATTTTTAAAAAGTCATCCAAACCAAACCAATACGGCTTGGATTGGTTCAGTTGGTGCGGTTTATCGCGAGATAAAAAAATTACATTAACTCTAATATTGCGAACTTGATACAAAATAAACATAGGACATTTTATTTTGTTGTTTACATGATATAATATAAATATACATGAATTGCATAGATCTTAAACATTTATTTTCAATACCAACAATATATTGTTCTGACTTAATATAGTCATGTATTATGTATATCATAAATTGCAGAGCATACCACCAAAGTTATGTGGGTAACTCCGTCATCCAGAAATAACATTAGAGTTCAATGTATCATGTGGCATTAGAGTGCGACTTTTTAAAATGAAACTCATCGGTCAGACAACCATTCACTAACACTGATGCTGTAGCAGTTGTAACACACTCCATAATCCAACCACGCCACTTAGTTGGAAAATTCATTTTAATTATCACCTCATCTAAGTAACCCCAATCCACCGAGTCATACGCCTTTTCAAAATCCACTTTAAACATAAGTAACTCTTTATCATTACGCTTCGCATCATCTACTAATTCATTTGCTATCAGAATACCATCCAAAATCTGTCTACCTTTTATAAAAGCAGACTGAGAAGCAGACACCACACTTCCAACCACCATTCTCAAATGATTAGCCAAGACTTTAGATAAAATTTTATAAACACTACTCACCAAGGCTATAGGACGAAAATCTGCCACCCTTTGAGGACTTTCAACCTTTGGAATCAAAGCTATGAAAGAAGAATTAAGGCCTTTAGTTAACTTACCATGATGGTAAAACTCCGCAAAAAAATTCAATAAGTCAATCTTTAATATTTCCCAAAAGTCTTTGAAGAACCCCAAATTAATACCATCTGGTCCGGGACATTTGAAACTATCACAATCCCACACCGCTACTTTAATTTCTTCCAACAAGAAAGGTTTGATGAGATCGGCCCCTTCCGACATAGACAACAATTTAAAAACCAAACCTCCCATATCTGGCCGCGGCTGTGCACCCCTTTTGAAGTTGTTTTGAAAATGTTGAAAGATCAACTGACGCACAGGCTCCACTCCTTCAATACTACCACCATCAGATGCCAAAGAAATGATAGAGTTCGACCTTCTCCTGGAAGACATGATACCATGAAAAAACTTAGAATTAGCGTCGCCTTCCTTCAACCAATTAATCCTTGATTTCTGCCACTGCATACTAACTTTTGTATATACATATATGCGGTGCGACTTTTTGATATATATATATATATATATATATATATATATATATGCGGGCTGGGCATTAGAGTGCCCATGCCCGTTAAAGTTTGCGGGTAATTACCCGAGCCCGTCCCCATACCCATAAGTGCGGGTATTTACCCGTCCATTGCGGGTATTTTTTGCGGGTGCCCGATGGACTTGGGTTGAATTGCCATCTCTAGGTCAAGGTCTAAGCCATTAAATTTTGTTAGCAATAATCACACATAAAAATTAGTTTCATCAAAACATATGACTACCAAAATAAAATTCTACTATTTTTAAGTTTGTATATTTTCCAGCTCTTCAAAATGTTTGTAATTGGAAGGTATGAATCTTTTATGTTGTTCCTTAATTTGGGATATGAGGTTCCAGGAGGAAAACACTTTCACTTAAATTCGACCATATTCAACCATGTTTTAGAACGTGCGTAACAGAGTAATTTATTAGTATAGATTAAAAATTTCGATGTCAAACTAAGCAGTGATAAAAAATATAAAAAATGGGCATGGATCATCCATGGCAAAACCGAAAGATGATTTACTCTCCAAAATGAATTAGTGTATTTCATAACATTGTTCTTCTAAAAGCTCATCTATCTTTTTATGTACCAAAATTTCACTGCAGAATTTTACAAATTAAGTGAATAGATTACCACGCACAGAGAAAGGATAATCCAGAAAACTGTTCATAAGGATAGAAAAGTAACTCTACTTCAATAATTGCATTTCGTGTGAGTCTTATTTTTTGGCAATTTTTAGTATTTTCCAATGGAAAAAAAATTCGATTTACACAAAACACTAACAATGAATCTGATCACAAGAAAACAATATTAGAATCAATTACTAGTCAAGCATCAAATTGCATGTTATATACCTATCATGTATCTATGGAATTTCTTTTGCAGCAGTAACAGGGTGCAAATTAGTTTATCCTAAAAAAATAAAGAAAATGCTATTTACACAAATAGTTAATCCAAATGAACCCTTCACTCATCTGCAACAGCCAGATTGTACTTTCTTGCCAAAGTATGGGCAGTTTTGTCACCCATAATGCCATCTATCATCCTAAACTTTTTGTAATGTACTTTAAGAGTTTCAGCCTGCTGGGCTGCCAACTTCTCTTCTTCTTTTAGCAGCACCTAAAAAAAATGCATGCAAATAAACACACTTAGAATAATAACTTAACACAGAATCTCTCATAGAATACATCAACAAACATAATTTTAATCCGTGGCAGTACATGAGTTAATATAAAGTGTTGCTAAATAGTGGCTTTAGCTACAATATAGCACTATAGGGCAGTGGAATTTGAATAAACCGTTATAATCTGCGATCCGGATTGACAACAATGCTTTTAATGATTTAACAAGTCAGTTTGGCACCACAGAGGTGACTAGATGATCTTCCATACAAATTAAAATAAGAGTGTGTGTAATCTACTACGAAGCAATAACATTTAGAGTTCAAACTTATATACTATCAACTGTTAAAAAATATGAAAAAAGTGAGTTCTTCAGCCAGAAGAAGTAAAAGGATGCATTTTGATTTCAGTTTTTGCATCAGTAACATACAATTTTTTTTTAGAGGGAGGGTTTTTTTTTTACTTCAACTCTCCCACAACAAACACATTTTAAACATGAGTGTTTCCTTCCAGTAATTTCCTCTCACAGAACAATGTCAGGGTATGGATTATATAGAGCAAACTGGCTTCACATGACATATGGTAGTGATAAAACAAATCAACCGATGTAACAACCAGTTTCTTGAAAATAAATAAAATAAATTATCACAATCCTGTATTAACAAATCAACCGATGATCCAAACAGTTTTTTGAGTTCCACCTCCTCGTAGAATTTGAAATCCATAGTTTCTGATATTTTTGATATGAAAAGACCATTTTTTTTCCATCTCGACATTTTGCCTATTTAAAATTTTGTACCTAAAGTTTTCTGTTATTTTGATTTCACCCTAAGCTCTCTTATCATCAGTATAAGTGATAAAGACTATGTGCTAATGGTCTAAAAGAAATCCAGCATCACTAGGTACATCACCATTTCCACCGGCTGCTCCCTCAAACTTACTAGTAAGTTTTATACTTGCAATAAACATGCTTAAGGTTACTACTAACTGCTATTCCGTTAGAAAAAAATGTAGTTGGACATTCATATGTTCAACATCTACTTCTAGAGGCTTACTCTGCAGATCGAATAAGTTATTGGAATAGTAATAGCAATAAGAGAAAGAAAAATATGATTATTAGGAATGAACTTACTCTGTGCATGAGTGCTATTTCTGAAGAATGTTTACGTGTAAGATTCTTCAGCTCCACTGCCACCTCAAAGTCAGGGTCACTTTGCTCCAACCAACAACACTTCATCTTTCTCTTCGGCTTCATTGGCCGATCATCAAACATTTCCATTACAGCAGGACGAGCTCTTACAGGCCGTGGCATCCCTGACATCATGAAAGGATACTGCTTAATCATTGCTATCACTTCCTTGACCTTCTTGGCAGAATCCAATTCCACCAATGCACATTGTGGCATGCTGCTTGGTCCTAGAGAGTTGGGGATAAACTTGACACTTTTCACAGATGCAAACTGGTCAAGCGCAGTTCTAATCACGGATTCCGTGACTTGTGGAGACATGTTGTCAATGTACACTGTCCTTTGAACTTTCTCTTCAAATGCAGCATAATCTTCAGCTGATGATTCCATGTATCAAGTGAATGAAACCTAAGAATAAAAAATTTCTTATGTTAGGGCTAAAGTGAATGAAACTAAACATTATGTGGTAAGAGTCCAAAAAGGAAAATAAACTTAATGTTGCAAGGGATGAGAATGATACAATGGATGAGAGATTGCGTAAGACAATATAGGATTAGAAATACAATTATAAAGAAAAATTTGAGATAAACCTCATAGTAGAGAAGATGGTAGAATCTCCTCTTAGATGATTTGGAACATGGACATATATTGAGAAGACCTATAAAAGTACCAGTAGAGAGAATAGACCAGATATACTATATTCTAATAGCTAGTTCGAAGTAGATAAAGACAAAAGAAAACTACGGGTCAAACCATTGAGAGAAATTTAAAGGTAAATGGTCTATCTTGATCTAATTGATAACAGGATAAAAGAAAACAGATATCAGAATCATTTCCCCATTATCCCAGAAACAAGTCATTAGCATGCACAAAAGCTTAAGGTCTTAAAAAGATAATTAGCCGTCTTCACAACTCGTAAGCCATTTTATAAAGTGTAAAACAATATAATGTCTCTGAAATTCATAACTTCTGAGCTAATGTAGAAATGACTGAATCATACCAAATGCAGAGAAATGAACTTTAGTTTGAACAAAATCCCATGTTCATTGCCAAGAGTTCCAGAGAAAAATTTATACATGCTTTGTAACAGTAAAAAACACAGAATCAAAGCTACAGTTTACATGAAACTTCGAACCAATCATAAGACACAATAGAACTTTTTAAGAATATATCAATTTTTATCTATGTAGCACATACACCAGACACGACACCATACACCATAGTTAAAACTTGAAAAAATGAATTAATTGAATGTATCACATATGGCTGTGTCCTGCCGGTTCCATTAGAAGTGTCGGTGCTACAATGGTTTCTATTCAATATTCAAGCAATGATTCTAATAGCTAGTTCGAGGTAGATGAAGACAAAATAAAACTACGGATCAAACCATTGAGAGAAATTTAAAGGTAAATGGTCTATCGTTTCTTGACCTAATCGATAACAGGATAAAAGAAACAAGTTCAGATATCAGAATCATTTCCCCGTTATCCCAGAAACAAGCCATTAGCATGCACAAAAGCTTAAGGTCTTAAACAGATAATTCGCCGTATTCACAGCTCGCAAGCCATTTTATAAAACGTAAAACAATATAATGTCTCTCAAATTCATAACTCTGAGCTAATGTGGAAATGACTGAATCATACCAAATGCAGAGAAGTGAACTTATTTTGAACAAAATCCCATGTTCATTGCTAAGAGTTCCAGAGAAAAAATTATACATGCGTTGTAACAGTAAAAAAACGCAGATCAAAGCTCAAGTTTACATGAAACTTCGAACCAATCACAAGACATTATAGAACTTGTTAAGAATATATCAATTTCTATATATGTAGCACAGACACCAGGCCCGACACTGACATGTTAAAATTTGAAAAAATGAATTAATCGAATGTATCACATATGTCCATGTCCTGCCAGTTCCATCTGAAGTGTCGGTGTTACAGTGATTTATATTCAACATTCAGGCAATGGTTCTAAATTGCAATCAGCAACAGCAATATTAAAAGTTTTAGATATCTACTCAATAGCATTGCAGCTTCGGTCTCATCGGCCACAATTTGCCACAATATCATGATTCAAGGAGTAACCATGACCGCAATATCATGATTCACAGAGTAAAGTGATCGCAATTTAGACCCATGACTTGTCAAGAATACAAACAATGCATTATGAACAATCCTCTATGAATTGAATCCAAATGCAACAACAAGCCGAAGAACTTATACAATGTTTAATTTGAAAAATCAATCAATAAAAAAATTACAACTAGGTAAACCATTCATAGAAAATCCAAAATTCAATTTAAGAGACAAAAATCCTGAACATTCAAAACCCCTAAATTAAGATACACATATATAGAGTTATACGTAAAACCGCAATTTTCAAAATTTGAATGCAATGTGCGAAGCTAGAATCCTCAGTCGCGTCAGTTTAGCGCCGTACGGAGAATGGAGCTCTCCGGCAAGTCGGGGACGGGAATCGCGGAGGAATCGTATCCGCGGGTGATACAGGAGAAGAAAAGGAAATTACGAAAATGGAGAAAGATGAACCTGGACGAGTTTGTTGGGTTTCCCGGTGGCCGGCGACCTACTCCGATGGATTTTCCGGCGAGTTGGTTACTGTTTCCGTGTTTAGAATTTTCTTATCAAGCTTTTTAGAAAAGAAAAATGATTGACTTTTTTTCTTCATGAAAAAGGACTCATGGTGACAAGTTGTTAATTAACGTGACACAAAAAATAAATTTCAACGGAAAACATATAAGTAAAGTAAATATATTTTTAAACTAGGGCTTATTTGTCAATCCAAAAAAGTAATATATTTCTCTTTTCTATATTTCTCTTCTTTCTCTCTTATACCAAACAACCCATCAAATTCATCTTATTTCTCACTTATTTCTCTCTTCTCAAACTCTCTCTCAATTATTTCTCTCTTCACAATTTCTCTCGTAAATCAAACACACCATTAATGACTATACTCATATGCATAACCTAACTTACCTAAGTGTGAAAAGTGTATAACTACCAAGTACCAACTCAAATTGTACTTCATCATAAAAACTTGTAGACACTTTTATATATTTAAATTACGATGGAAGTGCTAATATGTGCCCTCGAAGTATAAGTTAAAAAAATTAAAGATAGAAATATTTTGTTAGAAATTGTGCATTCAAGATTCTGAAAATTTTAAATCTTATCTTTTCAAAACATAATTTATAATTCAATTCCATTCCATTTTTATTTTTACCTTATATCTTTAAGGCACAAGTTAACACTACCCAAATTCTAATACTCTAACATTGTTCTACTTTTTTTTACATACTAACATCGATGGAGCTAGACAATATTCAATATTTTTGTAACTAAAAAAAAATCTTACTCATTACGATAGAGAGAGTAATTTGTTTTCATATGAAAATATGATAAACTACGTCAAATTTTGTTAGCCTTGTTAATAAAGATTTCTATATTCTTATTTTTAATCATTAAAAAGACTATTATCATGAATGTTTAATACAAAATAAAATAATATTTTCACAACTAAAAGTAATAGACAACAACACAAAAAACTGAAACACATACCATTATTTTATGTAATATAGAACTCACACATTTTAAATCTGAAGAAGTGGTTGGATTATGGAGTGTGTTACAACTGCAACAGCATCAGTGTTAGTGAATGGTTGTCCGACCGATGAGTTTCATTTTGAAAGAGAACTCCGTCAAGGGGATCCTCTTTCCCCTTTTTTGTTTGTGTTAGCTGCTGAAGGCCTTGATGTGATGATGTCTGCGGTTGGTTCAAACGGTTTGTTTACACCTTATACAGTTGGCACGCAGGTTTCTGTGTCTGTGTCTCATCTTTAGTTTGCTGACGACACTCTTTTGATTGGTGTTAAGTCTTGGGCCAATGTTAGAGCAATGAAGGCTGTTTTATTGTTATTTGAAGCTGTTTCAGGACTGAAAGTAAATTTCCACAAAAGTATGTTGTTTGGAGTGAATATTAATGAGTCTTGGTTACATGAGGCAGCGGTGGTTATGCATTGTAGGCATGGTCGGTTACCTTTTACTTATTTAGGCTTGCCTATTGGTGGGGATCCTCGTAAACTTCTATTTTGGTACCATGTGGTTGAGAGAATTCGTAGGCGGCTGTTCGGGTGGAAGTCAAAAAATTTATCGTTGGGTGGTCGGTTAGTTCTGCTAAAGTCCGTTCTGTCGTCGATTTCGATTTATTTCCTTTCTTTCTTCAAAGCTCCCTCCAGTATCATTTCTTCCCTTGATTCTATTTTTATTAATTTTTTTTGGGGTGGTAGTGAGGATTCTAGGAAAATTTCTTGGATTAAATGGGATAATATTTGTTTGAAAAAGGAGAATGGAGGTTTGGATGTGAAAAGATTACGGGAGTTCAATTTGTCTTTATTAGGAAAGTGGGTGTGGAGGGTTTTCGAGGATAGGGGAAGTTTATGGAACGTGGTGTTGCGTGCGAAATACGGAGAGTTTGGGGGGAGGGTGCGGTTTTGTGAGGGTGTTGGATCGATTTGGTGGTGTCAGTTAAACCAAGTTAGAGATGGTGTGGGGTTGGTTGAGTCTACGTGGTTGGTTGATAACATAGTCAGGAAGGTAGGTGATGGGAGTACCACATTGTTTTGGGAGGATTCTTGGTTGTTAAATGTTCCTCTGTCAGTGGCTTTCTCTAGACTTTATGAGTTGTCAGAAAATAAAGGTGTGACGGTGGGGGGGATGTTTTTGTTAGGATGGGGGGTCGATGGGGGTGCTTGGAGGTGGAGACGGAGATTATTTGCATGGGAGGAGGAGTTGATGGCGGAGTGTGTGGAGCGGTTGACTAATTTTGTTTTTCAGGTTGACATGTCTGATCGATGGGTGTGGAGACTCCACTCGTCACAAGTATACTCGGTGCATTCTGCTTATTCTTACTTAACAGCGGTGGACACTAACATCACTGCAGATTTTGATCAATTTTTATGGCTTAAAGCGGTTCCCTTAAAAGTCAATATTTATGTTTGGCGGCTTTTTCTGAATAGACTTGCTACAAAGGATAATCTTCGTAAGAGGAATGTCCTTGAGGCTACCAATGTTTCTTGTGGTGCTTTATGTGGTAAGGAGGAGGACAAGGATCATTTGTTTTTCCAATGCGACTTTTATGGTCGTTTATGGCTTATGCTATCGGATTGGTTAGGTTTTGTTATGGTTCTCAATGGCAATTTATATTCTCATGCTAATCAGTTTTGCGCTTTAGGTGGTTTCTCAAAGAATTTTATGAAAGCTTTTACTATCATTTGGATTTCGGTCTTATATACTATATGGGAAGATCGCAACAGGAGGATTTTTCAAAACCAAAGTGCTCTTTTGGAGGTTCTACTTGAAAGAGTCAAACTTCAAACATATTGGTGGTTGAAAGCTAATTACATCTTGTTCGTTTTTTATTATTCGTATTGGAGAATTAATCATTTACCTTGTTTTTACAGACTGTTTTGTAAAGTCTGACTATGGTTTATGTTTTATGGCTTGCATCACTGTTCCACAAATCGAGTGTTAACACGTAAACTCGCCCGAGTTTACGTTTTTAGGTGGCAAAAACGTGTTAACTCGGAGGTAAACTCGATTTTTGGTGAAATCGGAAAGTTTGACGAGTTTGACCGAGTGAACACGTGTTAAACTCGGTAAACTCGTGTAAACTCGGAGTAAACTCGTCCGAGTTTACCTTTGAATTTTTTTTTTTTTTTTTTTGTCTCATTTTCTTTCAAAATTCAAATTTTTTTTTAATCCCAAGGTGCTGAAATGTTGCCTTTACGGTTAACATAACTCGGTTTTTTCATGCTTACTATGTACAGAAGCTACGCCAATGCGTGAGAATGACATACATTGAATTTTAGGGAATGCATTCAGAAGCTTGTTATTATTGATTGTTTTGAAATCATTCAAATATATTACTTGCTCAAGTATTTAAATGAGAAAATGAAACAATTGAAGTTAAAGTTACAACTGAATATGAAAAAGAGTTTAAATGTACTGGTAAATTTTGTTTTTTATTGTTAGAGTTTATTATTTAAATGTGGTTAATTGGTTATGTTTTGTTTAAATATTAGCTTACATATGCTATATATATAATAAATTTTATATAATTTTAATTTTAGGTAACTCGTACGAGTTTACGAGTCGAGTTTACGATTCGAGTTTACATAGCTAAAACGAGTTGAGGTAAACTCTCGAGTTGTAAAACCTTGGCTTGCATAGCCGTTTTGGATTGTATTTAACTTTATCAGATTTCTCAGGCACATCTTGTGCTTGAGGGATTGATTTTTAATATATTTCTATTAGCTTCTTCAAAAAAAAAATTTAGATATCTTTATAACATAACATTTTAGTACCAAGAAATTTTATATATTTTGAATAAAAAAAGCAAAGTTGAAGTTCCAAAATAAAATTACAATACCAATAAAAGTTATTTATCCAAAATAACTTTAAATATTCAAAAATATCATTGCAAAATAACATTGCATTACCAAAATAACATTTAAGAACCAAAAAAGAATAACTTGAAGTTCCAAAGTAACACATTATCATGAATTTCAATGTGTTTGCTTCTACCATAAAACACAAGATTCTTAGCCAAATAAATAGTTGATTTATTATCAATGAACAGTCCAATAGGCTTGCATACTTCAATCTTCAATTTCATTAACACATAGTCTAATCAAATTGTTTGACATGTTGCTAAGCAACCTGATATATACTCAGTTTCACAGCTTAAAAAAGCAAGTACAGTTTGTTTATGGGTACACCATGATATTGGAACATTAAAAAACGTAAACAAGTATCAATAAGTGATTTTTCTGTATTGTTTATCTTTACACCAGAAAAAGCTACAAGTTTCATATTGGTTTCAGTTTCATTTGCAGGGAACAATATGTCATAATCTAGAGTTCCTTTGAAGTATCTCATTACTTTCTTGTTGCAAGCAAGCGAGAGCTTCTAGGTTCACCCATGAACCTACTAATTATACCAACTAGCTATTGTACAAATATCTAATAGATCCTAAAATTTATTTGAACAATGTAGGATCAACTAGCTCGTAATCTTTATTATTCACAAGTTTCAGTTTTACTTCCGTTGAAGTATAGGGAGAATTGAAATTCATTATATTGAATCTCTTCAAAATATCTATTGCATATTTCTTCTAGTGCATCACTAATCCCTTTGAGGTTTTAGTGAATTCTATTCCAAAGAAATATGTTAACCTTCCCAAACCAGTCATGTCAAACTCTTTCATCATTTGTCTTTTGAATTCATCTACCTCAGATAAATTGCTTTCAGTTTTCACTAAATCATCAAAATATTGATAGATAAACACCACATAATAGCATTTGCTATTCTTCACATACATAACATTTTCATCTTTGTATTTGAAAAAAATCTTCTTGAACTAGAAAGTTGTCAATCCTTTTGTTCCAGGCTCTTAGAGCATACTTCAAACCATACTTTGCTTTGTGCAATCTGAATACCATATATTCATTTTCTTTTACTTTGAACTCTTGAGGTTGTGAGACATACACCAGTTAATCAAGTGGACTATTTAAGAATGTTGATTTCACATCCAAATGATACAAAGACCATTTTCTTCCACAAGTTATTGCTACTATCAATCTGACTCTTTCAAGTCTTGCTATAGGTGCATATACCTTTAAGTAATCAAGTCCAACTTTCTACATAAAACCTCTCGCAACTATCCTTGCTTTATGCTTAGATATGTCACCATTTGGTTTTAATTTCAGCTTGAAAATCCATTTCACATCTATAGCTTTCTTATTTGGTGGCAAATTGGTGAGCGAGCTCCCATCTATTATTTTTTTTATAGCTCCTAACTCTTCAATCATAGAATTTTTCTAAGCTTAGTAAGACATATGATCCTAATGAATAATGGTATTCTTGAACAAGCTCATTTTTTCTTGGACCGTTGTTAATTATTAATATTTTAGGAGTCTCCACTTCTTGTTTAGTTTCATTGTAGTTATTCTTTTGAATTTAGCCACTTATTCAAAAATAAAATTGAGAAACATTGAAATTACAATTAAAACACTCAAGAAAATAAGAATGAGATTTGAAATGGATTTTAGTTAGGCCTATAAACTTAATTAATAATCTAATAAATCAGAGTTAAAAATATTAAACAGTCCAATATTATATTATGTAATAGATTGAAATCAATTACTTTTAAATTACACAAAATTGCTCCACCAATCATCATAAACAAATAAAACATACATATATATATAAACAAATATAATAACAATAATAATGATAAACAATGTTTTGTTTACCCAAACCCATTTGTATATATTTAGCGCTTCATATTATCACTTTCTATGGGTAATCTTTAAATTTAGCCAATTGTTATATCGTTATGATTTAAGTTAATGATTTAAAACTAACTAAGCCTTACTTCTTTCTATTTTTAGTTTCCCTCTTAAACGAGTAAGTCCCTTGGCCAAAGCTTAACACAACAACTTAAACTAACTTCCAAACCTCGAACATTCACTAACAAATTTAACCTATATTATCACTTTCTCACACCATTATTCTCCAATATAAAAACCAAGCAAACCTCTTGCTTCTTACCATCCAACTCTTCTCAATAACTCAATTAGTATTATAATTAATTTAAAAACAAGTATATTAAGAATCATGGCTTGTCATCAAGTAATCAACTCCGTCTTTTGATGTTTTATTTTACTTGTTGTTATGCTCACATTTTTTAAAACGAATGCTAGTTCTTTCCAGAAAACTAAGATAGAAGACAAGGAAATGAATGTGATTGATCAATGTTGGAGATTCAATCCTGAATGGAGGAAACATCGACAACAACTTGCTGTTTGCTCAGTGGGATATGTAGGGAAAATGACAAACAACATAGGTAAGGACTTAATCCATTATAAAGTTACCGATCCTAGTGACCACCCTTTAAATCCAGCACCTGGAACCTTGAGATATGGAGCATCTAGGATTCAAGGAAAAGTTTGGATCACATTCAAAAGGAACATGAACATTAAGCTTGTGAGACCCCTTCTCATCAGTAGTTTCACCACCATTGATGGTCGAGGCGTCGATGTCCACATTGCAGATAATGCATGTCTGATGATATATAAGGTGATAACTAATGATAAGCTTAAAATTACAAAATAGTATTGAATTGGAAATCAAAACTATAGATAAAACAAATGGACAATTGAAATGTTCCCAGAATGTAGCATTATAGCAATAAAAAATCCATGTAAAAAAATTATACCAACACTGGCCTAGTTAAAAAGTTTGATATACAATTATATAATAGAATATTATCTAAAATATGAAATGAATACATTTTGATTTTATTTTATAGTTTCCAAAATTTATAAAACATTAAAATTTGAGATAAATTCTGTCATTTTTCTCTAACATTTGTCCATAATTTCTTTTTCATTCAAGTTTGTACAATCATTATTATAGTTAATTTTATTTTATTCTTTTAAAATTTCAATCAACATTTACGGCTTTCTAACTTATAATGACATGTTTGTTATCTGTTATTAGACAACCAATATAATCATCCACGGAATTAGGGTTCATCATTGTCAACCTCAAGCTCCTGGAATGGTGATGGGTCCCGATGGAAAGATAATTTCATTAGGTCAAGTTGATGGAGATGCAATCAGATTGGTTTCTGCTTCAAAAATTTGGATCGATCATAACACACTTTATGATTGTCAAGATGGTCTTCTAGACGTTACACGAGGTTCCACTGATATAACGATCTCCAACAATTGGTTTAGAGAGCAAAATAAAGTTATGCTTCTTGGTCATGATGATGGATTTGTGAGAGACAAAAACATGAAAGTCACCGTTGTATACAACTATTTTGGACCTAATTGCCACCAACACATGCCTAGGTAATTTATGATTGCAAAATTATTAGTTTTTTTTTATACAATAAACAAAATTAAAAGTAAAAAAATATTTCCAAATTTATTCATAAGTTTTATCATTCATTTTTTTTTTACAGAATTCGTCATGGATATGCACATGTTGCAAATAATTTGTACATGGGATGGGTGCAATATGCAATAGGTGGAAGTATGGAACCAAGCCTTAAAAGTCAATCAAACCTCTTCATAGCACCTTCAAGAGGGAAGAAGGAGGTAATTATTTCAAGCAATTAATACATCAATCTTTTATGATTGTTTCGTTCATAAAATAAATAGATTGTGCTAAATTAAAAATATAATCGGTGTAGGTCACGTGGAGAAAAAGTAGTAATGAAATTGGAGATACGTGGGAATTTTATTCGGTTGGGGACGCTTTTGAAAATGGAGCATCCTTTGTGGAAACAAAAGGTGGACAAGTGACAAAACCGAATTATAGCCCTGAACAAAATTTTAAAGTTGTTGATGCCAAATATGTAAGATCATTGACAAGTTCATCCGGCGTGTTACAATGCAGTAAAACCTCAATATGTTGAGTTAGAAAAACAATGTTAAGAATTGTAACATACTTTTAGGTAGATATAAGATTTGATGTATGATACATAAATAGGAAATAAAATTACACTAATGAGGATGACCATTGATATCCACATGAGTAGTATTACAATATATCATGTCTCGATACAATTTGAATGTTGAGTTTGTTTGGGAAGGGTAAAATACTGCACTTATTAGTGAATTTATAAAATGAATCAATAATTCATTTCAGTGTAAAATTAGATTAAATGACATTAAACGTAGTAATTGAAATAGACTTTTATGAGATATGATAAATGGACACAATAATAAACACATTTTATGAGATATGATAAATGGACACAAAATAATAGACACATGACAATCCTTCCCTGTACTTTAATGAAAATAACAAAAATGCCACTCATGTTATAAATATTTAAGCATGGTGTCTTTTATCTCATTGTTTTGTTTTGCCCACTTATCATTTCTCCTTAATTAGAATAATGACAACAGATAAACCTCAATTAATTGGGTATGAGATTCAAATTAATAAAATGAAAGAAAGAAAAAAATTTCCTCTATCTATTAGAACTCCATTATAATTTTTTTTTTTTATAAAAAGTGTAATGAGTATGTACATTTATTTAAATTTAGGAGTGTAGCATACTTTGGGACATGCCTAACTTGTATACGTTGAAGATTCAAGTTCGTTGTCGTACTTTATTTATTTTTGTTAATTAGTCTAACAGCTAAAAATTCACCCCTTAAGATAAATAAATGGAGAATTCTAAAATCAAACTCTAGCCCTATATATTAAAAAACATTGTCTCTACCAATTAAACTATGCTTACCGGCACAAAAACTAACACATTATTACTACATTATAATATCAGTCCGCCTCTATTATAGTTCTAATTAGTGTGGCCAAATTTATTTTATTCCACTATATCATTATTGATGCATATTTGTCTTGAAAGTATTGTGCGATAGTCATAAATAATTATGGGAGCGTCTACCATACCCTCGACTTTTAATTGTTTTTAATCTATCACTTTTGATCAAAAACACTTAAAAACATTTTTTTAAGAAAAATTAAGAATGAACTAAAATAACACTAACTACCTTCTTTTTCCCTCTTAAAATCACTTTAAATATTTTTTACTATTTAACAAAAACACTTTTTTTTCTTTGGAAACTTTCCCACTCGTACACAACATAAATACAACATAAATGCAAATATCATTTTCTCTAAGTAAAAATGTCCTATATTCATTAAAACAATAATTCTTGTTTTTTTTTAAGGACAAAAAAAGAGTTGTGGATATTTTAGGTATTATTGTTAAATGTTGTGGAAAATAGTCGGGTGGGGGGTGTATCGAGTAAGTTAGAAACAACAGGGTATACCTTGGTTGAAGAGGAGACTGCAATGCAACAGAAGAAAACTGAAAAACTTTTCAATTTGCCGCTGGATTCTGTCAACAACGGTAAGTTCCTTTCGTTACTCTCTCTCTTCAATTCTCTTCATTCCGTTTTCCTTTTTTACCCGTTTTTGTTCAATTTTTATTTATTAAAACCCTACTCAAACCCATATTTTGAGTACGAGTTCGTAGACGAAGTAACAAACACCACATAAAAACCCACACACAACTGTGAGATCTGGGTTCGAATCTGGGCGAAGATGTCCAACCTAGCAATATCGGTATTGCCGGTTGAGTTAGCATTGATTTTATTTTCAACTAATAACAATTTAGAATAATAATTGGTAATTACATATCAATTGGACAAATGCTATGATAATTTGAGAAAATCACATAATTCATGTAATTGCATGTGTTGGTGTACACCTCTAATCTGAGGAGTGTTCGTGCTTCATAGGACAAATGTAACATTTTCATGAGGGAGCAAACTATGATTTGTGATGAATGGTGAAGTATTGATGATTTATCTGTTACAATACGATTTTCTGATACCATAAGTTTTTTGTGTGTGCAGATTGTTGGTAGTTATATACATCTTTGAGGAATTTGTGCTGGTTAGGGTTGTTTTCTGCTTATACTTGAAAGGAAGAAACATACAGTGTAGCTGCAATGGTTGAAGATGATTATCTTCCTCCTTGGTTTAGGTATATATGCTTTTTTTTGCTTTCATCTCTCTTACTTTATGCTTGTGATATCTAGCAATTGGAATGATGTTTTGATTTGATATGGTTTGTTATTGCTTGGATATCAGTGTGGCTCCAATGATGGATTGGACAGACAATCATTATAGAACTCTTGCACGTCTCATATCAAAACATGCCTGGCTCTATACGGAGATGCTTGCGGCTGAAACAATTGTTTATCAAAAGGGTAATCTGGTAAGTTTATAATGATAATTCTAATTGTAAACAAAAATGAGAGAAATAGTATAAAAAACTAGGAAGGAATTGTGTGAATAATGAGATTTGTAGTTGCAATTTATTAAGTTCTGAAATCTGAGTTAAAAACCAGGGTTTAAGTATCGGCTGAAAATGAAAAATTTGAATCTTCTATAAGCTCAAGCTTCTAGGTGGAGGCTTATTGTTTCCAAGCATCAGTTGATTAATAGTAGCATAACATGTGAAAACGAAAAATAAGAGTGAAAATGGTATACAAAACCATTATTTTGGGATGGATTGTTTGTGAAAAACCATTGATTATTTTTGTTTCTTATGCCAGGACAGATTCTTGGCATATCCTCCAGACCAACATCCTATTGTGCTTCAAATCGGAGGCAGTAATTTAGAGAATTTGGCGAAAGCAACCAAGCTTGCTGATGCTTACGGCTATGATGAGATCAACTTCAAGTTAGTTTGTTTCTTACCATCTAAAATATTGAAATATCATTGTTATTTTGAAATCTTTGATAGATCCATTTATTTATTTTTCAATGTATTACAGTTGTGGTTGCCCTAGTCCTAGAGTAGCAGGACGTGGATGCTTTGGTGCACGTCTTATGCTTGAACCAAAGGTTAGAAAGCAATCCATAGTTAAATATTACATGCAGAGAGATTGAATATTTATGTATTCTTCATCATTGTGCATTAATGGAGAACTCTAATGTATACAAGGAAAGTTTGTTGCGGAGGCTGTTTCAGTGATTGCTGCCAATACAAATGTACCTGTCAGTGTCAAATGTCGAATCGGTGTGGATGATCATGATTCATACAATGAACTATGTAAGGCCTTCTCTTAACTGCATTATTTGTCTATTGATGTCAGAAGGATGTAAAGTTAGGATTTTTTTGAATTTGGCTCTTAAGGGATGGAAGGTTATTCCATTCCAAGGTCAAGGTTTACCACAAACCCCAACTAAGGCTTATAAATTGTTAGACCCATGAATGCTAGGAAGACAGGATGGGGAATATTTGTAAATATTTGCTCAAAATGGGCTGCAGTATAACTTAATGTAGGGACAGACGGCATTTGGGGAGTGTGATTTTAAATGGGCAAATAAGGTGGGTGAAACAGTTATAAAGAGTGTCAAAGAAGGGGGCTTCATCTCAAGATTCTCAACTGTCAATGTCATTAAGATCTTTGCTTCGTATTCTTTAGCCATGTAGCTTGTAAGAGTATCTGGTCTAATATTCTGAAGCGTCTTGTACTATGATGGAGGATATCTTCTTCATAATTGACTACAGGCCACTGACCACAGCCTTTTATTCCCTATTTTTTGTTTTTATAAATCTTCTTTTGGAAAGCATTATATAACTGTAGTCTGTAGCAAATGACTCTCAAACCTTAGATGCTAGTTTGATACTACTTAGAATTTGGGCTTGGGCATAATAAGGTTGGCACTTTTAATGAAACAATTGTGCTAAAAGCTTGTTGTTTGTCTGTCTGTCAGGTGATTTCATTTACAAGGTCTCTTCTCTATCACCTGCTAGGCATTTCATAATTCACTCAAGAAAGGCACTGCTGAAGGGCCTCAGTCCTGCTGAAAATCGTAGTATTCCTCCACTGAAGTATGTCCCAATAAATTTTTATTTTTATGGTCATTATTTATTTATACATACGATAGATGATAATTCATTCCTTAATGCAGATATGAATACTTTTATGGCCTCTTGCGCGACTTTCCTGACTTAACATTTACAATCAATGGTGGTATTACTTGTATTGATGAGGTGAGTTGCAGTCTGATAGAAACTTGTATTGTAGTGATAAAATTAGTAGAAACAATAATTTATTCATAAGCAAACTCTGGACTGTTATCTCAGAAAAGAGAATGAGTTCTTTTACAATATAGCAAATTAGGAAATAACACATAAAGTAAGGTAAGAGAGTCTACTGATGCAAGAATCTGGGTCTCTCATTTTCAATAATTAGAGAGCTTGGTCTCTCCCTCCCATGACCACTCAATAAAACTATCCAATGATCACTTTCTCCTTGCCATTCTGTGTAATTGAGGAATTGGTATTCATTATAGAAATTTTTTTCTACCAAAAGTTTTTACTGTGATTTTATGATCACACTAGGACTGGGATAAACCAAATTCTAAAAATTATAACACACACACACACACACTGAGAGCAAAAGAGATGTGTTTGAAATGTCACAACACGAGCACGAAATGCTGTGTTCGTCCTTTTTTGGAATATTCCCTACTTACATGTGCAATAAACCCATTCCATAGTGTTTCAACAGTCAATCTGTTTTGTCACTGAGCTGTTTGTATGTTCAAACTTTGTTGGTTTTTTAAATCGAGTTTGCTAAACTGGTTTTATGATGCATCTTTATACGTAATTCTCTTTTTTCATTTTGGTTTGTCTACGGGTGGTATATATCTAGAGATGTGAAGTTTTATTTATGTTGCTTTGGAAACTAGGGGCTTGGTCTGTTTAGTTTGTTATTTTCCCCTTTTTCATTCGATTGGAAAGTTTTTCATCTTTTGATTGGGAGTGCTTGAATGAGATTGAGTAGGTTTTTCCACATTTTTGCTGGGAGTTTGCCCCATATAGTCCTAGTTGATGGATCAGTATTTTTGGTTCAGACAACAATCATCTCCTTATCATGGAATAAGGAGCAACTTCATAACTGATTTACTCCTGGGAGTTTTTAGAGATCAATAAACTATTTTGGTAAATCCACAGTTTAGATTCTAATTAAGGCAACTGTACATGGTTCTAGATGTTTGTTCACAGTGGAAGTAGTAGATTACTGATTGACTGAGGCCCTCATATACACTGAATATGGCTCTAGATGCTTGTTCACAATTTCCTCAGTATATTCCGTTGTCTTGTGCAAATTCTTTTGTCAGTAAATTCCGTTTCTTGTGAAAATTCTTTTATCAGTAAATTCTGTTTCTTGTGTAAATTCCTTGCCATACCTTGAGTTCTACTTGTGGTCAGTCATTATTATTAAGAACCCATTTTGGAACAATTATACAGAGTCCCTTTGAATTCAACAAATAAGTCACGATTCACCAAAAAAATAAATAAATAAGTCACGATTCACCAAAAAAATAAATAAATAAGTCACTATACAAAATGAATATTCTTGAATATCATGATACGTGAATGGTTTTATGTTGTATCTCTAACATGATCTCCTATGCAAAATCATTTTAGAATATAAGCGTGGACATAAGACAGGTCCCTTTGAATTCAACAAATATCATGATACGTGAATGGTTTTATGTTGTATCTCTAACATGATCTCCTATGCAAAATCATTTTAGAATATAAGCGTGGACATAAGACAGGTCCACCCACCATATGATAAAATTGCTTTTATTTGGAGAACGGAAAAAACAAGAATCAATGTCTAGAGATTTGATTGTATAGTTTTTGATACTATGTCATGATATCTGTACCATTGAAGGTAATATTTGGATTCCAGTGAATGGCTTCTAAAGTTTTGCTGATATTTCTGTTGTTTGTGCTGTCTAGTATCAAATCAGTTCTCCTTGTTGTTTGCGACGTTGTCATTGTATTTGTTGTTACTATATAAGGTGCAAATTGATCTGATGCTTCCATGGTGATATCCTTACATGTGGATTTTGATTGTAGATCAATGCAGCTCTAAAGACCGGTGCACATGGTGTTATGCTTGGACGTGCTGCCTACCATAAGTAAGTGTCAAATGCTTTCAAACATCAGGAATCTGCATTTCAATAATAGGGGAACAAGTTTTCCCTTCGACTCATTAATGATCACGTGATTGCAGAAAAAATTGTAGAATGTGATGGGATTGACGAATCACATTTAGCTAAAGCTTAAAAAACAAAGGACCTAAAAGTGTATTCTCGTAGAGTTAAGACTGGAGAGAAGAATGCAATTTATTTAAGATAGGATGTAAGGGGGTTAGAAGAGAGAGAAGGAGAGTCCGATGTAAGGAGAGATAGGATGTAAGGGGGTTAGAAGAGAGAGAAGAATGCAATTTATTTAAGATATGCTATTTTCTTCCGCCTTTTCTTAGTTTATTGCTGCGGCTAGGAGAGGTCCATTCCTCTATAGCTGGGAGCCTCCCAGCTATAGAGGACTGGGAGCTTTATGCTCTTTTCTTGTTTCTCATGAATAAAATTGTTTCCCAATTCAGGATAGGAATGACTTCCTATCAAAATATCTATTTTAAATTGGAAGTTAGACAAAAATTAGAAGTCAATTTTTCTCCTAAAACATTTTCTGGAATTTTCCTTTTTTTTTTTGTCTGGCTGGAATATTTTCTATATGATGAACAAATTTTAAAGGGTTAAATATGTTTTGGGTCCCTATGATACCGACTTTCAGTTTTAGTCCCTCTAAAAATTTCTTTCGATTTTTTGTCCCTGTAAATATTCTGTTTTCAATTTTAGTCCCTGCTTTCAATTTTTGACCTTGACTTTTAAGAGGAAACTGAACTCTACTAATGCTATGTATATCACTTCACTTCCATACCAGTTAAAAAATAGGAATGCAATGTGCGGTTATGATCTAAATGCCGTTTGGTCATTGTGGTATAATTTAACTTTTCCACTAATCTCCTGCAACTGCTCAGGTCTGGAAACATATCAAGAAATAGGCAAGAATAGTCAAGCAACTGCAACTAATAAATCTAGGCATATGTGCTACATATCTTTTATTGTGGTTTGTGGATTAAAAATACTTTTCTTATATATTTGAATTTTCTTTGGGCTAAAGGGTTGGACTAAGTACAGGTATATTTTGTGCCTTGATTCGAAAATGAGGACTGACAAGGACAACTTTTGACTAAATAGTTGTTGTGGTTCTGTTAGCATGTCAAAAACCAAGTGTCCTAATTTTTGAAACCTTAAATTATAGGTTGAAGTCCATTAATGATTTGGCCTCTCTAATAATGTTTTCATTGTTATTGAACATTCTTAATGTGATTTATATAAACTGATACTTGGTAGTTGAAGTAACCATTGTTATGATTTCAACAGCCCTTGGCATATTTTGGGGAACGTTGATAGAGCAATTTATGGTGTACCAAGTATTGGTCTTACACGTCGTCAGGTTCAGTCACATTACATACTATTTCAATTTGAATGGACTAAGTTGTCCAAATTACGTAGTTCACTTTTTCCATTACTTAGAATTTTCTAACTTCATTATCATTATTATTTGCTTAATCCAGGTCCTTGAGAAATACCAAGTATATGGAGACTCGGTGTTGCTACAATATGGATTTCGGCCAACTGTGAGAGACATTGTGAAGGTATGAACAAACAAATAGAAATTGTTATTTGATTTTCAAACTTCATACTCTTAGAATTTCTACTATTCAATGAAAATCCCTCCAAAGTATTGTATATGCGGAGATAGAGCACTAAGAAAATCTGATAGGAGATTACAAGCCCAACAAGAACGTCTAATTCTATACTCCCTTTGGTCTTAAATATAAGCAAAAAAGTACATGTATTTGCTCAAAATATGTATTCTAGGATATCCAAAGAATATACATTTGATTGCACAAGCGGTGAGCTTGTCTTTTCCTGGAGAAAGACATGAACAAAGTAAGTACAACCAAAAACAAGTAGATAAGTTATATGTAGATTCAACAGAAAATAACATGGAATGTAGAATCTGGTTATGTAGCAGAGAACATGGCATACAATTAACTAAATAGCCAGCAGTAAGGATTGCATCTTCCCAAAATTTTAAAGGGGTATTAGCTTGAAGTAACAAGGAACAGGCAGTATCAAGAAGGTTGTCCTTTTTTTTTCCTTTTCTTTCTGCAATACAATTATGTTGTGGAGTGTGTGGACAACTAAGTTGATGAATCATCCCTTTTGATGACATAAAAGACTTGAATTTAAAGAAAAATATTCTTTGGCCTTATCACACATTAAAATGTGAATTGAGCGACCAAATTGGGTAGAAATCTTTGAATATAAGTTTTTATATATTTCAAACAATTCAGACCGATCTTTGATATAAAAAATAAAAAATAAAAAAAAAAACACCACGAGAAGTCATCAGTGAAGGAAAGGGGATTTATGATCAGTGATGTGATAGGTGGCCTTAAAATAAGGACCAAGAGACTTGGTGTGAGAAAAACCAGTGCAGGAATTACCTGTGGAACCAAAGACTTGATGCTTTTTATACTACTTGAAGAAGTTAGTAAAGATGGTCACTGGTAGCTAGGGATCATATGTGGTGTAGTGGGCTCAGAAGGAGCATGCGGAGTGGAATTTGCAATGCTGGCTAATCGAGGAGGGTGACTGTTCAGGGCATAGCACTTATGGATAGTGTCTTACTTTGTGGAAATGGTTGCACATGGGATGATGTTTGCTAGGCATGCGAGACCAACCATGTTCGCCACTGTGACAGACTAAGGTAGAGGAATAATAGGTCAGGAGGCATATCAACGTCAGAAGATGATATCGCTGGTACATGTACGAAGGTTGACCATGCAGAGTTCAGAGTGGCTACAGTGAGAGACCCAAAATCTCATAAGGTGATAACAAAAGGATGAATACTCTGCAGGTAAACCATATAAAACCAGCAACATAAAAAGGTCTGTTGCTTCTCATTCTTTGATAGATGAGGCAGCGATGACCAATAATTTATGTAGGATACCTTGAACTTTTCTTAAATATTCCATGGATCCATCATGGCATCTCGAGACAACGACACTTATCCTTGGCCTACTCCTAAACAACGTAAAAAGTCTCCCAACGAATTATAACATTAACAGTTAATAATGGATTAGGGTTGCCTTTTGTTAGGCTGTAGATACCATATTTGAGAAAGATAAAAACGAAAGAGCATATGAATGAATTTGTGTTTGAACTATGCACAGGAGGATATTATATATTGAGAGTCATGAATTTGTGTTCATAATAATATACAACACAGCAGTCCATAGTTACCCTATTTACATTATTTCTAATAGCACAGATATAGAAAATAAAGACATAAAGCTATATTGTTTTAAACATACATTTAATGTCACTTTAAACAGTTAGACCCACTTTTATTTTTCCTTCTTTAGTTTTCCTTTCCTATTTTTTGTTAAAAGTATGAATATGCACTGGAAAGTTTTTTCGGTTTACTTTTTCCCCTCTTCCATTTATTTGCTCGACAGCATGAACCATTTCATTAAGGTGCCAACGATATTCATTTTCTGTTATCACATGACGATTGTTTATTTTGCTGCAGCCTTTACTTGGTTTTTTCCATTCTGAGCCTGGGAATGGACTTTGGAAGCGCAAAGCAGATTCTGCTGTCCAAACTTGCACGGTATATTATCTTACCCAATTGTTTCTCCATTTTTCCCTGATTTTCATTCATGGATAGTAAGGGGACTTGTTATGTGTTAATTATGCCCTTCATAGAACTAGTGCTTGCAAGTTGGAAAGTAATTAATCAGCTGTTAATATCACAAGGAACCGATTAAGACATCTAATAAGGAAGTATTTTGTCAGTACGTTTCACCTTGTCCTCAAGGTGAAAGTTCATGTCATGTTACTGCACTTTTGCATGATGTAATCTAGTAACTTGGAAAAGCAAGAAAGAAATTGTTGTGTCTGGATCTAGTGCTTAAGTTGAATACCTTGCCAAGATGAGTCATTTGTGAGCTAATTTGGTTGAAATGAGGTGGTAAATGACATATTTTTTGGATATAATATTTCATTTATCTCTTTTTTCTTTTGTCCACATTAGTGTTGACTAAAAGCATATGTATTGTGTAGTTGTTGTCTTGTCTGACTCTTGTACATAGGAGATTACCTTTTTAAAAAAAGTTAATGGGGAAGGGAGAAATTTTATTAATTAAAGTGACCACTAATAACTATTTTACAACCGTTCCCGAGGGTTTTGAACCCTGTACCTTTTAGGTTACAAAGCTGAGCTCTTAGCTTGAGGTTACATAGGACATTACTTAGCAAATTGAGTATCTTCTTGAGTAGTTTTAAATGTTTTTAGTGCCTGCAAATATATGGTCTTCCGCTTTAATTACCTGTGCTGAGTTTTGCCCCGTTTTGATTCCTGACATTTCCAAAATGTGCCACTTTTAGTTCCTACACATATTTTTTGGTTATCTGGCACCAATTTGTAATGTAATTAGGTATTTTTTTTCGTCAGTATTATGGGAATCAGGGATGTGTCTGTATTGTTAGTTTTTTCTTCTTTTTTATATACAAGGTTCTTATTAAAAACTTAACCGGTTAGTAGGTCAATTTTATGGCATGCAGAAACCATTTTACTGGTTTGTTGCTATCTTTTGGCATATGAACATATCTCTCCTTTGTTTACTGTAACTATCGTTTTATAGTTAAGTTACTTCATTAGCTGCTTCAAAAACTTACATATTCTTAAACCATGCAGACAGTAAAATCATTTCTTGAAGAAACTCTTGTCGCAATTCCAGACTCAGTCTTGGATTCGTCATTTGCGAAATCACCACCTGGCCGTGGAGATCTTTTTGCAAACATTGACAGTTTATTGCCTCCACCATACAGAACAAGAGACGAGGATGCTGTGCAAATCCTTTAATTATCTGTTCTATGAAAATGACCTAAAATGCAGTGCAAGTTTATATAGAAAGTTTAAATAAAAAAACTAGGGGATTACTATTCTTTTTAGCTTTTGCTTTTACTGTTGGTTTTGGCTAAATTTGTTATGTTGTGCTATCTGTTGAGAAAAATGTTGGGTAGCTTATATTACTCCATATCAGATAAGCCTGACCTCACTCCCATTAGAAGGAAACAAATATATTAAAGTACAATATTCATTTTTTTTTGGGAATAGATTAATTTTGATGCATTTTCGGTGTAAAACATTTTACATGCTCAACAAATCTCAAACCATCTTTTGTATGACTTTTTGGATTTAAGATAGATATGATAAAAGTCAAATATTTTAATGATCCAATAGTTATCATTGATTGTCTTGTACAAAATTTTTACACTGCCGGTACCTATTAGCATCTTTCTTATCCTTTAAATTCACATTAATTAACAAGCATCAACACAAGCCCCCCAAAACCATTTCTAGCATTATCAACTATTCAACGTGGCATTAACTTATTGGTCATATCATTAATGAGATAAGATAATGTATGGTCCTACCCTACCACAAAAGCTCCCATTTTTGTATGATTTACATTCCATATATTCATTCTTCCACTTGCCCACAATAGAAGCTATCACATAGAGACTAGTTCAGAATCCAGATCACATTGTAGAAATGGCATCAATCACCATGACATCCTCAATGGTTGGTTTTCCCGCGGTAACCAACCGGTCATCGGTAGCAACACAGCGAAGATTTGTTGTCAGTGCCGTAAGAGCAGTTGAAGGGGAAAAGACGGTCAAATATGACGATGACAAGGAGGGCAGCAATGGAAGAAGAGACTTGATGTTTGCTGCAGCAGCAGCTGCTGTTTGCTCTGTTGCTGGGGTTGCAATGGCAGATGATGAACCAAGAAGAGGTACTCCAGAAGCCAAGAAAAAGTATGGCCCTGTTTGTGTCACTAACCCAACAGCTAGGATTTGTCGTTATTGAGGGTCTTAGTTTACTTTTCTTGATTTGTAATGTACAATGGGGCTGTGGTGTTTATATTTCATTTAATCGTTAATGTACTACTTTATACTAGTTGTTTATATTTAAAAAAGCATAAACTTTGCCTCATCTAAATGTACTTGAATTGAGTTTACTTAGAAGTGCTTGAATTGAGTTTGTGTAAATGAACATAATTTTAGTAGTGCTTAGATTAAGTTCACATATCACTACTTTATACCAGGGGATTACTATTCTTTTTAGCTTTTGTTTTTACTGTTGGTTTTTTGCCAAATTTGTGTTGTTGTGTTATCTGCTGAGAAAATTTTTGGGTGGCTTATGTTCCTCCATATCAGATAAGCGCCTGATCTCACCCTCATTATAAGGAAACAAAAATGTTGAAGTACAATCTTCATTTTCCTAATGTACTATATTTTTATGCATTTTTACTGTAAAACATTTTACATGGTCAACAAATCTCAAACCATCTTGAGCTCTACGGTGAGGATGGATGAGAAGCAACAGTGGCGGAAAATGCTCCGATGTGACAGCAATGACTTCCAGTACGGTGACGAAAAGTCTTCGCAGTGGAACGAAAGGTGCCTGCAAGCACGTTAGCACTCAACACTCAAGTCAGTAATAGAACAGAGAAAGAGTGTGTAGAAAGTGTTGTGAAAAGTGAATCATACCTTGAGGGTGAAGCAATGTCACCCTTATATAGGCACGCATTAAAAATGGCGCATTCGGGTTTTGCGGCGTGTGATTAGGGACGGTTAGAGGACACATGTAGGGTGACCCTCGCACGTGGGCATGCTCGCATGCGGTGCGGTGCATTAAAAATGGCGCATTCCTTCAGTCGCGGAGCTTTAAGGCAGCATAAGTTAGACCACGTGTCATCTTAGAATTGATCTTCTGAACGGTCCAGAACACATCTTTTGTATGACTTTTAAGATTTAAGATATATATGATAAAAGTCACATATTTTAAATAATCCAATAATTATAATCGATTGTCTTTATAAAAATATATTTATATGATTAATGGTTAAATTAATCCGTTAAACCTACACTAGCCCCCCAAGACCTTCAAGTTCCACCATTATCAACTATTCAACGTGGCAATAACTTATTGATCATTTCTTGAATGAGATAAGATAATGTATGGTCCTACCACAAAAGGATGATTTACAATCCATATATTCATTCTTCCACTTGCTCACCATAGAAGGTATCAACACATAGAGACTAGTTCAGAATTACGATCATATTTTAGAAATGGCATCAATCACCATGACATCCTCAATCCTCGGCTTCCCGGCTGTAACCAACCAGTCATCTGTAGCATCGCAGAGGAGACTCGTTGTCGTCAATGCTGTCCGAGCAGTTGAAGGGGAAAAGATGATCAGATATGACAACAGCAAAGAGGGCAGCAATGGAAGGAGAGACTTGATGTTTGCTGCAGCAGCTGCTGCTGTTTCCACTTTTGCTGGTGTTGCAATGGCAGATGAAGAACCTAAAAGAGGTACCCCAGAAGCCAAGAAAAAGTACGCCCCTGTTTGTGTCACTATGCCAACAGCTAGGATTTGTCGCAATTGAGAAGGGTCTTGATCTATGAAGCACGGAAACGCCTCCGATTAGGCGTGTCCAGGTGTCCGACACGTATCATCTCTGATACCGACACGACACCGACACTTACAATTACACGGAATTATGTAATTTTCTCAAATTATTAGAGGTGTCGGCGTGTCAGTGTACGTGTCGTGTCCTTTGTATCCGTGTTTCATAGGTCTTGGTTCATTTTTCTTGATTTGTAATGTACAATGGGGTTGTTGTGTTTAAATTTCATCTAATCTTTACTGTACTATTATAAATATATATACTAGTTTGTTCATAAAAGCATAAAGTTTTGCTTATCTCTTTGGTGTTACCGGTTCAATGCTCGACCTAGGAAAAAATTAATAAAATTTCATTCATAAAAAATGTTAACTCGCTGGGTTATTGCATTTGCGTGATTGCTTAATTAGAATTTGATCAAATTATCATGAAGACATGAACTCATGATTGAGTTTACGGAAATGTGTTGAACTTGGTGAATAAGACCTAAAACTCATAATTTACGATTGATATTTGAAATGAGTTTATGTAAATGTATTTGAATTCAGTTTGCTTAAAATCTACATGCATAAAGTAATCGAGTTTGAGCTCGATCATACTTGATTTGAGATCATGTACGGTTCTCAATCACGGACAAATGAAAAAGAAAACACAATCATTCAACGTATCACTTATAGTTTGTTTGTTTTAGTAGTGAAAATTGTCCAAACTTGCGTTCTATGTGAAGCTATCTTTTGTAGCTTTTAAAAACCATATCAAAAACCGCCTCGTGACGTGATATTTGAAGTCTTAACGCTAGTCCAAACATATGCTTAGTTAGGCAATGAATGCTAATGAAAACTTCGAGCAAATCTCTTAAACCATTGGTCAACTTTTTTTCTTCTTCCACATTTGGACATTAGATTAGAGATAGTGGTGAAGACAAAGATTAAAAGAGGTGTGTTACTGAAAATTAAATTTGTCCAACTTGTTTTTTGAAATGGTCAATTTAGTAATTTGGCGTTACATTAGTTTTTTATTTTATTTTTTATCTTGGTCCAAATTTAAACTCATAACCTCAACGGTTTATCCATTAGCTTAAAACAGTTGTGCAACTAACATAAATCTTAGTAGAACTTTTGGAATTGATAGAAAAATCTCATCTTCAACCCACCACATTGTGCCCGACTCTCACTAACACAATACAACCATGGGTCAATTACACTAGCCACAAGGTAATTTAAATGAGTAAGCCATCAAATTCATTTCTGACTTTGTAAAATGCTCAAGTATGTCTCTAAAATTATGAATAATTTAAAAAGGTACTTGATTCGATCAAAATTTACTCATTTAGTTTTCCAAGAGTCAAGAATGGACTATATTGATAATAAGTGATTAAATGGTTAAGTTATAAGAATCTAAATGCTTTGTCCTGTGACTTAATTTGACATAAGAATCTAAATGCTTTGTCCTAAAATAAGTGACTTAATTTGACTATGTACGTTATTTATAGGGGTGGGAATAGGCCAGGCTGTCCATCAGGGGCCTATGACTCGGCCTACAAAAAGTTCGGTTCGATCTAGCTCGTTTAATAAATGATTTAAGCTTGAGCTTTTTAAAAAGCCTTTTAATTTAATTAGGCCGGGCTTAGGCTTATAAAAAAGCCCATCAAGCCTATCCGGCCGACCCATATATGAGTATTACATTTTTCCACAATTATTATTTTTATATATGTCAAAAAGAAATATTGATCCTTCAAATTCTCATACCACAATGTGGGATACAACACAATCTTGATGTTTCGTACTGCTTGGAAGCTTGTTAAGTTATCATTTAAGACTCATATGGTTATTTGATTTGTGTGAACTATTAAGGCTTGCTACTGACATGTGTAAGGTCAAAAATGATTATTAGATTACGTTTGAAATCCTTGTTGTTAATTATCAAACATGATTTTTCTTTAGTTTCTATCCATCTATAAATTTTACAATTATGTTTTATTAGTTTAATTTGTATCTAATTAATGTTTATATCTATATTAAGTGCATTGCACAAATTGAAAGAAAAAAATTGATGAACAAACTCTCGTTGAAATTTGTAACACAAACTAGGCTTTTAGACAGGTTAATAGGTCAGACCAAGCTTAAAATATAGCCTTTGATAGGTAAAAGGTCAAGGCTTAGGCTTTAGTTTTTTCAACTAGGCCTAGCCTATTTAAGCAAAGTCCGGCTCGGCCCGGCTTATTCCCACCCCTAGTTATTCACATAACATACTATTACTATCTATTTCTATTATTATTTAAAAACAAATGATAACAAATAAGATGTTATCGTTCATTGAGAGAAACTCCAACTTCTAGTGAGAGAAACTCCAACTTCTCTCTAAACTTTATTTCTCCTTCGTTCATTGAGAGGTGGTTTTAGGTCATTTTTTGACCTAGAATCACCCCTCTACATCTTTTTTTTCTCTTTTCTTTCAATCTAAATAAGTGGTTTTCACATCTATCAAGTTTCTACTTTTGTGTTTTTTGTGATTTCGTCGTCTAAGTGCGGCGTTGTTCGTCGTCTTGTGCGGCGTTTGATTTTGCGTCTTGTCGCGGTGTTTGTTCAGTTCCTATTGAAAGATCTACATCAATCAATTACAAATTCAAGCAATGATTTGAACGTTAACGTTGCAGATCCGGAAGCATGGGTATTTAAGTGATTTATGTTTTATCATATTATTTGTAGGCATTTTGTCGTTGTATGCTATTAACTTGGGTGCTGTGAGTTTGTTTGTATATTCACCCTTTACGTTCTTAGCGATGTTTGTATCTGATGTACTATATCGATTTGAATGAATGAATATCGTTTTGTTTTTGTCAAAAAAAAAAAAACAAATAAGATGTTAATTTGTCTTGATGAATATTTAAAACATATTTACTTTTTACATAATTCTTTGTGATAGATAATTAAAAATATGGGTTAATGGTGCTTTAACCCCCCTGTAATATAGGTCATTTTAGGTTTTCCCCTGTAAAATATATTTTTTTTATTTACCCCCTGTAAAAAAAAATTTTTTTTGGAATACCCCCCTAATAGGTCATAAAAAAAAGCAATGTTATATATCAAGAAAGATTTTCTCAAGAAAAATTCAAGAATGACATGGCAGAATAATCACCATTAGATTTTATCAAGAAATTGTACTTAAATTAATGTTAGCCAATAAAATCTCTGTCGGGCCGAAAATCATGGGGTGGTGGGTCTTATGTATTTTTCTTTTTTATGAAAGGAATAAATGAGACTGAAATCTAAGAGTGATTATTGTGACATGTCATTCTTGAATCTTTCTTGATAAATCATTCTTGATATCTAGCATTTTCCCATAAAAAAACAAAAAAATTCTGCAAAAAAAAAAGAAAATAAAGTCGTTTTTTTATGACCTATTAGGGTATTCCAAAAAAAATAAAAATTTACAGGGGGGTAAATAAAAAAAAATATTTTATAGGGGGTAAAACACCATTAACCCTAAAAATATTTAAGGTCCAAATTGTGTATTGATGTTGGAACAAAATTGATTTTGTACAATTTCTCTGAAGTTTTGATGATAATAAAGTATTAAAGAACAATTGGATATGTTAATATATGTTCAAGTGTGCAGGATCATAGATTAAAATTTAACAAGGTCTGAACATGTATAAGAGCATCAGAAGCACAAAAGAAGCTACAAGGCTACGGTAGAAGATCTGAAGAAAGTTCAATCAGAAGTCAACATCTAGATCAATAAAAGGAAGTCACTCAGAAAGTGAAGATATGCATCTAACTCTGAAGACCTCCAAACTCTGAAGAATAGAAGATCCCGAGGGACCCAAAGTTGTTAAGATGTTAATTGATCCGATTTGTTTAGGGTGTCAAAATGTTATGAAATATATATTTAGTTGTTTCAAAATATTGTTAAGATGTTAATTGGTCCGGTGGTTTGTTTTTCCTGAATGCAGTGTAGGAGAGCTAGTTCAAATATCAACAAGAACCATTTTTTTAATAACTATAACAAAAATATATTAAAGAGAAGAGTCGAACACACGACATCTAAAAGAAAACGACTTTTCCATTGTAAGAACAAGAAAATAATGTTAATATTATGATTATGTTGGTTGGATTTGTAAATATTGAATGGAGTGGAATGAAATATGATGAAACTCATTCATTCTATTCCATCCTTTCCTTCTATTTTTCATTCCTCACAAATCAAGAGGCATGCAATGGAACAAGAACTTTTAAATAGATAATTACTCTTTTATTTATTTTTTATTTAATCAATTTGAACCGTTTATTCTCCGGGTTAGGATCCTCTCCATTTATTCTCAGTACGTTTCTTCGCATGCATGCATGTTCTTCCGAATTCATTTTGCTACTTTTTCTCTATGGTTGGTTTGATTGATGATTCACGTGATGCTTAAGGGCAATAGAACAAAAAAAAATTCAAAGTCTTTTTCACATATGGTTGGTTTGATTGACGTTATTCCGAATTCATTTTGCTACTTTTTCTTTATGGTTGTGGTTTGATTTGTCTCTACTTTTTCTAGATGGACATCCAAACGAAAATGTTATGAATAATAAAATTAGTCGATGTGCATCATTGATCTTCCATATTCTTATAACTTCAACTTGTAAATGAATTGTTGGTGGTTTTTATTTACATTTGATCATTTACTTGTTTATTTGCATCATACATATCATTTACTCTTCTCCATCTTTAATCTTGTATCATACTCCCTCCGTCCCAAATTGTACGACGTTTTGGCAATTTCACACGTATTAAGAAATGTAATTAATATTATGTGGGGAAGAGAAATTATGAGTTGTTTTACAAAATTATCCTTAATAAATGGTATGGAAAAGATAAATGAAATAATTGAAAGAATAGAGAGTAATTACTCCCTCCGTCCCTTATTATAAGACCCTTTTAGAAAAAACATGGATTTTAATAAAGTTGATTATTTTGTTAAATTTGTTGACAAATGACATTTTTTTTCCATGTTTGCCCTTCTAATAATTGAAATCACAATTCACTATTTTCCTATATTAATTATCCACTACTACTTGAATGTAAACTTGGAAAGGCCATTGCACAGAAAAAATGGAACGTGAATAACCACTACTACTTGAATAACCATTCCATTTTTTTTTTGTCCACAAAAATTTGGAATCATTCTTTTTTTCCCAAAATTTCAAATTTGAAGCTCCAAACTTAAAATTTTTATGAATTATTTTCAAATTTATGGCGTTTTATTTTTTAAGAACAAGGAGCATGAAACAACAATATATAAACATATAGAGAACTAAATATATTCTTCATGAAAAATTATAGGACATGAATATCATAATTATAAAGGCAGCCTTCGGTGTATGAATTGGGAGTTCCCACGTAAACTTATTGCTCTTTTTTTTTATCAAAGGAAAAAAGAATTTATTGCTTTTCAAAAAAAATATGTAGAGTAAATAGGGGTAATTTTGTAAAGAAAAAATTAATGCACTTGAAAATATCAAAATGGTTTTATAAAAGGGGACAATTTTTTTTTCCTAAAAGGATCCTATAATAAGGGACGGAGGGAGTAATAGTTAAGGATATAATAGAAAAAATAACATTAATATTTCATTGGTATTGTAAAGCGACATATAATTTGGGACAATTTTTTTCCAAAGCGACATACAATTTGGGACGGAGGGAGTAGTATCTTATTTTATTAACAAAATTGTTAAAGTAATACTTACTCATCCGTTCCATATTAAGTGACACAGTTGACTCTATCACACATATCAATGAATAATTTTTATCTTTAATATCTTCAATTATCTATTAGAAAAAATAATGAAAATTCGATATTTTAAAAATATATTTATCGAGATAAATCAAACGACATCTTATATGATACCTTTTATTTTTACATATTAGTAGAAAAATATGATTAAAGATTGTTAAGTCTATAATCCACATTATGAGATATGTCATCTAAAATGGGGATGCCTATATCAATTATCCACACAATGAACCAAATAGTCACCAAGGCATTGGAATGAACCGAAGGAAAAACACAATAATTCTTGAAATTTGGAAGCATTTATTTTGAGACTTTTCCGATTTGCATTAACGCAGTGCGGCCCTCAAATTCCAATCTCTCATTTTAAACGGTCAAATATCATACTTATTTTAAAAGAGCATTGATATATTGACCACCGTAGGTGGCAGCACCATTCATTTACCACTCTCGTGTGGCATATTTAATTAATAATATTTTTTACCAAATCCATGTAAAAAAAAAAGTAATGATAAAAAATAAATAAATAACTGTAGCACCTCATTCAGCCTCTCTCTCCCCCATGCCCTTTCCCTTTCCTCCCAACCCTAGCACCTTGCAAGATTTCACTGTCTTCGATCATCGATCCTCCCCTTTCACCTGTCGCTGATTGAAATCCATCGCGTCTCCATTATTCTTCCTTTGTGCTCTCTCTCGCCAGCGGTTTTCTTTCAACCGTAGCACCCTCGCTGGCGCTCTTTGTACTCTCTCTCATCGGCGTTCTTCAACTCAAGTATACTCACTCATCTCCCTCTCGTTTGATTTGGTTATTCAATCTGGTAATTTTTGTGTCTGTTCCTCATTTTTGCGGTGATTCACTATTCTTGTTATCCATACCAATTTAATTAGAATAGACTTAAACATTTATGTGTATATTGAAAATCTATATATATATATATATATATATATATTTATATATATATATATATATATATATTAATTTATCTCTAAGATTTTGGCAATACTGAAGTTAATGATGGGTTGAATTTGATGTTATGTGTGTTTTATTGATGGATAAATTTTGTTTAATAGAGACTATGGACATTCATTGGGCTAGTCTATTACTAGTAAATTCACAATTTTTATTATTAGTTGATTACGGTGGTCATTGTTTTAAGGCTTAATTGCACTTTTGGACTCTTATCTTTTCAAAAATTGCGGTTATGGACCCATAACTAATTTAAATACAAAACAGCCCCTTATGTTTTGATTCTTTGGCATTTTTGGACCCTCAGTCCATTGTTGACTCGGTCAACGCTGACGTGACACCTAAGTGAGGTGCCACATGTCATATTTTTTTATTTTTTTTTGCCTTGGGGTCAAAACTGCCAAAGAATCAAAACATAGGAGACTGTTTTGTATTTAAATTAATTAAGGGTCTATAACCGCAACTTTTGAAAAGAAAGGGGTTCAAAAGTGCAATTAAACCTTGTTTTAACAAAGAGATGTTTTTATTTGTTCATTTGTGTTTCTCTGCCAGCCTAAGGATTAATGAAATTGTTTGGGAGAGATTGTTGAAACAACCTATATCATGGGTATTTTACTTGAATTCTTTTCCATGTGAACTAAAATTTGGTAGTAATAAAATGACGAATTTGTTGTCGGAGTCACTTAAGGTTTCATTTTCTTTGTTTCTGTGTAAATAAGCCAAACTCTTCAAGTAAATAAGCGAAACCTTTAGTTGTTGCAACAACTATCTTAAATCTCTTATTCCAATCAACTGAATTAGAACATAGATTCTCAACTAATGAACCATGTTCCATATACTCATAAACCAAAAGTCTATTTTTCCCTTCAACACAATATCCCCACATATCAATTAAATTTTTATGGTTCAACATACCAATTGTACTTATTTAAGCTAGAAATTTAGCTTCTTCTTGATGAGCTTCATTTAAGCATTTAACAGCAGCAACACGATAATCGTTGAGTGTAACTTTGTAATACCCCTCCACCTTAAACATCTCGTGCAAAAAAAATGACCAAACTACACTAATACCATTTACAAAAAAAAAAAAAAAGGCAAAACAATGACAAGTTAATGAGATTAAGTTTTTAAAAGTGATTATTCAATCAGATTATTCAAAGAGACTATTCTATTAGCTTTATTAATGATGTATATACTTACAATTTTGTTCAAATTATCCTTCTGGACAACCCTCTCTTGTCTTATTGATTATCTGGATTTAATTTAACCCGTAGAGCAACAATTCAATTATGGGGACAGATTTAGATCTACATAATAAACCGATAAACTTTTAGTGTTAAGTAAGGGAGAAGTATAATCTGTCCCTACTTGTCCCATGCCCACCCCTTCTATAAATTTTTGATGTTTTCAAGTTACAAATCAAATATCTTATATGCCTTTGAATCTCATCCAAAAAAGTTAGCTTAAAGGATGAGAGTATTCAATCACATTTATGCATCCAACAATTCAAAAACATGAACAAATTAAGACTCCCATACAACTTAAAAAAAAAATCACCAAAGTTGATAAACACGACAAATCAAAAGATAATCCAAGCTAAGTACAATATCAGTTAACTTCTTTATTAAATTTTCATTTAAACATTTTTCACTTTTCGTTTCAAGAACCAAAATAAAACTTCCAAACAAAACTAGCTACAATATTCTAAAAAAAGAAAATAGAAAAACAATTTATCAAAACTTTTACTTACAAACAATCCAAACATACAGCTGGTTCTCGAATTCCTCCAAAGCAGACAATGTACCTGAAAAATCACAATTCCTAGTACCTATTTCTCAAAATCAAACACTAGTAAACCCTAAACATTAACCAAAATCCATATACCAAATTTTCAAATTAATTTCAAGAAACTAATTCCAATTCATAAACAATAAATAAATCAAGAACAACAATGCTTTTAACTTTTTATCTTTGAAAGAGCGACACTTCTTATCGAAAACGTGTTTGACAATGTCATTGTTCGACACCTACATTAAAGTATCATTTTCTCAAATTATTAATGGTGTTAAAGTGTGGTCTCGGTATCTTATTTGTGTCGATGTTTCATAGCCTTTGAGATCTCAGCGATCATAAAAAAATAAAAAAAAAGCAAAACTAAATTAAAGTGAGAAGCAATGTAACGTAATGTGTCGTAGAGATTAAATATGCTCTAGCGCGAAGTTTTTGAAGTTACAATTTGGTTTAAGAGTAAACAAGTTTGTCTGTGAGAGAGAAAATATTGAGAAACGGTAAGGACATGTTACATAGTTCGTGTCTTTCTTTATATACACAACCAAGATATAAAACTATATTATATTTTACTATATAAAGAATATATACTTTTTGACTAAGATAGAGAAAACAATAATTGTTTTATATGTTTTAAAAAAATAATAAGAAAATACTATATAAAATAATATATTCTATTATATAAAGAATACATACTATTTTGACTAACGTAAAAAAAACAAAAATATATTTTATTATATAAAGAATATATACAATTTTGACAAAAATTTCTTTAAAAAAAAAAGAATATATCATATTTTGACTAAGATGAAGAAAATAATGAAATAAAATATAAAATAATATTTTACCATAATACTACTATTTTTATATATTACTAATTTTAATTAAATCAAATTAATTTTAATCAAAATTTTATAAAAACTACTATTCGTAATTTACATCCATTAACACAGTAAGAAAGTGGACAGCCATGCACTTCGTTCCAATCTAAACGCTAGTAATATGTCCTCGTAAGCTTAACTCAGTTGTTTGGGACAATGCAAAAAATATACAAGATTCGGGGTTCAAACCTCCGGCCACATCGGAAAAAAAAATGCTAGTAATATATATATAAATAGTAGTATTTTATATAGTATTTCATTATTTTCTTTATCTTTGTCAAAATATGATATATTATTTTTTTAAAGAAATTTTAGTCAAAATAGTATATATTCTTTATATAATAAAATATATTATTTTTATTTTTTTACGTTAGTGAAAATAGTACATTTTTTTTTTGACAAGAGTCAAAATAGTACATATTCTTTATATAATAGAATATATTATTTTATAAAGTATTATATTTTTTGAAACAAATAAAAATATTATTTTCTCTATCTTAGTCAAAAAGTATATATTCTTTATATAGTAAAATATAATATAGTTTTATACCTTGGTTGTGCGTATATATATTATATATAAACACACGAACTGTGTAACATGTCCTTCACCGTTTCTCAATATTTTCTCCCTCACAAACAGACTTGTTTACTCTTAAATCAAATTTTAACTTCTGAACTTCGCGCTTTTGGCCAAGCTTTTTTGGGCTTCTCTTCTCCTTATAAGGAGAAAGTAGGGCCAAACACATTTCTAATAAAGCTATTTATCCTAAGAAGTAGCTTTTGTTCAATGTACAAAATTGAATAGATTGAGCTTCTACGAGAAGCTATAGAAATGAACTTTTGGAAAAAATTCGGAGCTTCTGTGCACTAGAACACACTTCGAAACTTGCTTGGCACTATTTTTAATATTTTTTTTTCATTTTTTATTTGCCTATATATATATATATATATATATATATATATTTATTTATTTATTTATTTATTTACGTGTTCCAGCATTTTCTTCTTAACTGTTCCCGCATTTTCTACATGCTTATCTTAATTGTTCCCGCATTTTTTATTTGCCTATATATATAAGTTATTCTTCTTAACCGTTCCCACATATCTTCAACCTAGCTGCTGCTGTTGTCAGACTTTTCAGATCTACAGGTACTATTTTTCACTGCATCTATTTTATTTTGTTTGTTTTTTCTTTTCGATTTTGTTGAATCATGTTATCAAATTAATATTCTATGCACTTCTGTTTTCTTTTTTTGTTTGTTATTCAATCAATACCATACTTTTTTATGCTTTTGTGATTGCAAGTTGCATGTTCCTTTATTCATGTCTGACATATGTTTGCTATATATGATATATGACCCAAAATCAACTAAATCAAAGTCAAAGTAATACAACATGTCAACATCGTAAGTATGTATATTAAGAATATTTAATACTACTAAATGCAATATATATGAATATATTCAACACGTCAATCAGAAGTGTACAAGAGTTATATTAACAAATACGAATATTTTTTGAACTAGATGTGTTTTGATGTCAGATATACGTTGGTATTTGATACATCGGTGTTCAATACCGACACATATAATTACATTAAATTATATTATTTTATAAAATTATTATCAATTTCGACGTATATGTGTTCGGTGTCTATGTTTATGTATGTTAGTTAACAATTGTTCTTGTTAAAAGATTTAAAAAAAGAAAGTTTTATAATAAAAATAATATTTTTTTTTACACTTTTAAAGAGTTGGTTAAGCACATCTCAATAAAATATTACTAAACTTATGCCAAACCTGAATACAATTCTTTCCAAGCATGAAGTCATTAACCATAGAACCATAGATATAGCTTGCTTGCCACTTGCAAAGAAAGAGCTTTTTAGAGTAAAGTAAGGATTTCTTAACATTAGCATTTTCCTATATACAATAGTACCAACATCAAAATTGCCAAGAGATTTTTCGTCAGAGAAAAAATGGTTTTAAAGAAATAAAAAGCTTATTCTTCCCTATGTGTGTATATATATACATTAACATGTTTGCTATATGCATAGTTGTGGCTCTCATTTGGACAGAATTTTGGTTGGAATTTGTCTCCTGGTTTGTGGTTAGAGACTTGACTTTGCTTTCTGCGTATGGTAGTTGTAGCAGTGTCTGAGTTATCCTAAGGGATTTAGTTAGCTTGCAGGACTGTCATTGTGTTTGTTTTGGCTTAGCCTTTGTTTGGGTTCTTTTAGCCTCTCTTTTTGTTTCATTGGGTTAAGGCTTTGAGTCCCCCCAATTGTTCTTTGTACCACTTTTTTCTGCAATTTAATTTTCTTTGCCTTTATTAAAAAAAAAATGCTTGCTTACAT
Organism: Medicago truncatula; assembly: GCF_003473485.1. NCBI lineage: Eukaryota > Viridiplantae > Streptophyta > Magnoliopsida > Fabales > Fabaceae > Medicago > Medicago truncatula. Next base: position 10,320,527 of record NC_053044.1, on the reverse strand, counting down.
ATTTATGATTCATAAATATACACAAGTTTCTAATATATGTATTGTTGCAGTTCATGGCTTCTAAAGAAAGCCTTTCAAATAGTTCTGAAAATTTAGGAAAAGCAAAGTGGGATACATTTAGTACCAAAATGTTACTTGACATTTGTATGGTTGAGATTCGTAAATGCGGAAAACCAGGTATTGCTTTTAGAAATAAAAAATGGGAAGAAATACGTGACGAGTACAACAAGCGTGCTAATAAAAACTATACTCAAAAACAGCTGAAGAATAGGATGGACACTTTAAGAGGTGAGTGGACTATATGGAAACAATTACTAGGAAAAGAAACTGGTTTAGGATGGAATCATCAGATAGGAAATATTGATGCTGATTCTGCTTGGTGGGATGCTAAGATAAGGGTTAGTACTACGAACTTTAAATTTTATTCATTGAAAATAAATAGGAGAATTTAGATAGCCTAAATTTTATTTATTTTTATTGGTTACACAGGAGAATGTGAAATATGCAAAATTTCGATTTCAAGGTTTGGAATTTCGTGATGAATTGGAATTCATATTTGGAGAGATTGTGGCAACTAGTCAATGTGCATGGGCACCAGCTATGGGTGTGCCATTAGAGTCTATTAGAAAAAATACTACTGCAGATGTGGCTCATGAAATTATTGAATCTGATGATGAACTCAACATTGATGAGTTAAGCCCTGTGGAAAACACTCAATCAAAAAATAAAAGAAAGGTTTCACCAAATATGGATGAGAAAGCAACAAAGAGTAAGACAAAGGTTGGGACTGCACCAGCTATGAGAAAAACATTAGAACGATTAGTCCAAGTAGCAGAAAATCATAATGAACTTGAAAAGGCTGAAATTGAAGCAACATCTCATGTCAATGGAAAATATTCTATTCCAACATGTGTTTCAATATTAAAAAGTGCAAAGGAAGAAGGACTTTTGGATGGGAAACAATTTAGTTATGCTTTAGAAATGGTTAAGGATGAGCAAAACAGAGTCTTACTAATGACCCTGAAAGATTCCATGAAGGATTTGATAGAGTGGGTTCTATACAAGTATAAGTGATAGAGTCTATGGTTTAGGTTAAGATTAAGTTTTATAATTTTTATGTCAGTTGATTTAATGCTTTGGTTGAATTTTAAGGTTTTTTTTTTTATGTATTTGCATTCCATCATTTTAGTTTTTGGATTATATGTTTATGGTTGAGAAATTTATGCATTTGAACTACTATAATGAATATTTATTTGTATTTGATTATGTTGTTGTTTATAAATTGTTCTATAGATGCATTCTAATGAAATCAATGGGCATTCAAGAAAAGTTAAAAAAAGACGATGCTCATTTTACAAAATATATTACGCTGCTGCAGCAATTGCAATTGATTATCATATGAAGTATTTACTAAAGCAAGGTAACAGATTTCTTTATTCACATGGATGGAATTGGGTTCGAGAAACTCTTAACACTCCAGGCGAAAGTTATAACATGTTTAGGATGGAATCTAATGCTGTGCTGAAACTTGAAAAATTATTAGTTAGTAAGGGATGGTTACATCCATCTAATGAAATGACATCGTTGGAGGCTTTGACTATGTTTCTTTGGAGTTGTGCACACAGTGAGACTAATCGAAATGTCCAAAATAAATTTGGAAAATCAGGAGAGACTGTAAGTAGGAAGTTTGGTGAAGTTCTGGATAGTTTATGTTTATTAGCTACCGAAATTGTCAAACCTCCTGATTTTAACTTTGTAGAAATTCCATCCAAAATTAGAGATGATAATAGGTATTGGCCTCATTTTCAAGGATGCATTGGAGCTATAGATGGAACTCATATTCCTGCCATTGTTCCTACTAAAGAACAAATTCGTTATATCGGCAGAAAAGGATTTCCAACACAAAATGTTATGTTAGTTTGCAACTTAGACATGTTATTTACTTTTGTTGTTGTTGGCTGGCCTGGTACTGCACATGATACACGTATTCTTTCAACTACGATTGAAGAAATGAAAGATGTGTTTCCTCATCCTCCTGAAGGTAAGGATATTCTCACTGTTGTAATAAATTATTATATTTTTTAAATTAAAATTTTCATATATATTAACAAAAATTGTTTTATTATTTTTAGGAAAGTACTATCTAGTTGATGCTGGATATCCAAATATGAAAGGGTATCTAGCACCATACAAGGGTGAAAGGTATCACATTCCAGATTTTAGAGCAGGAAGTCAAGCAGAAGGCATACATGAAGTATTCAACCATGCACATTCTTCACTAAGAAATGTAATTGAGCGAACTATTGGGGTTTGGAAGAAAAGATGGCATATATTATCTGATATGAGACCATTTCCATTGATGAAACAACAAAAGATCATAGTTGCAACAACGGCACTTCATAATTTTATTCGAAAGTGTGGTATTGAAGATGAAGAATTTAACAAATGTGACCATATTCCAGGATATATGATTGACCATAGAGAAGAAAGAATCAATCACGAAGACATGGATTCATTTAATCCAAGAAGACTACAAGATGGAGGCTATATGGACAGAGCTCGAAATCGAATAGTAGCCGGGTTGGTTGGAAATAGAAATCGTTAGAGTTTTTGATAATTTAAATTTCTAATCATGAATTATTTTCTAAAGTCTTTTAATATTGTTTATGGTATTTTTTTTTTTTTTACAAGGATATTGTTTATGGTACTGTTAAGCTCTTGTTGGATGATTTACGTTTTATAAAAATATTTTGAGAGATACTTTCATATGACAGTTTATGAAATTTTATTCACATTTGTCTTTTATTTTTAAATATTCACTCATTTATATCTCATATATAGTTTGTCCTAAAACATTAAGCTTTTAAATATGTATTTTACCAAACAACTTTTAGCTTAAAAATCACTTTGAAGTTAAAAAAAATGACACTTACCAAACAACTTTTAGCTTTGCTTCTAAAGCACTTATTATTAGCTTTGGCTTCCAAAAAGCTTATAAGCCCTAAAAAAGCTTGGCCAAACATAGCTAATCTCTTCGGTACGTTACGTTCATTGCTTCTCACTTTAATTTAGTTTTTTTTTTTTATTTTTTTTTTATGATCGTTGAGATCTCAAAGGCTATGAAATATCGACACAAACAAGATACCGAGACCACACTTTGACACCACTAATAATTTGAAAAAATGATAATTTAATGTAGGTGTCGAACAATGACATTATCAAACACGTTTTCGATTAAAAGTGTCGGTCTTCCGAAGCTGAAAAGTTAAAACCACTGTTATTTTTGATTTATTTATTGTTTATGAATTAGAATTAGTTTCTTGAAATTAATTTGAAAATTTGGTGCATGAATTTTGGTTATTGTTTACGCTTTACTACTGTTTGATTTTGAGAAATGGAAACTAGAAATTGTGATTTTTCGGGTACATTGCTTGCTTAGGAGGAATACCAGCCGTATGTTGGTATTCATGTTGGATTGTTTGTAAGTAAAAGTTTTGATAACTTGTTTTTTGATTGTCTTTTTTTAGAATATTGTAGCTAGTTTTGTTTGGAAGTTTTATTTTGGTTCTAGAAATGAAAAATGAAAAAAGTTTAAATGAAAATTTAATAAAGAAGTTAAATGATATTCTACTTAGCTTGAATTATCTTTTGATTTGTTGTATTCATCAAATTTGATGATGTATTTTTGAAGTTGTATGGAAGTCTTAACTTATTCTTGTTTTCAGGTTATTGGATGCATAAATGTGTCTGAACACTCTCATCCTTTAAACTAATTTTGTTAGATAAGATTTAAACGCATATAAAATATTTGGTTTGTAACTTACAAGAAGACATCAAAAGTTTATAGAAAGGGTGGGAATGTGACAAGTTGGGACATATTATACTTCCCCCTTACTTAGCACTAAATGTTTATCGGTTTATTATGTAGATCTAAAACTGTCCCCATAATTGAATTGACTTGTTGCTCGACGGGTTAAATTAAGACCAGATAATCTATAAGACAAGAGAGGGTTGTCAAGGATAATTTGAACAAAATTATAAGTATATACCTCATTAATATTGCTAATAGAATAGTCTCTTTTAATAATCTAATTGAATAATCACTTTTAAAAAAATTAACCTCATTAACTTGTCATTGTTTTACATAATGCATTCATTAACACACACCGGCCACACACTTCAATGGTAAATTAACATTAGAAATGAGAACAATTGACTGCACTTTTGCTGAGACATTGAAAATTGAAGCTAAAGTCATTAAGAGGTAGGAGATGAGATCAACAATGTTCTATATAAAGACACAACTAGCTGCTCAATTTCTTATTCATACCCCCCTTGAAACACAAACCTTGTTTATTATTGATCTAATCTAAATCTAATTATATTTCTTTGATCATTTTGAACTATGGACGGCAAAGGAAATGGCAATGTTGGTTCTGCTGCAAACAATCCAAAGGACAACGTTGGCAGTACCACTAAGGTTGATCCAATGAAAGCACCTGGAGGAGATGGATCCAACATTTCAAGGGAGGAATTTGAGAAAAATCCTAAGGGCTATTTTGCTGATTTGCATGCTGCTCAAAAGGATAGGAAGAAGAATTAGCTAGCTAGTTTATTTCCTTTTTTTTAATATTGTTATGGCTATGGTTTTATATGTTCTATAGAATATATATATTTTGTCATGTGCTAAGGAATAAATAATAATTAATCTCTAAGTTTGTTAGGAGAGTTTGCAATATAACTATTAAATTTGGAAGACATATCACTAAGTTTCGATATTGAGGAGGAAGAGAGTTTTGAAAATGATCCTCGTTATACAATCTCCCTCTCTTATTGCATTTGTCTAATCCTTTTTAACCCTATTGTTGAGTTTCGTTTAGTACACTTTAATCGAAGCCACCAAAAAGGTTGAAAAAAAAGACATTTTGGTTGTTTTTTTATGCCGTGAAATAAGTTTATCAATTTTGTGAAAAATACTTTAGTGTTTTTATCAATTTTGTAAAAAATACTTTATAGTGTTTGTAATCATAAATCAATAGCACTATAAAAGAAACAAACAATAAATACATAAAATCACCAAAGAATTGATCTATTCTCTCCGTTCCAAATTGTATGTCACTTTAGAAAAAATATTTGTCCCAAATTGTATGTCGCTTATTAATGTTACTTTTCCTAATATATCCTTAACTATTTATTATTCTCTCTTCTTTCAATTCCTTCCTTTATCTTTTCCATATCATTTATTGAGAACAATTTTGTAAAACAACTCATAATATCTCTTTCCCGCACAATATTAGTTACATTTCTTAATATGTGTGAAATACCCAAGACGTCATACAATTTGAGACAGAGGGAGTAGGACGGCAATAATTAATAACCAAACATGAGAACTGCTATTTGGTACGGGAGTTTCACCACGAATTTTTACGGACACGTGCTGAAAATTATAAACAATCTTAAACAAACGAGTCACAACCTCTCATTCGGTTGATGACTCTGTGAGTCATAGACTCACCCACCTTCTATTCTCACATTCAGTTCAAACCTTTTTTCCTCTTATAACAACACTGTCCATATCTTCCCATGTCACCTTCATCTTCTTCATAACCTTCACATTCAGTTCAATCCTTATCCTATCTCATTAACAATTCTAATTCTTCGTCCATCTATGTCTCAAATTTCATCTGCTTGCATGTGTTGATAACAATGTTTCATCTAATCCAATGTTATGTCCTCTCTCTTCTAACCTATTACCCATATATGACCTCATTTTTCTACTTTCCCATTTCTTCCACACAGGGTTAATTTATATGAAAATAATTACTCATTGTTAAACCCAGATTATGAATAATTCTCATTGTAAAGTAAAATTCACTTGAATTGAAATTATTTGTTGTGTTGAGGGGAGAATTTAAATTATTTGTTGTGTTTGATCCGATGACTACAGTAATGTTAAAATGGATTTCATTTTTTGGAAAAAAATAATAATTAAGTAACTTTTATGTTTTTTTTGTTGTGAATGAAGATTGTGAAAACTGAAGTTGAGAAAAGAAAGGGAGTAATTTGGACAATTGAGAGAAATTCAACAATAGAGAAGATGTGTCTGTAAAAAGAACATATCAAAGGAGAGAGATGAAGAGAAGACATAGAAAAAACAATAAAGTGGTGATGTACATGATAAGTCAATGTGTTGGATGGTGTTACCATTTTTGCAGCGCGTGGATAACGTATAGATCCACGCGTCCGTGAAAATTCGTGGCAATACTTCGTACTAAAAAGCATTTCTCAACCAGACATATTCAATTTAAAAAAAAAAAAAAAAAAAAAAACATATGAATGATTTTTTTTTTGTGGTCGGAGTTTAAACCCTAAACCTTGCATATGAATGAATTGTAAAAAAAAAATCATAGGCAGTGAACTTCTCTATCTTTTTTTTTATAGAAATAATTCTCAATCTCTATGTTCAAGCCATTCCTCACGAATCTATAATCCCTCTCATATCTCTTTATCTATGTTGCTGGTATTTTAAATTCACAGTGTTGTTACCTTTTATTATTGAAATATATTATAACCAACTTCAAATTCCAACCGGTCGATGTTATTGTATATTTGATCAATGCATAAATTTTTCTTGAAGTGTGCAAACATTCAATAATATGTTATTTTAACGGTGTAGAGAATAAGTGATACTTCTCATCAATTCTTCCTTTGTCTATCTTGCTGAGTAAGCAATTATATGTATGTGCGAGTTTTGATATGTCCGTTGAGAACGATTGAGTAGCAACGGTGGTAGAGAATGCTCCGATGCCTGCAGGCACAACACTCAAATCAGTAATGTAACTGAAAAAGAGTGTGTAAGAAGTGTTGTGAAAAGTGATGTGTGTAACACCCTAAACTCTTCAAACGATAAGTCACACAAATAATATAATAATACAAAGGATTTAGATGTTACTTCTTAAATAAGTCCAAACATTCTCTCAGTAGTTCTATAAACAGGCATTCCTATCAGCGTTTACCTTATCAAGGGTTTAAGAGAATGGTCCTACTAGGCTACAACTTATTTCCTTCAAGCAAGCACTTGTTCCCTTAATTATAACTAATTACCTTTTAGGTTCAACATATTTTACTCGGTATTAGTAATGTCACCTCCTAAGTACTTACTACTAGAGCCAACTCGCTTTCGGTATCTTTCGCTAGCTATAACTAATTAATTCCTAGACAGTTATATATTAATATCAACATATAAGCATCAGGAAAGTAATATCAATATTAGGCCATGTCACAGCCTAAATATCTAGTCTAGTATCGCACTACTACAAAAATAAAGTAAATTCCTAATAAAACTAATTAGCGAAGAAAAAGTAAATAAATATAAACGACATTAAAATTAAATAAATATCCAACAAAAATAAATAGAGGTTCATCTTAGAACTCTAACCTAAAAAGAATTAGTTACATATGGTAACTAAAAATAAATTACTAAAGCTAAAAACATACCCTAGAAAATCAAGGAGAAGATGGAATCCCCTGCAAGTCCCGAAATCATGAAGAACATTTTGTTAGTTTTTTAGTATCATTTGATTATTTTTTTAAATTAAATTTTAGTTATTGAATGTCATTTATTTTCATGCTACTTTTTCTATTTAACCTCCATTATTTTAAATATCTTCAGTACTTTTGGTTTTTTTGGTGAAATGTGACAATAGAATAATTAATGTAGATGTGTTATGTTGAGTTAACAAAATGCATGCTTATTAAGAGTGGCGTTACCAGAAGCTTGGCTTAGGGGGTGCAAACTTTTAAATTATGATTAATAATTACTTGTAGTATATCTTTGTGTCATTTCGTATTTATAAACTAGTTCAACCGTTAATTTTACCAAACATTACAAATCCAATCAGTTAACTTATCAACTATCAGGTAAAAATTAAGTTATTTACTATCCACTATACATTCATTTGCTATAATCTAATTTACTTGATATCCACTATTTTTCACGAAACAGAGTCTAAACAATTATTGTCAAACTATAACATAGTTATTGTATAATAAATAAATAAATAAATGTGGTGAGAATCAAACACATCCACCACTCTATTTTAGTCATAAAGAAATGTTACTCTCTCCGTCCCTAATTATAAGACCCTTTTGAAAAAAAAAAATTTGTCCCTTTTTATAAGACTCCTTTGTTATTTCCAACTACATTAATTATTTCTTTACATACATGCCCCTATTTATTATACATATTTTTCTTCAATCAGAAATAAATAGCATATGGAAAACATAAACTAACTCTCTCTCTTAAGGATAATATTGTAAAAACAATAATAATTACAAACAACTTTAATACAAATATTCACTTTCTTAATTCCCGTGATTTTAGCAAAAGGGTCTTATAATTAGGGACGGAGGGAGTAATATGTAAACCAAGTTACATGTTCATTCCTCCTGTGCCCCTTTTATTTGTTGAAAACAATTAAGGTACATGTGGAAAACAGTTAACAATCAAAAAAATTGAAAAAGAAGTGACTGCAAGCGAAAAAAACAAGAGATGGTGAGAGAATTTGGTTATACAACCTTTGAATGAAGTGTGACAAAATGTGAGAAATTGAGCTGAACTGGTGCAATGGTAATTATCCAGGCTATGCAAATTAGAAATAAGTAAAAAATTTGGTATAATGTTCAAGAAGTCAGGGTGTGCAGCTGCACCCTCTCAAGTACATGTGGCTCCGTCACTTCTTATTAAAATATTTAAAAGATGAATCATGTTTTTATTGAGTCTAATTTTTTTGGTAAAATAATTACCTCAAAATCTCTAACTCCATCAACAAAATTGTAAAATTATCAGCAACTCACTATATTTTTTTATATTCTCATAGATAGAACACACCGTCCTTTTTTTCTTTATCATATCTTTCTTCTTAAAATTCTTTTTTCATCTTCTTTCTATTTATAATTTGTTTTCTCTCCTTTATTATAAGAAAGAAACATAAACCTTTATCCATAAAACCACTATCAACCCACATGTTTTATCATGTAGTGATCCAATCTGATATTAGTTGCCAATGTCAACAAATCACACATGCGGAGAATCCCACACTTGAGAGAGATATTCTAATGTGTCATATGTGAATTTATATTACTATCTATTGGATGCAAGATTAGATGGTGAGAAAAATATAAGTGAAAAGACTCGTATACATAATGTCAAAAGATTTTTTGGTGAATTAGAGTGGTGGCAATTTATATCTTAATTTTATTTTTTGAATGCGCTATTTATTTTTATTCAACCTCCATTATTTTAAAAAGTTTCAATTTTGAACTTTCATCTCTTTTTTAATAAAGAGCAAGAACAACATTGTGTATGTTTGGATTTACAATGTGTTTGATTGAATCATAGTGCGCAATTGTGTTTTTGTTAAAATCCTAGCTTAATAAAATAACAATTTCAACGTAATTTTGTTAAACTCACTACAATTATTTTTTTAAGGAGCTTGCTGTGAATCTAAATACTATTGAATATGTTTTCGTGAGCTTAACTCAGTTGATTAGGACAATGCATAATATACGCAAGGTCCGGAGTTTAAATTCCAGATAAAAAAAAAAAAAAAAACTATTGAATATCATAATGTGTGTGTTTGGTTTTTCTTTTGTTAGCTTATACATTGATAGCACCAGTGTAACTAATTTCACATGTACTAATAAGTTAGTTTAATGACCTTGAGTTTATGTATGTAAAAATAAATAAATTATAATGACTAAATATTTCTCTTACTTGTAAATATTAACCCGTCTCGCTATATTTAACCTAATTTTTTCAATATTTTCACACGTGATTCATTCATATCCATAATGCATTAGTTAACACACACCGGCCACACACTTCATTGGTAAATTAACATTAGAAATGAGAACAATTGACTGCACTTTTGCTGAGACATTGAAAATTGAAGCTAAAGTCATTAAGAGGTAGGAGATGAGATCAACAATGTTCTATATAAAGACACAACTAGCTGCTCAATTTCTTATTCATACCCCCCTTGAAACACAAACCTTGTTTATTATTGATCTAATCTAAATCTAATTATATTTCTTTGATCATTTTGAACTATGGACGGCAAAGGAAATGGCAATGTTGGTGCTGCTGCAAACAATCCAAAGGACAACGTTGGCAGTACCACTAAGGTTGATCCAATGAAAGCACCTGGAGGAGATGGATCCAACATTTCAAGGGAGGAATTTGAGAAAAATCCTAAGGGCTATTTTGCTGATTTGCATGCTGCTCAAAAGGATAACAAGAAGAATTAGCTAGCTAGTTTATTTCCTTTTTTAATAATGTTATGGCTATGGTTTTATATGTTCTGTAGAATATATATATTTTGTCATGTGCTAAGGAATAAATAATAATTAATCTCTAAGTTTGTTTCCTACATTACCTGCACTGCTGATCTATAATAAAACACTTTTCTTTCTTGGTCACTCTTCTATACTTGTTTTGTCTCAAACTATTAGTTTTTATGTTGAATTGATACTTTGCAAGCGTAATGATAATTTTTATCTTCTCTAATCAAGAACAAGAATAACTATCCAATTTCAAGCTGTTACTTTTGAATTAGATGCCTAGCTTATGGTAGTGTATATGCATATTGTGATTCCAAATATTAAAATGTAATTTAATTGAAGGTCAATAAAATTATGGTTAATAGTTCTTTACTCCATGTAATATAGGTCATTTTCGGTTTTCCTCCTGGTAATTTTTTTTTGAAATCTAACCCCCTGTAATCTCCCTGTAATATCGGATATTTTACTATTTTTATTCAACTAAGATTTTTTTTGATAAAGTTTTTTTCTTAGTAACGTTTTAATGATACATATTATCGATGGACATCCTAGCGGGAGCGTTATGAATAATAAAATTAGTGGATGTCCATCCTTAATCTTCCATATTCTTATAACTTCAACTTGTAAATGAATTGTTAGTGGTTCATGAAATTAGTAGCTTTGCAACCTAAAGGATAAATTACAATGTGATTCTCTGTGAAATTATGAACAATTATATGTGATGGATATGGAGTGTATACAAAAAAATCTATGCTCAATGATTGATGAGATTTGAGAAATTGAGTGGCAAGTGATTTTGTGCATTTGATAAACAATGAAGCTTATCTTATGGATCTGGGTATGTATGTGTTGCTGGATTTTTTTTCTTCTTCTTATGGGGATGAAGTTGGAAGAAAAGGAGAGATGATGAAGATTGTTGGTGATTTTTAATTTTAGGAAATTTAAGACAAACAGAGAAAGATAATATAAATTATCATATGTTGTGAATCCATTGTAAATTTGTGTGTGCTTTCAAATCCAACCTTTGATCAACAATCCTAAATGACATGTGGCAAGGGTTAACAGATGTAGCAAAAAAACTAACACAGAGGACTAACTTGATTGACAGAAGTAGAGATAAGGGACCAAATTGAGACGTTTTCAAGTTATGTGACTATTTTGAAATAAAGAATTAAGTTAAGGGACTGGGTGATGAATTAAGCCTTACATTTCATCATTTACTTATTTATTTGCATCATATATACCATTTACTCTTCTCCATGTTTAATCTTGTACTATAGCATCTTATTTTATTAACAAAATTGTTAAATAATACTTACTTCAGTTGACTCTGTTACATATATCAATGAATAATTTTTATCTTTAATATCTTCAATTATCTATTAGAAAAAATAATGAAAATTTGATTTTTTGTAAATATATTCAGCGAGACAAATCAAAGACAACTTATATGATACCTTTTATTTTTACATATTAGTAGAAAAATATGATGAAAGATTGTTAACTCTATAATCCACATTAAGAGATATGTCATCTAATATGGGGCGACCAATCTTAATTTGTCCACACAATGAATCAAATAGTCACCAAGGCATTGGAATGAACCAAAGGAAAAACACAGTAGTTCTTGAAATTCGGGAGCATTTATTTTGAGACTTTTCTGATTTGCATTAATGTAGTGCGGCCCTCAAATTCCAATCTCTCTTTTTAACCGGCGGTTTTCTTTCAACCGTAGCACCCTCGTCGGCGCTCTTTGCACTCTCTCTAACCGGCATTCTTCTACTCAGATGTATTCATTCATATCCCTCTCGTTTGATTTAGTTATTCAATCTCGTAATTTTTTTTTTTAATATGAGGATCAAAATGAGGGACCAAAATTTCTTTTTCTTTTTTAAATACTGAGAATCAAAAATGCATTGAGGCAAAAAAAGAAGAAAATAAAAAGTGAATCCTATGTTCCCACTGGTGCTTTGAATTTAAAATTAAATGATTTGTATTTCTTTTTGGGAAATGCTAACTTGTGTCGATAAGGCACAAGTTAATGTGTCAAAAATAAAAATATTTTATTGTAGTTAATGCATTTGAATTTAATTTTTTTTACTTTTGATTAATTGAATGCACATAATTAAAAAAAAAAAAAATTCTATTTTTACGTTGCTTAATTGAATACACAGTAGCTCAGTCAAACACAATGATATCCACTCATAAAGAATTCAGTTAACAGAGATTGGGAGGGATACATATGCAATTGCATTTTTGTAACAAATTGAGATTCAGGAGAACAAAGAGTGAGTGAGAACCTTTTGAGCACCGATTCAGTGAGGGAGTGAGAAGATTCTGAGATTGGGTGAGTTGAGTTCCGTGTGAGCACCGTTTGAGTTCCGATTCGACCGTTTGAGTGAGTGAATTCAAAACACGATTGAGTGAGCAACGATTGAGTGAATCCAAAACACGATTCAGTCCTTGTGATTGTTGGGGGTTTTGGGGGTTAGGTTTTGTGAATCTCATGTTAGGTTTTGTGAATCTGTCATTCTGAGATTGAGTGAGCAACGATTGGGAGTGAGCAACGAGTGGGAAAGATTTGGGGGAATCTGTGAATCTGTCGTTAGATTTGGGGGAAAGATTTGTGGGAATGAATATTTGGGGGAAAGATTTGTGGGAATGAAGATTTTGGGGAAAGAATAATGGAAACGATAGTTTTTTTTTTAGAAAGATTTGGGGGTTTTGGGAAAGTGAGAAAGGGGGGAGTGAAATTTTGGTTAAGCGGGGAATGAAAAATTATAACGCGCCTTCTAATTAATCATCAAATAAAACTCGCGACGGTTCATCAAACAGCCGCAACAACTATTGCAAAAATGCATTTTGAGGCGGTTGTAAGTTAAGGGTCGCAGATGAAGTGTCGCAAAATGCAGTTTTCTTGTAGTGATGTGCCCTAAGGATATAAGTTAGCATGACCACAAACAAATATCTTTTTTAACAGTAAGTACGCAAAAATATGATAGAATTCGAAGAATCTACCATATTCACTTGTATTTCTTTAATAAAGACAAGAATATGAATGTAGTAATGCAAATCCTGAAAATATTTAGGCACATACAACCTAAGTGAATCTATTTTCAAAGTTATTTCACCGTTTTTCAAATGAAATAACAAGTATTAATCGAAGGACCGAAATGTGAAGTTTAATAGTTTTATTTCATCCTCACAAATATCAAGCGAATGATCGAAAGATAAAATTTGATATTGGAACAAGTGAAATTAGATAAGGATTGTGAAACATGAGAATAGTCTAGTAAACCTTGATGACATTAAGGTTTCATTCTTAAAGAGTTTCAATAGCAATCAACCATGAGAATAAGTGTGGGTTCTATTGAAATACATTCATTGAGGCCGAAAGGAGATATGAAAAGCCAAAGAGAAACTTGTCTTTAGAAAATAGATCCAACGTAAGATTTAGGTTTAGGGTTTGGTTTGTAAAGGATTTGTCACCAAGATGAACCAATACTCCCAAGACGTTTTTATTATTATTATTTTCTATAAAAAAAAAATCCAACTTTTTACCTTTGAAACTTTAATTTAATCATTGTTAAAAGTGAATCAAATTCATAACTCCCTGTCGGAACGATAATCGTTATTACTACAGCGGTAAACCGTGCACTTGTGAATTTACGACATCATTACACCACCAAAAAAATATATTACAATTAGAGGATTGTTAGTGAGACTCACTTCACTCTCTCAAACATCTATTCTTTTATTGATTTAAATTAAGGTGGGTCTCACATTTTGAAAATTGGTTCCACTTAAAGTGGTGGGACGTACATTAATTTCATCCAATAAAAAAATAATGTTAGAAAGAGAGTGTCTCTAGCATTCTTCTTACAATTATTACACATGACATACTTTTTAGAGGACACCTGACACACAATTGTTCACTTATGATTTTCCATAATAAATTGAAAGAAAAATTGTTAAACAAAGAAAACAAAATTGAAGGATTTTTCAAAAACAAAAATAAGGGTATATATTTTGTCGTCAACCAAAATTTGTTTAAGTGTATAATTGAAATAACTAAAAAACCAGGCCAAAATCTTCCAAAATATGAGCTATTTTCTTTATATATAGTATAGATAATATATACATACATCTAGAGAACAAAATAATACAACTATTGTAGCCTTCAGGCTGTTCCTTTCTCCTGAAGGATGTGGTTTTGGAATCATGCTACTATATATATACATGTAACGAACTAATTCAGACCGTTAGGAATCAGTTTAGGCTGTTCAGGATTTGGTTTGGTTCTCGTGTTTCCCTATCCAACCCTCGCACACATATATATCCTACAAAAAAAATCAACAAATGTCAGGTTATTTGGACACTTGGGCATTGTTTGGGGTTTGGAGGGAAGGGGAAGGAAATACTTTGGGAGGGAGAGAAATATAGGGGAAAATTGAGAATTTTTCACATCTTTTTGAAAGAGTGTTTTTATGGAGTGATAAATTAATGCTTATGATTAATATTTTTAATTTGGGTTAATAGTGTTTTTCGCCCCTGTAATATAGGTCGTTTTTGGTTTTCACCCCTCTAAAATTTTCGGTTTGGATTCCGTCCTCATAATTTTAACAAGTTTTCACCGTTTAATCATTAATTCTACAATTTTGACCTAGTTTTCAAATTCTCTAAAACTCATCCTACATCATGTTAAACCTAACCATTGAATCACAGACTTAATAGAATTGCAAAGTTAGTCTCACCCTTACCTTATAACTCAAAATCGCAGCCTCTAGGTCTTCTTGCTCTTCTCTTGGCTTTTTCTCCCTTTTTCCAAAAATTGATCTTACGTACGTTTTATTTTTCTAATGAGGTCTTTCCTATTTATATCTCTTCCATCTATCTTATCTTATTTCTCTTTCTCCCCCAAAACTCTCTAAAATCTCAAAACAGCCCCTAAACTCAATATTTATTTTATTTTCAAATCTTATTTTATTAAACAATAAAATAAGTCACAACTCCTCATAAAATCACATATCATCACTTCAATCACATAAACCTCTTAAATCACACATATATCATATAAATATAATATAAACTCATCATAATAAATTCTAGACTCAATTAAATAATTAAATAATTCAAAGAGGGCATTACAAATAATCGTTAACTCGTCTCGCTATATCTAATTTTAACCTAATTTTTCCCTCCAAACTTTTGCATTTAATGTTTATCTAAAGTAAAATAAAATTATGTTTCTAATTAGATGCTATTTTTTGAAAAGAAATAACCGTTAACCCGTCTTGTAACACCCCGTTACCCAAAAGCAATTAAATAACAAATATTCATCAGAGTGATTCCACAACGGGCTTGCTACACTACATTTCAAAAATTCTTAAATAGAAAATGAAACTATTTAATTCAACATCTTTCATAACTTCAAAATCATGCAGCGGAAAGTTTGCATTTCAAATAACAACAACAACGGTTAAATTCTCCAAATAACAACTTGGCATAAAGCCTAACACAAATCCAACCATCATAGGGCCATAACAACAAGTTCCAAAATGAGATACATAGGAAAGAAAACAATAATAAGAATATTTCTCATCCCACGTATCAGAGCCCTAGACACGACATTGAGCCACCACCAACTACTCAGGATCACCTGCAAGTCACCCATAGGAAGGGCAACATTTTCAAGCAGAAGGGGTGAGATTCACAACAATAAATATAGATATTAAAATCTTCAATTGAATCTAACACCCTAATCAACAAACACTTCATCTTGCAAATATAAATATATAATTCACAAGCAACAACAACATCATCAATATACATCCATCACAATAAGTATATAAATACATATTCATCAACAACATCAATCATCAAGTGGCAACTACAACCAACAACCAAGACTCATGCAAACGACATGACGACACTACTAAGACAACACCTCAGACTCCTCAAATATGCAATATGCATGTGGTACCAAACAGGACCGAAGCCCTCACCGCTTTTGAATGGTTAAAACATTCATCAGGGCCGAAGCCCTCATCGCTGTTGAGCAACTAGTACTCCAGGACATGAGTCCTCTCCGCTGTTTTATGCATATGCAATGGACCTACTTGTGTATATCTACATACAACTGACCATGCAATGCAAACTCCATGTGACTCCACTTAAACAACATGTATGATAAATAGTTAAAACATACATTTCAGTCCTCAACATCAATCAACAGAGATTCAACCATCCAGAAATATGCACAATTAAATATAATTATGCTTAAACAACCACACTCAATCATAACCATTCATGCAAGCAAAACAACACTCAGGAGCTGTGCAACTCGCCTCGCGAGCACATCTACTCGCGATGGCGAGTTCACAAAACTACTTGCTCGCCATGGCGAGTTCAAGGCGAACTCGAGGCGAGTGAAAATTAGGTGCTCTCGGGAAAAATGACATTTTCTCACTCAAATCCCAATTCTAAGTTCCCTATTCATCTTTTTAACCTAAAACTTGTTCCAGTCTTCATTAATATCATCTGGGTACCTTAAACCATCCCCAAAACATCTTATAACAACTTTTCAAAAATCAAGTTTTGATCTGGGCTACTCGCCATGGCGAGTTGGTATGCTCGCGAGGCGAGCTATGAAGTTGCTCACTCGCCATGGCGAGCAAGGCTACTCGCGAGGCGAGCGATGAACTTCTGTACGGGCAGAAAACTGGTTTTTCCCAAAAATCTCATTTTTCTTCCAATCACTCCCCAAATCAGTTTACAGATACATACTTAAGTGTTCTATGCAACCAGAAACTAATTCTAACATCAAAATCATGCTTACAACTTCAAAATCCTCATTTTATCATAAAACCCCAAAATCCCCAATTCCTCACCAAAACCTGTTAAACTCAAAATCAGAAATCAATAACAACACTATTGAAGTAAACCTCACCCTTACCTTAGAATTGCAGAAAGAAATGCACAACAATTTGGTTTCTTGAGTTCTACTTGCTCTTCCCTCCTTTCTCCCAAAACTGTCAGTTTCACGTAAAAGTGTTTCTGACTCTATTCTTTCTATCTTAACTGCCTTCTCAACTCCCCATTATTACACTTAACTCCCTTTAATTTTAATAAATTCTATTAATTCCCCAAACACCAAAATAATTATTATTTCATACTTATTCTAATTATTATTAAATAAACCATATAATAAAATGATACACCACATAAATCACCCAAAAATCACACACACACACACACACACACACATATATATATATATATATATATATATACACACACATACACACTCCACATAAATCAACATAATTAAATATAACAACTAGGGCGTTACACGTCTCGCTATATCTCTTACTTATAAATGTTAACCTGTTTTGCTATACTTAATCTAAGTAAGAGATTAGGTTAATTATACTGAACCTAAATATTTTGTTACCTATTACCGTTAAATATCACCTTGAATGGTCTAGTTTTCCTAAATTACTTATAACATTGCCAACAAGGCAATAGAAGAGTTGAAAACATAAATCTCCTTAAAAAAAGAATTTTGATTGATCATCTAAATTGTCCATTTCGAAGGAAGCCTAAACCCTAATGTTAAAACTAAGCAAATGTGTCTAAGTCAAGGTGATAGCTTCGGGACACCTACAAAGGAAGAATTGGTTACCATCTTAATTAGGCTAAAATTTAAAAAATAGGAATCCAAATGGAAGCATCAATACAATTTTAACCATCTAAAAATTATAATTAAAAAAAATAATAATCTATTTTCTCAATATTTTCGCACGTGATTCATTCATATCCATAATGCATTAGTTAACACACACCGGCCACACACTTCATTGGTAAATTAACATTAGAAATGAGAACAATTGACTGCACTTTTGCTGAGACATTGAAAATTGAAGCTAAAGTCATTAAGAGGTAGGAGATGAGATCAACAATGTTCTATATAAAGACACAACTAGCTGCTCAATTTCTTATTCATACCCCCCTTGAAACACAAACCTTGTTTATTATTGATCTAATCTAAATCTAATTATATTTCTTTGATCATTTTGAACTATGGACGGCAAAGGAAATGGCAATGTTGGTTCTGCTGCAAACAATCCAAAGGACAACGTTGGCAGTACCACTAAGGTTGATCCAATGAAAGCACCTGGAGGAGATGGATCCAACATTTCAAGGGAGGAATTTGAGAAAAATCCTAAGGGCTATTTTGCTGATTTGCATGCTGCTCAAAAGGATAGGAAGAAGAATTAGCTAGCTAGTTTATTTCCTTTTTTTTAATATTGTTATGGCTATGGTTTTATATGTTCTATAGAATATATATATTTTGTCATGTGCTAAGGAATAAATAAGAATTAATCTCAAAGTTAGTGGTTTTTAGTGGTTTTTAATTACATTTCAGGCTTAATTGACCACCCGGTCCCTTAACTTAATTCTTTATTTTAAAATGGTCCCATAACTTTAAAACGTCTTAATTTGATCCCTTAACTCTACTTCAGTCAATCAAGTTAGTCCTCTCCGTTAATGTTTTTGCTAAAACTGTTAACACTCGCCACGTGTCACTTAGGATTGGTGATGAGAGGTTGGATTTGAAAACCAGACAAAAATTTACAATTGACTCACAACATATGATAATTTATATTATCTTTCTTTATTTATCTTGAATTTCTTAAAATTAAAAATTACCAACAAACTTCATCTTCTTCCCTCTTCATTTTCTAACTTGATCCTCATAACAAAAAATAAAACCAGGAACACATGCATGCCCAGATCCAGCTAAATACAATAAGAAGCGTGACAAAACTGGAAAAGCATAACGCCACTGCCCACTACGTCCAGCTTAATACACGGATGAAACCACACTCACACCAAAACATTATATTCAACAAGTAGCACATATGAGTTATAATTTATTGTTAATCAAATTTTTCAAACTCAAAATGGAATCGAATTTCAACAACAACAATTTGGTTTCTTACAATTATTACACATGACATACTTTTTAGAGGACGTACCTGACACACAATTGTTCACTTATGATTTTCCATAATAAATTGAAAGAAAAATTGTTAAACAAAGAAAACAAAATTGAAGGATTTTTCAAAAACAAAAATAAGGGTATATATTTTGTCGTCAACCAAAATTTGTGTAAGTGTATAATTGAAATAACTAAAAAATCTGGCCAAAATCTTCCAAAAAATGAGTTATTTTCTTTATATATATAGTATAGATAATATATACATACATCTAGAGAACAAAATAATACAACTATTGTAGCCTTCAGGCTGTTCCTTTCTCCGGAAGGATTTGGTTTGGAATCATGCTACTATATATATATATATATATATGTAACGAACTAATTCAGACCGTTAGGAATCAGTTTAGGCTGTTCAGGATTTGGTTTGGTTCTTGTGATCTCTTCTTCACCGGACTTCACTTTCCCTTTTCATCTACTTTATGGTTTTGGCCAATTTGTTAGCTGGGAAGTGTTGTCCAGCCGTGAGAGGACGTTGTGCTCGTGTTTCCCTTTCAAACCCTCGCACACAGATATATCCTACAAAAAAAAATCAACAAATGTCAGGTTATTTGGACACTTGGGCATTGTTTGGAGGGGAGGGGAAGCAAAGACTTTGGGAAGGAGAGAAATATAGGGGAAAATTGAGAATTTTTCACATCTTTTTGAAAGAGTGTTTTTTTAGAGTGATAAATTAATGCTTATGATTAATATTTTTAATTTGGGTTAATAGTGTTTTTCACCCCTGTAATATAGGTCGTTTCCGGTTTTCACCCTTATAAAATTTTCGGTTTGGATTCCGTCCTCATAAAATATTTTTTTTCCCGGAAAACCTCCCTCCCTCATATAAATGTGCATATTTCCTGACGTGACACACTGTGTGGCATGCTGACTATACATATATGCATTTGTGGCGCGCTACTGTATAATTTTTATTTTTTTTTTATTTTTTTAGGGGTACACGTGGCATTTGTGCTTATTTTTTTAAAAAAAATAATAAAAAATAAAAATGAATTTATATTAACTAGCGTCCAGACGGGCACTCCCGTGCCCGTCTGTCCGCTCTTTCTACTGCGCTAACGTATATAACTCATAAACAATACGTTTTTGTTTAATGTTGGTTTACTTTTTATTGATATATATCATGGACAAAATTGGAGACAATGTTCTTGATATTAAAAAATTGTACTTGATTAAAAAGTAAAATGATACATGGCCACTTTCAATGCATTGTAATAATGCCCTATTGAATTTTGATTAATCAACACTAAAAATAATTGTGTGTTTCCAAAAAAAATAGCAATAGAAAGCCCATATTGTGATGAATCAGAACTTTCAATATGTTGTAGTAATCTTAATCATATTTTCATGCCATTGTCTTTAGGTCTTTATCTCTCACCATGTGTTTGTCTTCCTGTTATTCAGACCTTTTCTTGAAAATTTCAACTATCTAATGCCTCATTTCTCAAGTTTACTCTGAGTAAAGAAAACTACAACTCTTTAGTTAACGAAATCAAATACCTTTAATACATCCAATAAAGAAGAAAACAATCAGACAAAAAGGAACATGACAATAATTATAGGACCTCGATGATTATTTCAATGAACATCTCACACTCACACTCACTATTTTGCAAAATTAAGAGAAAGCAGAAAACTGGTTAGAAAAAAGTAGAGGAATATAACCTTCATGTTTTCGAAAGAAAGTAAATATTGTGGCAACATTCAACGTTGGTAAGTTGATTGAAAACAATAAGGAAACCCTTATCTCAGTCGTTGGCACAACTTACTCCCTTCCATCATCTTTGTGTGATTGCAATGGAGGTCTACATTTATACAACAGTTGGAGGATGGTCTCAATGGTCCTCTATTTTCTTACCATTTTCCTTACCTTACTCTCTTCTTTTCTTTACTTCCTTCCATTTTCCTTGACTAAACATTTCCTTCACAAACTTTTTTGAGAAACACAAAAATTGGTAACATTTCCTAATTCATATGAAGGAAACCAACTTATAAAGTAAAAATCCTTAACGACTTAAAATCAAGCATAAAGGGTCATGAAATGAAATTAATTTTTTGTAATCTATAACCATAGTTTTTCTATATTCAAGTACCATGTGTCAAACTATAAAGTAGAAGTACATTACACAATTACCATTTTATAGAGAAATATTTATAATTAACGTTATTGGTGTTGTTGAATGTGTGTAAAAACAAATATGGTTTCCAACAAAATTAAGATTTATTTAATCATAAAGAAATATTGGTTATGCTAAGACTATTAAGTGAAAGTATAAATGAATGTAATTCATATTATTATTATTTTTTTTTAAAAAAGAATGTAAATCATACTCTTGAAATGGTGGAGTCCACTTCATCAACGCAACCACTCTTGAATGTAAATCATACTATTTGATATAAGAGATTTGAGTTTTGTGCCATCATTTTTGAATAGTAAATTGGGTATTTGATTGGGATACTTTCTATTAAGAGTATAATCACCAAAAAAAAAAAAAAACTATAAGTAGAACCACATAGATAGATAGTAGAATCACCCTTAAAATTACACAACAACCTGATTAAAGGAAATCATTTTAATCTAATAGGTAACAATTACACAACATTATTTTAGAATAACTGCATTTTTTTCAAATTAAACATCACTATTTATCAAAATATAAATCAACGACAAATATCAAAATCAAGCGTGAAAAGAGGGAATCGAAACTTGTGGTTATCAAAGTCGTGGAATTCTTTCTAATAATACCTTCAACTTATTTGTGTTTTTGGATTTCCAAATTGAGAACAAAGCTATATACTACTACACTGTGAACTTTTAGAAAAATAAATATTGGAATGGGTTAAATATGTTTTTAGTATCTATAAAATTAGAAACTTTTAAGTTTATTTTCTAGAAAATTTTAATGATAATTTTAGTCCTCTACAATATTGTAGTTTGTAAGAATTGACCAATAAAATCACAAACTAAATTATCCATTCATACTAAAATTGAAATTAAAAAATAAGAAGTGTCAAATGGATGAAATGTATCTCTCTTTGTTCTGAAATCATTGGATCATAGAAGAGATAAGAAATATAGATCTTCGGTGAAACCTGTCATGTTTCCTCTCTATCTTTGGATGAAATGTCTCTTGCAATTGTAATTTGGACGTCCCTGCTCCCAGTTTGTTGATTCTTTGTCTTGCAAAGAAAAACATTAGAATTGTTCAATCCTCAATTCTCAATAGCAATTGGCAAATATAGATAGAGAACCTGTCATAAATCAGTTACTTAGAGTTATTAGAGGTTACTTTGAGAAACTGTCATAAATCATAAAAGTGTGCAATTTGGATTAACAATTCATGATGGTACAAAATATCAAAAATTAATTAGGAAACAAAATTTTATGAAAGTATATTTCCTTAAAAAAAAAAAATCATTTCATAGAAGGATATAAGGAGTACTATTAGTTTTACATTTTTCTCACCCAATCATTATCACAACATAAATTTCCTTTATGATTATCAAGAAACCTCCAATCTGCAAGGCATTTGTGGTTGCAAACTGGTGTAAATGTTGACTTAAGCATCACTTTACCATGAATCCTTCACTACTATAGAAAAAAAACTCAGCATCAATAGCAAATAGAAACCCCTTTTTATTAAAAAAAAAATAGCAAATTATAAGTGTGAAATGGATTCGAGCACTGTCGCATCGAATAGAAAGACAATACTCCATATATCATTTGTCTGCATGAAGAAATCCAAAGTTCAAACCAATAAACCATAACACAATTCTAGAAAATGAAAAAGTGAAATTATTTAACTGTTTATTTTCTACGAATACATCATTTAATTTTTTGTACCGTTTATCTCTATGTTCCTTTATCATCACTATTTTCTAATACAATCTTTCTAACGGGAGAAGTTTATTTTTAATAATCATATCCTCTAAAATAGAAACAGAATGTATGAAAGGCATTAAAAAAGCATATGCAGTAAATAGAATTGTAGAAATAAACAATTGTTGAAGAAAAATTAAAAAAATGTAAAACTATAATCAAAAGTAATAGTTGATACGTACAATTCAAAAGAACAATTGTTAGCTTATACATTGATAGCACCAGTGTAACTAATTTCACCTGTACTAATAAGTTAGTTTAATGACCTTGAGTTTATGCATGTAAAAAAAAATAAAAATTATAATGACTAAATATTTCTCTTATAAATGTTAACCCGTCTCGCTATATTTAACCTAATTTTTCTCTCCACACTTTTGCATTAATGTTTATCTAAAGTAAAATAAAATTATGTTCCTAATTAGATGTAATTTTTTGAAAAGGAATAATCGTTAACCTGTCTCGCTATATCTAATTTTAACCTAATTTTTCCCTCCACACTTTTGCATTTAATGTTTATCTAAAGTAAAATAAAATTATGTTCCTAATTAGATGCTATTTTTTTTTGTTGAAAAGGAATAACCGTTAACTCGTCTCGCTATATCTTTTGCTTATAAATGTTAACCCGCCTCGCTATACTTAACCTAAATAAGAGATTATGTTCATTATATTTAACCTAAATATTTTGTTACCTATTACCGTCAAATATTACCTTCGATGGTCTAGTTTTCCTAAATTACTTATAACATTGCAATAGAAGATTGAAAACATAAATCTCCTTAAAAAAGAATTTTGATTGATTATCTGAATTGTCCATTTCGAAGGAAGCCTAAACCCTAATGTAAAAACTAAGCAAAGGTTCCGCTTCCAACTTGTGGGGTTAGTCTCTTAATTAGGCTAAAATTTAAAGAATAGGGATCCAAATGGAAGCATCAATACAATTTTAACCATCTAAAAATTATAATTAAAAAAAATAATAATCTATTTTCTCAATATTTTCACACGTGATTCATTCATATCCATAATGCACTAATTAACACACACCGGCCACACACTTCATTGGTAAATTAACATTAGAAATGAGAACAATTGACTGCACTTTTGCTGAGACATTGAAAATTGAAGCTAAAGTCATTAAGAGGTAGGAGATGAGATCAACAATGTTCTATATAAAGACACAACTAGCTGCTCAATTTCTTATTCATACCCCCCTTGAAACACAAACCTTGTTTATTATTGATCTAATCTAAATCTAATTATATTTCTTTGATCATTTTGAACTATGGACGGCAAAGGAAATGGCAATGTTGGTGCTGCTGCAAACAATCCAAAGGACAACGTTGGCAGTACCACTAAGGTTGATCCAATGAAAGCACCTGGAGGAGATGGATCCAACATTTCAAGGGAGGAATTTGAGAAAAATCCTAAGGGCTATTTTGCTGATTTGCATGCTGCTCAAAAGGATAACAAGAAGAATTAGCTAGCTAGTTTATTTCCTTTTTTAATAATGTTATGGCTATGGTTTTATATGTTCTGTAGAATATATTTTGTCATGTGTTAAGGAATAAATAAGAATTAATCTCTAAGTTTGTTTCCTACATTACCTGCACTGCTGATCTATAATAAATCACTTTTCTTTGTGCTAAGCTAAGGCATATGATTTATAAATTGAACGTCTACAAAAGCTTCTAGGCATATGATTTTCATACAAAATGACTTGTTAATTAAAGTAAGTGGTGCCAAACTTGGCTTCTTAAAATCTGAGAGGTTATTATGTGAAGAACGATAACTGTCGATAAGGAGTATGAAGATTAAGAAATATTGCCACACTCACACACTACTATGAGATCATAGAGAATCAAAACTATTGTGAGACTACAAAGCATAGTGTATACCTTCAATTCACATTCTCTAAAATTTCCACTCATATTTTATATTGGGGTCATCTTCGTTGATGTGACTTATTTGCTAATAATATTGAAGTGTTGTAGTCTAATCTATGTCAGATCAACAAAAATAACTCTAACATATGATAGGGTGGAAATTCTAAACAAAGTTAAAGTAGATAATCAAAATTTTAGTTTATAAAATGAGGGACCAAGTATTTTTTTTTTTTTTTTTTAATATGAGAATCAAAATGAGGGACCAAAATTTCTTTTTCTTTTTCAAATACGAGAATCAAAAGTCCATTGAGGCAAAAAAGAAGAAAATAAAAAGTGAATCCTATGTTACCACTGGTGCTTTGAATTTAAAATTAAATGATTTGTATTTCTTTTTGGGAAATGCTAACTTGTGTCGATAAGGCACAAATTAATGAGTCAAAAGTAGAAATATTTTATTGTAATTAATGCATTTGAATTTAATTTTTTTTTTACTTTTGATTAATTGAATGCACATAATTTTAAAAAAAAGTATTCTATTTTTACACTGCTTAATTAACATGTGCCCTAAGGACATAAGTTAGCATGACCACAAACAAATATCTTTTTTAACAATAAGTACACAAAAATATGATAGATTTCGAAGAATCTACCATATTCACTTGTATTTCTTTAATAAAGTCAAGAATATGAATGTAGTATAATGCAAATCCAGAAAATATTTAGGCACATACAACCTAAGTAAATCTATTTCAAAGTTATTTCACCGTTTTTCTAATGAAATAACAAGTATTAATCGAAGAACCGAAATGTGAAGTTTAATAGTTTTATTTCATCCTCACAAATATCAAGCGAATGATCGAAAGATGAAATTTGATATTGGAACAAATGAAATTAGATAAGGATTGTGAAACATGAGAATAGTCTAGTAAACCTTGATGACATTAAGGTTTCGTTCTTAAAGGGTTTCAATAGCAATCAACCATGAGAATAAGTGTGGGTTCTATTGAAATACATTCATTGAGACCGAAAGGAGATATGAAAAGCCAAAGAGAAACTTGTCTTTAGAAAATAAGTATGCGAAAATATGATAGATTTTGAAGAATGTACCATATTCACTTGTATTCTTTAATAAAGACAAGAATATGAATGCAATTATTGCGAATTCCTGAAAATATTTAAGCACATACAACCTAAGTTTTATACAAATTAAATTGATAAAAGAGCGCCATTTTTTTTTGCATTGAATATGATATCATATTAGCCATGCAAAAAGAGATTTGATGAGAATCTCTCAATCCGGTAAATATTTTAATGAAAAACCGTAGCGTTTGAAAAAGATAAATACATATTGATTTTTTAAAGTCAAATCATAACGCGGGAGTTGAAATATACACAACAAAAGGGGCTATAAAATGACTCCTTCACATCCGATTTTAATATATCATTTCTCAGTCTAAAGTAACAAACACACCCACTTAACCTTTTCAGATTTTTCTTTTATCGTTTTGTACTTCAACCATGTCAAGCGGAAGGAAAGTTCGTGGTCGCCAAAAGATTGAGATGAAAAAAATGAATAACGAGAGAAACCTCCAAGTGACTTTCTCAAAGTGTCGTAGCGGGCTCTTCAAGAAAGTCAGTGAGTTTTGCACCCTTTGTGGTGTAGATGTTGCTCTAGTTGTATTCTCACCTAGTCAAAAGGTATTTTCTTTCGGTCATCCAAATGTTGATACAATCATAGATCGCTATCTCTTTCGGGTCCCACCGCAAAACAATAGCACCATAGAGTTCATTGAGCCTCATCGTAGCGCCAAAGTGTGTGCGCTCAATGCTGAGTTGATTCAAATCAACAACACACTGAACGAGAAGAAAAAGCTTGGTGATGAGTTGAGTCTTTTGTGCAAGGCGTTCAATGCTTAATTTTGGTGGGCTTGTCCGATTAATGGGATGAATAGGGCTCGACTTGAATTATTCAAGAAGATTGTGATGGAGCTTAAGAAACTTGTTGCTCATCATGTTCATAGGAATGCAATTCAGGGTACTTTTGCTCAAACTTTTCCATTTTCTGTTGGTAATGATTTATCCTCTAACATTCCTCTCCATTATCAGCCAATCCTCAACAAACTAAGATGCTTTCGCCACAAATTTTTTATAACCCTATGTTGCAATCTCATTTAATTGGCTTCAACAATATGGAAATCCCGAATTCTATTGAAGTTTTGGAGTCATTAAGTTCAGCTTCGCCACTTTACTTGTGTTGTATGAAAATCCATAACCAATTCAATTTATCATATATGCCCTCTCTTGAAACTCAAACTTTTGTTTACGAATCTAATCATATCTCCGTTATCAATTTGAACTATATTAGATGGCAGAGGAAAGGGTAGTTATTGTTAGCAAATTTCATAAGCAGTTCAATATATATAATTTAATTTATCAATCAACAGCGGAAGCAATTATTGAACAAGTTTATGATCAGATAAAACATGTTTGATTTACTGAAATTTAAAGCTCAAGGTAAAGTCAGCGGCGGCTGGTTTGGTTCTTTCTCAAACGTCCATTTGCCAAGGCTTTCTGCATTTTGCCAGGGCTTCTGCCCCTGGCAAATTACCAGATTTCTTGTAGTGTAATGCACTTCAGATGGGGAGAAGAGCGGTTTTACTATGTACGGTATATTGGGGACCATATCCTCTTTATATTGGATGACCATTAGGGTTTCCTATTATTCCTTTAATGGACCATCCAGACATCCACCCGATCCAAGTCCATATCACTTAAATAATTAATTATTATTTTAATAGAAATCTAATAAGCCTTTTTTTTTTTTTCATTATATGATCAGTAATCAATTAAGACCCTTAAAGATAAATAGCTAATATAATTAAAATAGATATATATACCCATATAATAATTATTGGAATATTATAATTAAATAAATTATAACTAAATATTCCAACAATAAGTTTGTTGCCTAAAGTATATGCACCGTTGATCTATATAATAAATCACTTTTCTTTGTTGAATCCTCTTCTATACTTGTTTTGTCTAGTAAACCAGTAATTTTTATGCTAATTTGATACTTCGTGTGCTTAATGAGATTTCATCTCCTTTTTTATTAAACAAAAATAACTATATGTATGTTTGAATTGACATCATGTTTGAAAGAATCCTAGTACGCCATTGTGATTTTGTTAAAATTGCAATTTAGAGTTCAATAAAAAATCACAAGAATCTAAATATTGAATACCATAACATGTCTGGTTTTTCTTTTGTCTAGTTATATATTGCTGGTTTTTTTCTTCTTATGAAATTAGTAATAATTTTGGTTTCTCTCTCTCCTACCATTTTGGTTTCTATCTCTCTCGTCATTTCTCTCTCTCCTACCATTTTGGTTTCTATCTCTCTCGTCATTTCTCTCTCTCATCCTCATCTCTTCATTTTTTCATTTGTCTCTCCTCACTCAAAAAAATTGCATGGACTGCATTCATGTGGCTAGCAACTGATCCAATTTCAAGTGATAATTTTGGACATCTATTAAGGTCAAGACCCTAGTTATACTGGATTACAAAAAATTATCACATTAAATTTTAATTGACGCTATAAATCTATCAATGTGCATAAAGGAATTTGTAAAATACTTACTTCCTCATTCCGCATGTATAAATAATCATTTGTTTTGCTTTTTTTCATCCTAAAAAGTTGATGATGTAGTTGATGTTTCATTTTATGTGTGAATATCTAAACTACCATTTGTATATGTATGTAGCAATGTTTTAAAATATGGACCGGTGTCCGACCCGGTCAAGGTATGGTCATTGGTCGGATCACATGACTATTGATCCGGTCTATATAAAAATATTTATGATCAAAAATTACATTATGAATGAAACCTAATTCAAATGAACTCATACATTAAACAATAGTCTTTATATATGCACAATTCAATTTCAAGCTAATTCCAATCCAAATTCAAATGAACTCATACATTAAACAATAGTACTACATAAAAAAACCTCACAAATAAGTTCTAATTCAGATTCCATCTTTAAAACTTAAAACAAAGTATGTTCTAAACGTTGTTGGAAATCAAAATATAACAGACTTATAAACTCAAGTAAGTTCTGAACATAGTCAACAAAAAATAATAGACTTACAAACATAAGTAAGTTCTAAACATAGTAAACAAAAAACAAAAACACATATAAGTTATAACAATTCAATAATCAATAAACTATTTATGCCCGTGGAGTCAAATTGCCATAGTCTTTATATATGCCTTGCATTTTCATTTTTTTTTTCAAAAAAAAAAGGAAACGGGTCGGGTGAGTTAATCTGGTTCAGCGGTCCACCCACTGATTCGGCCGGGTCACATGGGTTTCAGCGGACTAATTTCATATCCGGTCCAGCAGCATGCCTGAACCGCTGCATCCTTCGATTCCCGGTTCGATCGGCCGGATCGGTCTTGGTTTTAAAACAATGGTATGTAGTAAACTACCCTTATTAGTTTATTTGGAAAAGAAGCAATAAATAATGCATTTAAAAATTTGAAAAAGTATTTATATTTAAGTTAGGGACAAATTTTTATTCAAAGTGATGCTTATATTTAGGGAAAGAGAGAATATTATTAACGAATGTAGTGTACTAATTTGATTTCAATTAGTTGGTTGAAAAAAATAAGAATGCAAAGCAGTTCTTATAAAACAAAATGCAAGGCAGTTACCAAACAGGAGTATAAAATACATTTCATCAGATAAAATTAGGGTACAATAATTTGATGCAGGTTTTGGACATTAATTTTTTGACCTATGCAAGACTTGGTAAAGGGATAATCAATGAGCATATGAGCAAATAATTCAACACATGAATACAAAGTTAATCGAAGTTGATAAAGACTAACCAATGTGCAAAGAATTCAAGAACATATTGCAAATTTCTAGAAATATCCAGGTACAAATCATATCCAATAGTTTGCTGAATAAGGTAAGATATACAAATTTGTAAAATGGCGCCATTTTTTTCATTGAATTTCTTGCCATAAAAGGCATGCAAAAGAGATTTGATAAGAATCTCCTAATCTTGTAAATTATCAATATGAATAGATGCAACATTTGAAAAAGATAGCCACGGTTGGTATTCAAAGAAAAATCATAATACAATACTTAAAACACATACATACAAAATTGACTATATAAAATGACCCCTTCACACCCAACTTCAATGTCTCATTTCTTACTCTAAGATAACAAACACACTCACCCACCCTTTTCTTTTCTTTGTTCTCTCTTTGTGTGTCAGCCATGTCGAGTGGAAAGAAAGGCCGAGGTCGCCAAAAGATCGAGATGAAAAAGATGAGCAACGAGAGCAACCTGCAAGTGACTTTCTCAAAGCGTCGTAGCGGACTCTTCAAGAAAGCTAGCGAGCTTTGCACCCTTTGCGGTGCAGATGCTGCTCTCGTTGTATTCTCACCTAGTGGAAAGGTATTTTCCTTTGGTCACCCCAATCTTGATACGGTCATAGACCGCTATCTTTCTCTTGTACCACCACAAAACAACGGCACGATGCAACTCATTGAGGCTCACCGCAATGCCAACGTTCGTGAACTCAATGCTCGGATGACTCAAATCAACAACACACTGGATGCTGAGAAGAAGATTGACGATGAGCTGAGCCATTTGCTCAAGGAAACGGAGGCAAATTTTTGGTGGGCTTGTCCGGTTGATGGAATGAATAAGGATCAACTTGAATTATTCAAAAAGGCATTGGAGGAGCTTAAGAAACTTCTAATTCAACATGCTACAACTCGAACTCTTCCATTTTTTGTTGGCAATGCTTCTTCCTCGAACATTTATCTCCATCATCAGCCAAATACTCAACAATCTGAAATGTTTCCATCACATTTTTTTCAAAATCCTATGTTGCAATTGCAGCCTCATTTGTTTGATGGATCAATGATGCCTCACCATGGCTTCAATAATATGGTGTAATAATAATGTTCTGTAGAATATATTGCCAGAGACTATGGAATAAATAAGAATTAATTCTTTAAGTTTGTGCCTAATTTACTTTGTTGGTCCATCTGCTATGCTTGTTTTTGTCTACTATTTTTTGTTTGTTCTTTTGATACTTTTCATGGGTCATGATAATTTTTATCATCTTTAATCAATGATAAATACCAATATGTTTGATTTTTCTTCTGTCTAGTTATGCATAGCTGATATGATGGCACAAGGGTGTGTGTCTAGAATTATCAGCATAGGCAGCAAAATAATTAGTAGTCAGAAATTTAAAATCAAACACAGTGAATGGTTTACTGTTGGAACTCTATCCATTGAATTTACTGTCTGATTTCATGCCAACAATAAAATCCACCTATTATATTAATAGTTGGTGATATAGAACACTCATATAATATGCTACTCTCTGACATTAATTATAAATAAAAATAGATCTAAAAAAATTTATGTATTTGATTTAAAATTTGAACCAAATACATCCATTTTCCTCTAAGCTTGGTCCATGAGTTGTACGTAAATGAAAGATTACTTCTTTGCAATTTTAAAGGGTGGCCTTGTATGATATACAAAACTGGTCCTACTGTGATGATCGGACCGGACTTTAGCTAACATTTGGTGGCTGAGCCGTTCATTGGTGGCGACGTTAAATTCTTGGTGGAGAGTGAATGTGAGTTGTTGCTAGTGGATAGATATTTAAGTAATGGTGACGATGATGATGTAAAGATTGATGTGTATAGGCTTGATGAGAAAGAGAAAAGGTGGGTCAAGTTGGTGAATTTGGGGGATAGGGTTTTGTTTTTCGGGGAAGGCTGTTCATTCTCTGCATCTGCATCGGATTTGGGTTTGGAAAATGGGAATTTGGTGATCTATTGTAAAGGCAATGTTAGATAGTTTGAAATCGGTGTTTTTCGCTTGGACCAAGGTCGGGTTTCACTTTTGTCTGATTATCCTGACTACTTCAAGTTGTTCTTGCCACCTCCGGAGTGGATCAGAACGCTGCTTTTATAGTAGAGTATGTTATCTTGCTTGCATTTGAAGTCTCTAATGTGATAATGATTGATATTGCATTATCGTGCTTCCATTTCCTTTGTTACCGTGTGTAAACTTTTCAATAAGTAGTTATATAAATAGGAATATTAAATCATCTTACATTTTGAATGAGTTTTTCTAACCAATACCTTCTTGTATAAGTTTGAATTGATATCTGGACTTCTATTTTTTATTAAGTTCCTTCACTTAACTTTTTCATATACAACTTGCTTCGTTTTTTCCTAACCGAGGAACTGAATACTTAACTCGCTTTAGTAGCTAACTAGGGCCTACTACTTATATGTAAGGGATTGACACATGCAACATGAGATTTAATATAAGGACTATAGGTCTTCCATGTTGTTCATAC
The DNA here is from genome assembly GCF_003473485.1 of Medicago truncatula. Taxonomy (NCBI): domain Eukaryota; kingdom Viridiplantae; phylum Streptophyta; class Magnoliopsida; order Fabales; family Fabaceae; genus Medicago; species Medicago truncatula. The sequence continues at coordinate 10,287,955 of NC_053044.1, read as the reverse complement.
ATTAGAATTTAGTAGAGGTTTACTAGCTATTAGCGAATGTTATAAACCTGAAGTGTGTAATTATGGGTTGTCTCGTTATGCCGACCCTTCAACAATAGAAAAATATCCCAGAGTAGTGGAAGACTCCGCCATCTGCCTTAGAGAAATGCTAGGGTCAGTCGCTCATAGACTTTTGCACAAATACTCTCTCAATGTATGGTGCCACATTTTCACTTTTATCAATGTTTTACTTGTTTAATGATTTTTAAAGTTGGGAAATCTTTTAATACTTTCTTTTTGTTATTGGCGACTGAAAGGTCGTCTCTGTAAATGCTTGCACATCAACGCCGTAACTTTGTAATCCTCACCTCTCTGAATAATCTATCTAATTAGGCCTTAAAAGACTACGATTTCATGTATTGAAAAAATCATTGTATGGAAGCCATGAACAGTCAAATTCTCACTCATAAGCCAAGCAACGTGTCTAAGGGAGAGTGTGTGAGCAAGTGTTAGTAGCATTTCTCGTCTGTTTTAACCTGTTTTTTGGCATAAAGCTTATGTCAAAATTAGTAGTGCATCCTGCCACTAAGACAACAATGTCCATACTTGTAATAAGAAGAGGGAAATCGGAAAGCTATATTGAGTTTGTATGGAGATTTCCGCAAATTGGTTTTGGGTTAGATGTTCTGGTTTTGAGGGAAGAGTGGAGTCAGACGTAGTTGCAAAGTTTTTAAAAGAAAGTAGACGTAGTTGTTGCTTAATAGGCCAAAAGGGAGAAACTTTTGAACAAAATATTATGCTTTTTGGAAACATTTTTTCCGTCAATACAAGTCAGTTTTACAATAAAATACCGGAAAAATACAGCGCAAAAAAATGGCCGATGGGTTGCTTCCTAATTCCGAAATGAAATACTTAATTATGCTTGGTGATCCATACAATGATTCTGTTTGTATCTAATTTCTATAGAATGGTCCTATTAGTCCTGTGATATTTGTTATATTACACCTTCAGTTTATTTACTGTATCCATAAGTTGTCATGGTGAAAATGCTAATAGTACCGGTTTGCTTACTCCCATCATGGTTTTAAATTTCCTACTTGTGTACTAAATTAGCCCAATTAGTGTTCATTGTCCTTGTGATATTTTTGTACAATGGTGTTATACTAATAGTCTTGGAGAATTTAAACCTATAAAGAATTTAAAATGACACATAAAAGCTTAGAATTTCAAATTTCTTCATTCTTATAATTGTTTCAATTTTTGCATTTTGGTCCTCACATGTTTCCAAATCTCCAAAATGACCCCAATAATTTAATTTTTTTTTACAAATTGACCCCTATTTTAGCTGCCAGGGAACTATATGAGATGACTTGATAGCCAAGGTAGCTAATCTAGAGTCAGTCTCAATCCACAAATTATTCCAGTTTCTCTCAGATGCAAACTTCACAGCTAGAATGATTCCAAAAATCTCAGCATACACTGCATTAGCAATTCCAATGTTGAAAGTAAAGCAACCAATGTTTTCACCTCTTATGTTTCTAAATATTCCTGCACAAGCTGTGTTGCATTTCACTCAATTTAGGATTGGAGGGTGCTACAAAACTTCAATGATTAAAAGAGCTCTTCTATGATTACAATTCACTTTGGAAGCTTTTAAAATATTGGTGAAAATGTCAATTGTATTATGATTTTGATTATAAATGACATGACATAACATATATTTTGTCTACATGATATATTCTTGAAGTCCTAACACCTTTTGAAAATTGGATTCCAAGAGGTACTTCTTGCCTCATTTTGAAATTAAATTTGTTAGACTAGAACATGCATAAATATACATTTGGAAGCATAATAAAACATTATGAGAAGTGTATTTTTGTGTAGTAAATGAAATACAAATAACATCTAAAATTGTATTTCTATAATTATAAATTCTAAAAACATGTATGAATTTGTTTAAAATATATAGTACTATACATAATTCCAAAATCAATTTCTTTTAAAAATGTAAATAATTTTTTTTTTTCCGAAGAGATGTAGTCAAATTATTAAAAAAATATTTTAAAAAAATATTTTAAAAAAATATTACGGAGAATTCTTTAATACTCTGGAGTTTAGTTGAATAATGATGCCTTGTAGATAAAACTAATTTAAAATTTAAATTAGTTGAATAATGATGCCTTGTAGATAAAACTAATTTAAAATTTAAATTTATTATAATAATTAAATATGAAAAATGAAATAATAGTAAATGGTTATATGATATACTGATATCCAACCAAACTTTAATATATGGAAATGATCAAAGTATTGTAGAAGAGTTGTGTTGTTTGAACATTCATTTGTATAACAACTTTTGATACAATCATAGATTTACAAAAAGAAAATGTGGTATTGACACAAAAACCAAAGTAATAGAGAGATAAAGTAAAAACAATAAGAGGAGTGTTATTTGAACAATCATTTTTGTTGACAACTTGTGGGACAACCTAAATATACAAAGATATATGAGTGTTGACACAAAAACCAAAACAATAGATAGAGAAAATAAAAACACAATGTGAGTATGAGAGATAAAATTGTCACAAAATGATTGTTCAAATATCATTTCTCAAAACATAATGTGAATATGAAAGAGAAAGTTGTCAAAATATAATTGTACAAATATCATTTCTCATCGTAGAAAAAATATTATTTGTGGAGGGGACGTATGATAAAAAAAAAAACTAAAGATGCAAAAAACACCTCCTTAAAATTAGATGATAAAATCATTATAGATATGAACTATGAAGGCCTTTTACTATGGTCCTGTAAAATAGGCCATAAAACCCAACTTTTCATATCAAAAGATATTGGTCCCACTCGAAACTACATGGAGATCCCAAAACACTATCCACACTAATAAGGTGATGTCTAACTTGCCAATGTAAGAGAGTCAAGAAATGTGTGTGAGCTTTTAATAAACATTGAAATTTAGGATGATGTAAAAAGACCACTCCTTAATATTTGCATTTGTTGGTTTCAATTCCCTGTGCATGTCATGTCATGGCAAAAGATCATATCAGGAAGTGTAGTTAATGCTTAACGGACATTTATTGTAATTTCTTTTGTGAGGTTTATCTACTTTACCTATTGCCAAAACCATATTATTCATTGTGTTTGCATCAGGGACTATGTTGAAAACACAATAGAAACTCCAGATAAGTTGTTGCAAAGGGAGATAGATGAGGCACTGAAGAGAAGCAAATTCTTCTTAGAGGAAAGGTCAATATCCTATTTTGCAAGAAATAGAGTTAGTGGAGAACCTTAACAGGTTTAGTGCGTTCGAGGTACAAGACGTGGAGGATAGTGGAAATGATTTAGGGCAACAACACAATGTAGAAGACACTTCCTCTCAAAACACTAAATTTGTGGATGCAACACAAATTGGAGATTTGAATAATATTGCTGGTGAGGAAGAGGAAGTTCAACAGGAGACCTCGGAAGATAAAGTCAGGAGGAATTCAGAATTTTTGAAGAAGTCTTGGGGGTAACAATGTTGAGAATGAAGAAGCTGAAGCCAGGTTGCTAGAGAATTTCGAGAAGGAACCGATTAAAGATCAACCAGTTAAAGATCAACCACAAAGTTTCGATAAGCCATCATTCAAGCAGGTGTCTCACAAATTAAAGAACAAGTCTCAAAAACCAAAAAATACACAAAAAAATACACCAAAAAATCTTTATGCTACCATATCAAAGGTTGTAAACCCCAATCCTTTCAGATGAAGTGCATGTACTAGAACTTGATAGGCTTAGCTAATCACCCTAAAAGATTGGCACTCAAGAATCTTATTCTAAATGATAAACCTGGTATTGTCCTCATTGCTGAACCTTAGATGAAAATAGAAGATTTAACAAGAAACATGTTTGCTAGATTGAACTTCAAATTGTTTTTAAGAAGATTTTGTTTAACTCACCTTAACCCTAAGATAATACTTATTGATGACCAACATGTTTCTTTTTCTTTGATTGATAATGGTAAGGAGTTTGCAATGGTTGCAGTCTATGCATCAACTTGTTACTTGAAGAGAAGGCGTCTGTGGGAAACACTAGGTAATATGTTGACTCAATTTAACCTTCCATGGAACTTTTTTGGTGACTTAAGCACTATACTTAGGAGCTGTGAACATCAGGGCACCCATTCTCCCTCTAGAACTCATATGAATGACTTTCAAATCTGGACAAATGATTATGATCTGCCGCTAAGAATTCATTTTTTCTTGTTGGCAAACTAGAGTAGTATGTTGCCCAATTTATATCCTCACAAAGAAGCGGAAACTGTTAAAAGATAGATTGAAAATTTGGAACAAGAATGTGTTTGGGAATGTGCATCAATATCTCAGAGAAGATGAACAAACCCTTCATCATATCCAAAACCAAATCCAAACGACCAACCCCTAGGACTCTTTACTAAACCATGAGAAAATGGCTAAGTGTGGATTAGACAAAGCTTTAGAAGGACAGGAGTGTTTTTGGCATGAAAAATCAAGTTTGTCATCACTGCATTTTTCCACAAAATAACCAAAATTATCAGTGATCTTCAAGATATTTCTAAAATAAAAAATGATGTGTTTAGTTTGAATAAAGAAAGTGCCCCTAGTCTAGATGGATTTCGAGCATTCTTCTATCAAACTTATAGTACACAAAGAAGTCGTTGATGGTATCTTACAATTCTTTATTTCTGAATGGATCTTTACAAACTATAATGCCAATACATTGATCCTCATTCCAAAATCAAATAATGCAGATACTGTAGAGAAATACATGCCTATTTCAATGACCAACTTCAAATTCAAAGTGATATAAAAAATACATGATGACAGGTTAGCACATACCTTAACATCTCCTGTCCCTAAGAATCAAAAAGGCTTTATTCAGGGAAGAGATATAAAAGACTGATTTTGTTTAGCTTCAGAAGCCATAAACCATCTTCATAAGAAGACTTATGCAGGGAACATAGTTCTGAAAATTGTCATTACCAAAGCTTTTGAATAGTTCTAGATTGGAAACTTTTGTTAAAAGTTATAGATTGGAAATTTTTGTTAAAAGTTCTAGATTGGTTTGGTTTTAATAGTACTTTCTGCAATTGGATGACATCAATCTTATCTTCATCTACTTTATCAATAACCCTAAATGGAGTACAACAAGGATATTTTTCTTGTTCAAGGGGTATCAGGCAGAGAGACCCCTTGGATCCCTTTTTCTTTGTTTGGCAGAAGAAGCTCTTAGCATAGGGATAACAAAGTTGGTGGATGATGGAAAGGTGAAGCAAATTACAGGATCTAAAAACAGCCAATTTCCATCCCATTATTTCAAGGGGAACTTTGAGAGCCTAGAAGCTTTGTGAGATTTATTTACAAAGTATGCTAATAGTGTTGGTTAAGTGATAAATAGCATGAAGTCAACTATTTATGCAGGAGGAATCTCACCAACAAGACTCCAAAATATCATCAACTTACTAGGATTCTATATTGACTCTTTACCACTTAACTATTTGGGGGAGCCAATTTTTAAAGGAATACCAAAAGCTTGCCATGTTCAACCAATAGCAGAGTAACTATCGGCTTGGAAGGCATCATTGCTTTCAATTGCAGGAAGAGTACAAGTGCCAAAGTCTGTGGTTACTAGAATGCTAGCTCATACATTATCTATTTATTCATGGCTTATTTCTCTCTTGAAGGGCATGGAAAATGCATCATCTACTTTATTCGGAGTGGAGACACATCAAAAAGGAAGTTGGTAATTCTGGCATGGAAGAAGATTCGCAACTTCTATGAAGAAGGGGGGCCTGGGGATACAATCTTTGATTTGTTTGAATGAAGCCTTCAATCTGAAACTATAATATATGGTGATTGTGGAGAATTCAACATGGCTCATTGGAAATGGGAAATATATCATATTATGGCAAGACTATTGGTGTGGGCACCCTTTGGAGGTAGGTCTAAATCTCAATGTGAATGACATACACCACCTACCACAGCTTGTTAGTGACTATATCTTAAATAAACCATTTGAATATTCCCCATGATTTATTATCGCAATACCCACAGCTGAGGTTACTTGTGATTCAAGTTATCATACATGTTGAAGACACAGAAGATCAGCTAGTTTGGAAGCATGTTTCAAATGGTCAGCTAAACCTCAAAGATACCCAATATTTCAAGAAACGCCTTGCTATAAAAAAACACTGGGCATCAACAATTTGGTGTAAGGATATACCCCCATAAAAATCTCTTCTAGCTTGGAGATTAATGCATGATAAAGTACTCATCGATGAAAAACTCATGGAAATGGGTTGCAACATTCCATCTATGTACTCCCTTTGTTATGTGCACACTGAAACTTTCAATTCTTTTGTCAGGGACCTGATCATCCTTAAAAAATCCAGTGTCAACATTCATGCTCCAAAGGCACCAATCATCAAAGAGATTATATGGAAACCTCCCTATCATAATTGGAGGAAATGTAATATTGATGGAGCTTCTAATCCCACAAATTCTTCTTGTGGGAGCATTTTCAGAGATAGTGATGCAATCTTCAAAATGAAATTTGCTGAGAATATTGGTGGGGGACTGCATTCCATGTTAAACTACCATGAGTACTTAGAGCTATTGAGTTGACACATGAGAGGAATTGGAGGAATCTATGAATTGAAACTGATTCAGCTCTGGTGGTCATTGCCTTCAAATCTGTGTCTCTTATTCCTTGCATCTTAAGAAAACAAGTGGAAAAATTGCAAAGTTTTAATAGATAGCTTGAATTTCATAGTTACAAACATCTACGGAGAGGGGAACCAGTGTGCTGATATCTTGGCTTCCTAGGGTTTGACTTCTACCAGGGTTTGCCTCAGTTTCTTAGAGAATATTATGTTAAGAATAGACTAGGTATGCCTAACTTTAGGTTTATCAATTTTTACAAGGCTTGGTTTTATGTCCCTCTCCTTTGTTATTCTCTTTATCTTGAATATATTTTGTGGTTGCAGCACTTTGCTGCTCCTCTCTTTTTTGGTTAAAAAACATATTACTATTATTTTGATTATATCGGGGATCAACTATCTTTAATTTCAAGTACTTTAATTTAATTTAGATCAATTCATTATCCTCCTCTACCTAAATGATTCTTATCTCTTACCAGCAAAGATTTTCTATAAGATTGGATAGAATGTAAAAAAAAATTGAAAACAAAAGTGTGAAATTTAATCACGTTTCCATAGAGCATTTTTCTGTGAACTAGTAAAGAATTCATACAAGATTGCATAAAATTGGCAAAAAAAAAAATATCAAATAACAAAAATTTGAATGTTTTCATGTGTTGTTGGGAGAAAGACATTTCTTAAAACACAAATAGATTTAAAGAGGCCAATAAGTTATTTCTCTCATAAAAAACAATAGAAGTAACTTCAACGTGAATAATCAATTCAAGCTATTTTACCATACCACCTCAAGTTTATGAACTTTGATTTATTTATTTTTTCCAATGATGAGACCAATTAAGAAACAAAAATTAGCACAACTTATCAAGACAAATGACAATTTATTTCATGACTTCAAAGTAATAAAAGTATGATGTGTTCAAATTAAAACAGAAAATACAAAACCATAAACTTAATACTAGTTTGATATTGGTTTGGGCATAATAACTTTCAATACAAAATAATGAGAAGTAAAAGCATTTAGAAACCTCATGCTACAACAGAGGCAACTAATGTATTTGGAAAGATATAATTTGTCTATAACTTAAATCACACCATTTAATGGGAATCTAATGCCTTCAACAATACCGCTTTTATTTTCCCGGGGGCCAACTCCTGGTCTTTATTGTGTTGCTGAAAAGAAACAAGAAAAGCCAAAATCAATATAAAAAAGTATTATGAAAATATCATCTCATTAAAATTGATATTTTTTCTCATTTAAAAGATAAATTTTATTGTAAAAGTAAAAGGCTTTAACATCCATTCATAAAAGATAATGAAAATGAAAGACAAGAATAAATCTTGAACTTACACTCACCATAGGATCACTTAACTTGACAAATTATTGCAAAAAAACATAAATGTAAGTGCAACTCTGAACTAAATAATCGTCGGTATGCTTTAAAAAATCAAGTTAGTATATATCATACAACATTCATTACATTTTTACCATGATCACATATTGGCATCTAAAATTAATTTTAAAATAATAATTAATAGAAATTATAAAATAAATGACAGGGTAATTAAATAAGATAATTTTCTATAAAGTATGGCAGTGAAAAATATATAAATGTATACCTCAACTTTGAACACATCTAGAGAAAAATCATTAAAACAACTTATGTTAGCCTGATGAACATCCAATCCAAGGCTATCTAATGCCATCATAGTCGAGACCAAAACACCTGGTTTGGAAGCACAAGTTATATGTATGTTGACAATCCCCCCTTCCTTTACCCTAACCTCTACCTGCAAATCAATCATATTATTATCTACACTTACATATCTATTTTATACCTATATATAAAGTGAATAAATATTTTTGGGTGGTTTTTTCTTTCATTTTTACCCTTCGTTTAAACTGTTTTATCCTTTTTAGGAATAAGAATTTTGTTTTAAAGTAAATAAATACCTTTGCTGGTTGGTTTTTAAGGCTTGATACATTGTTTTGAAATAATTGTTCTTTAAGTTGAACCGGAAGGGTTGACATGGTAGATGTCATAGGCAATGGCATAAATGATTTATGAGAGCTTGATTTTATCTCACTTTGAAGATCATTAATTTGTTGTTTTAACTCCTTCAAGTAGTCAACAGCATCCCCAAGTATTGAAACTTTATCCATCTGTAAAAGAAATGAAATACATAAATTTGTATTAAGGAGTGTTGGATAACACAAATTGTTTGAGTTAAGAAAAAAGGATTAAGAGGTTGTGGGTTTAAACAAGGGAAAAATAGTAAATATTAGTCTTACAACTAAATACTAACATTTCTTATTATAAAAACATAAACTTATTATCTCATACACAAATTAAGGGACAAAATATTGTTAATAACCTATGTAGTAAGACCAACTAAAAACACGCGTTAAATTTTAGAGTGATAAAATTCTCATATAGAAATAAGTAAAAACAAAAATCATGTTCTTAAATCATAAATGTTTTTTCATTTCACATTATAGAAATACCTAACATAATTTAAGAGAGACTGGTGCTAGTCACACCCCAAAAAAAACAAGTTACACTCCAGAATGACTAATATACCCCTAAATTGAACATAAGTAAACTTAATTTACATTAACCTAGATTGAAAGTAAGTAAACTGAATTTACATTAACCTAGATTGAACATAAGTAAACTAAATTTACATTAACCTAGATTGAACTGAACGTAACTAAACTGAATTTACATTAACCTAGATTGAACATAAGTAAATTTAATTTACATTAACCTAGATTGAACATAAGTAAACTAAATTTACATTAACCTAAATTGAACATAAGTAAACTTAATTTACATTGACATAAGTAAACTAAATTTACATTAACCTAAATTGAACATAAGTAAACTTAATTTACACTAACCTAAATTGAACATATCTCATACCAAAACAAACAATAAACAAATAGAAACTCATCGAAAATAAAATTCATGAAATTCACTAACCTTTATGAATATAGTACAGATCAATAACAAAGATGTTGATTCAGATATTGGTTGCACATCTATGGTGATTTGTGGATAAAAGGGGGTAAGGGTTCAGAATGATCATAAAAGATGGGTTTTTAAAAATTTACATGAAGAGGGCAATTTTAGTATTATTGTAAAATTTAAATAAATTCGGGTGTAACTTATTTTTTTGGGGTGTGACTAGCACCAGTCTTTAAGAGATTGCTTCAAATATTAGTTTGAAAAATGGGGAGTAAAGAAGCAAAAGATGTATTAGTTATTATTTCTCCAGATAAAAAAAAATTCATACACATATGAATAAATATACATAAATTATATTTGGATTTGAATGGAAAATGTTTTATGTGCTTAAATTATAGGCATGATAAATAATTTCATTTTGTTTTTACATATGAATAAATATGCATGAATTATCATATGATGTTGATCGTGATGAATGGAGGCGTTAGCACGACAAAAAAAAAAAAAAAGATGGATACATGAGTTATGAATACGATACCTTGCTAATCTTTGGCACAACAGAACGAAGCTTGTGCATATTATTCTTGAGTTTCTTCCTTCGCTTCCTCTCAGCGATGAGACTCTTTGATGGATTTTCCTTCTTCTTCCCTTTTCGGTCACCCTCACTAACACAATTTTCATCATCAAAATTATCTATGATGGTGTTTGAGTTATAATTATTGTCCGCATTTTTCTCGTGGTTCCTCATCTTCCCAGCATCAACGCTCTCATTAGAGTTGTAATTCAATCCTTTCTCAACCTCTCCATTTTCATCTTTTCTCATCTTCTTCTCAAATCCGTTCAACCATGTCAAGGTTAATCGCGGAATTGACAATGGAGTTTGAGAAAAACCTTGGGATTCTAAATTGAAGACACTACCGAATGGGTTGTTGTTGTCATTTTTGTTGTTGGTGGTGGAGCCATTTATATTGATGTTGTCATTAATATTTAGTAGATTTGAGAAATTGGATTTAGGTGATGGCAAAGAAAACGAGGAACCTAAATGGTGCTTAAAAACAGAAGTGTTTGGATCTGAAGGACCGACATTGTTTTGTTGTTGAGTGTGGTTTTGAAGATTTGGGATAAGTTCTTCAGTATGAGGCGGTATACTGTTCATGTACCACTCTTCTTCGATTTGAGGTTTCAACCAAGGTGCCATGTCTTCCTCCATTGAGAAAGAGATAAAGATTTGATTGTTTTGGTTATGGTTAATGAGAAAAGTTTAAGAGCTTTTAAGCTTAAATTTTTAGTTCTAGAAGAAAAGTATTGTTTTGACCATCATTGTTAAAATAATAAAATGTAAAGTCAAATTATTTTTATGTAAGAAAAACGAGAGGAGCGTGAGTGATGTGTATGAGAGGTGTGAAATAAAGTGTGCTCTATTTTTCTCTCTATGTGCGTGCTTGACTGCGTTACATTTTTTCAATCCCAATATTCTAAAGAATATGACCTTTATGGTATGAAATTATAATGTTTACTAAATTTACAGTTGATTAAATTATTTCATTTTCACATTATTAAAACAATGGATATATCTTAAAAATAATACTAACCACTTATAATGATTATCATTAGTATATCAATATTTGATTTAAAGTTTTATATTTAAACTTTGTTACATTTTTTATCCCTTTTATTTTAATTTTCTCATAGGATTGATCCCCTATTTTAAAATCTATCAGTTTTGATCCCTTACTCAAATTTTTAGGTTAAAATATTACGATATAATAAGTTTCCCATGACGTAATATACAATCCGGTGATGCATAACCATTTATACAAATTAAATTTGTACATGTTATTATTTACATTGTAAAAGTTTTTTTCCGCTAAATCAGGAGAAATGACAGACATCAAGGGGAAGCATCGACATAAAAGTTGAAACTTAAGTTTTTTAAACTATTTTCTTATAATTTAATGGGTGTTGGTCATTCCATATCACATCACAACTTTTTAGTCCAAAACTTTGATTGAAGGACTAAATTTGGTGGGTTTTTAGATGAAGGGACCAATTGCACCAGGGTTAAAAAAGAGGAATTAAATTTGTAATTAAGTCTTATATTTATTTGAAAAAAAAATGAGTAATCAATATATTATACATTATATTATTCAAAAAAGTAAATAATATTATATGCTATAAATTAATAAACAATGATACTAGTGTTAAATATAATAATACTTATTAATATTTATAAATAACTTATGTCAAACAAAATATATATACATTTAAAACTCATACTTCAAATGAGTAGATATTATAATACAATATTAAAATAATATTTCAAATAAAAAATATTTGTTTATTTTCTAATGTTTTTGACCAAAGTGTAAAATCCAGAATACTTGTCATAAAACAACAACAAAAAATTTTGGAAAAAATCCTAATTTGTTTTAAAAAATCAATAGAATTAAATTATATATAGATGGGAAATTTCAAGTTTTTTGTTTTCAATCACGCATACTTTTTTTTAGGAAAGAAATTGAAAGAGAAAAAATAAATATAAGCTATATATGCAACTTGCGGCGGAGCCAGGAATTTTATATAGTCTGGGCAAAATTTTGACCGCAAATTCACATGTTACATTGTATATAAATAGTCATAAATCGAAATCAAATAAACTCGTCATTTTGTCAATAAAAGTACAAATTGAAATAAGAGAGATGAAACATAACCTACCAATAGTGTGCTAAATAAAATTACGAGGTAAATACTCTCTCCGAGACTTCCTTTGTTGATGTGGTAATAACTTTGGTGCACCCGCTATTATTATTATTTTCTTTTTTATAAAGCTAGAAAAATTCAATAAAAGAAAAAAGGGAACAGTACAAAATTGGGGGGACTAAGCCAATACCCAATTCGACAAAAAAAGACAGTAAAGCAAAGTCACTTCCTTAGTAACCTTAAACCACTTCTAAGGAGGCATAAGATGAAAAACACACCCTGCTACTGAGGTTACATTGAAATGACACAAACACAAAGAAGCAAAGCAATAGAGAACAAAACGAAAGCCTAAACCAATGCATACACATCATGTTTTATATACTTTAGATATGCCACTCTTAGCACGGGTTTGAATGCACTCATTTTCCGACCTCTAGTACTAATATGGAATCTGGTATTAACAATGTCTTTACCATGCTCAGGAAAGTTGTGATGTTGTGCAGGGACATCAGTTGCAGTTTTAGGGCTCTTTTGTTTCTTAGTCCTGCCCCTTTTGGTTTTCTTGACCTTGTCAGTAGGAGATACCAGGTAAATGTCAGACTGTGGAAAATTAGAGGTGATTTTATGAGTTTCATTGTCTGTGTCATGGTCAACAGCAGTAGTATATGTATCTTCATCTCCCCAAAAATTGCTCAAAGTTTTGCCATCTTTTAAACATGCAACATTTAGATTTCTAGGGCCAGCAAGTACTTACACTTTACTTTTGTCTGGCCTCAATAATTCATCATTGGTAGTAATGGGAACAATGATGGGCTGCAATAAGGAAGATTCATCAAATATAGGGCCCTTAGCAAAACCAGGTGACACAGAAGTAACTTTGGGGAATGCCCTCCTCCCAATGGTCCTAGTTTGTTCTATAGAGTTGTTTGAGCTTAAAGCAGCATGTTGAAAGTTCTCTTTTACCAAGTTACAAGGGTGCTCTAAGTTTGTGCTATGAGTCAAGGCAACCTTCCCTGATAGAGCTTGCCCTATGACATGCTCCACCTGCTCAGGACCAGATTCCAACAACTCAAAGGAGTTGTGCAGTTTGAGATTATCTCCATTAGGCTTGTGATGAACAGTAGTAAGATGTTCTATGTTGTGAACTCCAGTTTCATTCACATCTTGAACTGAACAGTCCCCTTCGTCAAAAGCTGGATCCAAAGTGTTTTCATTGAAATCAATGTTAGCAGGTGTGTTTGCAGTCTTATAGACAGGTGTTGGTACCTAATCAACACCAGTTGCATCGGCCACTTTGTTAACGGGCAATCGAGTAACTTTTTTGGCCTGAATTTGTGAAAAACCTTGTTAACTTGCTTCAGGACACTGGTATCTGCATTCATTTTGGAGCATGATTGAACGCTATGGCCTATAGTTTTGTAGTGGGCACAGAACAAAGGGTGTTTTTCATATTGAACCTTTATGGTCAAAGCATGACCTTCTCTTTCAACAATGATAGATTCAAATAATTTCTCAGCCATATTGACATCAATCAGAATTCTAGCAAAGAGGCCAAAGCGCTTATGTTGAGTTGCCTCATCAAATGGTGAGAGGTGTTCCCAGACCAGAAGCAATCTCAAACAGAATTTGCATGCACTAGTATTCTTGTGGCAATTGCATCAACCTGACCCAAACCTGAGCATGTGTTTGTGCTTGTGCTTTGGGAACAAAATCTTTTGTCCAACCATAGAATCTCAAAAATTCAGATTTCAAGTTAACTACACCAAGAGCCCAAATATGGTTCAAGTCTTCAATAGAATTGAAATGGAATTCGAAAAAACCCTTACCAAGTGGAATCAAGCTCCAATTTCTCAATCGAGGCCAGAGATTGTTGAGCTTAGATTTCAGAGCCTATGTAGTTAGAGGAGAATCCCCCTTGTGCAATGTTAAACGGCCATGGAGGAGAATCCCCTTTGTGCACCCGCTATTGTTGAAGATCCACAAATTAAAGTTAAAATCTGATTTATTAGCCCTGGTGTAGAAGTGATTACAATTCTTTTTAGGTATGAAGTGATTGTAGAAGTTATTGTAAGTTATTTTGTGTAATAAGCTATTATGAATAGTGATTCAAATTTTGTTATCATAAATTGAATGAACAATAGAGTATATATAGATTTTGATTTTTGTGAGTATTGAGTATTGGTTTGCATAAATCGTATAATATTTCATAGTTAGTGAGAATTATTCTAGTTAAGTTACTTTAAAAATTTATTCTAAAAATTAATTATAGCAATCTATTTCAAATTCCAATAATATTGGTTATAATATTTTATTATATTGATAAACTAATTTTAGTGGTAATTTTATGAATTATATATTTTTAGAATTTATAATAGAATAGAAAATATAAAAAATCAAATATAACAATGATAAGTTTTAGTGACAGTCGTAACCGTAGGTAGAGGTCCATAATGTTTTTAAAATGGTCTCCTTAGAAATTACCTACGGTTTTGTCCTTAGGTAAAAGTGGAAAACATGCAGTGTGATGGATTTTTCTACGGAAATTTGCCTCTTAGTAACAGATTTTGGCCGTCATTATAAATCAAATTTCTTGTAGTGATAGAAAAAAGTATCGGTTGAACCCGGGCATATGCCCAGGACCGCCGGCAGGTAAAACCGCCCCTATATGCAAGCATCAGATTTCTGTCTACTGACCAATCGACTTATGCTTTTCTTATTTTATATTGTTGGTTGTTGCAATCAAATACCATTGATTTAATGTCATCAAAGAAAAGAGAAATCAAGCCATATCATACGTTTTTTTTTTTCATCTTGAAGATGAACAGTTCAGTTAAAATAAATGTTGGATTTATTTACAACATGATATATTTCAAGATATATATTTCTTTTACAACATGAAATATTTGGATCTTGATCCTCTCCTGCCTTCTATTATCTGCAGCCCCTCCTGCGCAATCCTGAGCCGTTGGATTAATCCAATGATTTTTTGATTAAATGAAAAAAATGACATAATTAAAGGAGAGAGAAAATATCACATTTCTTCATTTTTCTGGGTTTTCTTCTTCATTGATGTCGTTTTTCTCTTGGGATTTTTTTACAGTGAGAGTGTTGATTTTAGTAACCCAAAATACAAATTAATTGAATCAATCTTTACCACTTTCAGACAAAACATCAAAACAACATCTGAACCCTTTTTTCTATCAACAAAAATAGTAAAGGAAAAGAACAATAGATGAGAAACAAGTTGGGCATAGGTGAAATCATGATTCCCCTCTTTCAATGGCTTTTCAAATGCAAAAATGGTGAATTGTTATTTTGGATGTTATGCTTTTCTATTCAAAATTAATATTTTAAAAGAAAAAATCAATCCTGCTAAAACCCAGTTGTTAATTCCTCCATGGTAGGTGAAATTGGGATTGATTATGCTTTCTAACAATGATTTTGACAAAGAGATGATGCGATAAAGAAATCTCACAGCAACAACAACAAGAGAATAAGGCAGGAGAGATGATGAAAAAAAATTGATTTACCCATCCGTTTCTCTTTCCTGTGATGTCACCGCTTTTATTTTCCTTTTCTCTCAGCCGTTGGATCTGTGCAGGAGAGATGGCAGGAGACAATAAGGCAGCAGAGGATCCAGGTCCGACATATGTTCTCCTAATTATTGGCAGCCGAGCACAAGGTGTTAGGATAATCCAAAAAATGATATATTATATATCTTTCTTTGCATGTATTCATATATATATATATATATATATATATATATATATATCATTACATGATGAGTCAATATACTTACTTATTTTGATAGATACGAAGCTTTTTGGCTTATGAGTACTCTTCGACTCTCATCTGGAAAATTCATATTTGCTTTCTCTCAATATATTTGGTTTAAAACCAATAAACTCTATTCATTAGAACGGTGCACATTTATCAATTCTTTGTTTTTTTTTCTTCAATTTAACACATCCTTTTTATCAACAAATTAATATTACAAAATGATCGTATCATTTTTTTTATACCCATCATGAAATCTTTGCTTTGATCTTCTGTAAAAATAAGGTTATGATCGTATCGTTCAATTTTATAAACACGACACTGTTTGAAAACAAGAGGCGTTCAATGTAGCGATCGATGTGGGATGTGTGAGAGGTCGTACGAAAATGATTGATATGTTTTCTTTGGCTGTGATGAATTGGAAGCAGTATGGAAAGCAGCAAATCTTTGGCACATCATCAAGGAGAATTTTGAAATTACAGATGGTTTTGTATCTCTATTTTTCCAGCTACTCGAACAACTACCTCAACAATTTCTCACTTTTATCACGACTTTATGCTATATATGGAAGTGAAGAAACGACAAGCTCTAGAACGATATTGACACTAGCCCTCGTATGTCTGCCCATATGGCACGCATAACCCTATTGCAATGGTAGCCAGCTTGCGCAAAGGAGGGCCACGGCGAAGGAGAAGAGCTAAATAACAGCGGGACTTCTCGTCATGAACAAAGTAAATGGAGGAAACTGGCAGAGGGGGAGGTAAAGTGCATTATTGGCACGACAATTTTCAAGGAGGAAGGTTGTTATGGCATTGGTATGTGTCTTAGAGGAAGGCACACATAAAAGCTAGGACTTAGCACATATTCCTTGTTCGGCTCTATTCTAGAGATTTGCAAAGCTTCATTGAGAATTAACCAAAACTTTAAGATATTTTTTCATTAGGTGACAACCAAATAATGTTGCTCATTTGTTAGCTAGAGCGTCATTATCTTATGTTAGTTCTCAAATTCATCATCATGCTATCTTGTATTTAGACCATTATTATTAATTAAATGAGTTGATTTTTCTTTTGTAAAAAAAAAAAGTCCTTTCAAAAAATATTGCTTGTAATATAAGAAGTGACCGTGCATATTTATTCGAGTGTCGTAATTTTTTTTTGTCAAGTAATCTAGCGGCTAAAGAAATTCACCTTAAAGATGAATAAGTGGAGTGTCGTTTTTTTAAAGGTACTGAAGTGCCATCATTTTTATTTTTATTAAAGGATATGACTGTGTATTAAAATTAAAATCATTTTTGTTTGAGTATTTTAAAATATTTATTAATTTATTTGGATGAACCGGGGACATATTTTAAAAGAATAATTTTGTATTAACATCGAGCGTAATAAGGATTAAACATATATTTTCTTCAAAAAGGATTAAACATATATTGAAATGATATATATTTATATTAAATCAAAATTTTATAAAAATTAGACCAAACAATTTTAGGTTTTAAAGCAACTTCTAAGATAAACAAAAATTAAAAATACCAGACACCTTTAACTTTAGTGTTTTATTTTTGTTTTTTTTTAAGTAACCTTTAACTTTAATGTTAAAACTTTAGAATTTAAAATTACCTGCACTAGACCCGATAATTTTCATTTATTCAAAATTGCTACATGATTATATATAATTTTCCACTATGAAAATGGGTTCAAGAGGATTTTTAAATAATTTAATTTAAATTTTAATGAAATGATTAATAGTCATTGAAATAAATTTAAATTATATTTTATTCTACCGTAATTTAAGTGAATCACTTAGAAGAAACAAAACCATAACTTTACTCAGAATAAATTTATATACAATGAGTATTTTTACAAGAGTAGTGCTATTAAGCATGACACATTAAAGTACATGAATTTGTTATTGTGTTGGCGTTCAACTTTTTTTTTTTTTTTTTTGTCCCGTAGATGTAGCTCAGTTGGTAGCTACCAGAGATATTATGTGCAGGGGTCAGGGTTCGAACCTCGAATTTTCTATTTCTCTACACATAATGTGTGTGAATATAACCACTAGGCTAATTGACCAAAAAAAGTTCAATTTTTGAATTTCAAAATTTGGATTCAGATTTGTTAGGGATGGTTTGAGGTTTGGAGTTCGCAAATGTTTACGTATATCTCATTTTATGCAATTTGGTTTCATGGTTGTACATAAGTGCACTTGGTTGTGTTGTGGGTGTGAGTTTGATTCAGTTTTTGATTATTTGTTAGGGGTGTTTGTTTGACGGTTGAAAATTTTATTTTTAGGAATAAACTTTTCTGAAGAAATAATAATAGGCATCTTATTCCTGGGTATTTTTAAAAAAATATGTTTTGTAAATAATTGTCAGATTTATGGGCATTATTTGTGATAGTGGGTATATATGGGTAGTTATTTCAATTTTATCATCCACTTTATTTGAGAATAAAATCATGGATAAGTGAAAGTTATTATTTTTCAAGAAATTTTTAATTCCCAAAAGTTAATTTTTTAACTTTGTAACAAACATAGGAATTTATAAATCACACAAGTGAATATCCGACCCACCAATAAATCACTTTGTGCAATTTGGTAAAAAGCACTAAAATTTCCTTTATCATTGTCTCCTCATATATATGTTAATTTCTGTACTTACCCATGTGCATTATTAAATGTAAATAAGAATCACCTCACCCACACCATGTGCAATTGTGCATTATTAAAAATTCTTTCACCTTCATTTTCATGCATGATATCCACGTTGGTCACGAGTTGGAGAGCATCGCACTCTCACACATAATTCAACCACATTGGACAAAAAAAAATCACATGACTCAACCACACTTTCTTTTTCTTGCTATAATAACTAAACCACACTAGACAAAAATAAAACACATAACTCAAGTACTCAACCACGGTTTCTTTTTCTTGCTTTATAAGACAACAATGTATACAATCTAATCGACTCAAACTCCTTCTCCATCTCTCAAATCAAACAACTCCATTTTAAATTCATCATTCTCTCCTTCAATCAATATTGTTGCCAGTGGTTTCAAAAGTAAATTTAAATTATTTTCTTTCAGATATGCACTGTTACTACTGACTTCAGAAGCAAAAAAAACCAACACAAACAACCAAGTACATGTTTGGTTCATTAGCAATAAATTATCTACTTTAATAACCGTGATTTCCTTGATTAACAGGTATATATATATTTTATCTTTAAACAATAATTTACACTTACAATTCCATATCATTTGGTTTTTTTAGCTTCTCCCATATGTCTTTAGTTGGTTCAACTTATGCGAAAAAAAAAAATGAATACTTTAAATTTTCAAGCTAATAAGGCTACTAAGTATTACTGAATAAGGGTATACTTATAAAGTGCTCTGATTGGAAATGTTGAAGTTGTGTCAAATAAAATGTATCATATGCATCACAAATATCACATTAGAGGATTGTCACCCAGTAAAATCTCTGCTCCATCTGTGATCTAATATTTGGTTGGGGGGTTAACTGCAGGCGGAGGTATGATAGCAGGAGTAGCAATAGCTGCCAAAGCTATTAACTCGGCTATTTGTATTTTGGTTGCTGAGCATAAAGGAGCTGATGATATGCATCGCAATCTAAGACAACAAGGAGGATAATAAAATTGCCTGAGATAAATATTATAGCAGACAGGCTTCGAGCATTTCTCGGAGACCACACATGGTAAAAACAAATCCTTAGCAATCATGTATATTATGAACTAAAATAAAGTGTTTTGCTCTTTTTCGATTAATTTGTCGAGTTTTCTGTGACACAGGCCTATTGTACAAGATCTTGTTGAAGATATAATCACAGTGGAAGACTTTGAAATCATCAAAGCAATGAAACTGTGTTTTAAACTTTTTAAGATTGTTTTAGAATCATGTGGAGCTGCTGGCCTTGTTGTTGTGCTATCTGAAACTTTTCAGAAAAATCCTGCATAAGAGTAGTAGTTTAAGGAGGAAATGTTGATATGGATGTGATTTAGGAGTCTTTGAACAGATGAAAATGACTCTATTGCAGATGAATATTATTATTAAATCACTGATGTAACATTTTGTGTGAATTATCTCAATAACTAGTTGACTTTTGGATTGAAGCTGTTATTTATTAGTTATTTAATCAACATTTGTATACCCTCAAATCGAGAAATACTTACACAGGGACAAACCTAAATATAAAAAGTTTAGGTACATTCGCAATGAATGCCTTTTTTTTTTGAAGAAAAATTGGTTTGATAATATTGAAGGATGTGACTAATTTATTTATCATTTAATTTTTTTTATTGTTATATATATACCTAAATAATTTTATTTGTGATTGTGTCTAAGTAAGACTTTCTCCCTCAAATGATAGAACACTTGCTTGCATGCGTGAGGCACATGGTTTGATGTGGTTTGGTCCCTTACATCTCCACTTATTTTATGGAATTTTAGGTTTTTTCGTAAACATGTTTGGTAAAACCAATAACATGGAACCATGCATGAAATGAAACAAGAGTGCTTATACATAGACACACATAGGTGGCATACACCCCTTAAACCTCCATATATAAATGCAACATGTGGCAATGTGGGTTCAAAATAACTACTTATCATTTGTTTCACATTATCAAAATAACCTCCCACTTAGGTGTATACAAGAGTGGTATGAAAAAAAGGATGTCTATCTATATTTTCCCATGAAACAAATACATACATCCATCAATTTCGCATGATTGCTGATAAGAAGAATTAATAACAATAAACTATAATTTATAGAGTCTTGTTAAACTAGTGTCCTCGTCCCCATGAGCTTAGCTCAGTTGGTAAAGACAAATAAGGTGGGTCTTGGTATGTGTATTTGAGACTCGGATGGGAACCATTTTCGTTCTAAAACTATGTGGTTTACTCCAGTTTGCTCAGTGGATGTTGGGGAGGCTCTTGCATTATACCATGCGATTAGGTGGATCCATGAACTTCAACTCTCAAATGTTGATTTCGAGGTTGACTCTAAAAGAGTAGCTGACTATTTCAACAATGGTCATGGAGATGTCACCGAGTTTGGCTCTATCATGGATAATAGTGTCCAATTCTGTAATACCAATTTAACAAACTCTCATGTCGAGTTTATTAGGAGGCAAGCAAATGAGGTTGCACATGCTTTAGCTAAGGCAGCCACATCTAGTACTAGCTTCCAGGTCTTTGATGATATTCCTACATATATTACCAATCTGATTTCTAATGAAATGATATGATTTTATTTCTCTCAAAAAAAAAAAAAAAACTTTTGTCAATATAGAGAATAAAATAAATAAATCAAGCTACATCCTTTTTAAAGAACAATTCACGACCATTAATATTAAATTGGCATGGCACACTAACTAGTTTTCATTATGGAACTCAAGTTATAATCCACACAAGACCACAGTAATAGTAATCCACAAATTAAATCGAAGTAGGTACATCAACAGTGAATGGTTACGGCAATTAAATTGAATGAACTAGAATCTAGGTGTTAGTAGCGATGGAAAATAACAAGAATAATTTCTCACAAGCCAAAAAAATAAATAATAGTGTAACTTATAGCAGCAAACCAAAGGTAATATAAACATTAATGACTTAATAAATTGATTATAAAATTACCAATTTAAAACCATATAAAGTTTAGAAGTAATCAGAATCCGATTGCAAGTAGTCATGGTTTTATTCTCTTAAAAAAAAAACAGAACATCACAATATTTCAATCCCAAATTTAACATGAAAACATCACAACTTTAGAAACAAAAATCTACAAATAATAACAGCAACAAAAAAACAAGAACACGAATTTAATCATAGATCATCGAAGGAATAAGAAAATAATGAAAATTAACAACCCTTCACTATCCACATGAGTACACAACCCTTACAATGAATAAAACTCCACCCTTACTAGTTCGAAGAATTTGATGAATTCCTACTGTGAAATCTCTCTCTAGATTCTTCTCGGTGTGCCTCCTTGACTCTTTTCTCCACAACCCTAGTTTTTCTTTTGCCGCTTTGTTTCTCTCTTTCTAAGTAACCCTTCTTCTCTAATTCTTTTCTCTATTTATAAACTCTAATTGAGTATGTTACCAATCTTTTTAGATTACTATATGTCCTCCAGGTTTGTTACTAATCTTTTCAAATTACTATCTGCACCTCTATATATTGTTACTATTATTTCTGTAGCTACACCGCCTTGCTATTCACACTCCCATCTACTTAAATCATTAAAGTACTACTCGTCTCACTAATTACACCTATTTTCATCCCAACTTTACTGATCCTCCCGTCCGCACTCTAATTTCTTATTTTCTCTAAAAAAAACTCTATTTTCTTTCTAATTATTATTTTCTCTCACTCTTTAAACGACTAATCAACCCATCTATTTTCTCATTACCTATTCTTCCAATAAATATGAATATTTAAATTAATACTACCTAAAAACATATACTAATACTAACATTAATACTAATTTATCTAAAAATAATATTAATAAACTAATATTAAAAATCGGGGTGTTACATGTAGAGGTAACATATACAATTTTGATTATGCTAGAAAGTAAATGAACACATAATTCATGGTTTACTGCCCAACCCTAAAATAATTACAGTTTTTCAATTTTGATTTGAAGTCTCCAATTACAAATAAAATAGATGAAGTGGTTGCTTATATTTACTGTTTTTGTTTAAAGATCTAATGATATATTATAGATGGTATACTGATGAGGGACTTAATTGCTCCTATATATGAGTGGATAATTAAGGTGTGAGCTGAAAGGCATTATTATCACATATTTGGATTGTATGAAAAATTTAAACAACGACAATAAGTAGAAAAAAATGCAATGGGTTCACACTTATACCTTCTGTTGTTATAAATAAGGTATCTGGTGGACTTAGAAATTCACTTAGGAAACATTTGATTTTTTGATATCATAATGTCACTCAATATGATTCCAATTATCATCATATTTGTGGGTCTATTACTGGCTTCTTCTTCATGCTCTTATTCAACACCAAATAACACCAGCTATTATAAAACTCTAACTCCAACATCTCCTTCTCTATCTCATGATTCTCCATCACCTTATTATTCCCCACTTCTTAATAAAGGGAAGAAAAAACCTCCACCAACTCCTCCTTTACCACCACCACAGCCAATTGTTACTCCATTTGAGTACCTCAAGATAGTTCAAACATGGCCAACATCATTCTGCAAGTTTAAAAAATGCATCATTCCACCACCTACAACATGGTTTACTATTCACGGCGTGTGGCCGTCAAACATCAGCGATCCTCAGCCACGTTTGTGCACCAAGGAAAAGATAGATTGGTCCACTGTAAGTTCATTTTACTGAAATGTTTTCTGTTGTTAATGTTTGCTATTTGTTATGATTATCATTGTTACATATATATTCTTGAAAAATAACATTTTTGTTGCTGTTTATTTTATCAGTTTTCTAGTTTGGTAAGCATGACAGATCTCCGTAAGTATTGGCCACGATTGGACACTGCTGTGAGAAACGATGATCTATTTTTCTGGTCAGAACAATGGGATAATCACGGTACTTGTTCGTCGATGCATCCACCGGACTTTTTTAATTTGGCTTTCAAAATTTACCATAAAAAAGAACTGAAAACTATCCTTCAGAACGAGGGTATTATACCTGGTGGTATAAAGCCTGAAACAAGCCAGAAAATATTTGATACCATAGAGACTGGTATTGGCGGTTTTAAACCACAAATTGAATGTCTAAGGGTGCAAAATAAGGATTATTTATATCAAATTAAACTTTGCTTAGATAAAACAGGTGACAAGTACAAAGATTGTCCTGGCCCTTTGATTAAATGTCCAATGGACGTGTACTTTCCATGATGATGATTAAAATTTGCAATAAATAAATTAAGTTATAATAATATTATTATTTATTATTATTATTATTATGTGCATGTTATAATTTTATTTTTTAGGGGATGTTATGATATAAATTGTTTAATAACTAGCACAAACATAAATATGAGTTTAGATAATAACTCACTGCATAAATTAAATTTATTGTTTACATCTCTATATCTTCATAATTTTCTTTTCAATAATAAATCTGAATGTTGCCCAAAAAAATATAAATTAATGAATTGGTTCATAATGGTGTTTTTGAATTTCTTTATGATACATGTTCAATATGCAATTTTCAGTTTTAAAGTTGGAAGGCATTTGTTCTTATTTTCGAATTCACGTCAAGTTTTATAGAGAATATTTCATCAACAATATTATATAATACATTTATAAATTATAGTTTTGAAAACGATGAATTTTGACTTATCAACTTAACATTAAACGTCAATATAAATATTTTTAATTGAGTTCGATGAAAACAAGACAATATCACAAATATTTTATGACTTTAATGATCAAGTTCTAACAAAAAAAAACTGAAAGAGTTGATTTGTTATAAGCATCTAACTTTAAAGTTTGTGTGAGATATTTGACCTACTATTTTTTTAAATGCCAACGAGTATCCTCGTGACATTCTTTAAAGACTTTAAATAGTAAAATTAATAAAAATTTGTGTATCAATACATTGAAAATTGAAGTATTTAATTTTCTTAAAAAATATTTTTTTTTAATTTAGAATCTTTAAAAAATGTCTCGAAAGAATTCATTATTTTTAATTTCGAACGTGTTGTTTATACATATACGGTGTTTTAAAAAAGTTTCATTTTTAATAAACTTAAAATACATATACGGTGTTTTAAAAAAGTATCATTTTTAGGAAGAAAAAAATATGTCAAAAAAAAGTATCATTTTTAATAAACTTCAAAAAAATGTCATGTCATTTTTTGTTAGAAAAACGGGGAAATGAATTGTGAATGTAGCTGTTTAGGGTACATTACATTCCAACAGTTTAAACAGGCTACAGTCATAAATTGTTGGAATATTCCTCATTGCATCTTGCAAGCCTATCTTGATCTTATCCAAGAGATACTTTTTTTTTTTTCCTAGAGAAAATCCAAGAGATACTTAAAATTACACTAAAAAGTGGTACGTGCATAAAAAAAATTGGTAAGTGGCACCTAGTATCATTTTACAATTGTTTTTGAAAAAAAATAAATTGTTATGAATATTACAAGTGGATGTCCATATAGCAATTGGGTTATTGGATCATATTGTTAGCTTATTGGGCCATATTGTGCTTGCTCCCCAAATCATTGTATTTCTCTATAAATAGAGCTCATATGTAATCTAATTATACATGACAAGAGAATAATATAATCCTCTTTCTTCTCTCTCTATTCTCTCTTCTTCTCTTTAATCTTGTTCTTGTTCTTCTTATTCTAATAGTTTCATAACACGTTATCAGCACGAGACTCTAACCAACTGAGGTATGTAATTCTTTTTAATCTATTTATATGAAAATAAGTTTTAATTTTCATATCGATGATTATAGACTATACTATTATAATTCAATCAATTGGAATCAGTTTCTTAGAGATACATTGAACCACTATTATGTGAATTGTATTATATTATTGTGTTTATTTATTCCATATGTAATCATGAAGTATTGCATAAGAATTAATCTCATATTATAAAATCAAAGAGATCTATTATATCGTTCCTGAAAAACTCAATATTACTCCATGTGAATTTTGGAAGAATTCAAAGGTGTGGTTCCTGAAGAACTCACTATTATTCTTTGTGAATTCCTGAAGAATTCAAAACTGTAGTTCCTGAAGAACTAAATATTATTCTATGTGAATTTCTAAAGAATTCAACAACGTAGTTCCTGAAGAACTTAATATTTTTCTCTTTGAATTCCTGAAGAATTCAAAAGCGTTAATCTATGAAGGAATGATTGCTTGGAGAATTATTTTATGGTTTAAATTTATTGCATAGTTCTTGAAGAACTTAAAAATCAATCTTTATCCTCCACGAATTCCTGAAGAATTCAGTAGTGATACATCCATGAAGGATCGTACAAATAACAGATTAGATCTGTTATATAGTTCTTGAAAAGCTTAAAAAACTTAAAAATCAACCAATTTTATTCTCCATGAATTCCTGAAGAATTCAATAGTGATGCATGGATTGCACAAATAATCGATTTGATTGTGAGTAGTTCGTGAAAAAGTTCTTGAAAAAAAAAACTCATTTTCTTTTGTGAATTGGTGTGTATTTTTTTCACCAAATTTCCATGTTTTATTTATTTAAGATTCAGTTGAAATTATCCCTTGATTTAATTATTATTTTATCTTTTTGGTTTGATTTTAAAACAAATCTCTATTTGATTGAGATTGTTTCCCTTAATTGTGGATTATTTCCAACTTTTTTGCTGAAACCAATTTTGTTGGGTTTAAAATAAACCAACTAGTTTTTATTTGGATCTAAGTTAAATATATATATATATATATATATATATATATATATATATATATATATTATAATTGATTTGAAACATATCTTTACGTTTGAGTTTGTTTCAAATATAATATGAAATTAAATATCTATTTTTTCTTCCTAAAATTAAGTATTCAAATTGTATCAATTTTTTTTAAGATTTGATCTAAAATTATTTTCTAAATTCTATATATTTAAAAAAAAAAAACGATAATGTAACTAATTCCGTTTTTTTTACTGACTTTATGGCTCTTGTTTGTTATGGATTTATTGTCAATTTGATTGATAGACACCAATTAGAATCATGTATTTTGTTTTAGTTGATTGTCACAATTTTTTGTTTTGAAATAAAAATTGGATAAAATCATTATTTTTAGAAGCAAATTGACTTCGCGATAGAAAATTTTGTTCATATGCAATTTTGGCAATTTCAATTTCTCAACCACCAAAATCGTGTTTGGCACCTAAATTATCATGTTTTAAGTTCTTGAATTTCAGCTCATATAGACTCTTTTCTAAATTATAGTAGGCCAAATTTTTTTTCGGTGTAGAAAATTTTCTATACTTTCGAAAAACTGAAGTTTCTTATAAGGAGATATGTACATCTATTTGTTCTATTCAATATTTGTGTTTTCTTTTGATGACAAATAAATATTTTATTTTTATGGTTGTGCTTTCATGTAATTTGGGAAATTTTTGTGTGGATTTTGATTTAAACTTATTTATGATCCATTATCGATATGCACATAAATGTCATGAATAAAAATATTTGTTTTGAATTATTGAGTATGGTTATTTGATCATTGTAACAACAAATGCAAATATGTTGTTAGCATCGAATTGAATTTGATTAATTGAATTTATTTGTTGTGAAAATATATTTTTATTTGGCAAAACATTTATATCCTACCTTTTAATTTCTAGTTTGAAATTAAAATTGATTCACATAATTTTTGTGTATAAACTTTGTATTTAGTTATAAAATAAATAAATAAAGAAATGCTATATAATTGGTTATGATATATATTTAGTTATGATATATATTTGTGGAAGATTTGTTGTATTTTAATAATGAATCTCAACTTTTGTGATTCAATTTGGTAGTACATTATACAAAGGTTTGATTATTTTGAGAAATATTGATTCTACAATATATGGGTAAATATTTATATTCACATGTAGTGAATCAATATTGACATGATTTTTTCTCTCGTATATATAAGATTCAAGTTTATTTCATTTGAAATTGAATATTTGATTTATAGCATGATTATGATAGTTGAATTTATTGTTATTAAATTTTCTACTATAAAGTGGTTTCAATCATGCATTTTGGGGGAGCCAAAAGTATATTTCATAATTTATGATGCAAGGAATCAATGTTAGCATTGCACTTCAAAATAAATAAATTATTGAAGGCTCCCAAAGAGTTAATTTATTGTTACATTACACATTGAGATTGCATTCTCATAAAATTTTAATGTTAAAAATCTCTATATTACGAGATATACTTTGGAGAAAATAAGTGTAGTGAAAATTTTATTTTGTCTCTTATTTATAATACACTTATATTAGTGCAATGGAAGCACATATTATTGTAAACCTGAAGTTTACATATTATATTATTTGTGCAATGGAAGCACATAATATCGTAAACCATAAGTTTACAAATCATGTTTCAAATTTCAAATAGATTAGAACCAATGAATCAAATATTATTATAAACCTGAAGTTTACATATTATATTATTAGTGCAATGAAAGCACATATTATTCTAAACCATAAGTTTACAAATCGATGGCAAGACCGGTTGGGTTATCCCGGATCTATTATGATGCATAAATTATTTGAAAAAAAAATGGATATATATTGAAGAACCATAAGATTCTTCAATCTAGTAACTATTGTGTGTTAATAGTTCCCAGATAGAGTTGACAATTTAAAAGAATGAGTCTCTCACCTATATAAGGTGTTATTTAAATTAATACATTGATCATGTGAATCACTTGGATATTATATGATTTGAATCGATGCATCAACTAAATGATCACATGTATATTCACAACCAGAAGTTTGTGAGATTATTTTCTCAACAAATTTGACTAAGAGTTTATTTTCTGAAATTTTCAGAAATCATTTGATAACTATCATTTTTCAATTGAAATTGATATTGAACAAGCATATGCTAATAAAATGGACTGGAAGATCCATTCTTTAGACGCCTAAAGTTAATTGTATGATTGATACTTATCAGAACATACCTTATATACTCTGTTTTGGTTATGAGATCATGCCTTATAGACTCAATTTTGGGAATCAATAATTTTGTATATTGAGATATTGATATGCATCAAGCCAACACATTACTATATGTAATTTCTCACCTTAATTTATCATTGGTTTAAGGTTAACAACCTGATATTTTTCATCCAAGTGAATTTTTGGATGTGTTATGTATGTCACAATTGCTCCAATATAATGCATTTTGATAAATCTTGAAAGAATATTGGGAAAATGTATTTGATATAAATCTCCATCTATCTTTAATTGTATTGAGCCAACTTGTTTACAGCCTAGTAGGCTGATTATCAATTGATGGTTTGGTTTTCCCAATATTAGGGGGAGATGGTAAGCAGCTAAAAATTGTGAACCTGAAGTTCAAATAAATTATTTGAAAGGAAATATTATTGTCTCTTCTTGATCCTTAAGATATAACTCATTTGCAAAGGTAAACAAATCTTATTAGCTGCTATAGATGTCCATATCGGATAATCTAATATTGCAAATGAGTCTTCATCGTGCCTGAAGCATGATAGATCAATCGGTTCCAAATATAAAAAGCTTTGTATAAGAAAAGGAGCTTAAAGGAAAGATAACCCAAACGAGGATATAGAAACTCAAAAAGAGTTTTCTGACATAATTGATTTTTCAGTTCCAGAAGAACTAATCAGGTACCTGAAACTTATAAAATATTGGTAAATTATGTCATGAATACAAGATCTCAATGGAATGAGATGGAACCGAAATGAAGTCAACGTTGATGTGTTTTTGCATATAATATAGCACTATGTGATAAGTAATAATGAGGATCATGTGTTAAAGTCAACTAAAGATTATAGATAAAGAAAATATCTACAGAATGGAAAGAGACAATTCTACTGAAATCAAACTCGTTTCATGAAGCAGACTTTGTTTGGACTTGTAGTCTGCACATTTGAAGGTGTGAAGGTAAATGACTATATATGATTTTTCGCGCGAAAAAGGAACTAGTATGGTAAATTACATATATACAGAGTTTGATATGTTCACCTGAAGTGAATTGGTAAATGTCTACCATTTATTTTAAAAGACATATTCACCAGAAGTGAATCCAAGAACTTTTTCATACTTGATTAAGTTCAGTAGCACATGAAAGGCTCAAATTATATGAAAATGTGCTACAATTTATTTGTATTATATGAAACTACTTGAAGGATTTCATTTGAGTGAAACGTACTATCAAATCTATTGGAAAGATGACATCATTTGTCCATTTTAAGGATTTGAAATGAATTTGTTATAATCGTATATATATTAGAACTCCTGAAGAGATTCTAAATTTTGTTATATAAATGTTTTTATGGACAAATCTAATTGATTATGTACTAGAATGATTGTGATGTCACTTGATGTGAGTAAAGATCATGTCCTCAAGAAAATCATGAACAATTTGAATTGGTCAGGTGAGGACACGAACGCATTTTGCTTATTATATATATATATATATATATATATATATATATATATATATATATATATATATATATATATATATATCGTGGTATTTTTTTTGTCAATATTAGTAAATACAGATATTGCAGCAAAGTCAAACATACAATTTGTATCTTAGAGAAACAACGATATCATCTGATCATTTGAAAATGTTAGCACTACGTCAAGGAAATGGAGAATGCTCTTTATTAAGGATTATGATTTCACACATACAAGAAACTTGTGGTTTTCTAATTTTAAAAGGAGGTTCTTTCAACAACTCAATATGAAGATATCACAAGAACTGCTAATTTGGAGAAGAGTATGGAGATATATCATATCTTTCTACAGAGTCACCGTCAAGTAAAGATTTTGAGTAACTAACATAAAAGATTGTTTAAACTTCTTCATCTCATATATAATTGTCTTTATGAGGGGGAGACAAAGATGTGTTCTGCACTCTTTTTCCCTTAACCATGGTTTTATCCCATTTGGTTTTCCTGGTAAGGTTTTTAACGAGGCAGATTATAACACAAAAGGATGTTGTACTCTTTTTCCTTCACTAGAATTTTTTCCCACTGGGTTTTTCTCTAGTAAGGTTTTAATGAGGCATATCCGAGATGGACATCCAAGGGGGAGTGTTATGAATATTACTAGTGGATGTCCATATAGCAATTGGGTTATTGGATCATATTGTTAGCTTTTTGGCCATATTGTGCTTGCTCCCCAAGTCATTGTATTTCTCTATAAATAAATGTTATACCCTGATTTTGGACCTAAAAATACTCATTCAAATTTCTTTTTTTAAACACTGATATTTGCCAATTCTCTGTTGTTTTACTCTGAATCTTTACTCTCTTTTCATATGCATATTTTACTGTCTCTGTCTCAAAGTATGTTCAATCATGATTTTCTTGCATAAAGCTATCCAAAATGTCTTTCTTGCATTACAAGTCATTTGAAAAAAAACTCTCTGAATCATTGCATTACTTTTCTTGCATTTTATTTCAAAAAAATCATGCAAAAGGGTATTTTGGTCATTTCCTGCAGTGGAACCCATTTTAGTCCCTGTGTTTGCCTCTGAGTCTTTTCAACTTGTCTGTATGAATTATTGTTGAGTCTTTGTTTAAAAAATCATTTCAAAAATTGCATCTGAGTCAGTCTGAGTCAGTTTAGTCCCTAGGGGCATTTTGGTCTTTTCCTGTCAAAATTTCGGCAGAGAGGTATTTTGAAATACCTCATTTTTGTAGCTGGTTCATTTTAGTCCTTTTGTTGATTTTATTTTTGGTTTCACTTTACGTTTTTTTCAAATTACCAATTTTAGTCCAATTTTATTTTTAATTGCATTTTAGTCCAAAACATTTAAAAAAATTCCATTTCAGTTTTTTTTATTATTATTGCAGTTTAGTCCTTTTAGTTCCCTTTTTTGCAGGAAGGTCCTTGAATCAAATACAGTCCAGTCCAGGTGTCATCACCCCATTGGGTCTCAAAGTACACATGTCAGCTATAAAAACAACACAGTGTCAGATTTTCAGGATCAGATACACAATCATTGAAATCATCACAAACAGATTCTCACTTTCTCTCTCTTTTCTGTTAGATCAAAACAAAAAAAATTCTCAAGAACACAAAGAACCCTAACCGAAATTCATCATCAATTCTCAGAGATTCGTGTACGAATCTTCATCATTGAATCGATTCCACCGCAATACAAGGTGCGAATTCCTCACCGGAAGTGAAGAACTCAAGCACCGATCACGGTGGGAGAAGAAGAAGGGAAAATCGAATCTGTACAGAGGAAGGAGAAGAGGACAGAATCGGAAAAAACGCAAGCAATCGAAGCCAGCAACAGAAACGCAAGCACACGAAGCTGAAGCAACAGCAACGAAGCGCACACGCGAAGAACACGAAGCAACAACGCCAAGCCAAGGGCCACTGCAATCGTGAGTTCGAAGTGCCAAAGAGGTAACCGCCGTCGTTCTCCCTCTCTTCCTTTCCGTTTTCTTAATTTTTTTTTTTTCATCAAGGTTCAAGTTTAGATCTACTCCGATTCAAAACTCTTTTGAAAAATTTAAGCTCGGATTCGAGTAGTATACAAAAAAGGATGTTCAAAAACGTAAAAAGTTTTTGAATCGGAGAAGTTTCGAACTCCGGCGCGGAGGCGCCACCGCCGTCCGCCGCGCCGGAAAAGCCATGTGAACCGGAGAAGCTGACCGGAAATCCTAGAGAGAAGTGAGAGCTTCTCTCACTAGATTGAGGGAAGAGAGAGAAAGAGGAGGAAAAAATGAGACAAACCGGTTTTCACACCTATATATAGGCTGCTAAACCGAACCGGTTTATTCTTGGTTCTTTCCTTTCTTTCTCATCCGTTGGATCTAGATTTTGATCCCTGGATCGATCCAACGGTCTCTGTGCTCTCCACCTGATCCGTTTCCAGCAGCATGGGTTTGGGCCTAGTTTTTTTCGTTTTTTTGTTATTTTTTTGCCATCTGCACTCTGTTTCTTTACTAATTGAACCTCTGCATGTTTGAAAAATACTCTAAAAATTGCACAAAAAATATCACATGATTCTTGGTGGATTCTCATATTTTTGTGATGCTTTTCAACTAAAAAAAAAATGATAAAGATCACATGTGATGTTTTTGTTCAATTAGTGTATTTTTGGTCCATGTATGTGCATTTTTTAGTGCAATATTCCTCTTGAAGCGTTGACATGTGATATGACTTCTTGGAGTGTAACTTTGTGATGATTTTGCTGCCGATTATATGTGCAATTTGCTGCTTTTGTATATCAATTTTAATTCCCTCTTCACCTTGCAATTTGTATGCATTTTCATTAGTGAATAAAGTGTCAAAATGTTTTGAAAGTGCGCCATAAATTCTAGCATAAAATATGTCCCATCTTTTTTTCATTTTTTTTACACAAAGCAAGACCTCTAAAAACGCCAAAATAAAGGGATTATGGGTCATACATGTGCTAGAGTTTTATGTCCATTTTCACACACATTTTGCCACTTTATTTGCTTCTTTTATGTCTTTCCTTTCAATATTTTTTTTTTGTGCACTTCTATTATTCTATGCTTTATGATACTAACCATCTCATCTCACATTTCATTCATCCTATAGTTTTGGCATCATTTTTTCCCATTCATTTCTATATCAATTGGGTTTGTAATAATCTTAGATAGATTAGTTCCTTTTAAAATTCTTCACAAAGACCATAGCATGTATCTAGGACAATGTAAAGGACTATGGACATTATAAGGGATGTACACCGACACGAGCACCGACACTCGCACACACGTTGCATGATAATCGATTTAGGTGTATGTTAGGAATTCGACGCCTAGTGAAATTTCTTCTTCGAAATAGGCTAATTTTTTCAAACAAACTTTGGAGTCAAAACTCCAATGCCTTTTTGTGAAATAAAAATAAAGATCAAATTCGACATTTTTCTTCTATGCCTTACGGCTTCTCTCCTCCTTTTCAAAAACCATTTTCCAAATAAAAATGAGATCTCAATCATCTTCTCCCCTCATTCTTCACTCAAATAAAACTTCTTTTTTTAATAAGTAGGCAATAAAAATAAAGCGTAGAAATCAACTTAGAAGAACGGCTCTTATGGAATACCATAATCGTTCCGGGTGCCTAACACCTTCCCGTAGCGAAAACGACCCCCGAACTTAGAATCTAAGGGTTTTTTTTCTCAATTTTGCCCTTCCCAAGAAAAAATAGAGAATATCAAAGATTGAAAGGTCCAAGCCTAATTTATGACTTGACACCCGAAAATCGCGATAACAATAAAGCTCATATGTACTCTAATTATACATCACAAGAGAATAATATAATCCTCTTTCTTCTCTCTCTATTCTCTCTTCTTCTCTTTAATCTTGTTCTTGTTCTTCTTATTCTAATAGTTTCATAACATAAATAAACTTTTTCTCTACATATTACAGAATCCAACTCTTACCATTGAAACTTATCTCTCAGTCGAACATCTAAATTCTAATCAATATAATTATGTTTTCCTTAACGAAAATTAAGGTTAAGGAAAACAAGTAGAAAGCTGAAACAATTCATCTCTAGTTTGCTCGTCACAAAATTTAATGGCAAAATAAGAGGAAAATTTCATATTTTCTCTTTTGAAATTTCTCTCGCGTTTTTATATTATGATACTCCAAACTCCAATTTGAATAAAAATTGAAAAAGTAAACTATTTTCAAAAAGAGTGGAAATAAACGCCCCAGCAATAAACTTTAAAGTCTTTAGCTATGTTTGTTAGTGCATTGCAGTTACTAATGTGAACAGTTCTCACTATTTTCTTTCCTTTCAGAATACTCTAACTTCATTATTGTACTCTCTATTCTTACTATTTTGAGTCACCAAATGACAACTTTTTCATAAAGTTTATGATAATGTTTAGCCTAAAATGTTATATTCAAACAACATAGAGTTTTGTACCTGACTCGAAATATGATGTCTCTGCGGTCACTAATTAAAAGCGTGACAAGAGAGTTGATATGATTGTTAGAGTATATCATCAATAGGCCAATTGAGTATCCTGCAGTGTTGAGAAACTTTTTTGAATGATAAATGTTAGTGTATTAGTTGTTATGTTAGTATTTTTTCTCTCTTTCTAAGATTTGAATCCTAAATCTTTAACTTCTTAACTACTTATTCCTTAGCTAAACCAAATGTGCAACAGAACGCTCCACAATTGTGGGATAACTATACGTTTGGATGTAACACTAGGGAAAATATGATGCGATGCTATTTATATTTCCAAAAAAACGGGTGTCACAATATGCAAAAATTAAAGACTGTTACAGTAATATAACAAGAAGTTAATTTGTGTTCTGGAATGCTATAATTATCATTTCAATTAAGACAAGTCACCGTTG
Organism: Medicago truncatula; assembly: GCF_003473485.1. Lineage (NCBI taxonomy): Eukaryota > Viridiplantae > Streptophyta > Magnoliopsida > Fabales > Fabaceae > Medicago > Medicago truncatula. The sequence continues at coordinate 10,252,752 of NC_053044.1, read as the reverse complement.
TTACAATCCCGATCAGAATACTGAAATCCTACGATTTTTCTCTGCCTTACCGATCTGAAAATTTAGTAGAATCCTAAACTATGAAAAATCCGTTTGAAGTCATCTATGTTTGATCTATTTTGTGATTTCACTCTGCTTTATAATTGGCATGTTTATGATGTGATGTAGTCTTGTAGCATCTAGGTTCTGAGTATTTCATGGACTTGGTTGTTCTTTATTTAAGATTTGAGACTTTGAGTCGTTTCCTTTTAACCTTTGCCACTAGTTTGTTTTATGTTTAAGATTTGAGACTCGGTTATTTTATGTTTGATTTAAGATTTCAAACTTTAAGTTGTTTATGCACTTTATAGTATATATTTAATATTATTTGAGTAGAATTTTTCGATTTTGATTGAGATATTTGATTTTACAATTTTGGTATCCCCTTTCGATTCTACAAAATCAATAGAATAGAATCCTTCGATTTTGGTTGCGATTTTATGTTTTACGATTTCGCTATCCTGTTTCAATCTGAAGCAAAATCTCGATTTTTACAACCTGGCAAGTTACACACAAGATCTGAAAATATCCTGAATGAAATATAATAGAAGGGAGAAAAAATGAGAGCATTCTAAAGTTTATCTTTTCATATAAAATGATTGAAATATGTATTTCTATGTTCGTTACAACTTTATTAAATTTTACTCCTAGAGTATAAAATGTTTGAGGGAATATAAAAAATTCCTAGAGAAAAGGATGAAAATAAAGTTCCTATGAAAATGAGAATAAATTGATACATTCTTTTCTTTTAACCTCACTACTATAAAGGTTCCTGAGAATATTATAATATTAACCAAACAACTTTTAAAAATTACTTAGGAATAAAACTTCGATCATTATATTCCAAAGAAAGTTATTAATGAGAATAAATCTACTAAACTTGAAACAAACACTCCCTAAAGCATAAATTGGAGTAGTGTCTTGCAGAATGGTTCCGTGTTACATTTGGAAGCATAAAAAATGAGAAATGATATTTGTACAACCACTTTTTGACAATTTTCCCTCTCATACTCACATTATGTCTTTACTTTCTCTCTCTCTATTGCTTTGATTTTCGTGTCCATACCTCTTTTTCTTTGTAAAATTATGGTTATCCCAAAAGTTGTCAATCAAATGGTTGTTCAAATAACACAACTCATAAAAAATACAGATATCCGACTTGAATATATGTCTCTGTTTTCTTCTAGTGATGGAAATGTTGTGGAAATGATTGTCTTCTTTTTTGATTTATTCTTAAGTCTTGAAAAAAATATTGTCTTTAGAAGATATTCAGAAATATTTTTTTATTAGTTGTATGTATAGTTAGACACATGATAATTTCCTCAACAAATTTTATTTATTAAAAAATAACAATTTGTTAAAAATATAAAAGACAGCAACACATGCAAAAAGATTGATATCAATCACATAATTCTATGTTTGTTAGGGCAAAGAATTTTGTCTTTCTCATTGTACTCAATTCTTACTACTTCCGAGTTATCAATTTGGGTCCACTGCAATCATGAAAGAATTTGAGTCACAAAATTACAACTTTTCATAAAGTTTGTGATAGTGATTAACCCGTAAGTAACGTTATATTCAAACAACATAAAGACTTTACCGATGTGCACAGAGTTTATTCTATTCATCAAAGGTCATAGCCTAGAATTCAACTCTAGGAATGCAACAATGTTAAATGTTGACTAAATAATCAATTTCGCCTCTGAAATTGTAAGTTTCATCAATTACCCTCTAAAATTAACAAAACTTCAATTACTCTTTTAAAATTTCACAACGTTAGTCAATTTACCCCCTCCGTTAAATTTTTCTGTTAGTAAACATGACGTTTTACAAATACCCCCCTGAAGTTTTGCACTTATGTGCAAAATGCCCCCCAAATTTAAAAATTTATATTATTTTTTTTAAAAAACAAACAATTAATAGTTAAATATTAAAACTAACTATTAATTTTGGAATTTGGGAAAACTATATGCATATATACATCAAAATAGGCTCCAAAATGGGAAAAAATATGTATTTTTTAAAGTGACAATAATGGGATGATTTGTGGATTAATATTAGGGGTTGTGTAGTTTAAATGGTTTGAGCAAATTGTTGAAGGAGTTAGGGGAGTTAAAAGACTAAGATGGTGAAGGAGAAAATATAAATTTAAATCTGATTATTAATTTGTTTATAAACCTCTAAAAATAATAATCTGTCTATTAGAAATAACCATTATTGTCACTTTAAAAATACACATTTTTCCCTATTTTGATGTATATATGTATGTAGTTTTTCCAAACTCCAAAATTAATAGTTAGCTTTAATATTTAACTATTAATTGTTTGTTTTTAAGAAAAAAAATAATATAAATTTTTAAGTTTGGGGGGCATTTTGCACATAAGTGCAAAACTTCAGGGGGGTATTTGCAAAACGTCATGTTCACTAACAGAAAAATTTGATGGAGGGGGTAAATTGACTAACGTTGTGAAATTTCAGGAGGGTAATTGAAGTTTTGTTAATTTCAGGTAGGTAATTGATGAAACTTACAATTTCAGGAGAAAAATTGACTATTTACTCCTTAAATATTTGAAAGGAGAGCTTTATCATCCATTATAGTTCTACTGAATTCAAGATTTTACTTTCTGCGCAGAAAAGATACCTGTTCACACAACAAATAGATGGAGTGAGCAAATGATACAACTCAAGATTATACAAAACACATTTATTTATATTATTAGAGAAAGATTAAGTCTTACAGTGGTCCCGATTACAACATCACCCTTGAGGTGTACCCCCAGTCGCCACCCCACAACAAAGGTATGTACGTACCACCATTTTCATTTAACAGGAAAAAAATTTAAAACCATGAGTTTCATAACATCGCACTACCTAATTCAAACTACAGTCGTGATCGCATTGTAGTTTAAATCAAGAACCACTCTTTGTTCAATTATAAATGTTGCTAATCTTTCAAAAATATTCATAAAGATATTTACTCAATTTGCTACTTCACGAGCATATTCGAGTTGTATAGAAATAAATGTAATGTCTCATATTTTCCTTTGATAACACTTTTTCATGTTGTGAATAAAAATATTTATGTAATAATTCTAAATCTGAACTATTCACTTCAGCGTTTCAGAATTCATATAAATTAGCAGTAATCAATAATTTTAGCACTTACATCCTTTATTTATTTAAAAACTAAAAACCTAAAAGTTCATATTGATATACTATTTTGTCGATCAAGAGAGTAGTTATCCCATGGTAAACCATGATACAGTGAATTGGCCACAACACATGTCCTTTAAAAAAATAGATTCCTTCATCATGGGAAAACAAAGAAAATAAAATAACTTTAGAAGATATATATACATGATTATAGATATAGATAGTGATATATATATGTTGTCTTCTTGCAAACTTTTCTTCAATATGTATATGTAATATTTTCTATTTAGTAATATAAGAAATACCTTTGACAGAGATAAGCATCATATATGTAGTGAAAAGAGGAAAGATTCCTTCATCATGGGAAAACAAAGAAAATAAAATAACTTTAGAAGAAATGGATTAAATTATTTTTAGCATAAATAAACAATCAAAATAAAACTTCAATACGTATCTTTATGGTGGTAGAAATAGCATCATGGTGGAAACACTCTAAGATTTAGTATAATTGTCAAAATGGGTATAAATGAGTTCAAAATGAATGTGGAGTAGGTGATGGTTATAAAGGGTAAATGTGAATGTGAAAAATCTTGAACTAAACTTTTTGAATTTGTAGGTTATGAATAAAAAAAAAATGATAAGTGGAAGAAGTTACACAAATTAATTGGAAGTTACATAATAAAGAACTACATGAATATGAATGAATTTTATATAAATAAGTATGTAGTAAATAGATGTAAGAAAAGAAAAAAAAATAAAAAAGATAGCCATTTAACATAAGTATGAGATTTTAGTTAGAAAAAAGAGAGCTTTGGTGAGGTGATATATCATCAAAATGCACCTTAGAATATATGTTGAGAATTTTATATAAATAAATATGTAGTAAATAGAAGTAAGAAAAGAAAAAAAATGAAAAATAGAGCCACTTGGCATAAGTATGAGATAATAGTTAGAAAAGAGAGAGTTTTGGTGAGGTGACACATCATCAAAATGCACCTTAAAATATATGTATGTATCTATGTATGTATGTATATGTATATAGAGGTAAGATATACAATTTTGATTATGCTAGAAAGTAAATGAACACATAATTCATGGTTTACTGCCCAACCCTAAAATAATTACAGTTTTTCAATTTTGATTTGAAGTCTCCAATTACAAATAAAATAGATGAAGTGGTTGCTTATATTTACTGTTTTTGTTTAAAGATCTAATGATATATTATAGATGGTACACCGGTGAGGGGCTTAATTGCTTCTATATATGAGTGGATAATTAAGGTGTGAGCTGAAAGACATTATTATCACATATTTGGATTGTATGAAAAATTTAAACAACGACAATAAGTAGAAAAAAATGTAATGGGTTCACACTTATACCTTCTGTTGTTATAAACAAGGTATCTGGTGGACTTAGAATTTCACTTAGGAAACATTTGATTTTTTGATATCATAATGTCACTCAATATTTTTTTATTTTTTTTTATCAAAGCTAGAAATCAAAATAAAGCAGGAGAGGCCTGAACCAGAGTTAAACAATACAAGAAAACATCAAAAACAAAAACAAACCAAACCCAACAAAACGGGAGAGAAATACATCAGACTGCAATCATCCTTGAAGATAAGCTAAGACAATCCCTCTGAAGGAGGGGATGAATAAAAGATGGAGGCTGAATCCACCATTGAGTGGAAAACTGAGATAAACCTTGACCATGTTTAGCTAAAGCATCTGCAACTTGGTTACCTTCTCTGAGCACATGAACACAAGAACAGACAATGCTATGGCAGAACTTCATACAATTGTACCATCTAGCTTTCATCTTCCAAGGAACACCAAAACTCTTATTATAAGCATTCACCACTTGAAGACAGTCAGTTTCAATGCAAATACACTTGAATTGTAATTCCTTAGCTTTTTCAATGGCAAGCATACAAGCAGAAAATTCTGCTTCTAGGGCAGTGGCATGCCCAATGTTGCTAGCTACAGCTCCCAAAAAATAGGGGGTGGAGTTTCTAATCACAATACCAATAGCCCCGCAGGGAGAAGCCCCTATAGATGAGCCAACACAGTTGAATTTAATCGTCTCCCTAGCAGGAGGACACCAATGAGTGGCCTTTTTAGGAATGAATCTCTTAGAATGTAGGGGAATATTAGAAAGTCTGGAGACTTTGTAATCTTGCATATCTGAGTTCCCATTAACCCCAATCAAAGTATAACCTATTTTAACTTCAGCCAGAATATAATTAAATAGAGTTGTCATGGATTGATGTTTATTGTCAAAACATCTTTTGTTTCTTTCAATCCAGATTGCCCAAATAGTGTGTATGATAGCAGAGCCCAATAACTGTTGAACAAGCTTGCTTCCTCTGCCAATAGAGCTCAAAATAAGAGATGTACAGCTAGAGAAATCCAAAGGAATATCAGTGCCTTTGCACAGCCATTGCCATAAAACAGCAGTAACCTCACAATCAAAGATGATGTGATTGGATGATTCAACATCCTTCCTACAGAAGCAACAAATGGAAACAATTATGCTACCTCTTTTTCTAAGATTCTCATCAGTTGGAAGTTTATCATGGATAAGTCTCCAAGTGATGAAAGCTCTTGTGGGGGGTATGAAAGAATTCCAGATCACCTTGGACCAAGGCACATTCTGACCATTCCCATACAGACTAGAGAAAGCCATTTTGTTGGAAAGAATTCCATCAGGGGATGCAGTCCAGTGAAGAGTGTCAGGTAAGTCATCCTCAGGCAGAGTGAGTTGCTGAATTCTAGCAGCTAAAGCAGGATCTTTTTGATGTATGTAGGGTGGGAGACACCATTTGCCATCAACAATGAAATGTGATACCTCTAAGTCAATCTCATTAAGCACAGAGGGATGAATGTTCCAGAGATCCACTATAGTGTGTTCTAGCCACCTATCAGCCCAAAAGCTAATGTTCTTGCCATTGCCTATAGACCAATTAGAATGGGTCAGAATGTAATGAATGTGGGGTTTCATTCCAGTCCAAACTGAAGAGGTCAGATGATGGGTTTTAGGCTTGTGTTTATTGAGAAATCTGGTTCTACATATATTAGCCCATTGCTCATTGGAGGTATAAAGCTTCCAGGTTAGCAAAAGTAAAGATGCTTGGTTAACTTGAGCAGGGTCCCTAACATCAAGCCCTCCAAGATCTCTGGATTTACATACTTTAGCCCAAGAAACTGTGCACAATTTTTGTTGAGTGCAGATGCCACTCCAAATAAAGTTTCTCATAAGTTTAGCCACTTCAGAAAGCAAGTTAGCAGGCCATTTGTAAATATGGAAAGAGTACGTTAACATACTACTAATCACAGCATTTACCAGTTGCACCCTACCCATTATAGTGAGTAATTTACCTCTCCAAGCATGAAATTTACTTTGAATTTTGTCTACAACCGGTCTCAAGTGTCTGGCCTTAGGTTTACCCTTAAAGAGAGGGATGCCCAGATATGTGAAAGGGAGACTTCCATGAGTGAAGCCAGTAATTGAAACGATGGTATGAACTCTGGAAAGAGAGAGAGCACCAGCATAAAACTTGCTTTTCTGAGCATTAATCAACTGTCCAGAATAACTTCCATAAGTCTCAAAAAGCTTCATAATGTGCCTGATATTAGCCAATGTGCCTTTACAAAATATTAGGATATCATCAGCATATAAACAATGGCTAGGTATATATAAGTCCCTTGTGGCCCTGATTTGGGACAGACTGCCATCAAGAACTAAAGCTTCCAAACCCCTACTTAACACTTCCTCAGCAAAGCAAAAAAGAAGAGGTGAGAGAGGGTCTCCCTGTCTCACTCCTCTAGTGCAGTTGAAGAAACCAACAGCCTTGCCATTAATATTTACAGAGAGTTTAGCTGAATGCAATATAGTATTAATCCAATCACAGAAAGTTGGATGAAAACCAAAACATTGGAGCACATGAATGAGGAACTGCCAATTAAGAGTATCAAAGGCTTTCTTCACATCTATTTTTAAAGCCATATTACCACCAAAAGCTTTTTTATGTAACATATTAACAGATTCAGATAATGTCACTCAATATGATTCCAATTATCATCATATTTGTGGGTCTATTACTGGCTTCTTCTTCATGCTCTTATTCAACACCAAATAACACCAGCTATTATAAAACTCCAACTCCAACATCTCCTTCTCTATCTCATGATTCTCCATCACCTTATCATTTCCCACTTCTTAAAAAAGGGAAGAAAAAACCTCCACCACCACCACAGCCAATTGTTACTCCATTTGAGTACCTCAAGATAGTTCAAACATGGCCAACAACATTCTGCAAGGTTAATAAATGCATCAATCCACCACCTACAACATGGTTTACTATTCACGGCTTGTGGCCGTCAAACTACAGCGATCCTCAGCCACGTTTGTGCACCAAGGAAAAGATAGATTGGTCCACTGTAAGTTCATTTACTGAAATGTTTTCTGTTGTTAATATTTGCTATTTGTTATGATTATCATTGTTACATATATATTCTTGAAAAATAACATTTTTGTTGCTGTTTATTTTATCAGTTTTCTAGTTTGGTAAGCATGACAGATCTCCGTAAGTATTGGCCACGATTGGACACTGCTGTGAGAAACGATGATCTATTTTTCTGGTCAGAACAATGGGATAATCACGGTACTTGTTCGTCGATGCATCCACCGGACTTTTTTAATTTGGCTTTCAAAATTTACCATAAAAAAGAACTGAAAACTATCCTTCAGAACGAGGGTATTATACCTGGTGGTATAAAGCCTGAAACAAGCCAGAAAATATTTGATACCATAGAGACTGGTATTGGCGGTTTTAAACCACAAATTGAATGTCTAAGGGTGCAAAATAAGGATTATTTATATCAAATTAAACTTTGCTTAGATAAAACAGGTGACAAGTACAAAGATTGTCCTGGCCCTTTGATTAAATGTCCAATGGACGTGTACTTTCCATGATGATGATAACGTCTTCCCCCTTAGAATAATTGTCCAATGGACGTGTATTTCCCATGATGATGATTACAATTTGCAATAAATAAATTAAGTTATAATAATATTATTATTTATTATTATTATTATTATTATTATTATTATTATGTGCATGTTATAATTTTATTTTGCCCTAAAAAAAATCCAACTGCATAGATTTAACTTATTATTTACATCTATATATCTTCATAATTTTCTTTTCAATAATAAATCCGAATGTTTCTCTAAAAAAATATAAATTAATGAATTGGTTCATAATGGTGTTTTTGAATTTCTTTATGATACATGTTCAATATGTAATTGTATTGTTTCTTTCCTTTTTTGACCTAGTTCAATGAGTTCTTATGACTAATTAATTAGGTTCAACATCAAATTGTGTACTCAAAAGGTTAACTTTGAAGTTTCTTCAATTATATTTTTCTTTCAAAAGATAACAATAATCACCCAAAGGCTAAAAGAGTCCTCGCCTCATGTTTCTTTTCAAAATTATAATATTTGTTTGGTGATTCATAATTTTATCAATTGAATTTCCAAAATACCGCAAGAATTAAATAAAATCATTGGCAGGTAAATCTATTAAATCACCATAGTCCATAAATAAGCAAAACGAAAATAATTGAATACATTCCAAAACGGCCACGTAATGGAATGTGCTTGAAAATGAGTTATATATACTATAAATGAACCCAATTCGTAGGTGCGTGTGAAGGTGAATTAAGTCAACGTAAATGAACTTATGAACAAATGGTTTGTGGAGATTCCATTTGAGTGATAAAATTGGTTTCAACGACCAGTTAAAATCATTCCAGTGTCACACAAATTTATGCATTTAATCTAAAATTCATTTTAACTTTAGTTTTGATGTTGAAAACTATGATGCGATGTGTACTTTGATGTTTTGAAAACTATTTTACTGCGACGTTTTTAAATTTGAATGAAGTACTTTTAAATTGATGGAGATGGGAGACATCCTTGCATGCTTAATTAATTATCGTATTTTAATTATAAAATAATATATGGGGTTTAGGTTGTTATACACCCAATCAAACCGATTCCATACACGGTCGGGAATGGTTTTCATATACTCATCTTCGGTTTTGAAATTTTGACCTGAAATCGACCGAACCCGTCCGATGCTCTACCTTATTCACATGTAAGAGTGAACAATGTTTTTTTTTTCTCTTTCTAACATGTGCAAATTTGCATATGTTAAGAAGTTCAAAATAATACATTCGCATTGGAACTTGTATATTTTGTAATTAATACATAAATTTTTAATTAATAATTGTTGTTTTTCAATAAAAACTTACTAGTTTTAGTTGTTTTAACATGTGCAATGTTGTTGTATACTAATAGCATTGCCCAAAAATAAGAATAAAGATTGGTAGAAACCCTTAATATGTACACCCCTTTGTACCACTCTGAAAAATTTCAGTTAACCAAATATATGGTTGACCATATTTTTTCGGTTGCGTGACCACTACTTAGAAGCTGAAAACTGTGGTCACGCAACTAAATACACTTGACCACTATTTTTCCACTTAGTTAACCAAATAAATTCTGAGAAACTAGTGAAAATGGTCACATAGACCATATATTTGGTTAGCTGAAACTTTTTAGTTTTTAGAGTTGTAAAACTCTATTAAACTCCTCTACCATGGTTCCTGCAAATCTGCGACGGAAGAATAACATTTCGCCGGATTCAAATTTACAGCGAATAAAAGAATCCACAGTGGAGGCGGATTGGTCACAACTTCCGAGTGAAATTCTGCAACTCATATCCCACAAACTGAACAACACTGAGATCTACCTCATTCGCTTGCGTTCCGTATGTTCCACTTGGCATCGATCTTATTCAATCGCTAACCACCCTCGCAACTATTCTCTTCCAATGTTTCCCAATTCTCGCGACTTCGATTGCTGCCTCTCCAAAAAAAACATCTTTCTCATCAAACCACCAAACCAATTCCCGCGACTTCGCCCTTGGTTGATCAGAATTGGTCCAAATTTAAAGTTGACTTCGAAAAGTCATATGACTCGGTGGACTTACAATAACATGATGCGGTAATGGTAAAAATTAATTTCTGACCCTTTGGAGGAAATGGATTTGTGAATGTGTTGGAACTGCGGTGGCACCCGTCTTGGTGAATGGCAGCCCCACGGAGGAATTTCCTTTGGAGAGGGGGCTTCGTCAAGGGGACCCTCTCTCTCCTTTTTTATTCCTGCTAGCGGCCGAGCAGTTTAATGTATTGATGAAATCACTGGTAGGCGTCGATCTCTTTTGTGGATATCATGTTGGCCGACAGAATGAGGTGCAGTTAACCCATTTGCAGTTCGCGGATGACACCTTGATTATTGGTGAGAAGAGTTGGTTGAATGTGCGGTCTATAAGGGCTGTTTTACTTTCATTTGAGGCAGTATCAGGGCTGAAGGTTAATTTTCACAAAAGTATACTTACGGATGTGAATGTGTCCGACTCGTGATTGACTGAAGCTGCTTTGGTAACGAACTGTCGGACGGGTACGATTCCTTTTATGTATTTGGGATTTCCTATTGGTGGAGATATTTGGAATTGATCATATTTTATATCGTTTGTCTTCTCTTCTGATTTACTTTTTTTCCATCTTCAAGGCATCCACATGTATAATTTCTTATATTACATCTATTTTTAAAAGATGTCTTTTATTTGTGGCGGTCGGGGGGGCGAGGATATTAGGAAAATTGCTTGGGTCAATTGGGACTCGGTTTTTTACCATAGGAGATGAAGGGCTAGGTGTGACGAAGTGACATAAATTTAATTTTTTTATTATTATGGAAGTGGAGTTGGAGGATGCTGGTAGACAAGAAGGGATTTTGGTATCGAGTCTTGAAGGCTAGGTACGGGGATGAAGGAGGTCGTTTGAAGGAGGGGGAATGATTGCTCTTTGTGGTACGGGAGTTGGTTTGATGATAATGTCCGTCGAGTGGTTGGTGGAGGAGGTATACTTATTTTTCGATTGACAACTGGGTGGGAGGTGTTCCCTTTGGGGTTAGATTTCCTCGCCTTTTTGATTTGGCCAAAGATAGATGGGGAATAGTGGAGGAAATGGCGAGGAGAGGATATAAAGATGGGGACGGTGCCTAGGTATGAAGGAGGCGCCTTTTTCCTGGGAGGAGGAGTGTGTTAGGGAGTGTTTTTTTTTCCTGCATGATATTGTTTTGCAGGAACATATACTTGACAGGTGGAAGTAGCTGCTCGATCCCTTTAATGGTTACTCTGTGAAGGGGACTTATGATTTTCTCTCAACGATTGATGGATCTCTTGCAAGGGGCTTGTTCGACAATGTTTGGCATAAACATGTTCCGCTAAAAGTTTCATTATTTGCTTGGCAACTTCAACGCAACCGACTTCCAACGAAAGATAATCTTATGTGGCGCCGTGTGCTTCAACATGATGACAACAGATGTGTTGGATGGTGCGGTAATGAGGAGACTGCATGTCATTTATTTTTAGGTTGTCCTACCTTTGGCAGCGTGTGATCTTATGTTTTGCGGTGGTTAGGCATTACCTTCGTTGCTGCAGCTGCGGTTAGTGAACATCTTCTTCAGTTTGGTCATCTACCAGGGTCACCGCGATTTACATATTTGTTCCTGAAATTTGTAACACCCCGTTTTCCCAACGTGAAAATTTCATTTATTTAATCAGAGTAGTTAACAAAAACGGAATGTCACACTTCTTTTCTTAAAATCATAAACTGAATAAATAACTATTTAAAATTCAATAACAAAATCTTTAATACTTCGCAGCGGAATTTATTCAATAATCAAAACAGTCTTTGGCACGAAGGCCTCTTCATAAATATCTCATAAAAATCCAATCTAAAAACATAGTCGTAAATCTTCAAAAACAATACGTAAGGAATAGAAAAGCAATAACAAAAGATCCCATCCCGTTACGTATCAGAGCACCTAAGACACACGAGAAGGAAAGCTCACACGACATCAACTATTCTTGGTTACCTGTTAGTTACCCATGGTGGGCAAACAGAAGGGGTGAGATTTCACAAACAATAATATTAAGCATATAATTCATCAATTACATTTAACAACATAAACATCATCAATCATATTTAACAACTCATAGACAACATCATGTAATCATCATAATATTCATCATAGATAATAATATATCATAATTCACTTCTTTAATAGTTCATATAAAGAATCACAGCTTTAAACAATTTCATGATTTAACAACTTAACAACTCGACAACTTGATAACTTGACAACTTGACAACTTAACCTCTTGACTATGCAACTTAATCTTCTAATCATGCATGTGGTACCAATCTTTGAGCGTAAATAGGCTCCCAGGGCATCAAGCCCTCAACTTTATTGAGCGTAAAAAGGCTCCCAGGGCATCAAGCCCTCAACTTAATTGAGCAAAGGCTCCAGGGCATCAAGCCCCCAACAATGAAATGTTAATGCATGGACTCGACCTCTTAACATCTTAAATCGACAAACTCTTGTATAATCCAATAATTTGGAACTTCATCATCTTAATCAACTTAGACCGACTCATGCAGCTTAGTTAAATAACAACAGCAACACAGCAGTATACAAAAACAGCATGACATAATAATATCAAATACAAGTCAACAACGTCTCAATTATTCACATATAATTCAAGTAATGCATATACAATTATATCACAATATAACAACATCAAATAATAATCAACATCTTAAAACATCATATATACATATAAAACTTCATCAATCATGGACAATATCGTATTCACAAACATATACATACATATACTAATTCATCAATCATAATTCATGCAATATATATCTAATTATATAACATTATAAATATCAACAAATCATTTTAATCATTATCTAAGGTCTAAGGACAGTTTCTACATCTTTTTAACAAGTTTCCACCGTTTATTCATTAATTCTACAATTTTAACATACTTTTCAATTCCTCAAAAACTCATCCTACATCATGTTAAACCTAACCATTGATTCACGTACTTAATAGAATTGCAAAGTTAGTCTCACCCTTACCTTGGATTGATCGACGAAGAACTATACCGCTTTCTCTTCTTTAAAAGGACATTAAACATAAGAGGGATTATAGCCTTAAGAACACTTTTAATTCCGAAGGGACAGAAAGGAGTAGAAAAAGAAGAAAGACTCGTCAACCCAAGTCAAAAGAGGGAGAAGAGAAGAAAAGCACAGGAAGCATCAACTGTGAATTTCGGTGTGTAGAATGCACTGTGTGAGTTCTCTATTTATAGAGATAATTTACAACTAATAAGTGAGAAACTTTGGAAACAAGTAATGCACCTATTAGATCTAGTAATTAAATATATCAATTGAGTACCAAAATATATTATATTAAGTACAAAAATATATTAGATTGCCTACCAAAATTTCAATATTCTATTCTAATATATATATATATATATATATATATATATATATATATATATATATAAAATATTTCTAGAACAATAATAAATAACAAATATATCTCTATAACATATATATATATATATATATATATATATTTCCACAACAAATCATTTATATATTTTTATAACAAATGACATATATTTCTAAAACGAATCATACATATTTCTATAATAATTAACGTTTATTTCTATAACAAATCACATTTATTTCTGCAACAAATCATATATATTTTTATAATAAATAACGTTTATTTCTATAACAAATCACATTTATTTCTAAAACGAATCATATATATTTATGAACCAAATAACATATATTTTCTAAACCAATTAACATATATTTTCTAAACCAATTAACATATATTTTCTAAACCAATTAACATATATTTTTCTAAAACATATACATATTTCTAAATCAAATAACATATATATTATATTAATAAATATATAACATATATCATAACAAAATATCACTTATCAAAATAAATCATATAAATCACATAAATCATATAAGTATATTCTAAACTCATTTAAAATAATCAAATAATTAGAGAGGGCGTTACAACGATATGTCTTTCGTGTGTCTGGATCATTTGGAAGGAAAGGAACAACCGGGTTATTAATCACAAGGCACTAGATCCACAACAAGTAACAGACAAGGTAAAACTGCTATCTATCTAGTGGTCGAAGTTGGGTCTGATTACTTTCACGTTCAGCTATCATGACTGGTGGCGACATCCTTTATCTTATATGGGACTTTTGCTGTAATTTGTGTATGTTTCTTCTGTTTTATTTCAGAATGTTCTTTGATGAGACATCAGTGACTTGACTTGTACAAAATTTTGGGCGGTTCTCTTTTGCACATCTTTTGCGCGATGAATCACTTATGTTGATTTCATATATTTCATTTTGACTTGTTAAAAAAAAAAAACAACTAATACTAGTGATGTGATGTCGCATATGTGTGCGAGAAAAGGTAGTGAAAAGTTGTACTGCCTTGGGTTGTGAGGAAGTCCTTTGGGCCTAATGTGCAAATAAAAAAGAGACCCTTAATTATGATGTGCAGAATTCACGATATTATAAATATTGATGCAATTATTTAAAGTTGAGGTTGTGCAGACCACACTAGATCCGCCCCTGCGCATGTGTGTAAGTTTGTGTGTGTAGTTCCGATTATAATATAAAGTTCCATACATGTAAGTTATTTCAACATCGGGAATGTTGTTCCATCATGACAAATAAAAATAAAGATTGTAAAATCTTAATATCCATAGTTATAAATCTCCTAGGTACAAAATAGATATTAGATCGATGATTTATCCTCCCATAAGAAGAAAATTTTCTTTATAAAGTAATACATGACTAAAATTTAATGTATTTTCTTTAATCCCAAGGTCTTCAGTCATCTGGCTATTCCAATTAAACCAAACTATTTCACCATCTTCTTTTATAAAAAATACACCCTTGCTTCCTACTCCGATAGGACGCTGAATGCAAGCCAATGGGCCAATGGTAAAAAGCTTAGTCCATGATTCTTTCACACCAACTTCACCTAAAACATATATGTCAAACGTAGGTGTACCGAAATCCCATAAGATCAATGCAATGGAACCACTTAACGCAACCAAGTATAAGGGCCTTGAAAAAACGCTAAATATATCATCTACATCTAAAGGCGGGTCTAAGGGTATGAGTGTTGTAAAGAACACCTCATTGACCAAGTCAAACGACGCCAATGCTCTTTTAGCATCAGGATGGTCAATTAAATGCCACCAATGACATCTTCCATCCAAGTACAACCGCTGACTTTTAACACAATCAAACCCAGAAAAAGAACAACGTATATCACCCAAGTACATATTGATATCAAGTTTTTTCCAAGAATTACTTCTAAGACTATATATCTCCCAAAAGGAATCATTTGATATATCTCCCCACGGCACGTCTTGTAATGATATGCCCAAATCTTCAAAATCTCGGGAACTTGGTAAAAAATAATATAAATATCTAATCAACTTATAATCATCTCTAGCATGGTCATAGCCAAACCCATGAAGAACAGTACCAAACCCTTGATAAGTTGGAACAGCCTCGAGGGGGCTTGGAGGAATAACTTTGAATTCTTTAGTAGCTGGGTTCCAAAATACAGTTCTTTCATTATTTCTATTATTTCTGTTGTAGAGGCAAAGAATTCCGGTAATACTACCAGAATCTAAAATACAGAACCAAGGATCCTCCTCTTGAAAAGGATTTGGCCAATCTAATTTCACCATATTCTCATATCTATCACTTGAAAGTGAAAGCAAATCTCTATCACCAATTTGTAAAAGTAGAGATACATCACCATAGTAATAATGGTGATTAGATATTAAATTTTTGCAGAAGGTACTCATAAAATGATGGTTTTCAAATAAAAGTGTCCATGATTTACGAACACATCTAAATCGTTTTAAAGATTTCAGAGGTAATTTTGATAGAATGGAAAATGCAAGTTCATCATGTATGTAGTTCCTAACCTTTTCACCTGTCGCTGTGAAATATTTTTCCATCTCTGCTTGAAATTGTAATAGGTTCACAATCACAGGGAGATGTGTTGATCCGAGAAATTAGTAAGAAAGAAAAACAGATGAACTCAAGCAAAGTGTATATGATTTGAAGAGCGCTCAATGAAATTGTAAGGGCAGGGAAAACTGACTCTCTTCTTATATTTTGGATTAATATAACCTTAATTGATAATTAATAAAATAGAACCTTAATTGAGAAGTATCCGTAAAAAAACTTCTTAAGAAATCAATTAAAATATACTTTTATAGAATAATATCAAGAGAAAACTTAATTCTTAAGAAAGAAATTAAAATATACTTTTATAGAATAATATCAAGAAAAAACTTAATTCTTAAGAAAGCAATTAAAATATACTTTTATAGAATAATATCAAGAGAAAACTTAATTAAGAAAAGGGTTAATTAAGTAAATGGATCCTATAAATATTTAGAATTTTGTTTTTAGTCCCTATAAAATTTTTCATCAACATTTTTAGTTCCTATAAAATTTTCCATCAGCATTTTTAGTCCCTGTAAAATTTTTCCATCAACATTTTAAGTCCCTAAAATGGTTAAGGAAAATGTCACAGTGACTAAATAGTGTGATTTTATTTTGTAGGGACTAAAAAAAAATTGTGAATATTTATAGGGATTAAAAACTTAATTAACCCTTAAGAAAAAATATCAAATATTTTGATTTTCACTTCCACATATATCTTATCAATTTAAGTGTTTTATTAATTTTGTTTGACAAAAGTATTTTCTTAATTGTCAATTTATTTTTATATTATAAATTCTTTTAAATGTTTTCCTTTTACTTTTTAAAAATTTCAATGCTTTTCTTTAACATCCGTTGATTTTTTAATCATAATAAATACACTGATTTGTTTTTGTATATAGATTCTTTTAACATAAAGTTATGAAATAAAGGTATTTTTCAAAAAAGAAGAGAATAAAGGTATTATGGTTTCCTTGACTAAAAAAAAGGTATTATGATTTCTTTAATTTAGAAATGTCTATATTAAACTGATTTTTTTAATCAAAATAATAAATAACCGATTTCTCTTTGTTGGTCTATATGGCAAAGATGGATTTGGGCTAGAGAAAAGGTAAATAACGTTTTTCAAAATTATCAAGAGTTTAGCGAAGATGTATTTAAAAAAGTGTTTGACGTATTTAAAAAATTGTTGGTCTACATGATAGCGATAACAAAAAATCAAGACAACGATAATATTTTACTATTGAATTGAGATATTACATTGCTAATTAATCTTAATACAATCTCAATAATCCAGAACACAACTCAGAACATTAGACAATTCTCAAACCAAACCTAAATACAATAAAATAAGTTGTCATTTGAGATAGTCCGGTGGTATTGGTCTGAGACCTTGGAGTATAGGTCTCAAGTTCAATTCTTCATCATGTCAATTTTAATGGACTAATTTGGTTTTTTCAAAAGGTTTGACTTGAAATTATATACGAAAAGTTTATGCACTTATATCAACTAGAAGCTAGCATATACAATATATTATTTACGATATATTACTTTAAGTCAACTTCACAAGTTTGGTCTGATGTGAAAAAGACAAGTCTTGATTCTTAAAGTTTATGGGTTCGAGCCTGCCACTTCTCTTGTAAAAGTAAATGTAAATATTTTTATGAGTTTTTTTAAGCGATGAGATCTTCTATGCTTCTATGCATTGGATGAGACATCATCCTTCCACTTTAAATTTTGTTTATAAAGGAAATGGTTCACACCAAAACAAGTTTATGAAGATTAAGAATTATGTATTATGTTTTTTTTATTATCTGGCCTAACCCTCTTATAAAATTTGCTTCTAATGTGAGGGACTCACTCTTTATAAATACTATTGAGTTTAATGTGTGGATAAAAATGAAGGGCTGTCTGATGGATTGGTTTTGATACCATATTTAATTTTGTTTTTCTTTCTTATATTTGACTCCTTGTAAAACCATTTTATAAGGTGATTATTGTTGCTCTTCATAAATTTATTTTAAACCATGCCCCTTTTTGCGAGACTAATATAGGCATTATCTCTGATGGATAGGCTCAGTGACGAATCTTGAAATATTTTATGGGGGGTGCGAGAAATGTATGAAATATATATTAAATTTTGTGAAGGAAATATCACAATTGTTAACTGGTCCAGTGGTTTATTTTGCTTGATTGCAAAGTACGGGATGCGGGTTCAAATCCACATAGAAGCTTTTTTTTGAACAAAATAGTAAAAATATAACATAAATAAAAGAAAGAGGATGGAAGGGTCGAACCCGCAACCTACGCAAGAAAAACAAACATCATCTGCAGGTTCCTATGAAGATCCGCCACTGAAGGCTCATGGTTCTCTAAC
The DNA here is from genome assembly GCF_003473485.1 of Medicago truncatula. Lineage (NCBI taxonomy): Eukaryota > Viridiplantae > Streptophyta > Magnoliopsida > Fabales > Fabaceae > Medicago > Medicago truncatula. The sequence goes on along the minus strand of NC_053044.1, from coordinate 10,234,173 downwards.
CAAAATATAATCAATAAATAAAGCAGTAATGCTTATGGTTCCTGACAAAAATATAAACAAACTCATAGATAATTGTTCATAAAAATACCATGAACTCTTCAATTTTTTGTTAATCGCTAGCAAATAACTAAAGCAAACTATTTCCTCGACATCGCTTTCGGACATGCTCCCGATCAAATATCATGCATAAACAAGAACAAAATTTGGAGGCAATGAGAGAAGGTGTCAATATTTTTATTTTTTTTTAAACTGATGCAAAAGCATCAAACCATTAGATTAACAAAAAAAAAAGAGTACAAAAAAGAAAAGGGGGACTATACCAAAATCTTTTCAAAAGGTAGTAAATCTAAATTTTGGCATACCCAACCTATTCCTATTGTACTCTCCTCTAATGAAGTCAGACAAACTATCAGACCAAAACAAGTCAGGTGAAGCCAATGCAAGACCACTATTAGCAAGGTTGTCCGCACAAACATTGCCCTCCCTATAGATATGAGACACCACAAATTTCATCTGCCTGATTCTAACTAAGCAATTGAGCCACCTATTTCTTAAAACCCAAGGAACCAAGGAAATAGATTTAAAAGCCAAAATAATCAATTGTGAGTCTGTTTCCAACCAAAAATTCAAGAAACCATTAATGTGAGCAATCTCAATGGCAATCATAATAGCTACTAGTTCAGCAAATAGAGCATCATGCTCCCCCAGATATTGAGTGAAACAACCAGTACATATGCTATCAAAGTTTCTGAAGATGCCTCCTATAGCTGCTCTATTAGGGTAATTTGTAGCTGCACCATCAGTGTTGGCTTTAATCCAAGATGACAAGGGAGGTGTCCAAATTACTTCTTTGATGATGGGAGCCCTGGGGGGTTTAATGTTAACTTTAAAAGCTTTGAGTATCCTGAATTCCTGCATGTCCCTGAAGGTGAGAAAAACACAAGAAGGGTTGTTGAATTGTGTTTGCTTTTTCTTAATCTTTCTCCTATCTGAAACAAGCAGATAGAATTCTACTTCTGAAGAGATGTTCAGAACTAAATGCAGCGGATAAAAATAGAGAGAAAGAGAGAAGGGAGACACAAGCAATTTATACAGGTTCCTTCCACAAGCCGGAAGTCAGTCCTGTCCCTCTTGCACTTCCAAGAGGAGTTCACTATGTAATATCTGATTACAAATGCTCACTACTAAACTTAGTAAGAGACTTCAAATTGCTCAAGCACAACTGCAAGAGACTTCCTATGCTCCTGAACACAATCAAGAGACTTCTATTGCTCAAGCACAACTGCAAGAGACTTCTTAATTCAAACAAAATTACAAAGAAAATTGTTTGAAGTTGAACACTTGATATACAATTTGTGGTGTTCACAATACAAATCAGATACAGACTCTTAAAGACTCTAGAATTCCTAAGATGCAAGCTTTGTTAAGAAATTCTAAGTGATTGGAGTGGAGAACAAATTCAATAGAGTTTTTGCTTAGCTGATGCGTATATTGTTCTTATGAAACTCTGTGTCTTTAGTCCCTTATATAGAGGTCTGAGAGAGACGTTGAATTTGCCAGCACATCCAAAAAAAAGAGTCGTTTGAAGCTTTGATAATTCACCATTGATCCTTTGCCTGATATGGTTATTGTCCTATGAAGGATCAATTTTAAATGTGTTCCCAATGTGTATGAACATTGTTTGCAGGCAGAGATGTTATTCTTGTCTTGTAGCAGAGACAAAAACAGAGTAGTGCAGATAGTGGTTATACACTTCGTACAAACGCACTATGTCAACGCTCCTTGAGGAATAAGCATCCAATGCTTTTCAAAATAGTCGTTGTTAACTTTCCAAGTCTTCTGCAATTTTCTGGCGAGCTTGAATCCTTGAAACAACTTTTGAAGCTTTAGGTTGATCTTCTGATGATCTGCAGCTTCTGGTGAACTTGCTTCTGATGACGTCAACACTTCAGAAGCACTTTGTCTTCAGAAGCACTTCAAACTTTAGACGCAGTTTTCTTCAGACGCTTTAAGCTTCCCTTTATGTTGATGTATAAGGAGCAGTGACTTCATGCACAATGCCATTGTCTTCACAAAACTTCTCAAACACCTTTGAGGTATACTCACCACCACCATCAGTTCTTAAAATCTTAATGGATTTACAACTTTGCTTTTCAACTAAGATTTTAAACTTCTGGAACATATCAAATGCTTCACTTTTGGCCTTAATCAAATATAACCAGAGTTTTCTGCTAAACTCATCAACAAAACTGATGAAATACTTGTTTTCCCCTAATGAAGGAACCTCTAAAGGACCACACACATCTGAATATACAACATTAAGCAGCTCCTTTGATCTACTTGTTGCACTTGAACTGAATGCACTTCTAGGTTGCTTGCCCAACAAGCAAGTATCACAAACTCTGTTAGGTATCTCAATTTTAGGTACTCCCAGAATCATTTCTTTATCAACCAATTGATTAAGACCTCTAAAATTGAGATGACCAAATCTATAGTGCCATAACTAGTTATCTTCATCTTTTACCATAGCAGATAAACAGTTCAACTCTACAGCTTTCATATTGGTCTGAAAAGTTCTATTCTTTGCAAGAGGAGTTTTCAATACTAACCTTTGATGATTACCAAACAACTTAAAGGTGTTGTCCTTCATAGTAACTCAGTATCCTTTTTGAATGAATTGACCTACGCTCAGCAAGTTGCACTGCATTCTAGGAACATAGAGAACTTCTTCAATTATTGCCACTTTCCCATTCTTCCCTTCAATAGCAATATTCCCCATTTCTTCTGCAACCAAGACTCTATGATTTGTAAGCTTCACCATTGTATATCTTCCAGGATCCACTTCTCTTAACCATGTCTTGTTTCATGTCATGTGATTAGAACAACCAATATCTAAGAACCAACTTTCTGAATTGCAGCTCTCAGTACTGGTTGTTGTAACCATCATCAATAATGAATCATCTGAATCATCTTATGCAACTTTAGCTTCCTCTTCATCATTCTTTGATTGTTTTCCTTTACCAGGCTAACATTCTGAAGCATAGTGTCCAAATTTCTCACATTTGAAACACTGAATCTTCTTCTTATCAATTTTCTTTCTTTGATTAGAATTTTCCTTCTTTGAAGATTCACCTTTTTCAAATCCATTGTTCTTGCCTTTAGACCAGTTTCCTCCCGTAGCGTTTTTTTCCCTTTCTTGAAGTTCTTCCTATCATTATCATCCTTCTTGATAGTTTGAACTTGTAGGGCTTTTTGAATTGATCTTTCACTGCTTCTTTCAGTTACCATCAATTCATGTGCTTCCAATGAACTCTGCAATTCCTCAATCTTCAATGTCTTCACATCCTTTGATTCTTGAATTGCTACCACAATGAAATTAAACCTTGAAGATAGAGTCCTCATAATCTTTTCAACTATATGTTGATCAGTGATAGCTTCACTACAAGCCTTCATCTGATTCACAAGATTGATGAGTTTAGAGATGTATTCAGAAATCTTCTGATCATCTTCCATTTGCACCAGCTCAAATTTCCTTCTCAGTGATTGAAGCTTAATCAACTTCACTTTATCACCACCTTCATGATACTTTGAAAGAATGTCCCATGCTTCCTTTGATCTAACTGTTTTTGAGATTCTTTCAAAGTTTCCTTCATCAAGACTTTGTTGAATCAAGAACAGAGCCTTGCAATCTTTCTTCTTCAATTCCTTGTGTGCGTTCCTTTGCACCTCAGTGGCATTCATAGCTAATTCATCTACACCATTCTGCATAATTTCCAACAGATCTTGTGCTCCAAATAGATTCTTCATCACTGCACTCCATCTTTCCCAATTGCGTGCTTCAAGAATTGAAAGATGTGTGTTGAAACTGCTGCTACCATTCATGGTGTTTCCTTCAACGTTTCTTCCTTCAAATTGCATGATTGAAGATCTTGATAACCCCTTAGAACGAAACCAAAGGCTCTTGATGCCAATTTGATAGCGCAACACTAAAGCTTGTTCAACAAGCAATGAAACCAGAAGCAATTTTGTAGTTTCTAGGGTCTGTAGATTTATGAATTATAGAGAGAATGAGAGAAGAAAAAGATTAAGAGAATGAAGAAAATAGTTGTTATTATTGATTCTCATGAAAATATACAAAGGAGGCAGCTTATATACAATGTCTAGCTAAGTTTCTTGAAGCACAAGCAATGTTACAAACTCTAGATCTTATTTGCTAACCTCTAACAAACTTGTAACAAACTTCATAACAAACTAAAAACAAAATGTGATTAATCACTAATTGTGATTATCACTAAAACTAAACTTGAATTAAAACAAACTAACACTTTATCCACACTAGATGCACAAGACATACACTAGATACAATACTTATGCCGCAACAGATGGAACCTCTTCTAACAATAGCATCCAAAGTTCCATCTATCTCTTGACTTGCCCTGTTAAATCACAATCTGCAACATTCCCCAATCAAAATTCTGCAGCATTCTTCAATTACTTTAGTAAAAATGTTATACAAGTCCGGCATTTGGTTCATGTATCTCGATCCAGTTTATGAGTTCACATCTGATGATGAACCCTGTCAGAAATTTTGCAAGAGATTCCTGCCCAAGCATTATCAGTTCAAAGTTTTTTTTTTTAAGATCAGTTCAAAGTTATTAAATAGATAAAAATATAACAACTTAATGCAGTAAAGATATTTTTCCAATATTAATGCATCATGCACACACTAGCAGCAGACCACGTCCATTCTGTCACTTCAAAACATTACCAGACCGTGACCATGGCTATTTTCTTACGCTAAAACCTGTCCTTACTTCTTAGGGCATATGCTTGGTATAAGTTATAAGCCTCGTCTATTTGATTCAGAACTTGACCGAGAAAAATTTCTTAAACTATTTTGATTTGCTCTAACTGCATAAGCTAGTTGAAATATCAAAACAAATTCAATTAACATGCAAAAGCAACAGTTATAAAAACGGTTACATACTCTACATACTTTTAACTAAGCTCTATTTTCAATCCACCACTGTAGTATATAACACCATTCTACAGATATATCACAAGGAAAATCAATAGCAAGAGCAAATGTCCATTTTTAAAACACAGTTTAATCTGTATTTAAATTCAATAGCATGACTAATTGCGAAAGCTTAAGTACACGAGTACTAAGGAAAATTTTAGTAGGCCTCCTATTTGAAATGTTCATGTTAGGCACAGGGCCCAATTTAATTTAATTTAACTGTGTATTTTTTAAGAGAATAAGGGAGGAATGTGTTAGATTCACTTGTTTTTATGTTGTTTTGGTTGAGAGAGGCTAGGCTCTCCAATTCCTAGAGGTTGTGTTATTTACTGGCAGTTATTGTATTTCTTGCTGTTCTTGTAAGCAACTCTGCAGAATGTTATTCTCAGAAGGTTATTGATTAAAATATATAAGTTATGTTCGTTAGACACTCTCCCTCGTTTACCTGCAAAGTTCCAAATCAATCAGAAAAAATTTAAACGGTGATAGCAGGAAGCAAATTAGTATTTCTTAGCATTCTAACTTCAACCAATGGCAACAGTAATGGAACTTACGACGTCATAAAATATATCACATGATTATTATGCTAAGTTCAATTAACTATTTAATATACAACTAAAATTATGCCTATAAGTTCCTTCATTTAACTTTATTTTAGAAGCTTCTTCATTTAACAGTAATTTGAACTTAGAAGTCAGAATTATTATCATAATTACAGCTGTATATGAAAAAGTTAAATTAAGGAGCTTAAAAAGAAAATAGAAGTCCAAATACCAATTTCAACATATCCAAATGTATTAATTAGAAAGAACTCAGTCAAAATGTAAGATCATTTGAAATATTCCTATTTCTATAAGTTTACTAATAACAATTATCCAATCTAACAAAGCATAAAAACTCAGTATCACTATCACAATATAAACCTTTCACGCAGGAGAGTGTACTCTGTTATTTCTGCAGCCCAACGATCCAGTCCGAAGGTGACCAGAATAACTTGAAGTAATCAGGATAACCAGACAAAGGTGAAACCCGACCTTGATCCAAGTGAAAAATACGCATTCCAGACTCCATGGAATCAAGCATTCCGGACTCCATGGAATAAAGCCCGTGGGAAGCATAATCCCTACTATAGATGACACAATTCCCATTTGCAACACACAACTCTGAAGCAGATGCAGAGAACGAACAGTCTTCCCCCAAAAACAAAACCCTATCCCCTAAATTGGTCAACTTGACCCACTTCTTCTCCTTCTCATCAAGCCTGAATACATCAATACTTACATCATCGTCACCGGCATCAATTCCATTGCAATCCACCAGCAACAACTCATGTTCACTCTTCACCAAGAATTTAATGTAGCCACCAAACACCGCGTTGGCCAGCAAGTGGACGCTGGAATCTGGTCCAATCATCACAGTGTGCCCATTGTTGTCTGCCACACAAGGCCGCCCTTTAAAAATGCACATGTCTCCCAACAAAGATGTTGACATGGTGGGAATCCTCGTCCAACCATCGGCCCCACAACCGAGCACCATCGGCACCCCAAACGGCACCCCAGCAGAGCAGTTGTCTGTGCGGAAAGCAAGAGATTGCCTTCCCTGACACGTCGCAACAACAACAACCTTTTCCAAATGGATATACCGATTATTTTGAAGCAAGTCAGTGTCGTGGATGTATAACTCTTCTCCAAGATCGAACACGGGGAGTTGGTTGAAGTCAAGCACATGGTAAGGGAAATTGAAAGGTGGTTGGTGAATTGAGAGGGGATGCCAGAGTTGGGTTTTACCGTTTAAATTTGGACCGATTCTGATCAAACAGGAGGTATGAGTTTGTTGTTGGTGATGGTGAGGGGTTATGGGTGGTTTGATGAGAAAGATGTTGTGTTTATAGAGGATAGTTTGGGATGGACGATAGATTTCTTTAGAGTAGGGGAATATCGGAAGCTTCAAGGGTGAATGGTTGTGAGGGTAGTTGGGAATGGAAGATCGCCATGAAGAACAAACCGAACGAAAGCGAATAATGTAGATTTCACTGAAATTGAGTTTTTCAGAAATTAATTGAAGAAGTTCGTTTGGAAGGCGAGACCAATCTGCCATGGATGGCGATGGCGATCTTGTCAGCTCTCTCTTTCTGTGTGTACTCAGTTCTGCAGTAACAAAATTCGATTATGATTAAATTGATTTTGTCTAAAAGTGAATTGAATTATGAATTAATTCTATAATCAGAAGCTACAATTTCTAGCTTAAAGTTAGATCAATCATAGAGGGAAAATCAATTGTAATATATGAAGCACGGACACTCCTCAGATTATGCCTGACCACTTGTCGTGTCTAGTGTCCGTGTCTATATATGTGCAAGTATCCGTGGTTCATATAGATTCAAATAAAGAGCAACCAAAAATTTGAAGTTCAATTCTACATCTATATAATAAATTTTAACTTCTACAAAAGGTGAAACCAAACATTCTCTTTTGTTCAATTAATGTGAAATTGATAAATAAGCTACTCGAGCTTTATGATCGGAGATTAAAGGATTCGAGGACTAAAAGGGAATTTGAACTTGAAAGAAAGAGAGAAGGAACCTGAGAGTGATGATCGAGGAAGAAAATGGATTGTTCCGAAACGGAGATACCAACGGTGGTGGAAATGGAATTGCGCTATTCGTTTGGTGATTCTGTAACTGTAACGTTCTTCCATTGTTTTTGTCCCATTGGTCTTTATTTTTAAATGAATTCCGTTTTTTTTATTGCGTTAATTTTTTAAAATTATTAACGGTGTTTTTTATAAATTTTTTATTTTGATTAAAACTAAAAATATAAATATTTGTTGTTTTCAAGATATAACTAAATAAACTAATCATGATTATTTATTTCAATGACACCAACAATATAACCTTTTATTAATTTTGTGAAAAAGGTTGTGTGTGAGATCTATGTAAGACAACAAGTCACTCTTGTTGAATCTGAATCTTACTTGTTATGCAAAGGTACAAATCGTATGACTGCTTTGTTTATGCACAATCTTATAGAAATGTTTGATGTTATTACTACAACACTATTTTTTTGGATTTAAATGGGAGATTGTTGGAACTTTAGATGGAATTAGTAGGAAATTGAAGAGTAAACACAAGTCTTTAGATTTTGAACTAGTGTGTGAATTGAAAAAATAGTTGAAGTCTCGCATTGAAAAATTAACACAATAATAGTGCTTATATTGGGAAGAGTGAGACTCTAACGGTGTGCCCTTGTGAGAATAATCTTTGGACGAAAATCCTCAATTATTCTCTAATTATTATTAATGTTGACGTCGTGTTCGATGTTTGTGGCTGAGCTTTATAGGTAATAGATTTTTGGGTTAAATATGTTTTTGGTCCCTATAAATATATTAACTTTTTGTTTTAGTCCCTCTAAAATTTTCCTTTAACTTTTAGTCCTTATAAAATTTTCAATCACTACTTTTGGTCCCTGTTTAATTTTTGTATTTTTTAATGAACTTGAGCAAAAATGTGTAGAATATTGTAAAAATCTCTAAAAAAAAATAGAATATTTTAACAAAACATAAATTAAATATGAATTTTTAACTGCCAAAAACATAAAAATTAATATTTAATTTATGTTTTGTTAAAAAATTCTATATTTTTTTTGGAGATATTCTTATAATATTATAAATTTTTCTGCAAAATTTTATTCAAAAATATGAATTATACATATGAGTTTACTTTAAAAGAGGGACAAAAAATGAAGATAGAAAAATTTTGGCGGACTAAAAGTTGAAGAAATTTTTTAGAAAGATTAAAACAAAATGTTAACATAGTTATAGGGATCAAAAACATATTTAACCCTAGATTTTTTATGCTTGCAATTTGTTATGTGCTAAATAATGAAAACATTTAGGTATCCTCATCTCGGTTATCACTGTCCATATATAAGACACTTGTGATCAGGGGCGAAGCCACTCACAACACTGTGAGGGCTCGTGCCTGCACTACTTATTTGAACAACCATTTCTTGTGACAACCTTTTAGACAACTAAATTATACAAAGAAAGTTAGGCAGTGACACAAAAATCAAAGCAATAGAGAGAGAAAGTAAAATGATAATGTGAATATGAGAGAGAAAGTTATCACAAAAATTGATAAAAAGTGGTTGTTTAAATACCATTTCTCAATTTGAAATGCAATCATATATATATAACATACTAATAACAATTGTGTAGTTCTTTTAAAAAAAAATTAACAATTGTGTAGTTGAAACTTTAATGGGTTTGTTTACATAAAAAAGATCTCACCTCTTTAATATTTTCCCCTCACATTTCACAATTACTTGATGACAATCATAATTAAATTTAGAATGCATACTCTGTATCAAAATATTTTTATAATTGCAATTTGATTTTACCGGCTAAATAAGTTTTTCGCCCTCATAAATAAATCAAAATTTGATTTTAATCTCTACAAAATAAAAATTATATGTTTTCATCCTCACAAAATGGATATAATTTTGACATGTTCTTGACATCTTTTTGAACTTATTATGAACACATAAATGTTAAAAATAATAATTAGGCATAAGATTGACACATTTTGAATATAAAAGAGTCGTAATCTTGACATTCATATATACTTAAGTTGTCCATCAAATGTAACACCCCGTTACCCAAAAGTAATTAAATATAAAATATTCATCAGTAATTCACAAACGGGCATGCTACACTACATTTCAAAATTTCTTAAATAGCATATGAAACTATTTAATTAAACATAATTCATAACTTCAATAATTATGCAGCGGAATATTTGCATTTTAAATAGCAACAACAACAACGGTTAAATTCTCCAAAACAATATCTTGGCATAAAGCCTTAACAACATAATTCATCCATCTTAGGGCCACAACATCCAGTTCCAAAATAAGATACATAGGAAAGAAAACAATAAAAAGAATATTTCTCATCCCACGTATCAGAGCCCTAGACACGACACTTGAGCCACCACCGACTACTCCGGATCACCTGCAAGTTATCCATAGGAAGGGCAACATTTTCAAGCAGAAGGGGTGAGCTTCACAACAATAAAATATAGATATTAAAATCTTCAATTGAATCTAACACCCTAAAACATCAAATCATCTTGCAATTATAATTACATAATTCACAAGCAACAACTGTATCACCATCAAATCAATCCATCATAATATGTGTATAAATGTATACTCATCAAACAACATCATCATCATCATCAATATAACAACCACAACCAACAATAAAGACTCATGCATGACATAACGACACCACTAAGACTCCTCAAATATGCAATTATGCATGTGGTACCAATCAGGACCGAAGCCCTCACCGCTTTTGAATGGTTAAAGCATTCATCAGGACCGAAGCCCTCACCGCTGTGAACAACTAGTGCTCCAGGACATGAGTCCTCTCCGCTGTTTATGCATATGCAATGGACCCACTCGTGTATATCTACATACAACTAGACCATGCATACATTCTCCATATGACTCCAAATTATACAACATGTATGGTTCAATAAATAAATCATACTTCACAGCCATCAACAACCAGTAATCCAGTAATCTAGAATAATGCATAATTAAATATAACTATGCTCAAAACAACAACACCAAGCACTACCATTCATGTACGTAATTCAGCACCATCTGCTCGCTATGGCGAGTTCACAAAACAGGTTACTCGCCATGGCGAGTTCAAGGCGAACTCGAGGCGAGTGAAAAGTAGGTGCTCTCGGGAGTTTTGACATTTTTCTCACTCAAACTTAATTCTAATCTCCCTATTCATCTTTTTAACATAAAACTTGCTCCAGTCATCATTAAAATCATTTAGGTACATTAAACTATCCCCAAAACATCTTATAACAACAATTTGAAAATCCAGAATTTCACTCACTAACTCGCCATGGCGAGTGGTTCTGCTCGCGAGGCGAGACATGATGTTGCTCACTCGCGAGGCGAGCGATGAACATCAGTACGGCCAGAATACAGATTTTTCCCAAAAATCCAATTTTCCTTCCATTCACTCCCCAAATCAGTTTACAGATATGAATTAACTTGCTGTATACACCCAGAACCTATTCCTAACATCAAAACAACAATTTCTACTCCAAATTCATCATTTCTTCACAAAACCCAAAATCCCCAATTCTCACCAGAACTCTGTTAAACTCAAAATCAGAAATTAACATCTACACTACTGAAGTAAATCTCACTCTTACCTTAATTCAGAATGAAAAATGCACATCAAATGGATTCTCTTGGTTCTTCTCCCTTGTTCCTGGTTTTCTCTCCCAAAGCTTGGTTTCACGTAAAACAGTTCTGACTCTCTTTTCCTAACTTCCCATTACTTAACTCCCCTTAATTATCACTTAACTCCCCATAATTCTAATAACTTCTATTATTTCGCCAAACACCAAAATAATTATTATTTCTCACTTATTCTAATTATTATTAAAATAAACTATATAATAAAATAAACACACCACATAAATCACCAAAAAATCATATATTAGACTCCACATAAATCAAAAATAAATAACACAACGATTAGAGCGTTACATTAAGGACCAAAAGAAAACAATTTTTTTTTTGTGAGGATGAAAACATTCATTTTTATTTTTTAGGGACAAAAATTAAAATTCGTTGTATTTTTTAGGATGAAAAACTTATTTAACCCTTATTTTATTTCAAAAATTAATATAATATGATATGATAATGTATGAAATAATGGTTATTCAACATTTTTCAAAAACATTCATATATTTCCGTAATTTAAGAAAATAGTAGAGAATATTGTGATCTATATATATACTATACAAATACACATATACTCTTAAGAATAATATTATATTTTTTATAGTATATTTATGTTGAATATTGCCCCCATAACTTAATATGGTTAGTTTTCTCCTAGGTTGAAGATGAGTTTTCATCTTCCTAGGTTGAAGATGAGTTTTCATCAACACTGTCACCTCATTCAATAAGCAGAATTTCAATGAATGCATTCTTGGAGGCTCAAAGAATTCATCTCACGTGTATCAGCAACATCGCGATTGTGCAGTCACTCAATAAGACATCCTTGAAGGATCAAAGAATCCCTTTCCCATAAATCACTTGTAATTTGATATTATGGAGACAATATAAATTATACACCAGATATACACAAGATACGATACTATGAGGTAACGGATAGAACCTCTTATGACAATAGCGTCCAAGGTTCCATCTATCTCTTGACTTGCAACCTGTTAGATCCATCAATGTCTTGATGCACAAAATTCTGCGGCATTCTTCAATTACTTCAGTCAACAAATTAGAAAAGTTTTGGCATTTGGTTCATGTATCTCCATTCAGTTCATGAGTTCACCTCTAAATGTTGAACTCTGTCAGAAATTTTGTAAGAGACACCAGCCCAGTAACATCAGTTCCAAGCTGTTAAATAGCTAAAAACAGAACAACTTAATGCAGTAAGATATTTTTCCAATATTATTGCATCCTGTGCACACTTGCAGTAGAATACGACCATTCTGTTTCATTTCAAAACATTGCTCTACGACCTTTTTCATACGCTAAAACATGTTCTTAAGGCATATGCTTGGTACAAATTATAAGCCTCGTCTTTGTTATTCACATGGCCAAATGTGTGTAAGGCTTATCTATCAAGGATTGCATGGCCAAAAGTGGAAAGCGGCCAAAGCGGACCTATAAATAGTAAATCAATAACTTGTACTAGTTGTATATAATTGGTATTAGCCATTTTTGATTTTGCTATTCCTTTTATTTCATATTATGAATACTTCATGAAATTTTGAGTAATGATTAAGGTATTTTGCTATTTCTTTTTGAATAAAATGGTATCTGTATTAAATTTATTAGTGGTCGCACCACCAAAATAGCGCCCGCTACGCGCCCCGCTCCTGCACCGCGCCAATTATTAGGTTGGCTGGCCGCGCCGCATTGACAACAGAGGGAGTAAACAAGTTTTAGTGCTTCACACATGTTTCTGCTAATGCAATGTGGAGTAAACTAATTTCATGAAAATGTATCCTTAAAAGAATGCCAAGCCGAGTGCTAATGGCTTTTACATTGGCTATAGCCACAACTTCAAATTCAATACACGGCATGAAAAAACGTGGGAACGAGGTGCAGGATCATGGACGAAAGTGACCATTTACTCCATATATATATATATATATATATATTGAGAGGCTAAAGAAAAACAAGAAGGGGGCACTAGGTGTATATTTCGGACCACACCCACCCTTCATTTTCACTTGCCAAAAATAACACATCACTAAAATTTACACAAACCCTAACCTTACTTAGTTTTTAGTGAGAGAAACTTCAACTTCTCTCTAAATTTTCTTTCTTCTTCATTCAGCGAGGAGAGACTATGTTCGTATGTGATGTACTTTATCTATTTGAATGAATATTGTTTTGTTTTTTTTTGTTTTTTTTATTAAAAAAAGAACACAACACAAAACTCTCTCTCCCATCCTTTCTTACCTTTTCCAAAATTCCCTTCACACCATTACTCAGCCCTCCATTCAACCTCACCTCTTCATTCTTCTCATTTTTATTTCCTCAAATTCTCATCATATATTCTACATTCATGATGAATTGAAAATACCCACTCATGAAGGGATTAATCTTTGGTGTTTCTTGAGGTAAATTTTTTTGATTCATATAATGATATCTAGCTTTGATGAGTAGTAAAAACTAGTATATATGAAGTCTAGGTTAGATTTTCATAGGTTCCTTTTAAACCCTAAGTCTAGAAAATTGGGGGTTTTACCAAATTCTTTTATCTGTTGTTATTTCAGCTTTGAATAAGTTTTCTCAAGAGTTATAATGATTGTATAATGTTCAGATTCGGTGGAAATCGCTACGGTGGCCGTTCCTGAACGCATTGCTAGGAACAAGCTTGAATCTTCATAGTTGTGACTTGTAAGTAGCTAAATTTCATTGTGGCATGTTTTTATAAGCAACAAATTTGTTTTATAGGAGAAACAAATAATTTTTTTAAAAGAGAATCTCATTTTCCTTCAAAAATAAGATTTCACTATTTTGTTCATTTTCAATAACATGAACTTAATTTTGATGAGAATTGGTAGCTATTGAAAAATTGAGGTGATAATGTGAATAAATTGTCATATGATAATGTGAGTAAATTTTCATATGGTAACACTGTTCTGGGCGCGCGACGCCAAATTCCTGTTTCAGTGAACTCGCATCCATGGAAGCAGATTGGTCTCAGCTTCCGAGAGAACTTCTGCAACTAATATCACAAAAACTCGACAACAGTGAACTCTATCTTCTTCGCTTTCGTTCCGTCTGTTCCACTTGGTGCTCTTCCGTCCCAAACTACCGTTGCAACAACCATTCATTCTTGAAACAGATTCCACAATTCCCTAACGAAATCAAACCACCCACAACATCAAACCGACCCGCTCCTACTAGCAATTACGTTCGCTGCCTCTCCAAACAAAATATTTTTCTCATCAAACCACCAAACCAACAAACTCCTCTTCGCCCTTGGTTGATTAGAATTGGTCCTGATTTAGACGGCATAACCTGCCTCTGGCATCCGTTCCACCTTTACCAAAAATATCCTTTACGTTTTGCACATGATCTCATCGATTTCAACCAACTCCCTGTTCTCCATCTGGGACACATGTTCTACATTCACGGCCCCGACTCAGATCAGACTACGCGTCTCCATTATGGAAAGGTCGTTGTTGCAACAAGTGATGTGGGACAGCCTCTTGCTCTTCTCACATACGACAGCTCTCTGGTACCAAAGATCTTCCGATGTGGGGACAATTCTTGGACGAGTATCCCCACCATGTCAAGGTCCTTGTGGGGAGACATCTGCCTATTCAAAGGCAGGCCTTGCGTGGCAGACAAAGATGGCCGCACTTTGATGATTGGACCGGATTCCACCGTTCACTTGCTGGCCAATCCGGTGTTTGGTGGCAATGTTAAACACTTGGTGGAGAGTGAATGTGAGTTGTTGCTTGTGGATTGCCATGGAATTGATACTTCTAATGCTGATAAGGATATAAGGTTTGATGTATTCAGGCTTGATGAGAACGAGAAGAAGTGGGTCAAGTTGGCAAATATTGGAGACATTGTTCTTTTTGTGGGGGGAGACTGTTCGTTCTCTGCTAAAGCTTCAGATTTGCAGGTTCGAAGTGGGAATTCTGTGGTCTACAATATATCTGCTGACTTCAGCAATCTTGATAAAATACAATCTGGAATGCGTATTTTTCGCTTGGATCAAGGTCGGGTCTCCAAGTTGTCTGGTTATCACAATTACATCAGGTTATTTTGGCCACCTCCAGAGTGGATCGTCAGGCTGCATTCACATCCAGAGTATGTTCTCTTGCATTTAAATGTTTATAATGTGATAGTGGTGGTAGTGCATTATTGTGCTTAGTTTCTGTAGTTAGATTGTTTAAACTTTGCAACTATTACTCATGGAAATATGAATATTGAAATAATATTACATTTTGACTCAATTTTTTTAACTCCTTGGATAAGTTAAAATTGGTACCTGGACTTCAATTTTCTTTTGTGAGCTCCTTAATTTAACTTTTCCATATATACAGTTAGAATTGCGGTAATAATCCTGAATTCTAAGTTCAATTTACTGTTAAATGAACATGCTTATAAAAGTGAAGTTTAATGAAGGAACTTATAAGCATAATTCTAGCTGTATATGAAAATGTTAGACGAACATAGCATAATAATCATGTGATATACGTTGTATGACACTACATTGCTTACTACTATCATTGTTTCAAATTTCTGGTAGATTTGGAACTTACTAATAGTGTATAACGAATTGAATTTATATTATAACAACAACACTCTGAGAATAAATTTCTTTACAGTTGCTTACAATAACTGCTAGCAACTAACACAACCTCTGGCAATTGGAGAGCCTAGCCTCTCTCTTCAACCTAATCAACATAAGAACAAGGGAATCCCCATCACATTCCTACCCTTATTCTAAATTAAAACATGCAATTAAGTTAAATTGGGACCTGTAAATTGAGATGCACCTAACACAACATTTGTAACTGAAGACCTACTAACAAATTTCTTCCTACGAGTGTCGGTAAATATTCCCAATTAGTTATGCTATTGAATTTAAATTGCAGATGAAACAATTTTTTGTAGTTGGATGAGTGCTCTTAATATTGATTGTCCTTGTGATAGTCATGTACAATGGTGTTATACTTATGCTAATAGTGGTGGATTGAAAATAGAGCTTAGTTAAAAGAATGTAGACTAGGTAAACTCTTTTTAAATCTTTTTTTTCTATTTGTCATGTTTTATTGCTTAGACTAGGCGTTGGCATGTTGCCCTTACAATAACTTTGCATCCAAAAGTTTGAGTTTTATAATCTTTGTATACATTGTTGGTTATCACTAAGCACATGTTTGCAGCGTTTATCGGTTATATTTGCGAGTTACTACCTGTTCATATTTAACCTTTCCATTCTTCTTGTGTAGGTATTGAAGAATTCTAATCCATCATTTCATTGGTTTGTCTTGGTCTCTGATGACATTCTTGTAATCATGAAGTAGTATATGGTGTTAAGGATTTGAAAGAACTATGAATACTAGGTATTGAAGAATTCTATAATCCATCATTGGTTTGATTTGGTCACTGATGACAATCTTGTAATCATGAAGTAGTTAGTATATAGTTAGTATATGGTGTTGTTTTTTTTTTTTTTTGGTCTAGTAGCCTAGTGGCTGGAGCTCACACATTTAAATATGGAGAAGTGGAGTGTTCGGGATTCGAACCCCAGCCCCTGCATAAATTATGCAATGTCCCTGCCAATTGAGCTATGCTCACGGGGACAGTATATGGTGTTGTTAATTGGAAAGAACTATGCATTACAATTTTAATCCATCTAGAAACAATGATTCTAAGTTTGAGGAGCTTGTTTCCTTTTTCAGTGTCCTCATTGTCAAGTTCAGAGGTTGATTGCTTTCAAGCTCAATGTTCTAATTTCAATTATGCTGTTCATATAAGTCATTTATGTAAAAAAGTTTATCAAAATCAAAATCGTATATTGTTAATTTGTTATACCCGATCAACGCGGTTCATATTTAGTGATGAAATCATGGGCGAAGATTTTTCATATCGATATTTTTTTTGTTTTAAGTCTCTAACTTATTTTTAAAGTTCAGTTTGACTCTTAACTTTAAAATCGATTAATTTGGACCTTTAACTTATTTTAAGAGTTTAGTTTGCTCTCTTAACTTTAAAATACAATTTAGTTTCTTACTTTTGCAAGTTAATGCAACTTGGACCATTAACATACACAAATATACTATAATACATCAATTGAAAGATCAAGTTACATTAACTTACACAAATTAAGAGATCAAATTTCATTAACTTACACAACTTAGGACTAAATTGAACGGTTTTAAAGTTAAGGAATCAAAGTGTTATTTTAGGCAGTTTTTTTAATGTGTATACCAATCATAGCAATGTATACTCAATCCAAATTTGAGTAACAATGAAGCAATCTCTTAGCGGACTAAATGAATAATTAAACCTAATATATGTATATATTCCATAAGCCTTTTTTTAGGAATTTTTTATAGTATATAATAAACCTATTATATACTATAAAAAATTATAATTGATGAACCTAATAGGAGTTGAGTCTTGCGAAAGAGATTAATTTCTCACAACGTGGCGAACCAATGTTTGAATCTAGTGGCGGAGCCAGAAAATTTATAGAGTCTGGACAAAAATAAAAGAGCGATAAGTTTTACCTACGGAAATAACCGGGGTGCCAAAATTGTTTGTAATATATATCGAACAGTTTCAATATGTAACAAGAAGCGGTAAGTAGATAAAGTGGTTTGTTTCTTTTGATTTTAGTGTGGGGGAGTGGGTTTCAAGTCCCTACCAGGACACATTTTTGGAGAAAATATTAATATTAAACATATAGGAGAAATACTAAAAAGAAGAGGCGATGGGACTCAAACCAGAGACCATTGAAAGTACGCTCACCATTTCACTGCAACCAAGCAAACTTATTGATTATTTATGTCTAATATGATATATATAGAAACCTTGGAGGATGGTATGACTCCCATGGGTCTCCAAAGAGATCCACCCTGAATATCGGTTGAGCCCGGGCTAGCTGGGTGGTGAATCCGCCCCTGTTTAAATCTCAGTAAGTACATGTGTTTAACGCAACTCAATTATGATTATTTAAAAAAAGAAAAGAAAGTAAGTATGGAAAAATAAATAAATTAATGAATAAAAAACAATTCGAAAAATGCAAATGAAACTAATAAAAGTTGTCTCAATTTATAAGTAGTGAACTCATCTACAAAATCATGAGTTCAATTCCTATTATCATATGACCTCATTAGTCTTTAGCAAATAAATAATAGTATATTTGTTTACATTTGGTGAAAAAAAAAATAGTATATTTATTTCAGCATTGCTATATCCCACGAAATCTGAAAATACGAAAGCCACGATAAGGCACAATGAAACAGTTACAAAAGTTTTTTTTTTTTTTTTTTTTTTAATTTTAAAATAATATAATTTAGGATTTGGTAGCAATTATGATCAAGCTAATCTTATTCTTGGCTTTCGTGGAACAATGCTTCGTGGAAAACAGCATTTTCCTATTTATTTATATTTGATGAACGTTTACAGTCGATTGAGTCAAGCTCATTTAAACTTTCTTATATGAAAATAAAAATAAAAATAATGGAGCAAAATTGACATCCATTCCAGCTTTGAAAACAACAAAAGCCAACCACGAATACAACAGAGTTCAAATTGAGTCCCGCTAAATAAATTGTTTAACTTCAATCTTCTTCTTCATTTCGTCTAGTTGCATCAACCGGCTCCTTACTACACCCCCACTATTACACACTCCACCCCCCTAAAACACTATATGTGAAGAATCAGAACAACTCTTCTTCTCTCTCGTCCCTTGCGAGTCTCTCTCTCACTCTCTCCCTAACCACACATACCGCTCTCTCTCTCTCTCTCTCTCTCTCGCCCCTGCTCACTCTCTCTTAGTTCTCACAGTCTCACTCACTCTAAGGTAACCCAATTCATTCTCCAATTGCTTGTTTTAGGTTTAGGGTTTTCAAATTTGGAATTGAAAATTGCTTTGTAAATCTCTCATCTGTCATATTAATTCTGATAAATAACCCAAATTTGAACATTTACTTGTGCTTTGTATGCGAATGTCGATTAGATGAATTAATTATGCTTTCTTTGTACAATTCTGCTTCCAAACTCACTATTTTATTTTATAGGATTAACAAATTTTTGGGAATTGGGAATTGAAATTTTGTTTGTCATGAATAGGTTGTATTTATTTAGATTGGAATTAGAATTTTGTTATCTACATTTTTTTGTTAGTTATAATTGAAATTGGAATTTTGGAATGTTAGTTTTTAGTTACTGAATTGGAATGTTAATTAGTTAGAATTGAAATTGGAATTTTGGAATGTTAGTTCTTTGAAATTTTAGCCACACATAGACTAAATGTCTAGATCCGCCTCTGTTCACAGCCATGGAAGCTGCAGTAATTGATGCCGGTTCCAGTCTCCTCAAAGCCGGATTTGCTATTCCCGATCAAACTCCTGCCATGGTAACAATACCCCCCTTTCAATTCTCCTTTCTCGAAATCAGCAATGTGTATCTCTAATTGTGATTGTTTTTGATGTTTTTGTATTTGTGGGTTCAGATAATTCCTAGTCAGATGAAACGAATGGTTGATGAAACAAATGATAATGGTAATGGTCAGTTGGTGGTGGATGATGTCGCGGTTGAGCCAGTGGTAAGAGGTTATGTTAGAGATTGGGATGCTATGGAGGATTTGTTGAATTATGTTTTGTACAGTGGACTTGGATGGGAAATTGGTAATGAGGGACAAATATTGTTTACAGATCCACTTTGTACCCCAAAGGTATTTGATTTTAGTAGTTATGTTTGTTTTTGATTAATTTTTAATTTAGTGTTTTTGAAAGGGTTGTTTTTTATTATCTTATGTTCAGCTTGATTGAATGTGTACTGCATTGTGATTTTGCAACCTGTTTTGTTCGATGAAGCACAGACGATAATAATTTGATAATAATTTGAAACCAGGAGGCTGGCCCATAGACACCGATAATAATTTGATAAAACTAAAGTGATTGAAAGTACCACATATGTCAGACGTCAGTGTATTGTTAGTGTCTGGCAAGGATATGTTCCTGACACTGTAAATTCCTTCAAATTGGAGGGTTGGTGCTCTACACATTGTTGTTAAATAGTAGCTATAGTGGCGATACACATTGTTATTGAATTGACATTGAAACCAGGAGTGTAGTTTTTTTAGAGTTGCCAATAAAAATATCATTTCAAACTGAGAATCAGGATAATAAACATAATACACTAATTAGATGATATTAAAATTAAAATAAAAAAATAGAAGTGGATGAAGTTTGCAATCCTAGAGCAAATAAAAGGTGAATTCATAAGTTGCTTTTATCGATTCCACTAGAAATTGATGGGGCTGCTGAGCTGAGTTCAGAACTATAGCCACTGATTATTGTTTTTCACCCAACGGGTATCGTCGCGGTCATATCCGTTATTGCGGTTGTTGTCTCCACTGCTTGTTACGGTTTCCAGTTGCCGTCTCTGTTTCTCACTCTGTCGCCATTGTTGCAGAGTTCGTGAAAGTACAGCTTTTTTCTTTCAATCTCTCCTCTCTCTACAATTGGTGAGCGACATTTTTGTTTCTTCAATCTCACCTATAATTATTTTTCTGTTACAGTAGAGAAAGTGATACGATCACTTTTTTGCTTGAGATGCAATATGTACTATGTTAGTTTGAGACTCAATATGGTTTTTTTAAATGGATACGGTTTACTACTTTTTCCAATGAAATGGATCGGGTCAGTTTTGATCAAAGAGAAAATGTTTTTTTTTTTTTTTAAATGGTTCACTGGATTTGTGGATATAGTTCTCATGAACCAGTTTTTTTGCACACCCCTGATACACTATAGTGGCGCTATAGCACTACTGTGTAGCAGAATTTTAACAGTCCTCTATTTTCCGATATCTGCAATGGACAACACTGGGGATACACATGTTTTGTTTCTGCTTTGATGAAATTATTTAGGGTTTTAATGTCATATACTACAAATTTAAGGTTGTGAAAATGTAAGTCACTTGTTACTGTTTAGATACACCCAAACGTTAAACGCATGCTTCTAATCATGTTTTAATATCTTGCAAACACAATAATATTACTTTTTAATATCTGTCTATAAATAATGAAATATGGCCCAATATCCAAGTAAAATCTGTTATATAGTCAGTGTATAGAATTTTTATGTTTTTTTAACAATCATTTATGACTAAAGCTAACCAACTTTATTGAAATGAGTACTTATTTACACCTTTTACCCAATCAGGGTTTTAATGCATCATGTATTGTGTGTGTGTGTTTGTGTGTGTTGGCTTGTGTATTATACCATTTGCCTCCTTGGTTACCATACTTTATTATGATGATCCTAGATAATTTTGATATCATTTTTGTGTATGTTTTCTTCTTAGGAATGTTTATGTCTACTGTTTATGGTTTATCCTACTAGGCGCTGGGTTGTTTGTGCATTCTTTCCTTGAAAATTAAATCGGGGGTGGCAATAGTTTTCTTTTAAAATGTATTATTTGTTTATACTTTACGTATATGCTTTACTGATTTTTTTAACAGATGTATTTATATTATTGCTTTCCAGGCTAACAAAGAACAGTTAGTGCAACTTATGTTTGAAACGTTCAACATATCAGGGTTTTATGCCTCGGAACAGGCAGTTTTATCACTCTATGCCGTGGGTAGGATCTCTGGATGCACAGTTGACATTGGTCATGGAAAAATAGGTATCTATATTTGAAGCAATAGGGATTTCAAGATTTGTTAGAATTTACGAATAAGTATTTAAGCGGTGTTTGATGTGCTTTCTATATGTCAAAGTCCATAAATTATCCCATGTTTGCAATTGCATATTCTTTTACCACGTAGATTGTTTCCTGGCTACTTCATTATCTTCATAACTATGTGATAAGAGTTGGACACCTGGCGTCGGTATAAGTTAATGTAGTTGAATTAAATGGATTTCTTAAAGAAGTCCTCTCAGCCCCATGGATCTATATTTGTAGATTACATATAATTTAAAATTCCTCAATTTTAGATCGGTATATCTGCCTTCAGCAAGTGCATATTCTGTTTCACATTTTAATGCAATGACACAAATATCAAACAATTCAAGAAGTATCAACACATCCCTTAAAGCTGGTGCGTAAATGTATGCATGGAGCTTGTTAAGTTGTTATATATGTAATTAACTTGGACCTCAAAGAAACACAGGAAAATGGTTAACAATTGATATTTTTGAAATGGAAAATGTTAGTGTTAATGTTGTGCATGGGGATAGAACCCTCAACCTCCTTATCATTCTACATCGTAACATGCTCCCACCCCAGCCACCAAGACAACGTTACATCCCCAAAATTCACCAGGTAGTAAATAATAATTTCCTTGTATATGACATTTTCTAGGATTAAACGGCATTCACTCGCTATATGGTTGGTTAGCTCTTGTATTCAAGTTGGAAATAGTTTAAAGGTTGTTTGATTGTCACAAATGAATATCAGAGAGGTTATTTTGCAAACTTCAGTTTTTGAAGTAGTCGTTTAAACCATTCAAGTTTAGAAAGTGCCATTGCTATGATTTAAAATTTCCACATGGTGGTAACTTGGAACACAAACGGTTCTGATATGCTTGTTTAATATCGTCATTCATGATAGACAATCGAACGAAGGTTAATACATATTTTTTGTTTCATGGATAGATGACTAAGTATTTGTTAGATGCAGAATATACAAGAGATAAATGGGAATAAGAGGGTATATGAATTCTGCATACTTTATTGTTAGCCTGCTATAACATCCAACAGGGCAGTTACACAAGTTACAACTGCTATATAATACAGAAGCTGACACACAAATACAGAAACTGTCTAAAATAACCACTCCTCTAGGAATCAGAGAGCCTAGTCTCTCCCAAGCCACACCAAATGACAACAGACTGTCTATTATGAGACATCCTTATTCTATTTATACACAATACATACTAATAATTACAATTGGGCCTAATTTAATTTGGGCCTGCGTCTGAAATGTACATGTCTAATAGGCGGCCTAGTAACAATATTTTACTTTCAGTTTGACTTTTCTCTTGATATTATTTGTTGTTCTGTGTAACTTTATCTTATTTGAATTTTGTAACCAGATATTGCTCCAGTAATTGAGGGTGCTGTTAACCACATTGCCTCAAGAAGATTTGAGTTTGGAGGTACTGATCTAACTAATTTCCTGGCTCAAGAACTTGGCAAATCCAATCCACTAGTGAATATCAGCATATCTGATGTCGAGAAAATAAAACAGCAATACTCATGTTGTGCTGAAGATGACTTAGCTTATCAAAAGACAGAAGACTCTTGTCCTGTGGAAACACATACCCTTCCTGATGGACAGGTCTGCCTTTTGATTCATCTTTTATTGGTTATGATTTATTATGGTAATTGCTTATTTACCTGTTCCCGACTTTATGTTTGATCAGTTCTTCAATAAAGTTTGTGCTCCTCGAATCTGATAATCGTGAATTAAAATTGGTTACTGAAGAGGGAGGCAAATAAAAATGAAAGACGGGATAAGTTGAATCAATTAGGCGATAGCAGGGTTTATTTTATTTTTTATTGTTGTTCTTGATTTAAACAAAGCTTGAGCAGAAGAGAGGAGTTGGCCGACGTTTGTTGCCATGGAAACATTCTGTTTTATTCATTATCAACGTGAAACATTATGTTTTTGGCTGGTGATATGATGTTTTCTTTCATTCGAATGTGTCTGAGCTGGATTTTTTCTATGGCCTTTACAAGTTCTCTCCAAAAATTTTATCAGAAAACATCTGATTGATTTGATTGAGGTTATTTAAGATTCTATTTTAGATATTTGAATTGTGAAATATGAAACTATCTCAAATTGGAAGTTTCAAATCTCAACATTTTTTCTTATTTTACGTCTAGATGTGTTGGAGAGATTATCATTTAGGAAATTAAATTGAAGATTACTTATGGTCTATATCTATTTCTTCTTTATATGGAAGTAATTTAATATGGATGCCCCATGCATAGTTATATTTTAGTTCTCATAAAGTTTGACGGGCTCTAGTAGATTTGTCCCTATATCCATTCCAGTGGAAGAATGTGGTTAATCTGACCTGATACATGTGATTTTCTTTGTTTTATTAATTTCCGTAGGTTATTGGTTTCATGTATGTTGAACATTATGATCATAGAGATGATCTGGATGGTGATAGACCTTTGACTAACTTTCTTGGGCAGGTGATAACAATTGGAAGAGAAAGATATACAGTTGGTGAAGCTTTATTCCAGCCAAGTCTATTGGGGTTAGAGACTCATGGGATTGTAGAGCAGCTTGTCCGTACTATTTCAACCGTGACATCTGATAATCATCGGCAACTTCTGGAAAATACTGTAGTTTGTGGCGGCACTTCTTCCATGACTGGTAAAATATTATTTTTCCTTCTTTCTTGTATTTAAATAATAAATAACATATATTTTATTGCTGCATTTAAATTTTTACAAAATGGAATCACAATTTTCTGCTGTATATGTGGTCATGTGCTTTTTTAAATTGCAATGTGATATGGCTGAATATTGAGCCATGATAAGGTTACATTTGGTTTTAGCCTATCAAAATGTAACATTTCAGTTTTTTTGTTGACTATTTAAATACAAAGTTAATCTGTATTTGAAGGTGGAATGTTGTCGTGATCTGTATGGTGATGTTTGGACTTTGAAGCAAATTGATTGTGTCTTCTTTTATTTGTAAAACCGAGATGTCCTGCTTGCTAAGTGATGCTATTCATAAGATAGACAGAATTTACTATTTTGCCGTCAGTGATTTATTTACATTTAGTTTCATATGGAATTTAGGTTTTTTTATCGCTAGCAAGTAAATTTCTACTGTCTGATTCATCAACTGATTCAGTATGTTCATGATAAGATGAAGGTCATCTCGAAGCAATCTGACCTCTTTATGAGTATGCTATTGTTTTATTTCTGCATTTTAACATGCTAATATTGCTTCTTGCTGCAGGTTTTGAAGACAGATTTCAGAAGGAATCTTTGCTATGTTCATCTGCCGTTCGACCTACCTTGGTTAAGGTAATTTGTTCGAGTTTCAGTTACCTTCTATCTTGTGACTGTTAGAACTTCTCAGTTAAAATAAGTTAATGGTTTTTTCACTTAGGAAAAAAGTTCTCACAATTTTTGTAGGAGTTTATGGAGAAATTAAATGAGTTTTTGTAAAAAGATTTGAGATGCAAAAGTTAATTGCACCTTATGCAAGACACCATTGTTCAATCTTATAATATTTCTTTTTTCATATATGCTTATGAAGAAGTTTATATAAAGTTACTTGTAGTATTGTGAAGTAAATCATGTAACATGTCTCCAAGGCATTATAGGCTTTGTCCTGTATTTCTGTGCATGATTGTTATAGTTTTTTATCTTATAATTTATGCTATTGCCAATAATCTCTGGTTTTTTGCAGCCTCCGGAATATATGCCTGAAAATTTGACCATGTATTCTGCATGGGTGGGAGGTGCCATACTTGCCAAAGTAGTTTTTCCTCAAAATCAGCACGTAACTAAGGCAGACTATGACGAAAACGGGCCTTCCATTGTTCACCGGAAATGCTTCTGAAGGAATGTTTTTGTACAATATCTTCAAATAGCTTGTTCTATTACACTTATGTTAGAACATGCGATAGGTCTTCATTTGACGTCAGATTCTATATGCTAGTCTTGCTAGATGTGTACTTGTATGAATTTTAGAAACTATGCAGTGGATCTACGTTAATTAAACTAGTTTGTATTTCTGTTTACCAGTGTTTAGGCACCAAATGTAGACGATTTCAGTAAAATCTTGGTTTGAAAAAATCATTAAAACGTGTAATATGCAGCAATATCAGTTTGCTTATCTTGTAATGAGTAGAGCCTGCAAGAAATGAAGTTTCCTCGGTGATATGTACTTGCACATTTCTTACAACTAACGTCCACTTTTTTGCTTGTAATTTATTGTTCTTTGTTAAAATCATGGTTTAATCAGTTGATATAAAGTTACTATTAGATTTTGAATGCTACAAAACAGCGTTAAAAGATACATGGAGTGGTGTAAATATGCTACTTCACTGGAATACGGATCAGCTTTCCTCATATGTTTGGATATGTTGTGACGAATATACTAGTGATATGAAATCGAAAGTGATTGCTCTACGTGTCATTTGGTTGCTCAACAGCCTTCCGGGTTTATCGGATTGTAACTTTGGATTACATAACATAAAATCTATCAGAAGTTGCAAAAAAATCCGACGAGTGTTTTTTGCATCGGAGCGTAACTCTCGATCAACTTGTTTCTATTGTTTGAAAATTAGAGAAACGAAAGCTTAATTAACTTAGCTCAAATGAAGTATTTCATTTCTCAGTTGTAAAGTATTATTTTTTTTCCATAGCAAATCCAAATACATTATCCTTCCTTAAAATTAATGGGGAAAAATGGGTTCCGTCACTCTCATTTATCAAAGAAAATAAAAAATAATGGGTTCAGCAATATGATTTTTTCAAATTTCATTGAAGTTTTTTCTTTTTTGTTATTAATTTCTAAAAGTGTATATCAAACTGAAAAATACACATGTTTGTCAAAAATCAGCGCAAACTTGAATCATTATTTTTCCAATTTTTTTGACCAACAAGTGTAAGCATTTGTGCCTAATCCTGATCAATAACTGATCTAGTATATACACAAATCCTAATTAATTTAATCCATCCTTCTTTCTTTCTTCAAGGGTGACACTTAGGAAAGAACATTCCACTATTTGAATATTTAACATTGTCACATTTTGCAATGGTGTCCTTAATGTTTTCTCCTGTTATTTTCACATCTTGCAAGTGAATTCCTTTGCATGGGACAGCTTTGCTACATTCAAGTTTGATTGCAACTTCTGAAGCACTTGTTCCTTTTATGTTTTGGTACATCACATTGCTCAATTCCACAGCTGAGTTCTGTAATTTGACCATGAATTTGATTAAATTAGTAACAAATATTTAGAGAGAGAAAAATAACTAAATCAAGTAGAGGATAACCTGTAGAATTCAAATAAAATATACTACAAAATCAAGACAAAAGGAGACTATACAATTAAAATTAAAATAATTAATTTAAACAAATAAATCAATATTATAGAAAAACGATTCGAACCATAACAGTCCAATATTATAAGATTTTTTAAATGATAAATCTTTTTTTTTACATCAGTAAAGTGGAATAAAACCTTGACCAATTTTTTTTTTTTAAAAGAATAAATTGTAGTTTGAACTTTGAACCATGAAACAAAACAAATATAAAATGGCGGGGGGTGTTAAAATGAATGAGAGCATGGGCTTGGAGCCCATATTGCAAAATGAAAAACAATTTTTTCTAGATAATTGCTATTTATACCCCACATCATGTTTTGTTTTTAGACCTAAAGCTCAAGTTTAGGTTGTTTCCTCTGATTTTGTTCGTTAATTATATATTTTTTTTCTTCTGCTAGTAATATCAAATATGAAAGTACTTAAGAAATTTAAAAACAATTACCTGTTCTTGACATTTCTTTTTTTGGTCACAATATTTTTGATCTATGATTATGGGATTAGTCACATTTCGCACAACTATGTTGATAAATTTGATGTTTCTTGCATAGCCAGAACCTCCCTGCATTGAGATATATAGTATGAAAAATAAGACATTAAAACAAAAACGATTATATTTCAATATAATAATTTATTTTTAATGTGATTTCTATATTTTAGAATTATATAAATTGAGTCCTTACTTTTAAACAAATAATCAATCAATAAAAATATCTTAACTTTTTTAAGTTATCAAGACATTTTTCCTCAAAAAAAAAGTTATAAAGACATTTGAAAACTTGGGTAAAATAAGATTTCAAGTATATGGACATCTAAAATTGTAACAATAAAAAAATGAAAAAAACACTCTTTGTTGGTTCAAATTAGTTAAGAAGAAGGACTAAAGAAAGTTGAACCACACAATATAAAATGTTATTGACATGTTTGAAGTAATAAGGTTAGAAACTGGTGGACTTTGTAAACTTGCCTAACTTGGTTAGTTAAAGTATTGCATGTAAAACTTTATGTTTAGTTAGAAATTAAAATCAACCATTAAAAAAAAATCCATTATTAATCCATGTAACATTAGTCAACTTCCCATTATTATAATGCTAATGCACCTAATTTGGTCCTAATTAACATAGTTTAACCAAAATTATAAAAGAAACCATATGGTAAAATAAAAAATTAAATTAAGTGGGTAGCTTTAATTCCACTCTTTTTATTTTATAATTTATAAATGAGCCTTAATTTATTTAATTAAAATGTTGCAAAATTTTAAAGCCATAAATTTACCTGCCAAGTCTTTATTCTGACTCCATTAGTGGTTCCTATTAGTGTGGCTCTGTTAACTTCCACATTAGACACTTCAGCTTGTGTGTTACCTCCACCTAAGCTTCCAATGCTACAAAACAATAATAACCACATCAATTTTTTTTAACCAATCAATTAAAAATTCAATGACAAAAAAAAAATCAACAAAGAGAATGATACCTGATTCCATGTCCTGGTCCACATGTAATATCTGTTGCTCGAACATTTTTGGACCCACTTACAATTGAAATACAATCATCACCTTAACAAAAATAGTGAGGAATAAATTAGAATTTTGAGAATTCAAGTAACTATTTATTGTTATTTATTGGGTTATAAACTTATAATAAACTTATAATAGATGTTTTGTTTATTACTTCCTAAATTGACTTATTGTCTTAAAGTTAGTTTCTATAAAAATAAAAATAAAAATATTTATTTTTAATGTTATTTTAAAAATACATAAATGCCACATTTTCTTTTTAAGGTAGAGTATATATATATTTTTTTTAACAATAGGAAGATTATATATTTTGAATCATTTGTTTAGAAAATTTTGCATAATCTAATCTTTGATTTAATTATTATGACTCTACTAAAATGTTTTAACAATTTTTCATCATATAATTAGTTATGATTTTTAAAAAATTTATATTATAACTTAAAAAATGAGATATGTTATGAAAAATGATATTATAATGTGACATTTTTTTTTTTTCATTTATATATCTTTTTACCTGTCCCAATGGTGCTGTTGGTTATGAAAACATTTTGTGAATGAGTAATATGAATTCCATCAGTGTTGGGACTATGCCCTGGTGCTGTGACTATAAGATTTGATGCCCAAACATTGTTGCATCCTTGAATCCTTAAATGCATTTGTTGTGCATTTCTGAATCTTATCTTATCCACTTTCAAATTATTGCATTCATCAAAAGTCACAGCCTATATATTCAACAAATTTACCAAGAAAAGTTAAATTGAATAGAAATGTGTATGGAAGTAAAGCATGTAATAAAGTTTACAAAAATGAAAATTTAACTTACAGTTGGTGCTCCTTTGCATGGCTGTGAAATAAAATGAGTAAAGAAATTGTGGTCAGTATTTAAAATTTGAATCAAATTAAAATGATAAGAAAAAAAGTCTATATAATTATTCATTAATTAAAATTGAAATCAATAATTGAAAATTAAGTAATAATAAATTGTTATTAAGATATACACTATATTAAGAGATGGGGGTCACTTCAATTTCATTTGTGTTTCTATTTTTCTTATGCACCAATTTTATATTTTTTTAATTAATTTTTAAAGATTAAAAAAAATATTGTGACCAATTATAAAAATGTTGAAAAAAGGTCAATTATAAGTTATTTTCTTTATGTCTGTATAAACAAAAAATATCCAAATAATTTTTTGAAAAGAAAAAAAATGAAGTGTATAAATAGTATACGATTTTTAGTTGTTACTGAAAAGTAAACAAGAAACAAAAAATGAAAATAATATATTTTTCCTTAATTTAACAAATCCAAAATTAATGCATAGATTAAATGAATGAATTAAAAGGAATTAGAGTTAATATCATACAAGGCTTTCATTGACTTTGCAAGAATTTTCCCACCATATTCTTCCATTTCCATTAATGGTACCACCACCATCAACTATGAGATTTGTGACATTCTCAAACTTGATCCATAGCTTTCTATCTGCTCCATATGCTGAAATTCTAGGCCATGCTTTGATTGTTCCATAGATCTAACATAATGAAACAGTGATTAATTAAACACAAAAACGTTACAATGAGTTTTATATATTTAAGTGGACATTGAGAGTTATAATTATAAATCACTTTAATTTACCTTTAATGCAGTATTGGGTTGGCATGGCCCTGAAAATGTTATAGGATTTAGATGATAGACACTTTGTTTAGGTACCACAAGAACCTTCCCATTAGAACATGCCTCATTCCATGCCATTTCAAATGCCTAAAGTGTAAAAATGAGAAAATTGAGAGCAATATTTAAATGGAAACAAATATCAAATGCACGATTTTACAATCGGACCAATCATAATGGAATTAGTGATCAGAACAAGACGATTAAACGTTGATCACATAAATATTTTAAATGAATTTGAATCTCACTCAACAAACCCGAGGCACAAACACATATAAGTATTGCACAACTCAGAAAACATGACAACCTTATATTCAAATACAACTTCAATAAAATAAAACTCACATTCATTTTCTAAATTACCTCATTATCAACTTGTCCATCATTAGATTTGGCTCCATAGTCGTTGACATTAACCGTGTTATGAGATTGCGGCGAAGGCGCAATCGATGGATGATGAGCCCTTGCCATGAAACTAAATTGTTCATGTCTTGGTTTCACCAACCTCTCATTGTAAGGTTGATGATTTGTTGAATAATGTCTTTCTTCTAAGTAAGAGCCAAAACACAAACCAAATGAGGCTAAAATGGTGAAAAGTGAAAGAGTTAAACTTTGTGAATACATCATTCCTATGTGTTTCTTTGTAGGAAAAGAATAGACTCAATTAATTGAAAGAATGAGAAAGTTGTAACTATGATGATTGAGATGGAAGAGGTATCATATATTTATAGGAAAGTTTTGAGCTTGGTTTCAAGAGAGAGAAAATGAGAATTGAATAGGAAAGAGAGAGAATTGATTGTAGAATAAAAGCAAAGTTTTGCTTAGAATTGAGATGCTAGAGACTTGGACGAAAAACTAATGATGGGGTGTTACCAGAATTTGGAAAAAAAATCAAAATGGGGTTAGTTAATTTCTGGTCCTAACTATGTATGTGCTTGTTTACCAACAAAACAAGCCAAGCATTTTATGAATTTGAACTTTGCTATTTGTTCATGTGTCTAACAATTGACTAATGGACCGGTTTTTGTGCCTTAACATGTGTATGCAGTATTTGTACTATTACTTCATTAAATCAATTTTGTATAACTGTCATCAAACAAAACTCAAGGGTATAAAATAACTACTATTTTTCATAACTTACATAATTTTATGAGGAATAACTATTACGTCATTACTATTCCTCTGAGTATACCTTAGTTGACAGCAGGGGCGATCCAGAATTAAGTTTTAGCGTGACTAAAATAATATTATCATCGAAATCAGTAATTTTAGAAGTTTTAATTGGGTTAGTTTTATTATTACAAGTTCATTTGTAATTTTAACAAGGCCTTTTAACAATTGTTAATTTAAACAAAACAAGTCATTAATTTCCTCTAAAATCTCATTCTTAGCCATCAATCATGTGATATTTTGGGATGGGACATTGTAATATGGAAGGGATGAAGTTCAAACCTCAAATTCTCATTTTATTCACATTAAAAGATGAAATTATGGTCTTAAACAATTTGACAAAAAAAATATCACATCCTTATTACATATACTTTCATTAAGTCATTGACTTCAAGTGATTAATGAATTTAAATTGTTCAAAATAATTCAAATTTAGTCCGAATTTACTTATTTTTCATCGAGTTGGTCCGAATTTACTTATTTTTCATCGAGACTACACACTAGTAATCCTCATTGTTGAGATTGTGAAATCGGATGATTAAGACTGAGAAATTATTTTGTAAAAAAAAAAGACTGAAAAATTATTACATATACTTTTTTATGTGCGTAGAAAACTAAACTTTGACTCATATAATATTTGTATAAAGTTTTTTTTTTTACAACTATATTTGTACAAAGGTTACTCCATTTGCTTAACGGATGTTTTGTTTTTCCAGTTAGAAAAAGGAAATAAAGAGGCTCGAATTTGGTAACATAGAATAATTCATTTACAAACAATTAAATTGGACAAAACTGAATTACATAAAGTTTAGTTTCTATTTAAGGTAACCACATATTCAAAGGGATTCAGTTATTTATTTCCTAAACATACATATAGTCAAACTTTGGATATATATTCATTCAGGTCAATGGCTTTTTTTAAAGGGGAAATCAGACTTTGAAATGCATTCCTAAACAAATATTCAAAAAAAAAAAAACTTAAAATGTTGAATCATATCACATTTATTACGAGACTGTTAAAGTAAATAATTCAAATTCACATATTCTTCTCGTAAAAATAAAACAAATGTATACGTTTCCGTTAACTTAACTCAATTGATAAAGACGTAGTATTATATACGAGTTTGAACCCAATATCCACTTGTTTATTTTCAGACGTGAATTTCATTCAATGATACTTTATATAGGTGATTTAAACTTTAAACGGTCTAAGTTGTGAGGATATTTTAAAATGCATACTGAAGTATAGTTTCTTAATTTTTTTTTTTCCTTTTTGAAGATATAAAAAGGAAATGTGATTAATAAAATTCTAATCACAATTAGTCAAAAAAAAATTCTAATCACAAGGCATGTCTGAAAAAAAATACAAAACGAAAACGCCACTAAGCCATCAATGGGAGCAACACTCAAAGAACGAAAACACACCTCCCTCTCACCTTTGGACAAGTCGGAAATTTCCTTTAGCCGAAATGTTTTTGAAGAGAAGAAAATTTTGTTTCAAGGTTTTATTCAAGTTAAGAAAGTGGAATGTCGATCGAAATACCTTGATCGGCGACATTTGTATGGAAGTCGAAACAACCGATTTCCAATTTTGCTTAACTCTTAGCTAAATCAATCTATAAATTCCTAAAAAAAAAAATGAAGTTCTATACTCTAACAATCTTTTATCCCTCAAGAAAGAAACATTCAGAGTAAACTCTAGAAACTAAGCATTGTTCCTCGACACTTACAGTTCTTGTGGCAGATTCTTCATCAAAGGCTATCAATAATCGAAGAGGTTGAAAGGGATCAAACTTGCGAAGGAACCAACTCTTTGAATCTCATTACATTCATCATTGGTCTAGAAAAGAACCATCATTCTTATGTAGGAGTAATAGTTAAATACTTCAAAAGTTTGTCTCCTTGCTTCAGTAGTTTGAAATTCTAGCATATTCGCCGTGTAGCAAATTAAGTTGCACATTATTTAGCAAAATTTGCAATTCATTCGTCGTGTAGCAAATCGATTTGAATATTATTTTGGTTGAATAAAGACCTCATTGTATTTCTACAATTGTGGTTTTTGATTTATTGTCACCGTCGTTTTAATACAATCAGTCATTTAAAAAATAAAATATTATACAAAACAACACATTATATAACTTTTTTATTTTATTTTCTTCCAAAAATAACAATATCAATTTGTTTCATACGTACAATTTAGATGGTAAAAGACCGTAAGGACTATTAACAATATAAAGAATAAGAGAGAATAACACAAAAAAAGCGACTATATTTAAAAAATAATAGTGTATATTTATGACTTATACAAAAAATAAAACCCCCTTAGCTTTGGAAAAACATAAGCCATTTCTCATAGTCCATCTTCCAGTTCTTTAAGCCCATTCAATTCCAATCCATATTCCAGACACAGAAAAAAAATCCTTTCAAACACTAGTTTCTTGCCACTCTCTTTCTCTGTTTAGACACTTCAAGCTATGACTCAAGCTAATTTTCCATGTACGATGAAGCCTATTGAAGCTCAATTTAGACACTCTCTTTCCCAGGTTAGACAGTTCAACCTCTCTTATCATCTAATTATGCAACCCATATATTTAGACACCCTTTTATTTTTCATATACACATATTCAACACCTTATTTTCTCGCTATCCTTCGTCCTATTATATCATAAATATATTTCATCCATCACATCACACTCTCTATTTCTTTCTCTTTCAAAATGTTAAATGGATATAGGATATACTCAAACGAATTTCCCTTGATTATGTTACGAGTAAATAGGCAATTATCCTGAAATTGTAAGTTTTATCAATTACCCTCTGATATTAACAAAACTTCAATCACCCCCTGAAATTGACAATGTTAATGAATTTACCCCCTCTGTCAAATTCTTCTGTTAGTCAACATGACGTTTTGTTAATACTTCCCTGAAGTTTTGCACTTCTATGCAAAATGCCCCCCGGACTTGAAAATTTATATATTTTTTTTCTTCTTATCCTTGACTCAAGATATTAAAGGCAAACAATTAACAATTAACTTTAAGCCATTTTTGAGGAAAATAATATTATTGATATTGTTGTTGTGAATTTCAAGATTGCCTCTTATGAGAAGAAGGAAAAAGTGGTGTTGTATTTTACAAGCCTACGTGTTGAAATGTGTCTCAAAATTAATGTTGAAGTTTGGAACAATCGTGGCACGTTTGCAGGGCAACGTGGCACGATTGAAGGGTTCAGTTTTTGGGTTGCCACTGGAAAAATCGTGGCACGATCCAGGAGGAACGTGGCACGATGCAGACGGATAAGGTATAATATTGTACTATCACCTGCTCCATCGTGGCACGATGGGTTCAAAACGTGGCACGATGTTGCGTATTCGTGAACACTATTTAAGACTTCATTCTTCATTTTTGAGTAGAGCTTCAAGAGAGAGACACTAGGGAAATCAAATGAGGTAACTTTAGGGTTGAGGGTCTTTGATTAGGGTTCTCTTCAGTTGGGAAACATTTGTAAACACCTTGGGTGAGTGAAAATCATTGAGTGTCTTGTTCATTTGTGAGATTGGAAAAATGGGTAGAAATTAGATTTTGTTCTTTGTGAGCTTGTTGAAGCTAATTTCTTGTAACTCATTTATACCTCTTTGTAAGAATTCTTTGATAGTGGATTGGAGAGATTGATCTCTCCCCCAGATTAGGTAAAGTTGGACCGAACTGGGTCAACAATCTTTGGTGTGTTTGTTTCTCTTATCTCTTTATCTTTTGCTTGTGGTTTTGAGCTTTTCACTTTGATTACTAGATTAGATCTAGGTGTTGTTATTATTGTAGTTGCTTGTTATTTGCTTTGATATTGGTTACTACTTTCCTTTGCTCCACAGATCATAGTTTGTATTGGTGTGATTTTGAGTCCGAATTCACAACACTACGTATGGTGAGAAAACCTTATGAGGATTGTTGCAAAGTTAGGATGATTTTGAAAGGATTAGGCATAAGGGTTGGTGAGAGAGATGTGTCAATGCATATAAGATTCAAGGAAGAGCTTAAAGAGTTACTTGGTGAAAGGTACTATGATAAAGGAGGATTACCAAAAGTATTTATTGGAAAGAAATACATTGTTGTAGTTGAGGAAATTCATAAACTTCATAATGACAAGAAGCTTGAGAAATTGCTTGATTGTTGTGAAAGGATTGACGACATTGAAGGAGGTGATGGTGGATGTGAAGCTTGTGGTGATATAAAGTTTGTTCCTTGTGAAACATGTCATGGAAGTTGTAAAATCTACTATGAAGATGATTATGAAGAAGATGATAATTGTGAGGTTGGTGAGTGTGGATTCCAAAGGTGTCCTCATTGCAATGAAAATGACCTAATAAGATGTTACATGTGTTGTTTCTAGTTCCATATTTTATTTTGACATTTAACAATGAAAATGGCTTAAAGTTAATTGTTAATGGTTTGCTTTTAATATCTTTTGAGTCAAGGATAAGATTTTTTTTTTTCAAGTTCGGGAGGTATTTTGCACATAAGTGCAAAACTTCAGCGGTGTATTTGCAAAACATCATGTTGACTAACATAATAATTTAACGGAGAGGTAAATTGATTAACGTTTGATCAATTTCGTGAGAGTAAT
The DNA here is from genome assembly GCF_003473485.1 of Medicago truncatula. Taxonomy (NCBI): domain Eukaryota; kingdom Viridiplantae; phylum Streptophyta; class Magnoliopsida; order Fabales; family Fabaceae; genus Medicago; species Medicago truncatula. Next base: position 10,197,825 of record NC_053044.1, on the reverse strand, counting down.
TGAAGTCTTGTTAATGTCAGAAGGATAGTTAATAAAACTAACAATTTTGAGGGATAATTGGCTATTAGGTTATGCTAGAAGCCACCTATGAATGTGTCTTTTAGCAACCCATACCTCAATGTGTGATTTTCACTTTTTAGTTATAACTTTGCAAAAGAACACCTTCATAAAAATTAGTTAATGTCTTTTAACAAATGTTAATAGAATAACTTGTTAAAAGACACCTTCATAGAAGGTGTCTTTTAACAAAACCCTTGTCTATTTACTCATTATGTTACTAAAGGGAACTACTCCAATATTTCAATAAACATCAATCTTATCAAATCTACCAGACTATGACATTCACACCACTTAACTGACGACACAACCATTATGAACTCATCACTTTTCAATATGTGTAATCTTTACATTCATTTTAAATATTATTTGTTTGTTATTGTTTATAGTCTTGTAGCAAATAGACTACGGAGTACTATAAACTAGTATGTAGAAGCCATGGTAAGCAAGAGTACAAGACCACATTGATACATCAATATTGATAGTCTCATTTCTGTTAAGTTTCCGGTACCGTTTAAGGTAGGAGACGTGAATAGGTCTCCTACGGTAGGAGGCCATATAAAACACAGTTTTTTTTTTTTTGTTATCAAAATGACATGTGTTTGTAGGTTGTTGTACATTGGTAACCTACTATTGGAGGTAAATTCTGTATAAATTATTTATTTAACTGTTGGATAATCTTGGAATTTCCTCCGAATTAATTTTTTTTTTCCAGCAACATTGTAATTGCAGCATCGTTGCTATTCCTTGAACTACATTAATATAATGGCTGCAATTTCTTTTTAGAGAAATATAATGACTGTAGTTGAAAATATATTTACGATTTTACTATAGATATTGAATATTATGAGGTTTTTTTTTTTTTAAAAAAATAATTGAATATTATTAGTTGAATGGTCAATATACAACAAGAGTTAAATAAGTTTTTAGACTCAGATGAAAAATAATTTGACATGTTAATGATGTCTTAGTGAAAAAATTCAACCCCCAATTTTATTCTCTACTCCATCCGTTTTTAAATATAAGCAAAATTTACTTTAGGTCCATTCATTTAATGATGTATGTGGTTCATATCCTAACAACTCAATTTTGCTTATATTTAAAAACAGAGGGAGGACTTTAATTCTAAAAATTTTCTTAGAATTTGTTTAATTATGTTTCAACATTTTAATTTTTGAACACCTTTTTACAGAGATGTTAGGAGCACTAAGGAACTCTTTTATAAAAAAAAAAAATATTTTTTTTTAACATGCAATAAATTAAATTACAATATTTCTAAACAACAAAATTTTAAGATTAAAGTGATGAAATATTCTCGGCCGATAGTATTGTGATTAAATAAAGTGATTATAAACGGTGATTTATTGTTTCAATTTTAAATATGAGCGTAAAATACCACATAATGTCAAAATTCTAAATAAAATCAAACTAAAAAAAATCAAATAATATCTAAAAAAAACCTATTTATAAGAAGATTGACCAAGTTTCAAGATGTTTGAAGGTAAATTTCATTTGTGCCCTTATTTATTATGAGAGAATATTAAAAGTAAGTAAGTTGGTGGAATAAAGAGTAATTAATTTAGGGGTATTCATGAAATTTTTTTAAATGTAGAAATGTATTAAATGAAGATGACTATTTTCAATGTATTTCCTTGGTCTTGATGTTTTATGTCTTTTGTTTCTTGTATAAAATGTTTTATGTCTTTTGTTTCTTGTATAAAGGATCGGAGGGAGTACACTTTTAATGGGTCAACTTGCCAAGAGATCCATGCCATTCAATAGCTACTTACTATATCCAAAGGCTAACAATCAATTTTCAGCAACAAAAAAAAATAAAAATTGAGTCTCCTACGGTAAGAGACCCATTAAGGTCCTATTGTAGCCAACGCCTAAGTTTCCACATAAAACTGTAACTTTAGTTTTCATAATCGTTTTTCCATTTATAGTGAGTTTTTTTTTTTTTTTTTTGACAAATATGGTACCGGTAGCTATCCACTCACAGTAATGTTATTCCTCCTGTGTTTGACTTTTAAAGCATATTTTCTTTTACATGAAAAATAGTATATAAATAACATAATCAAATTCTCTCCCGTGGGATTTGGAGTTTAATGGAATGTCACTATTCAATTTTCTTTTAAGTGACTTTGACCTGTGCGGTAGAGATAACTTAGTGGCTGACCCTAAAGTAACAAACAAAATTAAAGCTATCAGTAAAAGTTTTTTTTTCTCGTTCTGAAGAGTTTTTTTTTTTTTTTTTTAAGAAGGTAAAATGAAATATATTATCAACCTCAAAAGTCTTTCCTATCACAAGGTGTGCAGAGGAAAAACAAAAAAATTTGTACATTATTTACAAACCAGGAAAAGAAAAAACAACAAAAAAAGAGCAATGAAAGAAATAACAATTAACTATTGTCTATTATGTCAAGGGGACAAAGCCACCATCCATGGTATTTGAAAGAGAATTGAACAAATTTCTCGTTCAACCGCGAAAAGGAAATAGACTTTATTTTGTCCACTATGCGCAGAAGAGTTATTATTAGTAAAAGTTATGCGCAGAAGACTGTTTTTTTTTTTTTTAACAAAATAATAATTATTTTAAAACTCGCTCAAAAAAAAAAAATTAATTCAAACCTAGACCAAATTTTTTTTGGTCCCCCTATTGTAACGAAATGACGTGGAAAATAGGGGGACGGAAAGTTTTTTAAAATAGGGGAACCAAACATGTATTTAAGCAATCTTTTTATTACCATTACATAGGTACAAAATTTCTATCTTCATTTAACAATGACTAATCTTAGTTGCAGAACTTTGTCAAAAAAAAAAAAAAAATCTTCGTTGTAAAACTTGTGGGCCACTTAACTAAATTCTTCAATTTCAATTGAATTTTCTCCATACACAAAAATCAAAGGTGGAATCTTTGTAGGTTAAAGTGCACTTTTCGTCCCCTAAGTTTTAAAATGTCGTGATTTTGGCCTCCGATTAAAAAAAACGAAAATTTTGCCCTCTATCTTTAGGTAAATTGCTTTTTTAACCCTCTAACTTTATGGAAATATGATCGTTTAACCCTCTATAATTAGGGAAATAATCTCTTTTGACCCCTTATCTTTACAAAAAGTTGCAACATTGGCCTCCTGTTTTAGGACACGTGGCATCTTCTCGTTATCTTTGCAATGTTGTGTTAAATTAAGGGGAAATTGTTTCCAAACTTTTGGTTCCCCTATTTAGGACTAAATCGATAGTTTGTCCTCATTATTGTTGTATGGCGTGTATCTCAAAATCTAAATTTTAACATTGTATATTTGAAAGGATATAACTGGTGTAAGGGATAACAAAGGATGAACTTGGTAAAATTATACATGGAAGAAGTTGGAAGTAATTTTGGCTGAAGCATGTGTTACTGAAAAAGGCAATAGAGAATGTTATGATTGTGATGTTAGCTATATGAGAATGGGATTTGCGTGTTTTAATTAAGGAAGAAAAATGAAGGAACACATTCTCCATCATGACCTAAAATAGTTGAAGTAATGTGCTTTTGAAATAAGAAATGATGCATACATAGGGATGGGGCTTTGACTTGCTTCTCAATTTCAATTGTCTCTAATACGTCAGTTTTTTTTTTCTCTTCTCATGTCAAACTTATATACAAAAAACCATTGCTTGTTATTTTTGACTTTTCAATGTTGTTGGCTTTTGAATGGATTATAAATCAATAGAAAAGCACGTGCTCATCAAAGGTTAAGTACAATTTCACAAAACGTGCATGAACTTTTTAATAGCAAGATGCCACTCCATATATTATTTCAAGCCAAACATTACTATTCAGGTTGCATGCAAATCTTATTAGACCTTTCAAAAGTCAATTCATTTTTACCAAACTAATTTTACACGTGAAAAATTGTGAACCATGTAGATGCGTATTGGAATTGTATGGACATGGTTCTTAATAAATGATAGAAAGTTTAAAACAAGATAAGAAGCACATTGTGCTATCTATAATACATTGCTTCAACCCATGTGGGTTGGCCAAGTTGTGTAGGTTTGAGAGTTTAGTGTGTGCTCTTCTCCAGATTTTAAGTTTGAATTCTCTCGGTGTCAGCTTCTGTGGGCTAGTCGCAAGGGCGGTGGGATACCAAGTTTAAAAAAAAGTACATTTCTTCAAGATATAAGACAATGGACAAAAAAAATCAATATGAAAAATTTCTTCCCATGATTTTATTACAAAATTTAAATTGCGTGTATATACCAGTATAATATTTTGATTTAGAAATACATTTTATACGAACCGATATTTATATGATCATCATTGTTGTAATTGAAAGAAAGAAAATTAAAACATTGAATTTGAAAACAATCAAGTTGAATTTGGATATTTTACTTGGCAATTAGGACATTAGAAAAAAGGAAATAGGCTCCTCAAACTTAGAATCACTGATTCGAAATGGATAGTTTTAATTGTAATGCACAATTCTTTTCTATCCTTAACAGCATATACTAATACAGGATTCCAAGATTTTCATGAGACTAAAACAAACTAAAAGATGGATTAGAACTCTTCAATACCTAAAAAAAATGGAAAGGTTAAATAAGAACAAGTGGTCATTCACAAAGGTAATAGGTGCCAATCATAGAAGCGTATCAACTTGGAAGCCGGTGGTTGAAGAATTGAAAAGAAAACTGTCCATTTGGGAAGGTAAACATTTGTCTTTCGGAGGTTGTGTAACGCTAATTTACTCGGAAGACAATCAATAAGATTGGTTTGCAGGTGACGTCAAGATTCGATTTGGGAATGGTTTGAAATCAAATTTTTGGAGGGGTGGATGGCTGGGATCTGACTGTCTTATGCAGGTTTTTCTGCGTTTGTATGCGCTGGCAGCAGACCAGAATTGTTCTGTAGCTGATGCAGGTTTTTGGTCTGAAGGTATTTGGCGTTGGAATCTCTCTTGGTGACGCCCACAGCTGTGTTGGGAGGAATCTGCTACAAAAGAGTTGTTTCAGCTACTGCACGGAATTTATCCTCATCACAAGACCAAGGATTCGTGGATTTTGATGGTGGATCCGTTAAGAGGGTACACTGTAAAATCGGGTTACTAACAGCTGCAGAGGGATGCACAAAATGCAGCAATAATCGCAGCACCCAACGACAATTTCAAACACGCGATTAGCCGAGCTGTAATGTGCTGTCTAAAGTAAGAGCTCTTGCGTCAGAAGTTTTTCATGACAGATTAGTGATGAGGATGCTATAGCGAGAAGAAGCGTGGTGGATTCAAGAAGGGAAAGAGGCTGCGTCTTTTGCTTCAGAATCAATGAAACACCACAACACCTCTTTTTTGAGTGTTCTTTTTAACACAGAATTTGGATTGGTATTCTTAACCGGTGTGGTGTGCAAGGGCCAGTGCAACAAAGTAGAAATCGAAAAGGAAGAATAAATCGAAAAGGAAACGTTTATAGTGTGGATGACTACGGTTTGGTGTAATAACTTGTTGCTTGTATTGATAGCCATGTATGAATTTTAGTTTTTAGTCTCAGAACAATGTAGTGGGTTCGAGTATCCCTTTTACTCTTATTAATACCATTTTGCTTATTAAAATATTGGTAACTACTAATTATTTCACCATGATTTAACTTTAGCAAATAGGTATTTAGTGATAACAATTTCAATTCACAATCTCAACTTCTATCAATATAATTTTATTTCCACTTTTCTCTCTTAAATGCTAATATCAATATTTTGCTGCATCTTCTATTATGAATATTGATATTATATGTATCCGTGTATGCATACCAAGCGATCAATGTATAAAGGTAACTCATGCTGTCAATAAAAATCAACCCTTTAGTTTCTCTTCACTTCTTCTTCTTCAACATACAAATCTCTCTCTCTCTCTCTCTCTCTCTCTCTCTCTCTCTCTCTCTCTCTATCTATCTATCTATCTATCTATTATGTTATCTTTCTTTCACTCCAAAAGCAACATGTTTTCAACAGAATTGGCAACAGAGCGCCTTGGTTCTGATTGAAAGAAAGATACTGTTACAACGCTGCGCAAATGGCTGCAAAAAATGGTCACTTTCCTGGAACACTTCCCATTCTTGATGGGAAGAACTTTGATAAGTGGAGTTCTCAGACGAAGGCAATTTTTGGGTACCAAGATGTGTCGGAAATGCTACGGAGGCACAGAGCAACATACAAAGAGTTGAAGAAGAAAGATTGCAAAGCACAGTTCATTCTCCATCAATGTGTAGATGCAGCAAATTTTGAGAAGATTGAAAATGCTACTTGTGCAAAGGATGCGTGGAAGATACTAGAAAGTTCATATGAAGGAGCTGAAAATCTAAAGAAAGTCAGATTGCAGACTCTAAGAAGGCAATATGAATCGAATTAAGAGCTGTGGTGATCAACTCATCACCGATCAAACAATTGTGGAAAAGATACTGAGGAGTCCCACACAAAAGTTTGATTACATACATTGTTGCAATAGAAGAGTCCAAATATCTTGCTACCATGAAAGTTGAACTTCAAGCATCTTTGATGGCACATGAGCAGAGAATCAATGAAAGAAATGCTGAAAGAAGAAATGATCAAGCACTGCAGGCTCACGTCGCAATGAAGAAAAAGGGTGAGAAATGGAAAGGCAAGAAACACAAAGGAAAAATGTCTCGGAACAAGACTGAAGGAGCAGTAAATTTCAAGAATCAAGATCATGCTGAATCATTATCACAAGCCAACAAGAATTACCATTCAAAGAAGAAGAACTGGGATAAGAGTAAGATACATTGCTTTAATTGCAATAAGTTTTGTCATTTTGCTAGCGAATTCTATCAAAAGAAGAATGTTCAAAAGTGATCAAATAATGAAGCAAATATGGCTCAAGAAAATGATTCAGACTCGTATAGTTGCTGATGGTGACAACAAGCTCGGAATTAGGTAATTCAGATACTTGGTATCTTGACTCAGGTTCTTCATATCACATGACTGGCCATAGAGAATGGTTAGTGGATTTTGATGAAAACGAGAGAAGAAATGTGAGACTTGCAGATAATAAAACAGTTCCAGCTGAAGGAACAAGAAATACAGTGATCAATACCAAAGAAGGAAAGCAGGCAGTGATCACATATTTGTCATTAAAAAAAAAAACTAGATTTAGTTACTTTTTAAATTTGGGGCTTAACTCATCCTTACAAAACAGGTTTGTAAGGTGAGGAATGCCTGCATCCGATGTGGGACTAAATGAAGGTGTTGGAGGCTGCAATGAAGGTTAACCAAAGGCTGCAATTTAGGCGACTAGGGGCTGACAGCAATTAAGGCGGAATTTCCAATAGTTACTATTTCAAAAGCATGAACTATCTAATTCGCTTGTCTCAGTAAATTCAATATGAGTTTTCAGAATGAAAAAATTCCAGACCTCAGACCAAGAACTCTAATATGAGTTACCAGCAGATTTGATTTTGTCCCACAACCCACTATTTTGCTCAATTCAAATCCACACATAAACAAGATATGCAGGTAGTCCTCGTAATTATCTCAATAAATTTGGACAATTCATGCCTTTATCTATGACATGGTACAAATGCCAGACAACCAATATTTTTTCTAAAAAAAATACAAAAACCATATAATGATAGTGTTTCTATACTGCGTCGCCAACTCTGTTACTAGATGCATACAATACATACAACTAGGTTACTTGTGTTTCAAAAACTAGAATCCAATTCCACTTTGTTTTAATTTCCGAATACACTTCAGGCCATTCGTAAATCCATGCATCATACCATGAGAATTCAATTTTGATGTTGAAGGCACATAACAATGATAGATAATCCTATTAGACTTATGTGGCTTTTTCGCCAATTTGAATTCAATGGAATTACACCTTCTATTGTTACTTTGAGTATTTTGATGAATTTTTACTGCAACCTGCGTGGAATGAATTTTTTCTTTTCTATACTGGCCAAAATTCTCATGATGGGTTATGAGCTGAATGCCATAACATTGACCACCTTTACGAAAGGTATGTGTCTGAAACGATCGAGCTCAAGAAGCATTGTACTTCCTTGACCATGCGGCTGCACATGGAATTAGGCTGGACCAAGTGAGTTATGCCATCTTGATGAATGGGTTATGTAAAATGTGGGAAACAAGAGCCGTTATGCAAATGCCAAGAAAAATATGGGTCAACACTGACGTGGTAATGTATAGCACAATCATTGATGGTTCGTGTAGAGATAAAGTTGTAAATGATGCATAGGAGGTATATCCTGAAATGATCGCAAAGGGGATATTTTTTTTTCCAAATGTTTATCCTTTTATTATACTAGTTGATGCATTGTGCAAGGATGGAAGAGGAAACAAGCTATGACGATGAGAAAAGGTGTACAACCGAATGTTGTTACTTATGATGCTTTAATGGATGATTATTTTTTAGTTAATCAAGTGATGAACAAGGCCATTAATATATTTACCGTTGTGGTCCAGAAGGGAGTGGTGCCAAATGTTCGATGCTACAATATCATTATTAATTAATGGACTGTGCAAGAAAAAAGGGTGGATGAAGCCATGAATCTCTTCAGAGAGATGCATTGGAAAAAGATTATTCCTTTCCAAAGAGCAAGTGGCAAGATATGTCATAGGCAAGGTTTTAGACTTCTACTAAACAACCTGACCCATCTTCACTTCGTTGTCGCATAACAATGAATGTTCCTTTCCAATATACTACAGCAGCAAAAGCTCCTATCGTAACATAACATAGAAATTAGACATAAAGAGTGATTACACGTCGGTAGGTCTGAATTTACTTTTGTAGCTTTTCTAATAGAACCAGCATCTTTTGTCATGCCTAAATGCAGTGCTACAAGAAGAGTGCCACCCTTAACCTAAAACAAGAATTACATTGAGAATACCTAAATTACTAGAGATGGAACATTGTTAATGTAGCTTCTAACTAGAGACATACAGTAGAAAATTTGTCGAGAAAACTGCCCAAATATTTCAATCAAAAGGAAACAAAGACAGATGCGAAGGAGACTACTACTGGAGATTGGTCTTGCATAAAACATGTAGAAGTAAAACCCGAGATTAGTCGTAGTAAGGGGTATGGTGTAAAACTATTGATTGTAACTTTGCTTGTCATTGCATACTGTGGAAGCTCTTCGCTCATACTAAATTTATCAAGGATCAAGACTCGATATCTAAATAAAACACCAAGGATAATAATATAGAAAATAAAGAGTGAGAATAATAATATAGAAATCTTTTCAATATGTCCAACAAGTGCATTGAGAACTAAATAAGACTAAAAAATCGATTAGAAACTATAACTTGGCAGTATCACTTCCATATTGTCCGGACATAAAAGTAAAATATTAAATTTGCATATTGTCTGATCCATTCGTCCTAGAAAAATAACACACCTTGAATAATCACAACTTGCTGAAAAGAGAGTTGAAGTATCAACCATACACTTATCCAGCAGCCGAAATTCCACTTCTTTTTCTAGGAAAAGAAACAGTGAAGATAATAAAATACATCAACATTGTTATATCTAGTCTAGAATCTTATTGATAATGATATTTTGCCATGATGATATACTACATACATTCATATATACATATAATCATATAAGTTACCCCTCAAAACAGTATGCATCATTTCATCATATAGATCAAGATTTATTAATAAGGTAGCTGCATTTTAAAAAATAAACAACGAGTTTATGAAAAATTAGAATTATTTACTCATACTTAATGCGTTACAAGCAAAATTTCAATTTTCTAGTCAAAAAGTTTATCCAATCTAACAACATAAGTTAGGCACAATACTGCAATATGAAAATCACATTATAGAAACCTATCGATATAAGATAACATACTCAGCTCTCGAGGATCCAATCCGGTGGCGAAAACAAGTTGAAATATTCATGATAACGAGACACAGGCGAAACCCGACCTTGATCCAAATGATAAACACCATTCCCACCTTGCATCCAATAAGCGGAGACGGAATCATCGATAAAGACGATGCAATTCCCTTTGGAAACACACAAATCCGAAGCTGATGCAGAAAACGAACATCCTTCGCCCAAAAACAAAACCCTATCCCCTAAATTCATCAACTTCACCCATTTCTTCTCCTTCTCATGAAATCTGAAAACATTAATACCAAAATCTAAACTTTCATAAATGTCCACCAACAACAACTCACCGTCACTCTCCACCAACAATTTTCTATCCCCACCATGAACCACATGTTCAGCAACCATCTGAACCGTTGAATCCGGCCCAATCATAACTGTCCTACAAAATTTATCAGCTGCGTAAAACCGCCCTTTAAACACACAGATGTCGCCAGACGTCGTGGATATTTCAGGGATCCACTTCCAAGGCTGATTGCCGCAAGTGAACAGCACCAGCTGGGGGGTACAATTTTTTAATATGCCAAGAAAGAGAGAATGTTTTCCAATGGAAATTACCTTTTGAGGGAGCAGCATGTGGAATGCGAGTTCGTTTGTGATGAAATCGGCTCCTAAATGTAGGACGGAGAGCTTGTGGAAATCAATGGCGCGAGGCAAATAAAAAGAGGTTGAAGATGAGTGATGGGATAAGAATGGATCGAAGCGTTTCTTTTTGCCACTTGAGTTTTGTGTTATTCTAACTAACCAAGGACGAATTAGGGTTTGTTGTTGTTTTTGTGGTGGCTGTGGTTTTATGAGGAATATACTGCGTTTGGAGAGGCAACAGAATGAAGTGATGGTAGAATTAGATAATGATTTGTGGAGTGGAAAATTGATGGTTAAATTGAGATGGTGATTTGGGACGGAGGAAGAGCGACGCCAATTGGAACAAACCGATCGAAAGCGAATCATATCGATTTCGATGTCGATTCGTTCTGAGATCATATTCAGAAGCTCCTTCGGGAGATCAGACCAGTCTGCGTCCGCCATGGGTGATGTTGATGCAGCTGCTGATGTCAAATAGCAAAATAGCCCTAAAAAAATAAAGGGATTCCAAGTTATTAAAACATTATCATGCATATGATTTTATATTATTTATTTATTATTTTTCTGAGGGGATTACCATCCCTAAGATTACCGCGTCCAGATCCTATCCATTTCCAAAGTAAATGGGGATCGACATTTCATCGCCTTGCGGAACGACACGTGGCATAATTTGTAACCAACGACAAAGATTTAAATCCAATTAATATTAATAAAAATAATAAAAGAATTCAATCACGTTCAGTTGCCAAATTCGTTCAACTGGTTCACCTTCGTTCGTCCCTATCGACCTTTACGCCGTCTGTGTTTAACTTCATCTTTCCGTTGCCATTCATCTTCGTTCTGTTCCGCCATTGCGTTTCCATTTTTTGTCCCTTACACATTCATCCCTAACTCCGTCTTTTCTTTCTCGCTGTGTTTTGTCATGTTCGTAGTTTATGTTGATTGTACTAGATGATTTTATTTGTTTGTTTGAACTGAACGACTCGAGTTTCATATTCTTTTTCTCTGATGGTTGAATTGGTTGATGAAACCTAAGGTTTTTATAGTTAACTCATTTGGGTAAGTGACATAATTATGTTGATACCTCCCTTGGTGTTTACTTTATGCACTCTGTTGATGTTAAAGCCTTAGAAAGGGACCTTGTCAATACACGTTGCTTGCAAGTTGTAGCCATGTTATGAAGGCATTTCAAAACCATACTTCTCTCCTTTCAGACACTAGTTTCTCGCCACTCTTTCTCTGTTTAGACCCTTTAAGCTATGACTCAAACTCAATTTCCATGTACGATGAAGCCCATAGAAACTCGTAACTTTTGAAGCTCAATTTAGACACTTCAACCTCTCTTATCACTTCATTATGCAACCCTACTTTTTATTTTCATTACACACATTCAACACCTTATTTTCGCTCTATCTCTCGTACTATTATATCACAAATATATTACATCTATCAACTCACACACTCTATTTATTTCTCTTTATCAAGATTTTAAATGGATATAGGATGTACTCGAACAAATTTCCCTTGATTATGATATTCAAGGGAACTACTCCAATATTTTACGAAGAGATGTGTTATTTGAACATCTATTTATTTGACGAACAATATGACAACTATATTTTTACAAAGAAAGATATGTATTGACATGAAAACCAATGCAATAGAGAGAAAATAAAAATAGGGAAATGTTAACTTTGCCCTTAAGGCACGAGTTAAAGAGTTAAAAAAAGAATTATTTTTTTGAAAAGTGTGTATTCAACATTACAACAGTTTACACATTTATAATTTCAATACAAAATTAATAGAATCAAATTTTCTCCAGTGGAATTTGGAGTTCAAGGGAAACTAGAACTCCGACCCGTGCTGATGCACAGGTCTTATAGAATGTAGTATTTAACAATGTAACCTAAGTTTGTATGAGACTATAGTAGAATGAGTCATAAGTCATATAACAATAAGTCATAAATCATACAAATAGAAGAACTTTAATTCGGTTCAATCATACAAAGTACATGATTTAGGATAATTTCCAAGTCATAAATATTAAAATAGAAGAACTTTAATTTCGTTCCATCATACAAAGTACACAATTTAGGATACATTGCGAATAACTTCGTTATAAACAACATTAGACGTTACATCAATGTCTTCACCATCATCATCAAATATTAATATCTTCAAACCTTCTCTTGAAGTAACCCTTGACAATGCCTACATACAGCTGACCATTAGAAAAGATAGGCGATGGCAAATATACGCTTGCATGTTTTATAGAGAATGACCTTGACTTTTGTTGATAGTCACACTACTAGAAAAAGCAAAATTGGCGAGGGAAATTAGTGACGGAAAAAATGAAATTCCTCACAAATTTCATAGTCGCAAAATTTAGTGACGGAATTAGAGAGGGATTTCACGTTTTCCCTCACAAAATTTCCCTCACTAATTTTTGTTTTTTTAGTAGTGTCATTGCAAAAGAAACGGTCAACGGAAATTATTTTCGTTGAAACTTGAAATGAATTCTAGTATCAGATCGTGTCAAAGATAATCTTGGAATAAAAACTTTATCACCTATATTAGAGCCGGATATCACTTTTCCTTCAAGCACAAACTTACCCATCCTTGTAATAACCAACCTCGTTCCAATGCACAATCCCAAACTCTGATCTATATTTCTTAACAACATCACTGGAACTCCTACCTTTAAGCGCAACTTGTGATTTGGAAGTCCTGAAGAAACTAATGTGTTGAGAAATTCAGGTGTATGAACATTGTGAACATTGTCCACTGCATCCGTACTTGTGTTATTTTCTAATGGCTATCGTAACTCAAATATATTCTTTCTTTTCTTGGCATCAAGTCCAACACATACTCGTTTATCCGATCAACAATTGAATTTTTGGGGGCTAAGATAGCTCTGTTTTGGAAGTAATCTATATTACTCATATCTTCTAAAAGATTTGGGTAAGTGTTAGAAGGGAAATGCTCATTATCGCGAAAGAGGGCCTCACGAAATCGTCCTGAATGATCTGCACCGTCAACTACTTCGTTTTTTTTTTCTTTGCTTTTGGGCAGTCCTGAACTACTCTATTTTCATCCACTTCCATGCATTACTTAATATTATTTAATTAATAATTCAGTTTCAATCACATCCTCCTTTCATCTTCCACTCCAACATCAACACTCCCTCTTCTTAAGTAGTTCGTTGTAGAACTTGTGAGCTACAAAACTGAACTCTTCAATTTCAATTGAAATTTCACCATACACAAGAATCAATGGTCGAACCCCTAACCATTGAGCGCATGTCGCTTTACCTCTGAAGCTTATCTATTATTGGTAGTTAATTATACATAGGTTTTATCATCAATATTCGTTTTGATCGATGGTTTGTCCTCATTATTGTTGTATGGCGTGTCTCTCTAAATCTAAATTTTAATATTGTTTTCGAAAGAATATAACTGGTGTAAAGGATAAAAAAGGATGAACTTGGTAAAATTATATATGGAGAAGTTGGAAGTGATTTTGGTTGAAGCATTTGTTATTAAAAAGGCAATAGAGAATGTTATGATTGTGATGTTAGCTATATGAGAATGGGATTTGCGTGTTTTAATTAAGGAAGAAAAATGAAGGAACACATTCTCCATCATGACCTAAAATAGTTGAAGTAATGTGCTTTTGAAATAAGAAATGATGCATACATAGGGATGGGGCTTTGGCTTGCTTCTCAGTTTCTATTGTCTCTAATAAGCCAGTTTTTTTTTTCTTTTTTCTTTTTCCTCTTCTCGTTTGAACTAAAGAGGTTTAGTTGAAGGTAACATTTTTTTAAGCCACGTATATATCCTCCGCACAACTGTTGAGATTAATTTCCCAAATGAGCAGCAAGCTCTCCCTAACTATTTTAACGTTGTTGCATGTCCAAGGCTGAATTCGAACCCAAGACCATGATTAAATTAGAAGAGACTGTGACATCTCATATAAGCTTTTTTGGGTGTTGAACATACCATTTAAGGTTAAATATATAATTCTTCACTTGGAAAACTATCCATATCCATATAAACTTATAAAATTTGTAATGAAATAAAAAAAGGGTGAAAATTATGAAAAAGTGACAAAGCTAATGTCAAACTCTTGACTGAAAAAAAAAAAAAAAACTAATGTCAAACTTATATACAAAAAGCCATTGTTTGAAATCCTGAAAATCTTATGGAAACGGTATTTTTTTAATAGGAATTTACCGTATTTGTTGTTTTTGACTTTTCAACATTCTTGGCTCTTGAATGAATCATAAATACATAGAAAAGCACATGCTCATCGATGGTTAGTACAATTTTACATAAAAATGCATGAACTTTTTAATAGCAAGATGTCACTCCATATATTATTTCAAGCCAAACATTACTGTTCAGGTTGCATGCAAATCTTATTAGACCTTTCAAAAGTCAATTCATTTTTACCAAACTAATTTTACACGTGAAAAATTGTGAACCATGTAGATGTGTATTGGAATTGTATGGACAGGGTTCTTGAAGAAATATGATAGAAAGTTTAAAACAAGATAAAGTGGTGTAGGTTTGAGAATTTGAAATGTGCTATTCTCAATATTTTAAGTTTGAATCCCTCGATGTCAGTTCTGTGGGTTAGTTTTTTGCTAGTGGATGGTGGGATGCCAATTTTTTTTTTTAAAAAAAAAAATACATTGCTTCAAGATATAAGAAAATGAAAAAAAAAAATCAATATGAAAAATCTCTGCACATGATTTCATTAGAAAATTTGAATTGTGTGTTTAACAAAAAAATATTTTGATTTTGAAATACATTTTATACGAATGGATATTTATATGATCATCATTGTTTTAAGGGTTAATGGTGCTTTACCCCCATGTAATATATGTCATTTTTGGTTTTTCCCCCTGTAAAATATTTTTTTTGATTCCAAAAAAAATATATTTTACAGGGGGGTAAATCAAAAAAAATATTTTACAGGGGCGAAAACAAAAAATGATCTATATTACAAGGGTGTAAAACACCATTAACCCTTATTTTAATTTAAAGAGAAAAAAAAATTTGAATTTGGATATTTTACTTAGCAATCATTATTTTTTTGAAAGACAAATATTATTCTCGACGAGAAAATGAAAGATGCATAGGCACTCGTGGAAAAAGCAAAAGCAAATTCAACCGGCACTACATGTATACGGAACACCTCCAAACCAGACATTCAATACTTCCTAAATAATGAGGCCGGAGTATACATACGGACAAGGAACCCAAAAACAACACAGCACCGCTGCCAATTCCTAAGCATCACATCATAGGTAGTGCCTAACAGCAACAGCAAACTACCTTCCCCAAAACAAACTTAGAATCAATGATTCTAAATGGATAGTTTTAATTTTAATGCATAATTCTTTTATATCCTTAACAGCATATACTACTACAGGATTCCAAGATTTTCATGAGACAAAAACAAACTAAAGATGGATTAGAACTCTTCAATACCTAAAAAAATGGAAAGGTTAAATGAGAACAAGTGTTCATTCACAAAGATAATTGGTGCCAATCATAGAAGCGCATCGACTTGGAATCAGTGGTTGATGAATTGAAAAGAAAACCGTCGGTTTGGAAAGGTAAACATTTGTCTTTAGAAGGTCGTGAAGCGCTAGTTAACTCGGTATTAACGAGACTCATGTTGTATTTTTTCTCATTTTTTAAACCAGCAAAGAGAGTTATAAAAGAATCGGTTGCAATACAAAGAAGGTTTTTATGGAGCGGTGGTGTCGAATAAGGAAAGTATGTTGGATAGGATGGGACACAGTTTGTTTACCTAAGAGTTTGGGTGGATTAGGCATAAAGAATTTGGAAGCCTTTAAGTTAACACTCAAGGCAAAGTGAAAATGGAGATTCATTAATGATGTGAATGGTATTTGGTATGATTTATTGTCTTGTAGGTATGGCAATTTGTGTGATGCAGTGACTGATACGAACCTTGGAAGAGCGGGAAATCAACAATCTCTATTGTGGAGGGGTTTGACGCGTTGAGCTACTCGGAAGACAATCAATTTGATGGTTTGAAGACGGTGTCAAGCTTCCCCTATTTCCACATCGCACAAGGGTGTAAACTAACCAATATTTTTATCTAAAAAAAAAAAATACACAAACCATATTGTTGCTTTCTTTTTAAAACTCCTCATCCAAAACATGATACATCCTACTAGACATGATACATCCTATTAGACTTATGTGGCTTTTGTGGGCAAAAGTCTGATATTTTCAAAAACAATAATGCCCTTTCCTCGTTTCATCGCATGCTCTATACACATCGAACCCCATCCATTTTCGAATTTAACAACATTTTAGGTTTCCTTGTAAACATATATGGATCATTACCCTACTGCCATTTCTCTTTTTCGCCAATTGGAATTCAATGGAATTACACCATCTATTGTTACTTTGAGTATTTTGATGAATTGTTACTGCAACCTGAGTGGAATGAATTTTTTTCTTTTCTATACTCGCCAAAATTCTCATGAAGGGTTATGAGCCGAATGCCATAACATTTGATCACCTTTATGAAAGGTATGAGTCTGAACGAGTCGAGTTCAAGAAGCATTGTACTTTCTTGACCATGGGCGGGTGCACATGGATTTATGCAAATGCCGAGAAAAATATGGGTCAACACTGACGTGGTAATGTATAGCACACTCATTGATAGTTTGTGTAGAGATAAACTTGTAAATGATGCATATGAGGTATATCCTGAAATGATTGCAAAGGCGATTTTTTTTCTTCCAAATGTTTATTCTTTTAGTATACTAGTTGATGCATTGTGCAAGGATGGAAGAGGAAAAGCTGTGAGTGTGTTGGCTACGATGATGAAAAAAGGTGTACAACCGAATGTTGTTACTTATGATGCTTTAATGGATGGTTATTTTTTAGTTAATCAAGTGATGAACCAAGGCCATTAATATATTTACCGTTGTGGTCCAGAAGGCAAATTTTCGACTTCTACTAAACAACCTGACCCATCTTCACTTCGTTGTCGCACAATGATGAATGTTCCTTTCCTGTATACTAAACAGCAAAAGCTCCTATCGTAACATAACAGATATAAATTAGACATAAAGAGTGATTAAACGTCGGCAGGTCTCAATTTGCTTTTGTAGCTTTTCTAATAGAACCAGCATCTTTTGTCGTACCTAAATGCAGTGCTACAAGAAGAGTGCCGCTCTTAACCTAAAACAAGAATTACATTGAGAATACAAAAATTACTAGAGATGGAACATTGTTAATGTAGCTTCTAATTAGAGACGCACAGTAGAAAATTTGTCAAGAAAACTGCCCAAATAATTCGATCAATCAAAAGGAAACTAAGACAGATGCGAAGGAGACTACTACTCGAGAATGGTCTTGCATAAAACATGTAGAAGTAAAACCCGAGATTGGTCGTAGTAAGGGGTATGGTGTAAAACTATTGATTGTAACTTTGCTTCTCATTGCATACTGAGAAGACTATTCTTTTTAACTCATATACAGTGACAGGAACAACACATGTGGAAGCACTTCGCTCATACTAAATTTATCAAGGATCAAGACTTGATATCTAAATAAAACACCAAGGATAACAAGAAAGACTTAATAGCATTAACAGATAAAAATTTATCAAACATGTGCAGTGAGAAAAGTCAAGAAAATAAAGAGTGAGAATAATAATATAGAAATCTTTTCAATATGTCCAACAAGTGCATTGAGAACTAAATAAGACTGAAAAATCGATTAGAAACTATAACTCTTGGCAGTATCACTTCCATATTGTCTCGACATAAAAGAAAAATATTAAATTTGCATATTACCATAATCTAAGTCATCAAAAAACAACAATGACTGATCCATTCATCCTAGAAAAATTACACACCTTGAATAATCACAACTTGCTGAAAAGAGAGTTGAAATATCAACCATACACTTATCCAGCAGCCGAAATTCCACTTCATTTTCTAGCAAAAGAAACAGTGAAGATAATAAAATACATCAACATTGTTATATTTAGTTTAGAATCTTATTGATAATGATATCTTGCCATGATGATGTACTACATACATTCATATATACATATAATCATATAAGTTACCCCTCAAAACAGTATGCATCATTTCATCATATAGATCAAGATTTATTAATAAGGTAGCTGCATTTTAAAAAATAAACAACGAGTTTATGAAAAATTAGAATTATTTACTCATACTTAATGCGTTACTAGCAAAATTTCAATTTTCTAGTAAAAAAGTTTATCCAATCTAACAACATAAATTAGGCACAATACTGCAATATGAAAATCACATTATAGAAACCTATCGATATAAGATAACATACTCAGCTCTCGAGGATCCAATCCGGTGGCGAAAACAAGTTGAAATATTCATGATAACGAGACACAGGCGAAACCCGACCTTGATCCAAATGATAAACACCATTCCCACCTTGCATCCAATAAGCGGAGACGGAATCATCGATAAAGACGATGCAATTCCCTTTGGAAACACACAAATCCGAAGCTGATGCAGAAAACGAACATCCTTCGCCAAAAAACAAAACCCTATCCCCTAAATTCATCAACTTCACCCATTTCTTCTCCTTCTCATGAAATCTGAAAACATTAATACCAAAATCTAAACTTTCATAAATGTCCACCAACAACAACTCACCGTCACTCTCCACCAACAATTTTCTATCCCCACCATGAACCACATGTTCAGCAACCATCTGAACCGTTGAATCCGGCCCAATCATAACTGTCCTACAAAATTTATCAACTGCGTAAAACCGCCCTTTAAACACACAGATGTCGCCAGACGTCGTGGATATTTCAGGGATCCACTTCCAAGGCTGATTGCCGCAAGTGAACAGCACCAGCTGGGGGTACAATTTTTTAATATGCCAAGAAAGAGAGAATGTTTTCCAATGGAAATTACCTTTTGAGGGAGCAGCATGTGGAATGCGAGTTCGTTTGTGATGAAATCGGCTCCTAAATGTAGGACGGAGAGCTTGTGGAAATCAATGACGCGAGGCAAATAAAAAGAGGTTGAAGATGAGTGATGGGATAAGAATGGATCGAAGCGTTTCTTTTTGCCACTTGAGTTTTGTGTTATTCTAACTAACCAAGGACGAATTAGGGTTTGTTGTTGTTTTTGTGGTGGCTGTGGTTTTATGAGGAATATACTGCGTTTGGAGAGGCAACAGAATGAAGTGATGGTAGAATTAGATAATGATTTGTGGAGTGGAAAATTGATGGTTAAATTGAGATGGTGATTTGGGACAGAGGAAGAGCGAAGCCAATTGGAACAAACCGATCGAAAGCGAATCATATTGATTTCGATGTCGATTCGTTCTGAGATCATATTCAGAAGCTCCTTCGGGAGATCAGACCAGTCTGCCTCCGCCGCCATGGGTGATGGTTATGCAGCTGCTGATGTCAAATAGCAAAATAGCCCTAAAAAATATAGGGATTCCAAGTTATTAAATCATTATCATGCATATGATTTTATATTATTTATTTATTATTTTGTTGAGGGGATTACCATCCATAAGATTACCGCGTCCGGATCCTATCCATTTCCAAATTAAATGGGGATCGACATTTCATTGCCTTGCGAAACGACGCGTGGCATAAGTTGCATATTCTTTTTCTCTGATGGTTGATGAAACCTAAGTGGTTTATAGTTAACTCATTTGGGTAATTGACATAATTATGTTGATACCTCCCTTGGTGTTTACTTTATGCACTCTGTTGATGTTAAAGCCATAGAAAGGGACCTTGTCAATTCACGTTGCTTGCATGTTGTAGCCAAATTATTGTGAAGAAACTAAGCTTTTGGCTAATTTGATGACCATGTTATGAAAGCATTTCAAAACCATACCTCTCTCCTTTCAGACACTAATTTCTCGCCACTCTCTTTCTCTGTTTAGACACTTTAAGCTATGACTCAAACTCAATTTCCATGTACGATGAAGCCCATTGAAACTCGTAACTTGAAGCTCAATTTAGACACTTCAACCTCTCTTATCACTTCATTATGCAACCCTTAGACACCTTTTATTTTCATACACACATTCAACACCTTATTTTCGCTCTATCTCTCGTACTATTGTATCACAAATATATTACATCTATCAACTCACTCTCTATTTATTTCTCTTCATCAAGACTTTAAATGGATATAGGATGTACTCAAACAAATTTCCCTTGATTATGATATTCAAGGGAACTACTCCAATATTTTACAAAGAGATGTGTTATTTGAACATCTATTTATTTGACGACCAATATGACAACTATATTTTTATAAAGAAATTCATGTATTGACATGAAAACCAATGCAATAGAGAGAAAAGAAAAATAGAGAAATGTTAACTTGTGCCCTTAAGGCACGAGTTAAAGAGTTAAAAATAAAATTATTTTTTTGAAAATTGTGTATTCAACATTACAACAGTTTAAACATTTATAATTTCAATACAAAATTTCTTGTTTATTTCCTGTTAGAGCTCCTTAACTTGTGTAATTTGGGCACAAGTTAACATGACCCATAAAAATATAATGTGAGTATAATTATACTTTATATGTTGAGGGCTTGATGCTCTGTTTGGTACCACATGCATGATTAAGAAGTTGAAGTTGCATTGTCGATTCGAAGTCGTTGGTTTCACATTGTCGTTAAGTTGTCATTTATCAATGAGTTGTTAATGAAGAACTATGTGAAGTATTAATATTTATTAATCATTGTTGTTTATGTTGTTATATGATGATTTTTATGATGTGATGTTCATGTTATAATATGATTATGTTTATGATGTGATGATTATGTTGTTATATGATGAATGTATATGATGTGATGAATATGATATTAATGATGACTAGAAGTTGATTGATGATTTAATGAAGTACTGTATGAAGAATTATTATTATTAATTGGTGAGGTTTAAATTGTTAAATGAATTTTATGAATTAAATGCTT
Organism: Medicago truncatula; assembly: GCF_003473485.1. Taxonomy (NCBI): domain Eukaryota; kingdom Viridiplantae; phylum Streptophyta; class Magnoliopsida; order Fabales; family Fabaceae; genus Medicago; species Medicago truncatula. The sequence goes on along the minus strand of NC_053044.1, from coordinate 10,176,273 downwards.
ATTATTATTGAATGTGAAATCTCATCCCTTCTGCTTGGAAATGTGGCCTTTACAATTGGGTAACTTGCAGGTAATCAAGGTTAGTTGTTGAAGTGAGTTTCTTCAAAAAAAAAGTTGTTGAAGTGAGTGATTCTCTCACGTGCCGTCTTAGGGTCGCTCTAATACGTAACGGGAAGGGGATCTTGATTGTTTTCTATGTGTTGCGTATTTATTATGAACTTATGTTGAAGATTTGTCTAGACTGGATTTTAAATGAGTTGTTTAAGTTGAGGCCGTTGTGCCAACACGAAGTTGAATTTAAATGTTTTCCGCTGCATTGAGATTTAAATTGATGACATGAGATGATTGAAATAAATAGTATTTTACTATATTTATATTTTAAAGAAGTGTAGCATCCTGTTTAGTTGTTTTACTATGATTTTATGCAAAAAAATTCAAGTTGGGAAAACAGGGTGTTACATTTGGCATCAATCTCATCTTCTTCATCATCATGATTATCATCAATGTTTTTGGCATCGATCTCATCTACTACATCTTCTTCATTATTCAACCTGAAACCATTAATGCCTTCTTAGATAGTAGTTCTAATTTTTTCATTTATACTCTTCTTAGAATCATATATTTGTCTTCTAAAACTAACATAACTTCTGTTTACTCCTAAAATACAATATTAATTTTAACTTTTAAGGATATGATCTATGAAGCAGTGATGCTAACACATATAACGGACACGGTGATATCAGTAATAATTTGAGAAAATAAGAATTATACATATGCTTATATGTGTCGATGTTGTGCAGATATCAGACATTAAAGTGTGTACACGTGTGAAATACAAAATATAATATGAAACATCGGATACAATTTTAATGTGAAGTGTCATTGAATATGCTTAACAAAATTATTGTAATTAGTATAAGGTTTTGAAGTCCAACTCACAGAAATCATTTCCACACCAAAATGGTTTTGGCATAATTTTATATAAAACATACTATAATAAGGACATTTGTGACTGTCATTGAAACATTGGGGTAAAAAGTTGTACTATAATAAGGCTCTCATTTGAAGCAATAAGAAGCAGAATACAAAAGATTGATAGCATCAAACTTATTTCTTTTCATCTTTATGCACATTGAATAATAGAGTTGATTTTCTATCTGAAAATTTCAGATAGGTTAATATATATAATAGCCCGAGTTGATTATGTGTGTACAATGAAGGAAAACCATTAAGTACAGAGAACTATTAAGTAACAGGCGAAAGTACTAAAAATTATCACACACATGCAGTGAATCAAATCAACACTTTGAAACCATTTCCAACTAACATATACAATTTTTAAACTATTTATTTGAGTGATTTTCCCAATTCGAAATTAAACTGTCAATTAGGGTTACACTGATGCGATTACTTTCCAAACTAAACATAATCATTTCCAAATAATAGATACACTTTCAAAACTAATTGTAACTAGATAGATGACCCGTGCGCCGCACGGGTCTGTTTAGCTTAAATATATCTTCTAATAATAGAATAATGTTCAAAATCTTAAAGATCAAAGGTGTTCACAAAATGAGCACTACAATATAAATAATAAAAGTCTGAATTTCATAAATAACTAAAGGTCATTACAGCAATATAACATAAATAAAAATAGAACAGCAAAAATAGCTGAATGTAAATCATCAAGACCAAATTATGTATATGGCCCTTTCACTTACTGGCAACCAATGTAAATCAACATTAATCACGACAACTTCCCAAATGCATTTAATAAAAGGTAGAGAGTACCAAAACTATTGCCTAACGTGAAAAGCTTCATTGTGTGTATGTTTACAATACAAACTAAAGCAGTGGGAAGCACAACAGTCATGCATATTCACATTCCTAATTTCTTATATACTTTATTGTGGGTCAATTTAAACTATAAACATTTAAAAGTAATTTTAATAGTCACAGGTTTATACACTATTAGATGAGTTTCTTGCATCTATTTGTAATTTAATTATTTCGAAAGTCAGCATTCAAATCACGTGAGTTAAAATTATTAGTGTTAACGTATTCAAAATAACAGTTAAATGTATAAAAATCAGCATTACTATAAAAGCAATACTTCGCTATAGTATAGACAATAAATTAATTTTAACAATTTTGAACACAATATTTTCAACATTTACTAAGTTTTACATCAGGTTCTGAATCAGCACTTTGAAAGTGTAATGGCTTCGTGAATTTGAAACATGGTGACTGACCTTTCCATCTCTCCTATATTAATTATTATGGGTTTTATATACTCTTGTTAATATTTTTTTTTTATTAAACATAGAACACACTTAATGTTGAATTCATTGCTTCTGATCATAATCACAACCAATAGAATCAAGGTTTCTGATGAAGTTTGTTTCCAACGCAAAGAGCAATGATCTAACATCAAAAACTTTGAAATCATCCACATGATAAATTGTATCCAGACAAAGTGCAATTATTGATTGTTTATATATTTAAGCATATAAATCAAGTAAAAACAACAACACACTAAAATTTGGTGCAACTAACCCATTTGATTGTTTCTGCACTTGCATATTAACTGATGAAGAATAAATAATTCACGTGAAGTATCACTGCCCATGTTGGTAAGGGGCCATTATATTTTCGCTTAACCTCCAATTTCACAACAGATTGGCAAAAAAATAAATTGGCATAGAAGTAAAATGCAATTATATTAATTAAGCAACATGACCTCAAACTGAATAGTCAGAATTCAAGATTACAAAATAGAAATTGCATGGAAACGAAAAAAACGTAGTTTAAAAAACTACAGAACTCCCATCAAATAAAAACTTAAGACCAAACCTAAAAAAGCTTAATCCCCCATAACCAAAAAACATCCACCACTGCACCAAATTACACCTTCATTCTTGCAACCAAACCCTAACTCCAACTAACAGTGATGTAGAGGCTATCGTTCTTCCCAGCTGCATGTGTACCAAGTCTGATCTTCACACCATCATAGAGATTACGCGCGTCCACAAAGCGTTTCCATTCACCACCGATCATGCAGTGCTCATACGGAGCTGAACCAAAGATTAATATGCACTCCCACACCCACATGTTTCCAAAGTCATCAACCAACTTGAGTGATGTAGAGGCCTTGTCCAAGGTGTCTGCCATGAAGACAACATTAGTTATATGAAGTAATAGCATTATAAGGAAGACAACATGGAAAACAACTTTGCTCAAATTTGCATTTACCAGTCAAGCAATGGTATGAGAGCAAAGTCTCAGCTGTGGGTATGGCCATTAACTATCTGCTGCGAAATAGGTTGCGCGGTCGCAAAGTGTTAGCTTGACTATTTATATCCAAAAGTTCTGGTGTTGTAAAACGTGAACTTGCATGGGAATTATGCCGCACTTAGTGGAGGATACCAATGGTGACATTAATTGAAGTTTATAGTTACTATAACCTTTGCATTTGAAATTCAAATGATAAGAATATGTAAAGACTATAAAACACACTTCAACAAATCACACTAATTTCTCTCTCTTTTTTCTTTAATAAATAATTAGATTTTCAGGTTAACATAGTTTTAGAGGGAATTAGCAATTAATGATGCATTTTTTAAAATATTTTTGAAATTCAAATTGCAAATGCCTTAGGAGGGAAATATTTTTAGGTTAACTCATTAGCATTAAATGCTGCATTTTTAGAGCCAAAAATTTAGGGTTAAGTTGTTGCTAACCTAACAACTTTAAGGAGTAAGGGATTACTTGAAAGCACAAGATATTTGACGTAGAAATTATATATGATAAGTTCGAACCTGTTTTGTTTTCATCATTTTGCTGTTTGTTTCGTTTGAATGGTGATGATGCTTCCCGTGATGTTGAATGGTGATGAACTCTGTGATGACGATGAATGATGATTTCGATGACGGTGATGATGATGATGATTCCGTTTACGGTGATGATGATGATGAATGACGGTGATGATGTTTGAATGGTGATGAGTGATGCTTCCCGTGTTGTTTTGATTTCGTTTCGTTTGGTTTCACTTGGAGGTGTATGACAAATGGGTTGGGGTGTACGAAGTAATTATGTTGAGCTACCGGTTAATGGGCTGGGATTTATGCAGGGTGCATAAGGATGCCTTATGCATGATAACTGCACCCGCAAAAATGGGTATCTCTATTGTGGATGTTCTTAGTATGTGCAATTTCCATGCAACTTATGCAAACACACGGGACACATGACCAAGATATGCAGATAGTCCTCGTAATTATCTCCATGAATTTGGTTAGTTCATGCAATTATCACAAACTCTAGCGCTCGTAGAAACCCTTCTCCTCGTGCGTATTATAGATGCACAATGGCTCTTGGTTAAGTATATATTTTGGAGTTCTTCATTGCAGAAAGGAAGTAGATGGAGGCATTACTTTAATTAAGTATATCTTCCCAACATATTGTTAGTTTAGCTTGTTAAGTTCATGTACATTTATACTTTTTGCTTTCCTTTTAATGAGCCAGGCCCATCTGTCTTTCTTCTGACTGTATTATTTACTTTTGGTGCTTTTAACTACAGTGTGTCTATATTAGGAATTGGTTTCAATTTGTGTATAGTGATCTTAATATTAATAAGAATTTGAGATTGAATCAATTGTTTGTGTTTTACTATTGATCTACCCAGATTTCACTATCAGCAACATTTATGCAGCATAATTTTCTGCAATTCCAATTAAAACTGTTAGCTACTGATTGGCTACTAATTAGCTTCAAATTAGTAACATTTATGTAACAGAATTTCTGCAATTGCAACCTAAACTGTTAGCTATAGATTGGCTACAAATTTGCTACTAATTAGCTACTAAATGAGTAACAATTTTTAAGTGTTGCAAGTTTTACTCTCAAATGTTACTGAAATCATTTAGTAACACGGGCTTTACATAACATTTGTCAAATGTTACAAGATCTAAATAGTAACAATTGTTTTTGATTTAATTACAATTTTGAAGTGTTACTAAATCTTATATATGTAGTAGTGTGACCAAAGACATTGGCCAAATTATGTTGATCAAATATCTTAAAATCGAGTAATTATCCAAACAATTTAAAGAATTGAATCAGACATGACCTAGCCGCCTTTTAATATATCTCTTAAGTAAATAAAATCAATCTAGTTGTTAAGTACAACGTCCTTTGTGTTTACCCTGATTTTTGGTAAACAACCGTTGTTTTAAAATTAATTGTTTGCAAGATCAGCCAATAGTAGTAGTTAAGTTTTTTTGACAAAGGTAGTAGTTAAGTTCAAATCATGTAATCCCTCTGAAGATGAATTTTATAAAGTTTACTCCTTGTCGACACTATAGTACATTTGTTAAAAAATTGCCATCGATGCGGTGTATTGAATACTCACACTGGTTATTGGTCTTCACATTGAAGGATATGGTGTTTTCAGACCCAAGAATGAAAGCAACAACAAATTGTGTCTTTGTTTCACCAATTAGAAAAAATAGAGAGAATTATAAACAGAGAGGATCCTAACTCCAATTTAAACCTTAGCGTGACTATTATTTATTGTGAGTTAATTGCTTCTCATCCAAATATCTTAATTAAACACAAGACATAAAATGTACCAATTGAAGGTGACGCTATGAGTTTGTTCCTTTAAATAAACGAGATAAATTGCGACATCTTAATATACCTAAGAGACACTTATAATAATGGTGGTTATATGAATTGTCTCTTGCAATTCTAGAAGGGCTAAAAGAAATTTAATTAAAATTAAAAAAGCATGAGGTGTTTTACATATAAAATGATCAAATATTTGTTTGTTTGTTACATGCAATTTAAGGACACATAATATGGCTGAAATTCTAAAAATTCTTTATGTTTTCATCATCTTCCTATCACTAATTCTGGCTGTAATTAGCCAACATCGTAAGTCCATTTTCACATCCATTTAAATGTTTCTTATTTATCATATATAAAATCTTTCACACCCCCTTCTTGTAACATTCATTTATATTCTTATTTGAAATACAGCTTTCACCCCCTGCGAAACCAATGCGGATTGCAAATGTCGTAATCATAAAAGACCAGATTGTCTTTGGCATAAATGTTATTGCTATTAAGTGTAACAATTAAGTGAAAAATAATTCTATGTTACTTTTAATAAGCTACCTATTGATTTGCATGTAATGTTTTAGACTCTTTGGCATAAATGTTATTCCTATTAAGTGTAACAATTATCAAATGCATGTAATGTTCTAGACTCTTCTAGCTGCATGTGGTACCAATTGGATTTTGAAAATAATTTTACCAAATTGAATCCACCAACATAATTAAAACAACCAATTACGTTCTGTAGAAGCTATGTAATAAACATCTCCAATTACATTTTTCAAAATACCACCTTAACATGACTTGAATGCATAGACTTGAAGTAAAGATTCGACAATGCACAACTCACCAAACTATATTATACATTAACTTACACATCATATAATATCTTCACCAATTAACATTATAATCACCATAAATATGTTTTTTTACCAACTTTTTGCATTATCAAGTATTTACATCCTTACAATCAAGAAAGTTATCGTCAATCCATCAAGTTAAAATCACTAAAGGAATCATCATCATAATCATCATCAACAATTATTACCTGAAGAAACAATAACGTTTCAAAATCACATTTTGCATAAAAAACGGACAACTAACCACATCATGACATTCATCATATTTAACATCCAATCATCATTGATTCATTCTTATTATATCCTATTATTGTGAAGCCATTTGCATGTTATCAGATCATAAAACTTCATTTTAACCAAATTCGTCTATTTTCACAAAATCGATTAATTTCAAATTTCTCAACAAAATAAGGGGTCCATTTTCTTACACAACATCAAAAACATCCCTACATATCACCTAACATCTTAGTTAATCAATCATAACATTTTGGTTTCACAAGGTTCCTTAATTTTCTCAAAAACTCAAAGTTAATAAGAGCTTTATTCTTTTATTCATGATCACTCTGTTTTCCTTTTTGTGTTTCTTTGAATGCATCGTAGTCCTTACCCATGATTTCTTTAAAGACAATAGAATTATAGAAAGCACAGGTGGGGTCTATACTATTGTAATTCATTAATTAAGTTGATTAAGTATGACTAGCATAGTTTTATTCCCTCGCTGGCCGAGATAAATATCTTAATGAGTAACATCGTAATGTTTATTTTTCTTTCTCTAAAATAATTTAAGAAAGTCAAAAAAAGGAAAGGCAACTGATTTTGGGAAAATAAATATTGAAATTGTTGTGTATGTCTTCAAATTGCAAAGTTGGGAAGCAGAGAAATCGTAACACGATTTTGGTAATGTTAAAAGCTGTTTTCAGGGCGTCCAATCGTGACATGATTTTGGGAAATCATGACACGATTTTTGGCTTGATGGACAAGATTTTCAGGATAAGGTTGGTCGTACCTTGGATCGTACGCATCAATCGTGGCACGATTGGGGAAAAACGTGACACGATTTTGACGCAGAAGGCAGCTATATAAGTGTTCTTTGCAGATTTTGAAGAGTGAGTTGGAAGAGAGAGAAACTTGGGAAATCAAAGGAAGAAACTTTAGGGTTTAGGGTCTTTGATTAGAGTCTCTCTTGGGTTGGGAAATATTGTAAACACCTTGGTGAGTGAAAATCATTGAGTGTCTTGGTCATTGGTGAGATTGGGAGAAAAGGGTAGAAATTAGGGTTGTTCTTTGTGAACTTGTCAAAACTAATTTCTTGTAACCCTTTTGTATCTTTTTGTAAGAACTCATTGATAGTGGATTGGAGAGTTCAATCTCTCCTCCAAAGTAGGTCAAGTTTGAACCGAACTGGGTGAACAATCTCTTGGTGTGTTTGTTTCTCTCTGCTCTCCCTTTTATCTTGTGCTTGTGATTTATGCTTTTCACTTTGATTCCTAGATTAGATCTAGGTGCTGTTATTGTTGATTATTGCTTGTGTTCACTTTGATATTGGTTACTACTTTCCTTTGCTCCACACATCATAGTTTGTATTGGTGTGATTTTGAGACCGGAATTCACAACAATTGGCGCCCACCGTGGGGCATAGGAGTGATTTGGTTTAGTGAGTACCATGGGTTCAAAGTGGGATATTGAGAAGTTCACCGGGATTAACGATTTTGGGTTATGGAAGGTGAAGATGTAAGCGGTGTTGATACAACAAAAGTGTGAGAAAGCTTTGAAGGGTGAAGGTGCGTTACCAATCACCATGTCACAAGCGGAGAAGACCGAGATGGTGGACAAGGCTAGGAGTGCCATTGTCTTATGCCTCGGGGACAAAGTTTTGAGGGATGTCGCGAAGGAACCAACCGCGGCATCTACGTGGTCAAAGTTGGAGCCGTTGTATATGACCAAGTCTTTGGCTCATAGGCAATTCCTTAAGCAACAAATCTACTCATTCAAGATGGTGCATTCAAAGACCGTGATGGAGCAATTGGCGTAGTTCAACAAAATCCTTGATGATTTGGAGAACATTGAGGTGCAACTTGAGGACGAAGACAAGGCTATACTCTTGTTGTGTGCTTTACCGAGATCATTTGAATCCTTTAAGGATACCATGCTCTATGGCAAAGAAGGCACTGTCACCTTGGAAGAAGTTCAAGCGGCTTTAAGAACCAATGAGTTGACCAAGTCCAAGGACTTGAGAGCGGATGAAAACAGTGAAGGCAAGGTGGAAGCATAGTGGAAGTACTCATTTGGAAGTTGAGGTAGAGAAAGCTCAACTTAAGGTGGAGTTGATGACACCGGGAATGGTACGACTATGGAGGCCTTGGTTGTTTATGCTCTAGTTGTGAGCATGTGAATTCTTCATGAGGATGGAAGGCATTCCGGGGTTTGAAGAATGTATGATGTAGCTTGTGTGATTACCTAAAAGACCAAGGGGTGATCGGATGCAAGGTGATCTTCGAGGAAGCGGGAGACGTTCCGTGGTTGAAGAGGATTTGGTGTAGACTTGTGGAGCAACTTGGTGTAGTTGGGTGCAAGTGAAAAGAAAAGGGAGATTGGTGGTTGATGGTTAAAGTGACATCATCATCAGTTTGAAGTCAAGGTGGAGAATGTTGTGTATGTCTTCAAATTGCAAAGATGGGAAGCAGAGAAATCGTGACACGATTTGGCAATCGTGACACGATTTGTTGTGTTTGTTTCTCTCTTCTCTCCCTTTTATCTTGTGCTTGTGATCTATGCTTTTCACTTTGATTCCTAGATTAGATCTAGGTGCTGTTATTGTTGATTATTGCTTGTGTTCACTTTGATATTGGTTACTACTTTCCTTTGCTCCACAATCATAGTTTGTATTGGTGTGATTTTGAGACCGGAATTCACAACAGAAATGCCTATGTTAGTTGGATCCATGTTGTTTAATTGAAGATGTTCGTTACTAAAATTATATACTACTTGATAACAAAATTGCATTCATCTAAACTTTTTTGGTCTTGATATTAAAGAACATGGTAACTATAATTCTGTTGTTAGATTGATTAAGACTAATATTTTACAATGATTTATTATAATAGATTGTGGCATCCAATGCACATTATGTTGTTCAAGGTTTTAATTTTATTCAGATTGTTTCTTATAGTCAATAACATTGTATCAGAACCATATTGGATAAGAACATTGTATCAGAACCATTTTATTGAGATTGTTTTTGCTATGCTGTTAGATTTCTTATTTTTTTTTTCTTCCGTCTTTGATTGAATTTACAATTTTGAACTTGTTTATCTATACTGTAAGAGCTACTATATTAAGTATGTTAGTAATATTTATGACTGCACCATATTGGATAAGAACATTGTATCAGAACTAATGAACTTGACTCTTTTGGTTTCTCTGTTCTCTAAACTTTTTTCCCTTTTAATTGTTATGATTGTAGAGGTCTAGTGCAAAAAAACTTCTCTATATTGTTAGATTCAAAATGGCAGGAAGAATCTTAAGGATTGGAGAGAATAAGATGAATGGTGATAATTTGTGTTTTTGTTCTTATAGTTTGTTGATTCTGTTTTTTATTTCTCTTTTCATTTGTTGATTCTGTTTTTATTTCTTCTTGTAACATAATCCATGTGCAGTTCCTTCATAGTTCTAGATGCAGTGCAAAAGTAAATTGTCAGAAGTTTCTCTATGGAAGTTTTCATTATGTATTTTCGTAGCTAATTTTCTAATTGTATATAGTGTAGTATAGCACTTTTGTAACATGTGGCAGTCTGTTCTTCTAGAATTCTGATATCATTATTTTTTAGGCTTAATTGCACTTTTGAACCCCTATCTTTCCAAAAGTTGCGGTTATGGACCCCTAACTAATTTAAATACAAAACAGTCCTTTATGTTTTGATTCTTTGGCAGTTTTGGACACCCAAGGCAAAAAATAAATAAAAAAATTGATACGTCACTACAACATAATTGAGATTTAGTAACACTTGAAAACTATTACTAAATCGAAAAAAATGTTACTAATTAAATTTAGTTACATTTAAACAATTGTTAGGTAAAGCCCCTGTTACTAAAGAGTTTTAGTTACATTTTAGAGCATTATATGTAACATTCAAAAAATGTCGCAAAATGTTGCCTATAGTAACGCTTTTTTAATCACCAGTAACATTAAAAAAATGTTGCATTTATCATTTTTGAGAAGTTGGAAAAGTGTCGCAAAATTGTCTAGAATAAAAAATTGTGAATCTACCAAATAATTCTTTCTTTAGACTTCATTCATATTTGAATTCACCAATATTAGAAGATCAAATATCATTCAAATTTACAACTCCAAATATGTTACAAATGTTTGAAATTTGATTTCATAATGGAAACGAACAATGCAACACAACAACTACAGCCGCACTAATTTTTGCACTAAATAGTGCACATCTATAGCCGCACTAATTTTTGCAATAGAAAATCCTTAAGCATGCCATCATTTAGCCTCCTAAGCTTTCATCACCACAACTTGAACACAAGGACTTTTACTTTTGAAGAACCTGCAACAAATTCCAACAACTACAGAATTCAGCTCCATGGATATATCATTTATAAACCATAGACAAAACCATAGATTTCATCTTATTAAGCCAAAACTCAATAAAACTAGTAAAGAGACACAAGATAAAAACCAGAAATCCTCCCAAGCTTATAACCAGAAAATGCCACCTCTGATATGAGCCCAAATCAGACCCTGCTACTAAATGTCAATAAACAGGCAGCAACATAGACAAACTTGCACTGATATCAAAAACCTCAAACCAACATACAACAGCAAAACCAAATATTATTGAACCAAAAAATCAAAACAACACTCAAAACTGAGCAACAGAACTGAAGGAAAATAATTATCCAAAGTTAATACAATGATTTTTCCTCACATTACTAGATTCCGATTTTTTCCAGCAACCAATTCAGCATTTACAAACTGAAGGAATAGAAACTCACGGGCTTTTAGTTGCAAGAGCATAAAACATGCTGCTATATAATGCTCCTTGTTTCAACAGGTTGAGCTTCAAGCTCAAGGTCCTTCTCAGTAGCTTCTGAAGTGAAATCTTCCTTTTTCTAGAAAATATTGCAATTGGAACATGTGTTCCTTTATATTTCAACTTTCAAGCCATTAACAGCCAAACACAAATAATTCATATATGCAACTACTTAAAGTCAGAAACTGAAAAGTCGTACAAATAAGTAATAACCTTTATAGAATCCCATCTTTGTTTACAACTGTCTCCAAGCCAAGAAGCAGAGTATGTTCCAAGAGCAGTTCTATCACCATCATCGTCCATTAGCTGTAAATGAGGAAAAGGTCAGTATAGTAATAAAGACACGTACTATCCTCAAGGTAGAAGAATTTGTACTAGCAAAAACACACCAAAAACGAAGGGTGTGCTCTGTCCTTAATATTAACTCTTTGCATGAGAGCAGACACTAGCTCATTTAGATGATGTCGATGTTCAAAAAGCTTTGAATTGTACAACATTAAGTAACTTGAAATGAGAAAATAGGTTCAAGTGTGGATATGCAATTGTAACTAGAACATATGCACATTGAAGCCTCATCATTGCACAACAAACACATAATCAAATAAAATAGCGAAACATGCATATTGCATGAAGACAATCAATATAAAACTAGAATATAGAGCCCCATAATCACATCCTACAACATCACTCACCTACTTCTTATATGACCTGATCAACATCACAATACAAATGTAACAATATAAAACTAATAAGGTCTCCTATGGTTGCATATTCATTTCTATGTTCTATTCCTTGTAATTACAAACTGAAATCATCACACACCTTTAATACAGTGTATATGCTGCTACACATATGTAGTATCAAGCAGACCAAGTAAACAAATCCCTCACAAGCATTTCATCAAACACTTTATGTGCCTTTCTCCAAACACCCACATTTAGCATACATAGTCATCAACTTGGCCTATATATCAGAAACATATAACAAAATCAAATACTTATACCTGCAATTGAGGATGGAGAAAGATAAAATAAGACATAAACTGATCCAGATTTATTATCATTTTTCCTATTTTCCCCTAAAATCTAATTGATCAAGCATCTAAGAATGAAACAGAGGGAAATCAGAACCCCTAATACAACAACACGATGGGATAGAATGAATAGTGTTAGATAGATATGTGATGGAATCTACCTTACTGAATCGTGAGATACGACGGTGAAGATGCCATAATCTGCGAGAGGGAGAGATACTCTGACGAGGTGAGAGATGCAGCGGCAAGATGAGAGGCGCAAGGTTGTGATACGACTGCAAAGTGAGAGATACGGTGGTGAAGTTGATCGGAGTGACGAGAGTGAGACAAACTTGGAATACGAGGAAAGTAACAAGAATGGGTTTCTAATATTTTGTAAAGTAAATTTATTATTGAGTTTTTTATAAACACCTAAGTGAAACTTTTTTCATAAACTTTGCAACAAGAAACGCAACAAAGCCCAACAAATGTTACAAAAACACTACAATTAGTTACATTTTTAATGAGTGTTACAAGGTGGTGTGTGGCACCTCACTTAGGGTGCCACGTCAGCGTTGACCGAGTCAACAATGGACTGGGGGTTCAAAACTGCCAAAGAATCAAAACATAGGGGGCTGTTTTGTATTTAAATTAGTTAGGGGTTCATAACCGCAACTTTTGAAAAGATAGGGATCCAAAAGTGCAATTAAGCCTATTTTTTATCAATCGTAGAAACATTTTATCTTAAAATTACTTATATGATTGTTCTTACTATGTGTAACCAGGGGAACAATTCGTGAACAAGTATGTAATATGAATTTAACTAGGAATATATTTCAAAGCCATGATCGTTACTCAAGGTGCTTTGCTTTTAATTTGTATTTTAGTTGTTTGCTAGAGATTGGCAACGACTTAGCTAGAATTAGCTATGAAATATGCAACATTTTTTAATTGTACCAAATAAATCTCTCAGTTGTTACGAAAATAATTTAGTAACACAGGCTTTACCTAACATTTATGCAAATGTTACTAGAAGTAAACAAGAAAAGAAGACAGATCAAGTCATATGTAAGTTATTTAAAACTTCATTTTTCAGAATGTCTATTCTAATAAAGCAAGTAAGAAACCAAAAGTTTGATGTCATAATTATGTAACATGTTGGCAAGTCAAACACAGAGAGCACTCGAAGACAACATATCGATAAATAGTTTCTTCAAAAAAAATAAATATATATATCGATAAATAGGATTTCAAACACTGTGAAAAGGCTAATTGTATTCCTTAACTATCTATATTAAATAACAACAAAAGGATTGGTAAACAATGGAGCAGTACATCCAATCCAAGTCTATAATGGCCCTTTTAAAATAGGGAAGAGTTAAGGAGAGGCCCTTTCCATAGCCATAGCCCTTATATCTCTTTTTCGATCTAAGAAGGTACGATTGATATGAAACCTTAAACCAGGAAAGAAGGCAAAATCTTGAGATATCATATAAGTGTAAATGATAAATTAGGCTTCAAGAGGTAGACTTATCTCCATGTATTTGAGGAGTTCATGTCATTATTATGAAGTCTAGCGCTCGTAGAAAATCACCCACGACAAATGCACCAAACGAGATTTTTAATTTTGGGTGGAACTTTCATATTTCCACTCCAATATGTCTGTATGAACTGAGTTAAACAGAGGCATATTAACAGAATTCGTTGCCTAGATGAGAGAACCGCGAACCGGTTCGTGTGAACAGGTTCACTGTACTTTTACAAACCAATTTGGCCATAATTCACACAGAATTCGATGATTGAAGAGTACCAGAGTACCGCACACAAAAATCATGAAATAATAAAAACTTTAAAATAATTAAATGACACTGGGAAGAGACAACACTTTAATGAAAGTGATATCTAGTGACCCACCAACAAACACCACAAGGCATGGCTTGTAGCTTGTTAAAAGAAAGAGGTGTAAGTGTCTGATGTCGTACTTCTAGTTCTACCGTTTGTAAACCAATTTTTATCAAGTTTGTAAATCACTTTCCATCATGTTTAGATTCTAATTTTAATTGAATATTTTCTACAAAAACAGTGTACCGATATTATATTTGAGCGTACCACGAACCCATAGCGTATCGACTGTGTATACCTCCTCAAGTACCGAATTATTCGAGAGTGAAGAACCGCGTACCTGAACCCGTACCATGTAGCGAAGCGAATTGCAAATCGGGTGACTATGAACAGAGGAATAAACTGTGTTATGATCAAAGGAGCTCTTAATAACATACTGATTCCAAGACTTTTCATCTTGAGTCCAACCCCACTCATTTTTGAATTTATCAACATTCTAGGTTTCCTTGTTAACATTAATAATTACTCTACTGCTATTTCTAGTTTTTGCCAATTGGAATTCAATGGAATTACACCATCTATTGTTACTTTGAGTATTTTGATGAATTCTTACTGCAACCTAGGTGGAATGTCATAACATTGACCAACCCTTGAAAAGGTATGTGTCTGAAGTCAAGCTCAAGAAGCATTGTACTTTCTTGACCACGCGGTTGCTCATGGATTTAGGCAGACCAAGTGAGTTATGCCATCTTGTTGAATGAGTTATGTAAAATGGGAGAAACAAGAGCAGCTATGCAAATGCTGAGAAAAATATGGGTCAACACTGACTTGGTAATGTATAGGACAATAATTGATAGTTTGTGTAAAGATAAACTCGTAAATGATGATTATGAGTTATATCCTGCAATGATTGCAAAGGAGATTTTTCCAAATATTTTTTAGTATACTAGTTGATGCATTGTGCTATGACGAAAAGAGGAAACAAGCTATAAGTGTGTTGGCTATGATGATGAAAAAAGGTGTACATCCGAATGTTGTTACTTATGGTGCTTTAATGGATGGTTATTTCTTAGTTAATCAACTGAGCAAGGCCATAAATATACTCACCGTTATGATCTAGAAGGGAGTGGTGCCAAATGTTCGATGCTACAATATCATTATTAATTAATGGATTGTGCGAAAAAAAAAGGGTGGATGAAGCAATGAATCTCTTCGGAGAGATGCATGGGGAAAAGATTATTCCTTTCCAAGTGGCTAGATTTGTCATACGCTAAGTTTTAGACTTCTACCAAACAACCTGACCTATCTTCACTTCGTTGTCGCACAATGATGAATGTTTCTTTCCAATATACTGCAGCAGCAAAAGCTCCCATAACATATCTAGGTCTCAATTTTCTTTTGTAGCTTTTTTAATAGAGCCAACATCTTTTGTCATCCCTAAATGGAGTGCTACAAGAACAGTGCTTCCCTTACCGAAAAGAATACTGACATTTTGAAAATTGTAAACAACAATGTATGGATCATTTCAGCCAAGTTACTAGAGATGGAACATTGTTAAAGTAGCTTCTAACTAGAGACGTACAGTAGAAAATTTGTCAAGAAAACTACTTCAACATAAAACATTCAGTTTCTTGCATAAAAACATGCAAAAGTAGAACTCGAGAATAGTCTTAGTAAGGGGAATGGTGTAAAACTATTGATTGTAACTTTGCTTCTAATTGAAGATTGGGAAGCATATTTTTCTTTTTAACTCATAGCGTGACAATACAACAGATATATAAGCTCTTTGCTCATACTAATGGGCATCCCGGTGAACTAAATCTCCTGCATACACATGGTCCGAGAAAGGGTACCCTATTTTTACACAAGAGTCTGTTTCTAGGACTTAAACCCATACCCTTTCAGTCACGTGACACCAACGTTACCATCGTGCCAAGGCTCGCCGTTCACTTTACTCATACTTAATTTTAGAATAAATAAATACATGAGGTCAAGCGATCACAAATTATTGTGATCAGATAGGTACTTAACAATCAAGATTTGATAGCTAAAACTGCGAGGAATGGATAACAAGAAAAACTTACTAGCAATAACAGATAAAAATTTATCGAACACGTGCAGTAAGAAAAGTGAAGAAAATAAAGAGCGAGAATAATCAAATAGAAATAACATATAATTCGTTTCAATATGTCCAACAAAAATCGAGAAATAAATATCACTTCCTTATTTTCTGGACATTAAACAAAAGGAAACAAAGAAGACTGATCCATTCGTCACAGATAAATAGCACATCTTGAATAATTAATCACAACTTGCTAATAAATAGCACATCTTGAATAATTAATCACAACTTGCTAAAAAAGGGAGTTGAAGAAGCCACCATACACTTATCCAGCAGCCGAAATTCCACTTCATTTTCTAGCATATTTTCATACGAATATGTAATTAGGAATTAGGAGTTTGTTGATAAATATATAGTTTATAAAAGAAACAGCGAAGATAATAAAATACATCAACATTGTTATATCTAGTTTAGAATCTTCATGATATAATGATATCATGCCATGATGATGTATTTCAATTCATACATTCATATATTTATGTATATGTAATCATATAAGTTACTCCTCAAAACAATTATATACAATCATTTCATCATATAGATCAAGATTTTTTAATAAGCTAGCTGCATATTTTAAAAAATAAACAATGAGTTTATGAAAAATTAGAATTGTCTACTTATACTTAATGTAACTAGCAACATTTCAATTTTTTAGTCAAAAAGTTTATCCAATCTAACAACATAAATTAAGCACAATAATGCAATATGACAATCACATTAGAAACCTTTCAATGTAGGATAACATACTCAGCTCTTGAGGATCCAATCCGGAGGTGGCGAAAACAAGTTGAAATATTCATGATAATGAGATACAGACGAAACCCGACCTTGATCCAAATGATAAACACCATTCCCACCTTGCATCCAATAATTGGTGATGGCGTCGTCGATAAAGATGATGCAATTCCCTTTGGAAACACACAAATCCGAAGCTGATGCAGAAAATGATGTTCCTTTGCCAAAAAACAAAACCCTATCCCCTAAATTCATCAAATTCACCCATTTCTTCTCCTTCTCATGAAATCTGAAAACTTTAATATTAAAATGTAAACTCTCATAAATGTCCACTAACAACAACTCACCGTCACTCTCCACCAACAGTTTTCTATCCCCACCATGAACCACATGTTCAGCAACTAACTGAACTGTTGAATCAGGTCCAATCATAACCGTCCTACCAAATTTATCAACAGCGTAACACTGCCCTTTAAACACACAGATGTCTCCAGAGGTCGTTGAAATGTCATAGATCCACTCCCAAGGCTCATTGCCGCAACGGAACAGCATCAGCTGGGGGGTACAATTTTTTAATATGCCAAGAACGAGAGAATGTTTTCCAATGGAAATTACCTTTTGAGGGAGCAGCACTGAGTTGGATGTGAATTCGTCAGTGATGAAATCAGTTCCTAAATGTAGGACGGAGAGTTTGTTGAAATCAATGAGGCGAGGCAAATGAAAAGAGGTTGAAGATGAGAGATGGGATATGTGGGTGAGTGGACAGTTGAGTTTGGTCTTGCCACTTGAGTTTTGTGTAATTCTAACTAACCAAGGACGAATTAGGGTTTGTTGTTGTGGTGGTGGTTGTTGTTTGATGAGGAATATACTGCGCTTGGAGAGGCAACAGAATGAAGTGATGGTGGAATCAGATAATGATTTGAGGAGTGGAAAATTGATGGTTAAACTGAGATGGTGATCTGAGACGGAGGAAGAGCGACGCCAATTGGAACAAACAGATCGAAAGCGTATGAGATCGATTTCGATGTCAATTCTTTGCGAAATCATATTCAAAAGCTCCTTTGGGAGATCA
Source organism: Medicago truncatula (assembly GCF_003473485.1). Classification (NCBI taxonomy): domain Eukaryota; kingdom Viridiplantae; phylum Streptophyta; class Magnoliopsida; order Fabales; family Fabaceae; genus Medicago; species Medicago truncatula. The sequence continues at coordinate 10,157,972 of NC_053044.1, read as the reverse complement.
GACCAGTCTACCTCAGCCATGGGTGATGTTGCTTCAGCTGCTGATGTCAAATAGCAAAAGAACCCTAGAAAAAAAGGGATGCCAGGCTGTTAAAACATTATCATGCATATGATTTTATATTATTTATTATTTTTTCTGAGGGGATTACCATGCATAGGATTATAACATCACGTATGTGTGTTTGGTCAGTCAACCCATAACTCCCCCATGTACTCCATGAAAAGCGGAGCTATATATACACAGGAAGAATAATTCTTAGATGCACACAATTTAGACCATCTATTAGGTCACACACAAAAAAGAAGACATGGTATTATGTGTGTGTGACTAAATAGAGGGTCAAAAATTTTGCGTCCACACAAGAGTTGTTCCCATCACGAATGTGTGCGTGGGGTGCTCATTTATTTTAAAATATTTTTCACTTAATTTTTTTTAACAGTATAGAAAATCTAATTGGTCAATTTTATTATTGATACACTTTTTTGCAGTATAAAAATTTATAGAATTTCTTTTTTCACCCTCCAACTCCTCGCATGCCCTACGTTTTGATAATTTTACCTTGTTTTGATTTTATAATCTAACCAATATTCATATATTTTTTTTTTTTTGGTCAGGTAGTCTAGTGGCTAGAAATTCACTTTTAAAGTGAATAAGTGGGGTGTCCGGGGTTCGAACCCCGGCCCCTGCATATAATAATGCATTGTCCCTGCCAACTGAGCTATGCTCACGGGGACAATATTCATATTGTTATTTCTCCATCTTCAACTGCTCGTCTGGTAGTTCAATCAGTATTTAAAAAAATAAAAATAATTACAATCATGTTATATAATTATGAGCGTATTTTCCTGCCTTTGGGTTATATAATCAAAAACCCCTTTCACATCTTCCACTCCATTAAAAAAAAAAATCGTGAACCCATCCAGAAAGCATATACTTTTATTCGGGAAAGTTTAGTAATTAGACATATTTTCAAGCATGCATAAATCCTCTCGACATATTTTCAAGCATGCTTAGCCTACGCATATAATTACATTGAATTATGTGATTTTCTCAAATTATTAGCAGTGTCACTGTTTGTGTCTGATGTCTATGTCCGTATCCATTCTGTTATGAGTGTGGAAGGCCCAATTGATAAAAGTGGTGCAAATGATGACATGGCAAATAAGAAGGGATTGAGACGTAGCTACAGGATCAAAGGGAGTCATCCAATGTGGTCCCAGTTTGTTAGTAAATGAAGGGATATTAAGTAGTGGTAGTAGAATGAATGTGGTGTGCATTTTTGTGTGATATCACTTTCTCTCTCTTTCCTTATTTTCTCTATTCTACCTTATCTTTCTGTTCATTGTACTGGCTTGTTAGCCATTTCCAGTATTTTTCTATTAAGTGAATTGAATGAAATCAGTGGACAAGCAATACTCCATTTAATTGCTTGATTCTTATTATTATTTCAATTTTTGTTCTGATATCTCATAACATTGGTGCTTTCATTCTTTCCATGGCCGACAACACAAGATTGAAGGAATTGACCACCGAGTTACGTCGTCAAGCGGAAGCGCAAGAGAAATCCAACGTCGAAAACAAAGCGAGATTCGATCGATTGGAGGCGATGCAGACAGCTTCAGATCTGAGATTCAACCAACTCTCTGCAACACTTGAGAGGTTCATGCAGCAAGCACCACAACACAATGTCTCCCATGGAAACACGAACTCAGGCTCAAGCTCTAGTGTGATTTCTGCAACAGTTGTAGGTTCACAGTCAACATTTGTGGGTCATACTCAATCAGCAGTGGTGGGAAAGCAATCGACCTCAAGTATGAGCTCTCAACCGTTTCAAGTGCGTCATATTAAGCTGGAGTTTCCAAGATTCAATGGTAAGCATGTCTTAGATTGGATTTTTAAAGCTGAGCAATATTTTGGTTACTATAATACTCCAGATGCAGAGAGATTAATTATTGCTTCAGTTCATTTAGAACAAGAAGTAGTTCCTTGGTTTCAAATGGTGAATAGATCTCGCCCATTTCAGTCTTGGAATGATTTCACTAGGGCTCTTGAACTTGATTTCGGTCCTTCTATATATGATTGTCCTAGAGCATCTTTGTTCAAATTGCAACAAAACAAATCTGTTAACGAGTATTATCTGGAATTTACAGCTCTCTCTAACCGTGTTTATGGTCTCAGCAATGATGCTTTAATTGATTGTTTTGTTAGTGGACTGAAAGATGAATTACGCAGAGATGTCATGCTTCACACTCCTATTTCTATTGTTAAGGCTGTGTCATTAGCAAAACTGTTTGAGGAGAAAATTGCTGCTAACTTCAATCCAAAACAACCATTAAAACCATATACACCAGCCCAACCTCACCAACACCGAGCCCCCTTCAATCCAACCAGAAACGATCAAAATCAAACTATTGAAAAAGCCCCCAACCTACCCTTACTCCCTACACCACCAACGAGACCTATGAGCCACCTTCAAAAGAACCCTGCAATTAAGAGAATTTCACCTGCAGAGATGCAATTGAGAAGAGAGAAGGGCCTATGCTATTTTTGCGATGATAAGTTTTCATTTTCTCACAAGTGTCCTAACAAACAATTGATGCTACTTGAATTAGATGATGACCTTGATCCTCCTGATACACCTAGCCAAACAGCAGTGACCAGTGACACAGAAACACAAGAAGTAGCAGAGCACCATCTATCCCTTAATGCTTTGAAGGGAGCAACGGGGATGGGAGTAATTCGATTCAAGGGATACATTGGTCCTATTAGTGTATCTATTTTACTTGATGGAGGTAGTTCAGAGAGTTTCATTCAACCTAGAATTGTTCATTGTCTCAATTTACCTATTGAACATACTGACAAATGCAATGTCCTGGTTGGTAATGGTCAACACATGAAAGCAGAAGGTGTGGTTAGAAAGCTGTCATTAAAAGTGCAGGACATAGACATCACAGTCCCTGCTTACTTGCTACCCGTAGCAGGATCTGATGTGATCCTAGGAGCTCCTTGGTTGGCTTCTTTAGGGCCTCATGTAGCTGATTATTCTGTATCCAAATTGAAGTTTTATATGGATGGCAAGTTTGTGACGTTGCAAGGGGAAAGTGACAACAAACCTGCAGTGTCCCAATTGAATCATTTTAGAAGGCTACAACACATGAATGCAATTTCTGAGTTATTCACCATACAAAAAATTGATCCTGCTGTTATAGAAGATAATTGGGAAGGAATGCCAGTGAATATTGAACCAGAAATGGCCACCTTGTTGCATACTTATAGAGAGATATTTCAAATACCCAAAGGATTACCTCCTAACAGAGAGTTGAGCCATGAGATTTTGTTGAAAGAAGGAGCACAACCAGTGAAGGTGAAGCCTTATAGGTATCCGCATAGTCAAAAGGAACAAATCGAAAAAATGGTGCAGGATATGTTAGAGGAAGGAATTATTCAACCTAGTTTGAGTCCTTTTTCTTCACCAATCATTCTAGTAAAGAAGAAGGATGGGACATGGAGATGTTGCACAGATTATAGAGCTTTGAACGCCATAACAATCAAGGACAGTTTTCCTATGCCCACTGTGGATGAACTACTTGATGAATTACATGGTGCACAGTACTTTACAAAGTTGGATTTGCGTTCTGGATACCATCAAATTCTCCTCAAGCCTGAAGATAGACAGAAAACAGCATTCAGAACTCATCAAGGTCACTATGAGTGGTTGGTGATGCCATTTGGGCTCACAAGTGCCCCTGCTACATTTCAGAGACTCATGAATCAATTGTTTCAACCACTGTTGAGAAAATGTGTTCTGGTTTTTTTTGATGACATTTTGGTTTACAGTCCATCTTGGCATTCTCACTTGAAACATGTGGAAATTGTATTTCAGATATTAAGCCAAAATGTGTTGTATGCAAAGCTATCTAAATGCTCATTTGGGATAACCGAAGTTGAATATTTGGGTCATGTGGTGTCTGGTTCTGGTGTGGCAATGGACAAGATTAAAGTGATAGCTGTGTTGGAATGGCCTACTCCAACGAATTTGAAACAATTAAGGGGATTCTTGGGACTCACTGGCTACTATAGAAGATTTATCAGATCTTATGCTACTATAGCTGGTCCTTTAACAAATTTGTTAAAAAAAGATGCATTTAAGTGGGATGAAAGTACTGCCAAAGCTTTTGACACATTGAAGCAAGCTATTACTACAGCACCGGTGCTTGTGTTGCCTGATTTCTCTCAACCTTTTGTGTTGGAAACAGATGCCTCTGGTACAGGGGTAGGAGCTGTACTAAGTCAGGGAGGTCATCCCATAGCTTATTTCTCCAAAAAAATGGCATCTAGGATGCAACTTCAGTCAGCTTACACCAGAGAATTCTATGCTATCACTACTGCCTTAGCCAAGTTCAGACACTATCTCCTTGGACATAAATTCATACTGAGAACTGATCAAAAAAGTTTGAAAAGCTTGTTGGATCAATCTCTACAAACCCCTGAACAACAAGCTTGGCTTCACAAATTCATTGGATTTGATTTCCAAATTGAATATAAACCAGGTAAGGACAATCAAGCAGCCGATGCTCTGTCAAGAGTAATGTCTCTTTCATGGTCTGCACCTGAACATGATTTTTTAGAGCAATTGAAGAAAGAAATTGGCAATGACTCCCACTTGCAAACAATAGTACAACAGTGCGTAAACAATACTATGGACGACATAAATTATATGGTGAAAGAAGGGTTATTGTACTGGAAGCATAGGTTGGTAATTCCTATGGAGAGTAATTTGATTCATCAGATTCTCAAGGAATACCATGATACACCAATCGGAGGGCATGCAGGGGTGACTAGAACCTTAGCAAGAGTTACTGCCCAATTTTATTGGCCGAATATGAGGCAGCATATACAGAAGTTTATTGAAGCATGTGTCACTTGTCAGCAGGCTAAATCTGTTAATACAACTTATGCAGGGCTACTTCAACCATTGCCTATTCCAGAGCAGGTATGGGATGATGTAACTATGGATTTTATTACTGGATTGCCACTATCTTTTGGTTTTACTGTTATTATGGTCGTCGTAGATAGGCTGAGTAAATATGCTCATTTCATGCCCTTGAAAGCTGATTATTCAAATAGGACTGTTGCTGAGGCATTTGTGAATTATGTAGTAAAATTACACGGAATGCCTAAGTCAATTATCTCTGATAGAGACAAGGTATTTACCAGCAAATTCTGGCAGCATTTGTTTCAAATGCAAGGCACAACATTGTCCATGAGCACAACTTATCATCCTCAAACGGATGGACAATCAGAAGCTGTTAATAAATGTCTCGAAATGTACCTGAGATGCTTCACATTCAAGAATCCTAAGACATGGTTTAAGGCACTTACTTGGGTAGAACTATGGTATAACACTTTCTTACATACTAGTTTAGGTATGTCTCCATTTAAGGCACTATATGGCAGGGAACCCCCTATGTTAACACGTTATAGTGTTAATAATTCTGATCCCACAGAGGTACAACAACAGTTAATGGACAGAGACAAGCTACTGGTTGAGTTAAAAGAAAATTTACTGAGAGCACAACAGGTTATGAAGAGCAATGCTGACAAAAAGAGAAAAGATGTGTCTTTTGAAGTAGGGGATCAAGTGTTAGTGAAATTACAACCATACAGGCAGTCTTCTGTAGCATTAAGAAAGAACAACAAACTAGGCATGAGGTACTTTGGTCCATTTACTGTGATAGCCAAAGTAGGAGTAGTAGCTTATAAGTTGCAATTGCCTGAGACAGCTCGTATTCATCCGGTCTTCCATGTGTCCCAATTGAAGATCTTCAAGGGTCTCACTACTGAGCCATATTTTCCTTTACCACTTACCACAATGGAAGAAGGTCCTGTCATACAGCCGGAAGTGATATTGAACGTACGCAACATTATCAGAGGAGATCGAAAAGTGGAGCAACTGCTAGTGAAATGGAAGGATATGCAGAACAGTGAAGCTACTTGGGAAGACAAGCAAGAGATGTTGGATAGCTACCCCAATCTCAATCTTGAGGACAAGATTGTTCTTGAAGGGGAGGGTAATGTTATGAGTGTGGAAGGCCCAATTGATAAAAGTGGTGCAAATGATGACATGGCAAATAAGAAGGGATTGAGACGTAGCTACAGGATCAAAGGGAGTCATCCAATGTGGTCCCAGTTTGTTAGTAAATGAAGGGATATTAAGTAGTGGTAGTAGAATGAATGTGGTGTGCATTTTTGTGTGATATCACTTTCTCTCTCTTTCCTTATTTTCTCTATTCTACCTTATCTTTCTGTTCATTGTACTGGCTTGTTAGCCATTTCCAGTATTTTTCTGTTAAGTGAATTGAATGAAATCAGTGGACAAGCAATACTCCATTTAATTGCTTGATTCTTATTATTATTTCAATTTTTGTTCTGATATCTCATAACACATTCTTTATTTGTATTTAAAAAACTAGGTCACTCCAATTATAAAAGTTTGCAGGATATTCATAAATGAATCTTCATACCTAAAAGAAGAATTACATTGAGAATATATACAATTTTGAAAAAAAATAAAAAAATAAGCAAATGTATAAATTATTTTGGCAAAGGTGCTAAGGATGCGAAATACAAAGGAGGCTACTTCTACATAAAACGCCCAGTTTCGTGACATGTACAATTAGGAACCAGAAATAGTTCTATTAAGGGGTTTAATGTAAAGCTTTTGATTGTAACTTTGCTTCTAATTACAGACTGAGAAGCACATTATTCTTTTTAACTCATAAAGTACATGAGAACAAGCAATCACAGGTTTATGCAATCAGATAGGTACAATAAAATCAAGACTTCATAGCTAAAGAAACAAGGATGACAAGAAACAGAAAATTGCATTAACAGATTAAAATTTTTCCTGCAGTTCAATTGGAAATTATAACTCTTCTCAATACATCAAATTTTGTGTAGTGGGAACCGAATAAGACTAAAAAATTGATTAGAAATTATAACTCTTGGCAATATATAACTACCATATTGTCTGAAAAAGTAAAAGATTAAATTTGCACATTGCCATGTTTTGCGGATTAACCAGACGGTGTTGTCTCTCGTCTTCATTCTTTCTATCACCCCTGTTAGAAAGTAAATGAGAAGATCAAAATCCTAATATATAATGTCTAGGCTAATCTAAGTACAAGTAAACAAGAAACATAGAGGAAAGAACCTGGTCTTAGATAGGTTATTTAGAACCTCATTTCTCATAATGTTCATTCCAATGAGTAAACAAGAAACCAAGAGTTTTATGTCAAAATAACGTAACATGTTGGCAAGTCAAACACATAGAGACGACAGATCGAGAAAATAAGATTCCAAACAATGGGAGAGGGTTAATTGATTATATTCTAAAACTAAACCTCTTAAATAAAAAGATAAGGTTTGGTAAACAATGGAGCAGTCCATCCATGTTTATAGTGGCCCTTTTAAAAAAAGAGAAGTGTTGAGGAAATGATCTTTAATTCATAAGCATTGAGTAAGTCACACAGTGTTAAGGAGAATTCAGAATTATAAAACCTTAACTCTTAATACTTATCTCTCTTTTGGGGTCTAAGAAGATATGAACTGTTAAATAAAGTGGAACATATACATTAAATCCCGAACCACTAGAGATGATCAACCTAAAGTAAAATCAGTTGAGATGCAAGTGTATCTGATTAATTGAGATGCAAGTGGTAAAGATTCAATCAAACTAACATAACTTCTTCTGCAAAAGTAACAACAATAAAATACGATAATCAAACCCATAATCTTTGTTTGTTACATCTAGTTTAGAAACTTCATAATAAAAACTTGCCATATTAGAAAAAGTACTAGCCAAAAAGTTTATCCAATCAAACAAGTTCAACTAAGCTAAATAATGCAAGATGGCAATCCTATTAGATGCCTTTCAATGCAAGATGGCATACTCAGCTTTTGAAGATCCAATCCGGAGGTGGCCAGAACAAGTTGAAGTATTCAGGATAACGAGACATAGACGAAAGCCGACCTTGATCCAAATGAAAGACACGATTCCCACATTGCACGTTCCTAGAAGAGATAGGAACGCATCGTCAATAAAGATGACACAATTCCCTTTGGAAACACACAAATCTGAAGCAGAAGCAGAAAATGAACATCCATTCACAAGGAACAAAACCCTATCCCCTAAATTTTTCAACTTCACCCATTTCTTCTCTTTCTCATGAAACCTGAACACTTCAATACTAAAACGTAAACACTCGTAAATGTCGACTAACAACAACTCACCGTCACTCTCTACCAGCAACTTTCTATCCCCACCACCTACAACATGTTGAGCCACTAAATCAACCGTGGAATCCAGTCGAATCTTAACTGTCCTTCCACGTTTATCAACAACGTAAATCTGCCCTCTAAACACACAGATATCTCCAAAGGTGGTCGAGATGTCGGAGATCTGCTTCCAACACTCATCACTGCAGCGAAAAAGAACTGGCTGAGGGGTACAGGGTTTTAATATGCCAATAGCGAGTGGTTTTTCTCCAACGGAAATAACCTTTTCAGGGTACATGTAATTGGAGAAAAATGATGATTTATTGAGGAAAAAGAACTCGCTGCCCACGAAAAAATCAGTTCCTAAATGTCGGACCGATAGATTGTTGAAATCAAGTAGATGAGGAAGATAAAAAGAGATTGAAGGTGAGTGATATGACATGAGTGGGAGGAAGAGTTTGATTTTTCCACTTTCGTTTTGGGTAATTCGCAACAACCAAGGACGATCAAGGGTTAATTGGTGTTGGTGTTGCTGTGGTTTGATGAGGAAGATACTACGTCTGGACAGGGAAAAGAATAAAGTATTGGTGGTGTCGATGGGATTAGAGAGTATATATGAGAAATCAAGGAGTGGAAACTTGATAGTTAAATTGAGATGGTGATTTGAGACGGAGGAAGAGCGACGCCAATTGGAACATACCGATCGAAAGCGAATGAGATCGATCTTGTTGTCAATTCCTTTTGATATCAGATTTAGAAGCTCCCTTGGGAGAGCAGACCAGTCTAACTCCTCCATGGGTGATGTTGCTGCAGCTGCAGCTGCTGATGTCTGCCTTGTTTCTTTTAGAGTTTTTAGTTAATGGAAAATAGCAAAAAAAAGCCCTAGAATAAAACGGGATGGTCGTTAAAACATTACCATTCCTAACATTAAAAATTTAAATTTTTTTATTAATTAATTTTTTCCCAACATTTTACGAAATCCAATTGTACATGTTTTTTTTTTAAATAGTATAGTTGCTAAAAATTCACTTTTTTTTTTTTTATGGTAAATAAGTGGGTCGAGATTACAAACCTTGACCCCTACATTTATTATGCATTGTCCTACCAATTTGGTTAAGCTCACGGGGACTAATTGCACAATTTTTTATTAATACACTTTTGGCCTAGGATAAAAAAATGTACTAGTCCTGGTCCTAGTTCGGATGATGAACTCCATACACATTAGTATGTAGAAGTTGGAGTTCCAATGCGAGATTCATCACTTCTTTACAATTATAGTGTGCGTGTCTATCCACTAAACTACTTAAAAAAAAATACAGCATTTCATTCTATTTAGGATTCCAAGGCTCAATCATAGGGTCAACGATCTGGTATCGGGTTCAAAGGTTCAATGAGGTGCATAAGTTCAGCCACGAATTCCCTACATTATCGAAGAGATGTGGAATATAGAATAAGACGTTCATAGTCAATATGGGTCATCCAAACGATCGTCTGGTTCAACCGGTTAACCGTTTATTCCTATTTGGCATGCTCAATAATATATAAAGAGAGTGACTCACTATAAAAACATGTATCCACTTCATAATGGAAAAATATATAAAAGCTCCTTGAAACCATGTTGACTTGAGCATTGGTACACCGCTTCAATGAAGAACAATTGACAACCTACATAACTGTTGGTTATTATTTTGCATTTAAACCCCAAAGCTGGCTAGTGTTTGGTTGATTATGCAAGTTGTTTCATTTGGTGAAAACTAGGAGAATGGTGTAACATCATTTTGGATGTTGTAGCATTGAACAATGCTTGTATGACCACACAAAGAACATGTTAGAGTGGGGCCAACTGGTTGTTGTTTGAAGACCAAGATATGACACTCCTTAAATCCGTACAAGACAATGATTAGGGATATGTTAATCCTTGACAGGCCAAAGACATGAGAAAGACCAAAAGGCACAAAAGAAAGTCTTCTCTGATCACAATCACAACTCTAAATGAAAAAGATTTGGAAACACTCACGTCAAATGATAATTTAATTATATTAATCAACATAAATTAATTAAATTCTCTTTATTTAATTTTTCTCTCGTTAATGTGAGTATGTCTAAATATTTTTCATTCAGAGTTGAGCTCATAGAAGAGTTTCTCAAAGGTACAAGAATAAGGCAAGGATAGTGTACGATGAATTAGAACATATAAGGACAAAACGTTGTTACAGCAAAGGTTTCGAATTGTTCCCTCTGCATTGCTGCGACGGAAACACTCGCAGTCACTAAGATACCAATTTTATTCCCTCATTTTGAACCATCATACATCACACATGGACTGTGAAGGACTAATTATTTCTCCCTTTCAGATTATAAAGTCTCCTTTGTAACTCTGAATATTGTTTTTCATTTACGCAATGATGTTTCTATCCATATTCTCTTCTATTTCTGTTTTAATGGTTTACAAAGTATTTTTCCAAAACACTTTTAAAAACCAGCTCTAAATTGAAACAAAATACAGTTTCAAGCTTCAAGAAACTCTCCAAACAACATCATCCCGCTTTTGGCTGTGGCTAAACGGGACAGGTCAAAACGGACCGGACCAGGCCGTTTTGCCATTCCTACTCAAAACAGGTCTTTCTAAATATACATCACCAACTAAAAATTCACAAACCATAATGTTTGCATCCTTTTAAAATTCCTCATTCAATAAAAAATATACATCCTACCACTACCAACATTGATTATGATCATGCCCTACAACTACACTTGATTACATCATGAGAATCCTTTACATGTTACACAACATAAATGACCATTTATATTGCTTTAGCAGTAGTAGCGTCTCAATTAGGTTCCGATCAAGCCTCTCATTTAAAAGATGTTGTCTTGATAGCTCTTATACATACTGCATCGCCAACTCTATTCCTACATGCATACATCTAGTTTCCCTCAAAACAAAATGCATCAAATAGATAAAGATTTCTGAAAATGTTCGCTGCATTTATAAAAAATGAATAAGCTTTGAAAATTCCGAAGTGTTCAGATACTTATAGAGTTATAGTCAATGTAACATTTTTTTTCGTCTAAGTAATAGTGAACACGTTTATCCAATCTAACAACATAAAATAAGAACAATAATGCACTATGAATCCCTATTACATTAGAAACCTTCCAATGGAAGATAACATATTGTGTTACGAATTCAAATTTTGAGGATCCACTTCGGTGGCAAGAACAAGTTAAAATATTCGGGATATTCAGACACACGCGAAAGCTGATTTCGTTCCAAGTGAAAAACACGATACCCGTGTGTTAAATCGTCCCTAGATAAGACGTAATAATCAATAAAGATAACACAATTTCCTTTGGTAAGACACAGATCTGAAGCAGAAGCAGAAAATGAACATCCACTCCCCAAGAAAAAAACCATATCCCCAAAATTCTTCAACTTCCACTTCTCTAACTTCTTATCATAATCCATCAACTTCACCCACTTCTTCTCCTTCTCATCAAGCTTAAAAAAATCAATTCTGAATTGATACAATGATTGATAAATGTCCAATAACAACAACTCACCCTCGCTCTCCACCAGCATTTTTCTGATGAGACTGTCACCAAGAAGATTATATAAAGGTTGAGCCACTAATACCATGGTCAAGTCTGGTCCAATCTTAACTGTTCTTCCGGACATTTCTACCACGTAGAACCGCCCTTTAAACAAGCAGATGTCTCCACGGACAGTTGATAAATTGGAGAACAGCTTCCACTGCTCGTTGCAGCCACGAAAAATCACTGGCAGATGGGAAAAATGACTCAATGTGCCGAGTAAGAGAGGGTTTTTCCCATGGCACGTGACAGCAAGGGCGGTTTCAGGGCACTTTCCGTATTGGTTGGAGATGTAACGGGTTCCTAAATGAAGGACGGAGAGTTTGTTGAAGTCAAGCACGTCAGCACGTTCAATTAAGGTTTCTTGTAGTTGTTTTGCTGATTCATGTCTGATGGGTGGGTGTGAGTATGTGAGCATAATTTTGCCACGCTTGTTTGGGAGTGAGCTTGGGCATATTTGCATCAACCAAGGACGAAGAACTACGGTTTGATGTGGTGGTGCTTTGACAAGGAAGAGACTGCGTTTGGAGAAGCTGTCGAATGGAGAGTTGCTGTTTTTGATGAAATGGATGATATCATTGTCGTCGTTTTTTGTGGAATATGGTGGAGGAATATATTTGGGGAATTTGAAGGATGAGATGTTACTATGGTGATTTGGGATGGAGGAAGAGCGCCACGTTGAACAAATTGATCGAAAATGAATAAGGTCGAGTTCGTTGTCAATGCATTGTGATATGAGATTCAGAAGTTCTTTAGGAAGTTCAGACCAGTCTACCTCAGTTGCCATGAAAGAAGTTGATGCAGAATGATGGTGTTGTGATGGTGACTGTGTCTTAGTAACGGTAAAGGAGCCAAACGATTGAGTGATATCGCAGCAAGACAGAATTGAGATGAAGAGAATCTTAAGCCAATGAATGATATCAGTTAAGAGAGAATTTTGTGTATTTTTGTTCACAAATACACAGTGGTTGCTCAATGCCCTTTTATAGGCTTACATACTAGGGTTGCTCAATGTTTTAATAGGGTTGTTATTACTTAACTCTTAAGCTAGTGAATCTTATCTCTTAAGAAAACGGTACTTCTATCCTCCAAGGGCCAATAATATATTTTCATCGTGAACAAGTATCAAAGTTTTTTTTTTTTTTTTTTGAAGGATTGACCAAGTATCAAAGTCTTCTAGATTTTGCTTTTTAATTTCTAAGAAATAATCCTGGAGAAAAAATAAATACATTTAAATTCTATTGTAATATTCATAAAATAAAAAATAAAAAATCTACCGTACTAAATGGGCCCGATTTGTCAGGTCTGGCTGTTTAGGCGCAATTTCGAAAGTTTTACCTCATACCCCTACAATTATTCCTCCATCCCTATAAACCATAGAGAATACCAATTTTAACCTTGTTTTTAGAATCACACCCACTACTGGAAAACTTAGCCCAACAAAGTCTTTCGGTGCTAATCTGAAATTGGCGTGTGCAGGTGAAAATCACCCCTAAAAACTGCCAATTGTTTCATATATAATCTTCTCTAAGAAATCAACTACCTTTTTTACTTTGATGAAATCCTAAGTTATCGAGTCCACATTTTTTCACAAGACATAATCAATTTAGAATTAAGGGTAAAACGAAAACCCTAAAACATATATTGATTGAACAGATCTAAAAAAATAATTTGGGAACTAAATTTGTTGATTTCTTTATGGAAATGAAAAGAAATCAATCAAACAACATCTATCCTTTTTTACCATGTTGATTCTGATGTATTCTACCAATTTGAATGGATGAATGTCGTTTTATTTTTGTAAAAAAAAAAACTTATTATTTTCACTTATTACTTCTCTATGTTCAAATTCCTTTTTCATCTTATTTCTTTTTCTAATTTACTTTCTCTGTTTTCATGAAAGAAAGAAAGAAAAAAACCCTCTTTGAAATTCCCACCATCCCACCTTTTTTACCATGTTGTGCCTCTGACGTTATTAGGCTATCTCACAAAGTCACAAATACAAAGAGTCTCATACTTAAGAAGAGATGTGTTAATGTGTCATGTGTGATTTAAACTTCTACGTTGGATGCAATAGTAGATTTTAAGCAAAATGTTAGTGAGATGACCCGTATACCTAATGTCTTAAGGTTTTGCATCAAAATATGGTGTCGATTTCATTTGGGAGGTTTCTTTTAGCCAAATATGATGATCCAACCTATTGTCTACTCCCGCAGAACTCTAAACATTATGATGAATTGTCTTCTTAGCGTTTTATGTCATTTACTTGGTTTTTTATATTTAAATAACTAAAAAAGTCAATTATTTATTTTAAATTCCTTCGGTTTTGGTCTTTGGTCGGATCAAACCATGGAAAAACGTCAATGTGTTATGATGAGATGACAAAATGCATGCTTATATTGTTTCAAATTCCTCCACTTTTTGTCTTTAGTAAATGAGTTACAGATGTACGCAACAAAAAAAATGTACAAATTTTGATCTACAATAGATGAAATATGCGGGAATGCAAATAAAGGAAATAATGGTCAAGGTTTCAAATTTAAAAAGCAAGAAAGTCCACATATTATTTTTTTTTATACAAAAGAAAGTTCGTTCGCATCCTTATTTACTTTGAAATACATGTTGTCGTATACATCTTTGCGTTGAAACTGTTTGATTGTCATTGTTATTGCTATAAATACAATAATGAGATGTTAATTGGTATTATATATTTTTGACAAAAAAATTGTTTGATTAAAAATATGTTATTGCACATTTATAGGTTAACATAGTGAATGATGACACAATTGAATTTTGAGTGAAAACAAAATTTAGTTTCGTATAAAAATTGAGATCCAATTTAGTTTCTCTGAAAACTAAAAGCAGTTTTTAGTTCCAAAAAACAAATTAGAAAATTTAGTCTCTATCTCACTATTCTTAAAAATATTTTCCAGGTTCCGTGAATAAATCTATGCGATAAGTTGTTAGAACTTAAGTATTATAAGGTGGAATTGGGTATTAAATTTATATAGTTATATGATCTTCTCATGTTCTTCAATAATATTTTTTCTTCTAAAAAAATAAATATTTATCCTTTTTACGTGAATTGGACTCCTAAGACTCGTCTGGATCACAGGACCTCTCTCATGAATCAAAGAGTATTTAAAAAAGTATTTGCACATCATTCACTAAAGAAATTCTCATGAGGGCAACAAAAGTTGAATCAACAACTTTGTGGTTGAGTGAAAAGAGTGGTGTTTTTTTTAAGCTTTTCTTTATGTAGGCTGAACTTTTGTCATTTATTTGATTTTTTTTCTTCCCAAGGAGTCATTTATTTGAATTAAAACACATATAATTAATTTCCATGTAAATGATAGTGTGTTATAACTTATAATATTCACATCAATGCATTTATTTAAATCCGTTAATTTAGTATGATCTATATTCATTGCATTGTAGCATTCTATATTTTGTTGTATGACTTTTAAAAAAAAAAAAAAACTAGACAAATAACGGTAGCATTTTAGCTTTAAATAAGTTATCAAAAACATCTTTAAATTGAATTGATTTGAAATTGTGGTGGAATCTTTTTTTTGTTTTTTGTGAGACGTTGGGTTTATCAAAAACACATATACTATTTAAAATTCAATCAACATATATACTATTTTTTTTCGTGGGATCCAGGATTCAAACCGGAAAACCCAAATTGAAGACATAATTGAAGAATATGCTAAAATGCATAACTTTTTTTTTTTCGTTCATAATTGCTCTTTTTTTTTTTTTTTTTTTTTTTTTTGTAGATAGACGAAATGGCAAAGCCATTATAAAACTCACACACACAAGTGGAGGCACCGGGGTTCGAACCCCGGTCATGGCATCCGGCCTAACAATTTCGGCATTTTGTTTTTTTTTAAAAACAAAATTTTTCCGCTTACATGCACCTACATAGTGAAATATGCATCCATGATGTGGCAATTCAATGGTAAGAGTTTGACATCTCAATAGACATAGTTTAAATTTCATCTCAAAAGAAAGAAATAATAGACTTTTTACGGACAAAACATGTTCGGTAATTCAGGTGTTTGACAACATTAAGGCCCTCACGTTTATGTGGTTGAAGCCAAAGTTTAAGCCTCTTTCCTTCAATCTTCATGGTTGGTTGCTTAGTTCGTTCACCGAGCTAGGCATAGACTAATAGTTATTTTATTTCTTTTGTTTTCTTTTTGTAAATATTGTTTGGACCTTGTTTCTTCCTAAATACCTTGTGCTAGGAGATACACTTTTCGTTGATAATATATTCCATTTTAACTATTTCAAAAAAAAAAAAAACATTATTAATTTTACTAGTGGAAGATTAAAATTAAATACTACAGTTTAATTAATTATTATATTTTGGTCCATTACAGTTTAATTAATTTATTGAATTTAATATTCTCAAAAAAAAAAAAATCAAATATGATAGAGACCATTGAGATTTGAAACGAAAACACTACTTTTAAGCCTCCTATTTCTATTTCTCGCTATTAAGTGTTAACATTACCTTTCGAATCAGAACTAATTGCTTGTTGTGAAACATGGCGTCAGTTAGCAGCAGTGACAAAGTCGTTTCTTCTCAGTCACTCATGGTGGAAACAACCGCCATCGGAACCCTAACATATGTGCTGCCTTTACCTACTCTTCCATTCGATCTGATTGTGGAAATTATGTGCAGACTTCCGGTAAAGCTACTAGTGCAGCTTCGGTGCCTTGGCAAATCCTTCAATTACCTAATTTCAGATCCGAAATTCGCCAAGAAGCACCTTCGTTTATCAATCAAGCGCCACCACCTCATAGTATGCCCTGCCGACTTGTCATCTCGGGTAATTCTCTATGATTCCCCAATTTCCTCTTTTTTTTCAAAATCTGGGGTTACTCAGACACAACTCAGTTACCCTAAATTTCAATTCGAAAATCCTACCAACATAAGTTCTTGCGATGGAATCCTTTGCCTCACCATAGATGATGGTTCCGCTATTTTGTGGAACCCTTCCATCAGAAAATTAACAAAATTGCCTCCTTTTTTTGTGAAAGGGGAGAAAAGTTTTTGGTATTCCGCATATAGCTTTGGGTATGACCGTTTCACTGATGAGTATAAGGTCTTCGTTGTTTCCCTTCTTAATTACGAAAGGAAAATAGAAGTTAGTGTTCATACTTTGGGCACTGATTATTGGAGAAGGATACAAGACTTCCCATTTAAAAATGCTATTCGGTACAGTGGAATATTTGTGAGTGACACTGTTAATTGGTTGACTACTGATCTTTCAAAATCAAATTGTGATGAAATTGTTTCTCTTGATTTGGTGAACGAGTCCTACCAAATACTTTCGAGCCCTGATTTGAATAGGGAATCTTGGCGTTTGTCGATGGGAGTGTTGAGGGACTGCTTGTGCCTCTCTGCAAGTAGTACTTGTGATATGTTTTTTGATGTTTGGGTTATGAAGGAATATGGAAATATAGATTCTTGGACTAAATTATACAGTGTTTCTTACGTTGGAACTCAGATTCCCCAAGCATATGCGTTAGTTCTGTATATTTCTGAGGATGACCAAATGGTAGTGGATTTTATTGGGCAGCGCCAGGGGAGTAACAAACGGATGGTCACTATGTATGATTCCAAAAATGGTACTTTGAATATTCTTGATATTCAAAATATCAATCATTTCAGTTTCTTTACCCTAGTTGTCTACAACGAGAGTTTGATATCACCTTAAGCATGAGATTCAAGTGCTACATATATATTGTTAGTTTCTATTTGTATTATTAATTTCTGCTTGTTATAATAATTGGTGACTTGTTGGATCATTGTTATATAATACTATTGTGATGCCATTCTTTTCAAGAATATTGAATATTCAATTTTAGCACATATGTAGTGCATATCACCTTAAAATTGGAATGTCTTATTTAAAGTGAATTACGCAACTCAAATTGGCCATATTTGCCTCAGACAGATGATCTCTAATGAAAACAATAATTTAGCCATTTAAGAGTTTACATAAATCAATTGAGCGGCTCAATGAAGGAGATTTGGCTTCTTTTCATCTGCAAGACCTTGTCATAAACATAAAAAATATATTTATTCTTTATCCATCTTTACTTATTTAATTAAACGTATGTTAGAAAATTGAAAAACCTCATGTTGAATATCCTTGATCAGTGCCAATAGAGATGTAAGGTTTTCTCTATATAGCACATGTCTTTATTGTAAAATTTTCTTTAATAATTGTATCTATTTATAGACTTCCAACATAACATTTCAAACTGCATGTTTATTTCCCACTTGTATGAGTTGATTTTTTTGTCTTATTAACATTTTTTTTTTATTATTCGACAAATCATTCTAAAGATTTTGCAATCTATTCTAAGTTGCAAGAATAAATTAGAGAATTTGGTAAGTCGATTCAATACCCATGTTCAAGTTGATAACTTAAGACAGTCATTTAGTGAAACTCATCCCTGACAATTTTATTATTACTAAAGCTCCCGCATATGCGGGGTCTGGGAAGGGGTCCCAACATTATTGGTGTATTCTACGCAGCCTTACCCTGTTTTTTACGCAAGAGGCTGTTTCCAGGACTTGAACCGATGACCTTTCAGTCACATGACAACAACTTTACAAGTTGCGCCAAGGTTACCCCTCACATGATGACTCTTGATCAAATTTATATTGTCCTGAAGAATTGTTAAGGATAAGGTAAAAGAGTTCAATTATTCTTTTAGATATATAGTGGTTGTTGAACCCTCTGGTTTGTTTCGGCCCTGGGATTTTAGATTGACGAGGTAGCGGTCGGATTGCTATCGGTAGGCACTGGGACTGTTTTGAGCAGAATATGTTGTATTCATGCTCGCTGCTGCATTTTGCTCCATCAACACGTTTATCTAAGAGTTTTGTTTCTGTTTTTTCTATTGGCATCTTAGTAATAGTTCTTCTGGTGTTCATGTTGTTTGGATCCGCTGAGGTGGTGGGGGACGAGCGCATAGTTGTTTTCAGCTTGCTCTTGTTGTTGTAGTTTCTGTTGTTGGACAAATCAAACATAATTTTTTTGCAATCTATTCTAAATTTAATTTTTCCATATTTTGCCTATTTATTAAAAACGTCTCAGGACATCATGACTCTCGTTTTTTTACGTCAAAGATAATTTCATTAGAAAAAGTCTGGCATTAATAAATCAAATGTCAAGATTGTAGAAATACGAGGTGGAGTCTCTTTGATCCATATGCAATCTAAATTATTTAGCTAAATAATGACCTATACACTTTTTTTCTTTTGTTTTTTTTTTTTAAGGAATACATTTTTTTTTCTTGATGCAACAACAACCAATATACTTAAATATATTTGACACTTAGTAAATGATAATACTATTTAAGTTTTTGGTGTTTCATTTTATTAGGTACCCAAAATTTAATACTATAACAATTAGTGTTTAGAGAAGCTCAACACAAGTTATTTTGTCATTAGTCCTTCTGTTAATTTCAAGTTAAAAAAACCGTTAAAAATAACTGTGTGCCACATGGACCAATTATTTCACGCTACGTGGCTCACTACAATTAAAATAAATGAAATAAAATAATTGCTATTAGAAAAAAGAAGAAATGAAAAGCAGAAAGTCAGTAGCTTTGAGAAAAGGGGGAAAATGGCTTGTAGGTTTCAACTTGCTCCAATTCGATTCGTTGCCTTGCCTTATGTTTCAGTTTCGATTTCGACTCCATACATCAATTAGATTTCGACCTCCATCATCATTTATGCAATTAATTTTTACAAAAAATGCCAGTTTTCAGCACGTAATCGATTACAATTTATCAGTTCGATTTCGCATTCTCGTTTTAGTTTATGGTCGTGTTTTCGTTGAATTTCTGTTCACTATGAGTTGTGTTTTCCGTTGGAAGATGTTGTCTTCGTTGTGAGCTGGTTCAAATTGAAACCATAAAATACATTTTCCCCTTTCTAAAAGTTTTTGCGTTTCATTTCTTTCTTTCTATATATTTTCTTCTTAATTTGTTATATCTAATTAAATATTAATAGTAATATAAAATCAAATTAAAAATCAATAATTTTATTTCATTTTTCTTAATTCTGAAAATTGTCTTGTAGTGTGCCACGTGACATGAAATAACTGGTCCACATGGTACACCGTTAGTTTTAACATCTTTTTTTAACTTAAAGTATGTTTCTCAGTTATCTTTTTTTAGTATACGTTGATGCCTTAGATCCAACAAGGTATGTTTCTCAATTATCTTGTTTGTTGATAGAACACTATGGCGTTGTCATTTAATTCATGTAACGACTCCACTTAATGGGATAAGACTCGGTTGATATTGTTAGTATTAGTCTTTGTGTCACCTTTGGAAAATTTATTGGAACCTACCTGTTCAAGTTAGTATTTGTGAAACTAATGTCAAATTCTATTTATTATAATTTTTGTTGGTTGCTTGAAAATCCAAGGGTAAATGATTTGAATTTTTGAATGACTCGTGATGCGTGTAAGATACTCTAAAATCAACTTTTAGTGTAAAATAGATTAATTCATTAACGCAAGAGTCTATTTAAGATTGGTAACACTCTGCTCAACATCATTTGACAAGCACCATTATTGATTGTCCTGAATACTAGTCACTCATGATGGTTGCATTGCAATCTTGTGTTATCTTTCGTTAAATATTTTGTAAATGTGAGAGTTAACTTAAAATCAGAATTCTGGAGAATCGTGCTACGATGGAGAAGTTTCGTGCCACGATTGTTGAAGCAAAATTCTGGAGCAATCACTGGAAAAAATCGTGCCACGACTGAATCGCATCGTGGCACGATGGTGCGATTGAAGATAAAAATAAAACATATTTTTATTGAAGATTTGTTTTAGTTTTTTAAGGGATTACTTTCACTATAAATATAGACCTTGTATTAGAGAAAACTCTGAGAGAGAGATAGAGGGGGCTGAAACAAGGTTTAGAAAGGCAACAACAAAACTAGGATTTGTATAGAGTTTGTCTCTTTGAAAGAAACACTAGGTTTTGAGGGTTGATTCACCTTGGGAAACACTATTAGGATTGAGTCTCTTGGTTACGGAAAGAGGTTGAGACTTTGGGTAGAATTAGGCGGGAGACTTATTCTTGTAACCCATTGATTTCTCTTTTGTAACGTTACTCATCATATAGTGGATCGGAGGGCTGCTCTCTCCCCCAGACTAGGTCAATTTAGACCGAACTAGGTCAACAAATTCTTTTGTGTTCTCTCTTCTTCTTTTCTCTCGCTGTTGTTTTCTATTTTTGGCCTGTGATTATAATTGTTTCATACACTTTGGTTTGGTTACTTGATTATTCCTTGCTCCACACATCAAGTTGTTATTGGTGTGATTTTTCATCGAATTCGCAACAGTAAACATGTTCATTCTCAATGAAAACAAATAAATTTTCTCAGGTGTTTTCAATTGCAATTGCTCACCTTAGAACTTCCAAATTAGGAATAATGCGGATCTTATTAACTAACAAAATTGTGAGAAGTTCTAAAATTAATGTTCGATGCTGCCTTCGTGCGAGAGACCTCTCATAAACCAGAATGTTCCTTACAAAGTTAAAAAGTTGAAAAATAAAAATGAGAAGTATATGTTATTAACAGAAACGTAATTAAAAAGGTGATCAACTATGGACAATGGGATTAACTTATGGATCCACTGACTTTAATAAGATCGCCCTTTTTGGGATTAAATAGAAAAATTGGTCCCTCAAAACAGTAATTGTCGGTCAAATTATTCTCTTAATTTAGCGAATTGGCAAATACATCTCTAAAGTGGTAAATTGTTGGTTAAAATAGTTGCAGAATTTTATTTATTTTTGAACGAAAATAGTTGCAGAATTATAACCCTCCTATTTGGAGTTATATTTATAGTCCTCAATATATTATAGGCTAAAATATGGTTTTGGTCCCTGCAAATATGCCTCATTTTGGTTTTATTCTCTGTAAAAGAAATTTGTTGTTTTTGGTCCCTGCAAAATCAAAAGATTTTGCAGGGACTATTTCTCTAATAAATGAGTTCAGTCATCATGTGACACGTGTGCAAATCATCACAAAAGTGGAGTCAGGGACCAAAACCAAAATAAGACATATTTGCAGGGACCAAAAACAACAATTTTTTTTTATAGGGACTAAAACCAAAACGAGGCATATTTGCAGGGATCAAAACCATATTTTAGCCTATATTATACTCCATGGGAGGTTTAGATTTAAGCTGGATTCTTTTGAAATGCAGGTCACTTTTTTAGTTTTTTTTTGTTATAAACAACATGTATTTAATAAAACGTGTTTCTCGCACAAGACGCGCAATGGAAACCATCACAGACCTAGACAATGCAGTATATAAGCGACATCACTATTATCTGAACATAGCCTACCGCCAATAACTCAAGCACCGAAACAGAAATGAAGCAAAGGAAACAGGGAAAAAAACAACAATAACTCAATGTATAAACCATTCATTTTAGACCATTTAACCATAATCAATGCACCATGTGAAATTTTACAAACCCCATGCTCAATTCTAGTGCAATAACCTAGACTATCAAACATGCTTAGGGAAATTAAATTTCGCTTAAGTTTGGGAGCAAACCTCACATCCTTTAAAAGGAATTCACGGCCATCAAACATCTATAGACGAATATTGTCCATGCTTTGGACTTTGCACGCTTTGTTATTTCTGAGTCGAACAACTTCTCCTTCTCTTAGAGCCAAAGTCTCAAAATATTCCTTTCTAGGACACATATGATAAGAGCATCCCGAGTCCAAAACCCAACTCTTCTCCGGTTCCCAACTTGTGACCACTAGTGCACCCGCACTCTCATAACCATCTTCATTTGACGCCTCCGCAACTTGAACGGAAGGACAACCATTGCCCTCTCTATCCGGAAAATCCTTCTTGAAGTGACCTTGCTTATGACAAAGAAAGCATTTATACTTTGATTTGTCAAAGCCCTTGGACCTAGACTAGGACCTTGATTTCCCTTTGCCTTTTCCTCTATGCTCACTCCTCCCTCTTGCAACATATTCAAGCCTCACCACCTTCATCAACCTTCAAGTCCTTGAACTTGGTCAATTCCTTGGTTCTCAAAGCCGCTTGGACCTCCTCCAAAGTAGTGGTGCCCTCCTTACCATAAAGGATGGTATCCTTGAAATGCTTAAAAGACTTTGGTAATAAACAAAGTAACAACAAAGCCTTATCCTCATCTTCCACATTGACTTCAATGTTGGCCAAATCATCAAGAATTTTTTTAAATTCCGCCCATTTCTCCGAGATTGATTTAGACTCCACCATCTTGAATGAATAGAGTTGTTGTTTCTTTATGTAGGCCGAACCTTTGTCATTTATTTGATTTTTTTTCTTCCCAAGGAGTCATTTATTTGAATTAAAACACATATAATTAATTTCCATGTAAATGATAGTGTGTTATAACTTATAATATTCACATCAATGCATTTATTTAAATCCGTTAATTTAGTATGATCTATATTCATTGCATTGTAGCATTCTATATTTTGTTGTATGACTTTTTAAAAAAAAAAAAAAAAACTAGACAAAAAAAGGTAACATTTTAGCTTTAAATAAGTTATCAAAAACATCTTTAAAAATTGAATTGATTTGAAATTGTGGTGAAATTTTTTTTTTTTTTGTGAGACGTTGGGTTTATCAAAAACACATATACTATTTGAAATTCAATCAACATATATACTATTTTTTTTCCGTGGGGTCCAGGATTCAAACCGGAAAACCCAAATTGAAGAATATGCTAAAATGCATAACTTTTTTTTTCTTTCATAATTGCTCTTTTTCTTTTTTTAAAAAACAAAATTTTTCCGCTTACATGCACCTACATAGTGAAATATGCATCCATGATGTGGCAATTCAATGGTAAGAGTTTGATATCTCAATAGACATAGTTTAAATTTCATCTGAAAAGAAAGAAATAATAGACTTTTTACAGACAAAACATGTTCGGTAATTCAGGTGTTTGACAACATTAAGTCCCTCACGTTTATGTGGTTGAAGGCAAAGTTTACAATTCTTTCCTTCAATCTTCATGGTTGGTTGCTTAGTTCGTTCACCGAGCTGGACATAGACTAATAGTTATATCTGCTTTATTTCTTTTGTTTTCTTTTTCTAAATATTGTTTGGACCTTGTTGTTTCTTCCTAAGTACCTTGTGCTAGGAGAGACACTTTTCGTTGATAATATATTCCATTTTAAATTCTTCAAAACAAAAGAAACATTATTAATTTTACTAGTAGAATATATTGCTCCGTCAACACGTTTATCTAAGAGTTTGTTTCTGTTTATTCTGTTGGCATCTTAGTAATAGTTGTTCTGGTGTTCACGTTGTTTGGATCCGCTGAGGTGGTGGGGGGCGACCGCATAGTTGTTTTCAGCTTGCTCTTGTTGTAGTTTCTGTTGTGAAGTGTTGTTTTTTCTGCAGGATTTTGGTAACAATAAGTCTGATGATTGGATATGAGTATTGCATCATGATGCAGCACAAAAAATTTCTGTGTATCTGAATTAGTGCCTAACATCCTTGAATGAACCCCTCAAAAAAATCATCCTTGAAAGAATCTTATTAACATATAATTAGTGCCTAAATGATTGGATAATTTTGTTCTTATTAACATATAATTTTTTTATTATTGGACAAATAAAAAAAAAAAAATTTGCAACCTATTCTAAATTCAATTTTTCCTTATTTTGCCTATTTATTAAAAACGTCTCACGACATCACGACTCTTGTTTTTTTTACGTCAAAGATAATTTCATTAGAAAAAGTCTGGCATTAATAAATCAAATGTCAAGACTGTAGAAATATGAGGTGGAGTCTCTTTGATCCATATGCAGTCTAAATTATTTAGCTAAATAATGACCAATACACTTTTTTTCTTGTTTTATTTAAGGAATACACTTTTTTTTTCTTGATGCAACAACAACCAATATACTTAAATCTATTTGACACTTAGTAAATGATAATTCTATTTAAGTTTTTGGTGTTTCTTTTTATTAGTTGCCCAAAATTTAATACTATAACAATTAGTGTTTAGAGATGCTCAACGCAAGTTATTTTGTCATTAGTCCTTCTGTAAACTTCAAGTTAAAAAAAAAAACTGTTAAAACTATCTGTGTGCCACGTGGACCAATTATTTCACGCCACGTGGCACACTACAATTAAAATAAATAAAATAAAATAATTGCTATTAGAAAAAAGAAGAAATGAAACGCAGAAAGTCAGTAGCTTTTAGAACAGTGGCGGAGGAAGAAATTATAGAGTCTGGGCAAAAAAAAAAAATCGTAAAATGTTACTTCCTTCCTACGAATAATTTCATATTTCCTGCGGAATCGGCAGGAAATCCTAAGCAAAATCTGCAGGAAATGTGTTTCCTGCAGAATTTACATAAAAATCCGCAGGAAAAGCCAAAAGTTCTAGTAATGGCTGGGATTACTACAAAGAAAATAGGAGCTGAGCTTGGGCTAGTGCCCAGGCTAGCTGGGGGTGGCTCCGCCCCTGTTTGAGAAAAGGGAGAAAATGGCTTGTAGGTTTCAACTTGCTCCAATTCGATTCGTTGCCTTCCCTTATGTTTCAGTTTCGATTTCGACTCCATACATCAATTAGATTTCGACCTCCATCATCATTTATGCAATCAATTTTTACAGAAAATGCTTGTTTTCAGCACGTAATCGATTACAATTTATTAGTTCGATTTCGCATTCTCGTTTTAGTTTCTAGTCGTGTTTTCATTGAATTTATGTTCACTGTGAGCTGTGTTTTCCGTTGGAAGATGTTGTCTTCGTTGTGAGCTGTGTTTTCCCCTTTCTAAAAGTTTCTGCGTTTCATTTCTTTCTTTCTATATATTTTCTTCTTAATTTGTTATATCTAATTAAATAATAATAGTAATATAAAATCTAATTAAAAATCAATAATTTTTTTTCATTTTCTTTAATTCTGAAAATTGTCTTGTAGTGTGCCACGTGACATGAAATAACTAGTCCATGTGGTACACCGTTAGTTTTAACATATTTTTTTAACTTAAAGTTTACAAAAGGATTAATGACAGAATTTTACTTGATTTATTAGGATAACTATTTTCCATGTTGTTACTTTTATTAATGTTATTTATTCTATGCTTGTTCTTCTTATTGCCGATTTCACGGATCAATTTTAAATCATTGTCGATGAAATCTACAACTTGAGAAATAGCCATGTCATATGTTATTGTGGCTTGAATTTCTAAGATTGGAGATACGGTTTAGATATAATGTATGTTCACTGCTACACATATGTCTTGATGGTTGCTTCAAATCTTGAAACATGCATTATTAACTGAATATGTTATATATATAGGGAGCGTATTATGCCAGAACTCTTATTTTTTATGCTAACTGCTACACGTATATCATATGTTTCCCCCTCCACTAAATCATTATGAGGTTTAATCTTTCTTCAATCACTTAGCAACAGAAACAAGTTTATGAATGGATAATGTTGTGCAATAAAATTAAATTATAAATGTTAAGAATTGTCGATAGAGGAAGGAGGCAAAAAAAGGGCAAGAGAAAGACTCGATGTAAGTTGTTGTTAAGCCGTTATAGATGGAGGAACCCACCATATTTCTAATAAAAACATTAATCTAACTGGTTATTATAATCTAGGCGTTGTTGTTTTGTCAAAATAATAATAATTTAATAACGAATATGGATTTATGCGAGTCTAAAAACTTAAAAAAAAAGTTAATTTTATTCTATATGTGTTAATATTTTTACTAAACCCAGTTAATTTTATCTGTACGTGCATCTATAAATTTACGAGTATTTATAATATGATATATTTTATTATATTTGTGTGTATTTCTTAAGATATTCATCCTATATCAATCTGTGATAAATTTTATTTGCAGATATCATATAGAGAATTATTTTCTCTTCTTGAATATGTCTAACTCGGGCAACGCCAGGTAAATACACTAGTACACCTTAATAAGAATAGCATTTAAATAAAAATTAAACATTTGAATATTATTTTGCACGTTACTTAAATAAAAAAAATGAAAATCGTTGTAATTCTTATTATAGTATGTGGACAACGATTTTTGATTTTTTTTTTTATTACTTATTGTATGTGCACAACGATTTTTTTACTTATTTTACATTATAGCATGTGCACAACGATTTTTTTTTTCTTTCTCAAAATTGATTATTACCCATAAATTTATTGTTTCTCAAACGTTACTCTTTATAACATATACAGATTATGTATGCTTGAATTTCAAAACCTAAACTTTTTTTTTTAGTGGTCGGGGTTTGAATCTCGGACCTTGCATATTTTATACATTGTCCCAACCAACTGAACTAAGCTCACGAGGACAAAATTTCAAACATTTTAAACAATTAAAGGAGTTTTAAAACTAAAATTAGTGCAAACAGTAACCGAATATAAGTATGATTAATTTCGATATAACAATAAATATAGGCTTAAATATGCATTCTGTCCCTGTAATTTGGGCGCGTTTTGATTTTCATCCTTGTAAAAAAGAAAAAATTAAAAACATCCCTGCAAAAAAAAATTTGTTTCTTTGTTTTCAAAACATCCTTTGATCAAAATTTAAGTAATATGCCAAACAATATTCAAATGCATAATTTTTACACTGATTGGTAGAAGTACTAGTCACCAAGCAGAGTTAATGCCAATTTCCACACTATGATGAGCTACTGCAACTTCAGAGTCTAATATTGGAATGCTTGATTTTAGATGGATTTCTAGGTTGTGAAACTACACTGTGAGGTTGTTGCTGAGTCTGGTTTTTCGTATTATCCTTCTCTAATATTAGATGGATTTTAGATACTTCTCACCCTGGCGACACTGCCAGCTCGAAAACATGCTTTCTGTTTCACACTTCCCGCCATGGCGAGATTTGGCGTGCTCGACGAGCCATGAAAGTGCCGAACGTGAAAAACAACATTTTAGTCTAAAAACCTCCAAATTCAATGTCCCATTGCATATTTCAAGCCTAAGAATCATAGTAGTACTGGTAAACACATAAGATTCCAAGTATTTGTTAATTTACTTAGCATAACATAAAAAGGGGTAAAATCATGACCTATAGCTTCAAGCTAATCATGCATGAGAATCACACAACCCAAAGGTAGGTAAGCTAATCTAAGCACTCACTTAGTATGTTTCTGAAGTTGGCTTCAAGGTCCAAGATCAAGCCACCCAAACCCTAGCTTCTTGATCTTATGACATGAAGAAGGAAGTGGAAATCAAGCTTAAACCCTCTCCGTTCGTATCTCTTTTTCCAATTGCGGTGTCAATGAGTTTACAAGATTGAATGGCGCCAGGCGAGGGCGCCGCTATGCCCCACAGCTCTGCTGCGGCCGGCCCCCGGACTATGCAAAGTTTATTATTGCTTCTTTGATCATGAAGAAACCATAACATGCACAAGCTCATGCTCCAACTTCCAACTTTCCCAAGGACCAAACCCTAGCCTTGAATCTCTTCTTGTGAGTGAAAGAATTGGAAAACAAGCTTAACCCCAAGTTTCCAATCTCTTATAGGATCATGTAGGAACCAAATCTTGATCATAAATCATTAAAGGAAGGAGGTTTTGATGAATTGGTGAGGAAGGGAGAGAGAGGGTCGAAACTTTCTTAGAGAGAGAAAGAGCTTGAGATAATAAAATATTTTGGGCCAATTTCTCTTAAGGCTAAAATATGGTTTTGTTCCCTGCAAATATGCTTCGTTTTGGTTTTAGTCCCTGTAAAAAAAATTTGTTGTTTTTGGTCCCTGCAAATACGCCTCATTTTGGTTTTGGTCCCTGTCTCCACTTTTGAGATGATTTGCATACGTGGCACATGATGACTGAACCCATTTATTAGAAAAATGGTCCCTGCAAAATCTTTTGATTTTGAAAAAGATCCCTGCAAAATATTTTGTTTTTGAAAATAGTCCCTGCAGGGACGATTTTCAAAAACAAAATTTTTTTACAGGGACTAAAACCAAAACGATGCATATTTGCAGAGACAAAAACCATATTTTAGCATTCTCTTAAATACCCCTTGTGGCCAAGTTATCGAATTACCCTTCATCTTAAAACGTACTTAAACTGAACCAACTGAAAAAATATCGCTAACTGATAAGTGGGATATTACGATGCATGTTTGCTTTTTGTATAAATTATATTTATAAACATTTTAATTTATTTTCCTTATAAAAAAAAGAAAATTTTAATTTATTTGAAAGTATATTTTCATCTTTACAATGACAACTGTGATACATGTGTTTAATTGATATTTTTTTAATTTTCTATAATTTTGATGGAAAATTGTATCTTATATTTTGTTTAGATTATACTAACAAGTGCCTTTAAATTATGACACTAGTTAAGAACTCAAAAATAGAAATAAATTATAAATTTGATGTGGAAAAAGTTCATTTTTAAAGTTTCATGGTGTTGAATACATCATCTCTAAGATAAACTTTCTTTTTTAAGCTTCTTAACAAGTGCCCTAAGAGCACTTGTTAGCATTTCCCTATTTTTGTTGGTAAGAATCGTATCTTTTTATTTATCTAGTAGAAATAAATGGTGGATTCTAGGCGAGGGACGTCTATCAACGGTGAACCGCGATAAACACACCAATAGATTAAATAGATGGTTCAGATTATACTATCCTAAAATGGTTTCAACCAATGTTAGTATGTTACTATTCGCCTTGTAAACCATAATCAGATATGTTCTTCCCCTCAAATTATCGGCAAAAGTTATGGTGCATAAGCTATTTCCTTATGCACCGTGCATAAACACATCACAACCATCAGATTTCTTTTATTTTGAATAAAAATGGTTTTGGCTCACTTTGGGGGTGTAGGAAGCAATTATGTTGGGATTTATGCACGGTGCATAAGGATTTCCTTATGCACCATAACCACTCCCCAAATTATCATAGACCAAAACCATGAACCCTAAAATTAACCAATCTTCTTCAACAAACCGCAATTTCCCCCTTTTCAGTCAAAATCAGAAGGTAAAGTACAAATCAAATACCATCAAATTGAAAGCATTTGCAACCACCCCCAAAAAATAACTTCGGTTAGAATTGTGTTTATATTGTGTTTGGGGTTTAGACCATCTCTAATATTAATATATGTTTATGGTTATAGTAAATATGCAAATTGAATTATATGTTTTGATATTCATTTTCATTTTTGTTCTAAACAGAACCCTGTTTTCGAACGAATATCCTAATTCTGGAATTCACATAGTTAGCATTTGTTTCGCACAAACCATTCTTGGGTAATGGCGCAGGGAAACAAAGTCCTTTCATCTCAGTCACTCACGCCGGAGCTTCCAACTCTTCCTTTCGATCTAATTGCTGAAATTCTATGCAGGCTTCCTGTGAAGTTTCTCTTTCAACTTCGATGCGTATGTAAGTTCTTTCATTCTCTTATTTCTGATCCAAAATTTGCAAAGAATCACCTTCAATTGTCAACAAAGCGCCACCACCTCATGATAGCCTCTATGAACAACTTGGCTGATTTAGTTCTATATGATTCTCCAATCCACTCAGTTTTTTCTACTTCTACCATTGTTACACAGACACAACTTTACCCTCCTAATACTCTCACAAATGGATCTAAATACGTGGACGTATTGTGCTCTTGCGATGGCATTTTTTGTTGTTTTCTCAAGCCTGGTTCTTATGTTTTGTGGAACCCTTCCATTAGAAAATTTAAGTTATTGCCTCCTTTGGAAATTCGACGCAGACATGATACTTTTTTCATAAGCTTCGGGTATGATCATTTCATTGATAAGTATAAGGTCATTGATTTTGCTTCCAAAAATGATGTTTTTGTTTATACTTTGGGGACTGATTATTGGACAAGAATAGAGGACATCCCACATGATTACCGCATATATGGACGAGGAGTATTTGTGAGTGGTACTGTTAATTGGTATGCAGAAGGTGAATCAGATGATTATTTGCACTTTATTCTTTCTCTTGCTTTAGAGGATGAGTCATATCGACAACTTTTCCTCCCTGATTCTGATAATGAGTCATATTCATGGAGGTTGGATGTGCTGAGGGATTGCTTGTGTGTCTTTGAAACTAGTGATATGTTTTTGAATGTTTGGATTATGAATAAGTACGGAAATGAAGAGTCTTGGACTAAATTGTTCCATGTTCCTAACATGCAAGATCTTCACGGTTTCGAAGACAACTGCTGGTGGTGGAGTCTTGGACTATATTTGTCTGAGGATGACCGACTGCTGATGGAATTTAATGATTTTGAAAGTTACGATAGGAAGTTGGCTGTTTACGATTCCAAAACTGTTACTTTTAATATTCTTGAGTTTCAAAACAACTGTGCTCAGAAGCACCCAATAGTCTACATTGAGAGTCTCATATCACCTTAACTTAAAGCATGCATTCGACTTCAATATACATATGGTTAGTTGTTTGTTGTTTAATTTATGTCTGCTTTGATTCTTGGTGAATTTTGGATCATTGTTAATCAATGGTTGATGGAATCTATAGGTTCAACATTGCTTCTTATTTTCAATAGTTTGGTTAATTTGAGTTGTTGATTCTCACATATCTTGCACTATATTTTAAATAGTTCACAATCATGAATTGCATTAAATAGTTTGTCATTTCATTTTCTAAGATATCTGTTATGGTGTAGATGTTACAATGTCTTCTTAGACGTTGCACGAATTTCTTAATGTTTGTTTCAAATCTTGCAGAATACATTATAAACAAAACTGGATATTGCGAAGTCATTTTTTAAAGAATATTGAATATCCGTTTTTACCACACATGTATCTCAAGAATGGGATTATTATTTACTACTCACGCATATGTTGAGATCAATTTATTATTTATTACTGACTTTCTGACTATTGCTAGATACACTAGCAAGTATTGAATTCTATATTAAACTTTGCTTCTTCGACAAGGTTTCTGGAACATTGACATTGGATAAACTTTTCAACGCAGTTCTTAAAAGTTGAACTAAACTTAGTAATGTTGTCGATTGAATTTTTTAAAAAGCTGTTTTTTGTATATATGATAATGATTTTCTCTCGTTGTTTCTTATATTGCACTACTTGTTGCAGAGAACAGGTGTTTAAAGCATGGAAACAAAGCAGCTTATAAGTTATACAAATCCTATTGAACCTGGAAACAAAGTAGTTTTGAGTTTGTATTTTATTCCATTTTACCACAAACTTTAATTTGTATTCTGATGAGTTACTAAGACTATTTTAGTTTAATTATTTTTATCACAACTGCTACTGTTTTTTGTATCTTGCTACGTACTTTATTTCAAAAGAATGAAAGATGGAAACCACCTATAAGTGAGTGGCATCCACTTATGTTGATCTGCTTATTCTTTGGAGATTATAAACTGATAATTTGAGGCTATGATTGAATGTTAAAATGTTTGATGGTGTGCTGAGTGGAAATATGGGAAGTGGGTTGTAAATGGAACTATCTTAAGTGCAGTAATTTTATACACAAGGTCTTTTAGAAGACTTTTAGAATAGACAATGAGTCAAGAAATAAATTCACAATTTCATCTTAAAGTTCTACCGAGCAATAATTGGACATTTAGCTCTCCATTTTAATCTTTTCCCTCTTTTCTTTTGGGCTTTCAGGTTCTATCTAGTAGGAAATATAATCATAGCATTTTTAATTCATAATTTTTTTATACATGCATAGTACACTACACCATTTGTTGTCTCTGGCAACACTTCTTTAGGGGACGTGCAAAATTTGTCCCCTAAAAGTCCCTAAGACAACGTTTTATGATATTTGCTAGAAATAAATTCGCAACCCCTGGAAATCGTCCCCTTAGATACTTCTGGGGACGTTTTTGGAGCGTCACTCTATTATTTCTTTGGTAACAATCATGAATTGTCCCCTTAAATACTTTTGGGGACATTTTTGAAACGTTACTCTCTTATTTCATAAAAATTTCAACAACATCAAATTTTTGGTGGCAATCTTCCCTCTACACTTGTTCACCAAAATACAAATTTTCCCTCCAATCATTCTTAAAAAAATAAAAAAAAATAAAAACAAAATATTGCTAACACATCACGTAAAAAAAATAAAATATAGTTTTTTTTTGTAACATATAGTAATAATAATAATATATCTTTACGTAAAAAAAATATAGCTTTTTCTTTTGTAACACATAGTAGTAGTAGTAGTAATAATAATAATAATTATAATAATAATAATACACCGAACCGAACCACAAGCAAATCCACCGCCGGCGAGCTGTGACTGCGACCACTCTCCCTCCATCCATCATCGGTTCACCATCGCATCCTCCTCCATCTACTGTTTAGATTCAGCTATCTTCATGATGTAACAAATCAACATGATATGCGCTTAAACCGACACATATATGCATGTGGTACCAAATCACCTCAAGGTCGTCACCCATGATGTAACAAACACATCATGTGTAAGATTTCACACCCGTCTTACATTATCACCGAAGTAAAAGAGCACATCCCTTTTACAGCCACAAGACTCAACATGACTATGATGCATAGACATACAAGCAAAGACTCGACAATGCAACATCACTTCATAATAATCAAAACAATATAAATGACAACTTCCAATTATATTGATCACCTCAACAACAATTGCATTATCAAGTATTTATGTCACAATAATTAAGTCACAATTCAAATAAGAGTCATCATCACATTATCATCATAAACATCAATGATCATCAACATCATTCAACATCAACTACATCACATAGTTTCATCATTCCAAATATTTTTCATATTACAAGTAAAGAGAAAATACAACATCTTATGATCAATATCATATCCAGCATCTAACAATTCATTCATTTAGTTACATAAGGCTAGTCACGAATGATTATAAGATAATTGGCTAAAAAGAATCATTTCCGATAAATTCCATATATCAAGTGGCAAAACGGCCAACATTGATAATTTCCAAAATAAATAATTTATTCAAGTTTGAAAACTCACAAGATAATCTTAATCAATCATGTAGTCATGAGCTTAAGCCACTTACAAACTATTAGGCATTAGTTCAAAGTATAGCTTAAGTTCGTTTGAGAAAACCTAAGTTCACATTTTCCACATTCCCATCCGAAAATTCAAGTTTGACATGATTAAGACAATTAACCAACATTACAAGCTTTGCATAAGTCTATAGGAACTGTAGACCCAACTTGTAATCTTAGTTAGTTCACAAAAGTTCATTTTGACAAAATCCGATAATTCCCAAAATTGCAAGTTTCAACCCAACATGGAAAATCCCAAATTTGAATGAGTAAAACATGTTCCAGTAGGTTCAGGAGTTCAAACAGATGTTAAACAAGTTGAGAGGATCATTTTACAAAGTTCGGATTGACCTCCTAAGATCCGGAACCAAAAATCAAAGATGCTGAAACTGGGCAGGTTCGCTTAAGCGAACGAGTTCCAGTAGCTACCAGTAATGTTCGCTTACTCGTCACTTACCGTTTCGCTTAAGCGACCGAGTTCCAAAACTGACCATGCTGGTTCGCTTAAGCGAACAGTCATAGTTCTGCAAAAATATATTATGGGTTTCAACCCCTTTTTACCCAAAACTCCCAATTTTGATCCCCTAATGCCCAAATGTGGTTCCAAAGTTTGTTTTATAGGTCAATGCAACTAAAAGGGTTCACAACAACACAACAAACATGAAAACAATTGTCATTTGAACATAATTCACCAATCAATCCATTTTTACAAAACCAACAACAACAACTCATTTCTCATCATCAAATCATGAACTATGAACACCCAAGTCATGAATCATCAACAACAATATCACTTAACAACAACAACATCAATTGAACATGGTTCTCATCAGAACTCAACAACAACATAGCATAATTCAACAAATTGAGCATAATTCATATCATACCACTTTCACATACTTTGAACATGAAGTTTCACCAACAACAATTCAATTATCACCAATTTAATGCATTCAAACATATCATCATAGTTAGAGCACGGATTTTAACAACTATGAACAATTAACCACTTATTCAATTAAGCACTTAATCATACAACAATTTGAAAAATTACACTAAATGATTATGATGAATTCTAATCCCCTTACCTTAGTTAGCAATTAATCCTAGCTCAAGCTTCACTCTCCTATGATCTCACCAATTCTTGAATCGTCAAGCTTCTTCTCCTCTAACCCTTTTTCTCTTCTCTTCCACATTCTCTCTCTACCTCTGTCAATATAACTCTTATAATGAAAATGAATGAGATTTTTTCTTAAGACAAGGCCTATATAGGCTATTCCTCTAATGGTCTTAACCTAATACCTTAGTGGACTTAACCTACTCAAACACAATTCTAAAATGTTTCTACTCCCTCAACGGTAAAATACTAATAACATTCACTTAACTGTAACGTACTAACAACGATCAGTTAACAGTTTACAACTAATTACTACGCTAGTAACTTAGTAAAATAATGGTTCTCACTAAACACTAAAACTAATCCTCACCAAAAATTACTAATTTACCCTTACTTGCAAAATGACCAAAATATCCCTGCGTCCAAAATGACTAAATTACCCTTGTAACACGAAAATTCATTAAAATGCATCCAATGATAAATAATCACACACAAGCACATGTAAACACATATTAAAATAATTAAAATAAATCTAGCAAAAATCGGGCTTTTACATCCAACACTTACTAATCAATTTCAGTCGTTATATTAAACAATGTTCCATCTTGTTTCTTTTCATGTACTCTAACCTCTCTTAATATTTCTATTTTTGGTCGCACAATGATATTTCCTAATTCTCTGAGTATGCCGGTATTAACAAGCAATGAGATATTTCCTCATTTTAATCTCATTCACTCGGTTTGGTGTGCTTGTATTTGGACTATTTGGAAGAAAAGAAACAACAAAATCTTTAATAACAAATCATGTTCGGCACTTCAGCTCTTAGATAATGTTAAACCTCTCTTTCCGGTGGCTAAGGGAAAAATCTAAAATTATTCCTTTTGATTACCATAGGTGGTGTCTTAGCCCTTTGTTATGTTCAAGCATGGCATAATTGCTCGTTTCGTTTCTTGTTTCCTTGATTTCGGGTTTGTTCTTGACTTTGTATATTTTTTTTAGCCTCGTCTGCGGTATACCTTGTGATGGGGAGAGTGTGGTTTAGTCGTAATATAATTCATTTTGGCTTCTTCAAAAAATAAACACTTATGAAAACAAAAATAAATAAATTTTGTATTAAAACGAATATATTTTACACTTTTAAAACTTTGACTACACAAATACCTCTAAAGTACTATATTTGTTTTTTAACTAGTGTTCCATAAACATTTATTAGCATTTTGTTAATGCTATCCCCTCCGTTTATTTTTAAGTGTCATTTTAGAATATTAACACCAAAATAGCAAAGTGTATTTTTGCACTTTTTCTTCCTATTGTACCCTCATTTTAATCCACCAATATATACCTTCTTTTTTTTTGCACAAACTTTCTCTTTTCAATAAATTTAATATGTTATTTTTATCTTGTAACAAACATTCGTTAGATATTATGTTTTCTACAACAAATTCCTTTTTTTTTTGCACACACTCTCTCTCATACAAATTCCTATCTTGTTCTTGTTCTTCTATCTTGTCGAACGAGTCTTCAACTATTTCTTCCTCTTCACCTCCCATAAGCCGTTCCAACAAGTCTTCCACTTATTATTCCTTTTGAACATTCATGGAGTCTTTTATTTTATTTTTCTCTCATATCCGTTCTTTTACTTTGCACTTGAAATTTTTAATAATTCCTACTCATCTTATTTATATAATTTTAACTATTCATGAAATCATTATTATAGGTAACAAAGTTTTGTTTAAATTTTAAGATAACAAGAAACAAACTTTGTTTTATAAAACAAACAAACTTTGTTTAAAAAAAACAAACTTTAGTTTTCCAAATATATAACATTAATTAGTTTTTTTGAAAAAGATATTAGTAATTGACAAAGGGTATAATTGATAAATCATACCCTTAAAATATCAAAAAGACAGTTAAATAGGAATGCTATATCCGCACTAAAACAACACTTAAAAAATAACGGAGGAGTAATAATTATTCTAGATAAATGACAATGACTTCTAAAGGGGTACACAATCATCAACAACCTTTCATGGCACTGCTTGAGCTTGATAGTTCGCTTGTCTATGTTAGTATATCTCATTGTTACAGAAAATAATTATTTTATAACTTACTAGTGTATTTATCCGGCATTGTTCGGTTAGACACATTCAAGAAGATAAAGAAATTATATATATGATATCCGCAAATAAAATTTAGGCTTAATTGCACTTTTGGGCCCTTATCTTTTCAAAAGTTGCATTTATGGACCCCTAACTAATTTAAATACAAAACAGCCCCCTATGTTTTGATTCTTTGGCAGTTTTGGACCCCCAGTCTATTGTTTACTCGGTCAACGCTGACGTGGCACCCTAAGTGAGGTGTCACATGTCAATTTTTTTTATGCCACATGTCACTTCCACGTATATTCCCAATAAAAAAAGTTAAGTAAAATATCAAGAATTAGAAAAATATTTAATAGAAAAAAAAAAGTTAAGTAAAAAAAGTTCAAGAATTCAATAAAAAAAGTTAAATAAAATATTTAATAGATATGATCAAAAGTTTGTTGAGATATTTATGATAAATAAAATATTGATTTTGAAAAATTAGAAAAATAATAAAAATATTGCAAATAAACGTGGAAGTACGTGGCATAAAAAACTTTACTTTATATATATACTATTGATATTAAAATAAGTTTTTTTTTTTTTTACAAGAAAAAAATGTGGCTATTTTTATCCAAGTTGAATGATCTGAGTCATTGATACCAATCTATGAAATCCAATGATACTAAGTTGTCCACGTCAGTAATCCAAGTCGAAGTGAAAACCTAAAACCTCAAAGCTTATATAGTCGTCGCGCAGACCCAACTCGATTGTCCTGATTTTTTGAACAATGTTAACGTTTGTGATTTGCGTGTTTGCTCTTGCAACGGCATCCTTTGTTTCACCATTGAGGATCATTTCCCTCTTTTGTGGAACCCTTCCATTAGGAGATTCAATACTTTCCCTCCTTTGAAATATCCGGGAAAAGGAAATACATTTCTCGCTTCCACATTTAGCTTTGGATATAGTCCTTCAACTCACAATTATAAGATTGTTGCTGTTTCTTTCTTTAAGAACCAATATAGAGTTAGTGTTTATACTTTGGGTACCAATACTTGGAGGAGGATCCAAGACTTCCCATATTCTCACATCAGTGATAATCCAGGTGTATTTGTGAGTGGCACCATTAATTGGTTGTCATATGATATTTCAAGTAGACTTTTGAATGCCATTGTTTCTCTTGATTTGGAGAACGAGTCGTATCAA
The DNA here is from genome assembly GCF_003473485.1 of Medicago truncatula. Lineage (NCBI taxonomy): Eukaryota > Viridiplantae > Streptophyta > Magnoliopsida > Fabales > Fabaceae > Medicago > Medicago truncatula. The sequence goes on along the minus strand of NC_053044.1, from coordinate 10,119,600 downwards.
AATCTTTTGCTGCCAGATACGGATAAGCAACGTGAATCCTTGGGAAAGTTGAGGGATTGCTTGTGCCTCTTTACTAGCAGCAGCAGTGATATGCTTGTGGAGGTTTGGATTATGAAGGAATATGGAAATAAAGAGCCTTGGACAAAATTGTACAATATTCCTTACATGGGAGATCAAGTTTTATATCCCTATTCCAAGAGTTGTTGCTATGCTATTTCGGATGATGACCAAGTACTAATGGATTTTGAAGAGTTTTTGACATTGAAGTTGTTTGTCTATGATTCCAAAAATGGTACTTTTAATATACCTGAGTTTCAACATATTAGTAGCAGTTACTTGAACCCGGAAGTCTACATTGAGAGTTTGATATCACCTTATTCTTGATGTCAAGTTGTTGATGCTATGTTATGTCACTTGTGTTTGAGATTCAACTTCAAAATATATATGATTAATTTTTCCTTATGTTATTTATTTTATGCATGTATTGTTGGATGTAATGGTTGATGGAATCTTTAAGTTGAAAAATTTCGGTTATTTTCAATTGTTTGTTGGTTTGAGTTGTTTGTTCTCTCGTCGTACATTACTTTTTAAATTTTAAATAGTTGGATCATCGCATTAGAGGGTTTGTCATTTGATTTTTTAAGATTTGAGTTACGATTTAGATGATAAAATGTTCTTAATGCGGCAACAATTTCTTAATGTCTGAAAACATAAAAGATAGAACAATATGGTAGTTGTTGTTGGAATATTTTATATTTTATTATATTCCAATATCATTATGTGGGCAAATATCGTAATAATAATTATATTAGCTATTTATCAATTGTGAGCCTTAGTTGATTAGTGTTTCTTCTTTTACTTCTTTTTTTCATTTGTGCGAGTGTGCCCAAATAAAACTATTTGTGGTTGTGATTAAGCAAATTATCCTCCAATAAAACTCACTATTAAATTAAATGAAATATAATGTGATTTAGTGATCTATACGTGGAAAATAAGCTTGTGTGGTGTGGTGCAGTAGTAATTTGTTTATGCACATTACATAAAACCTGTTTTTTGTTATTAAGGTCTTGGGCCTTTTTAAAAACGTTGTATCTATGAAATGAAAATCATATAAAATGCTTGTTTCTCACCAATCGTCGGAACCCTAATCCACCAAAAGTGGAACCCTAATATTCAATTCACACCATCCAAATCTTACACAATATAAAACCATACTCTTGTTTCTCACAAATCGTTGCTTGAAGATCTACTTCTTGCGTTTCCACTCCAACAAATGAAGTTTGGTAGCAATGAAGACGACCGAAACACCATTGTCACCGGAACCCTACCCACTCTTCCCTTCGATCTGGTTGCTGAGATTTTTTGTAGGCTTCCGGTGAAGCTCCTCCTTCAACTTCAGTGCCTCGGCAAATCGTTGAAATCTCTAATCTCCGATCCTAAATTCACAAAGAAGCATCTTCAGTTTTCAAAGGCTTTCCAGCACAACCATCACCTCATCGTTAACATCCCGGGAGACATAGGTAAGCTAATTATGAAGGATTGCACAATTCCCTCTGTTTTCAACGCAGCTATGTCAACCTCTTGCATCAAGCCTACCAAACTCAGGTTCCCTGATATTTTGAACACTGTAAGTGCCTATAAGTTGTGTGTTTCATCTTGCGATGGGATTCTTTGTTTCACCTGCGAATATGATACAATTGCTGGACATTCTGTTGTTTTGTGGAACCCTTCCATCAGGAGATTCAATATGTTTCCTGTGATGGAAAATCCAGGAAAAAGAGTTCCCCATTCTACCAAATATAATTTTGGATATGGTCATTCCACTCATACTTATAAGATTGTTGGAGTTTCTTTTTTTCCTGACAAAAGTAATGAAGTTTGTTGTTATACTTTGGGTACGGATTGTTGGAGGAGGATCCAAGACTTACCATATGGCTCCACTAGTGCAGTAGGAGTATTTGCTAGAGGTACCATTAATTGGTTGGCATATGATTCTCAGAGTTCTTCACATAACATTGTTTCTCTTGATTTGGAGAAGGAGTCGTATCAAAAGCTTTTGAAGCCTAATTTGGAGACAGATAGTTGGTCCTTGAGGGAATCCATGGATTGCTTGTGCATATTTGCACGTTTCGAGAAATTTGTGGATATTTGGATTATGAAGAGATATGATAATGAAGAGCCGTGGAGTAAATTGTACCGTGTTCCTTACATGCATGATTTGGCTCAATTATACCATGCTCCTTACTTGCATGATTTGGATCTCAATCCCAATGACGATGCTTTATATATCACGGAGGATGACCAAGTGCTAATGTATTATAGAAATTTGGTGCAATTGATGTTTACTGTCTATGATTCCAAAAGTGGTACTTTTAATATGTCAGTGCCTCAAGACATTAATGGTTATTTTAATCCAGAAGTCTATGTCGAGAGTTTGATATCACCTTGTCCTTGATGTTGTTAATTAGATGTTATGGTCTGTCACTTATCTGGAGATTCGATTACAACTTATGTTAACTTAGCTTTTATTACTGTTATTTAGTTTATGCTTGTTCTTCTTATTGACGATTTCATGGATCATTTTTAAATTATGGCCGACGTAATCTACAGTTTGAGAAAATTCCATGTCATATTCACTTGCTCGTTAGTTATTATTGTGGATTGAATTTCTAAGATTGGAGATAAAGTTTAGATATAATGTATGCTAACTGCTAAACATATGTCTTAATGGTTGCTTCAAATCTTGAATAATGCATCACTAACCAAACTGAATAATGCATTTTTTGTGATCAGATATATCTCACCTGTTTGATGTAGGTGAACACCAAGAATATTCACAGATGTAGCTATAGTAAGTAAACTTGTTTTGACATTCATATACTGGAAGGAATTGAGCAAGTTAGAGCACTACAATAATCTATTTATTTATTTTCAGTTGAAATAGCAGGTAAAGATAGGTACTATATGGCCAATATATATACATGCTTTAACTGCAGGTCTATATGTATTTTCAAAACACAATTCTTCTGCAACATTTTATTCCAGCAATTCAGTTCAGAACTGATAATGTACAGTTCCAAGTGATCATTTCTTTTCTCTTCAATCACATGCTTGTTTGTTAGGGTATCCACTGATATTTTCACGACTTCAGTCACCACATTCTTTTCTCTTGTGTACCGGGGGGAGAGGGTGCCCTGCTAATTTGATACTAAAGTCTGGTGGATCGATCACTTTTGATTCGAGATCGGGAGTCAGTTCTTTGTCTCAAGATGGTTTTTGGGCTTTTGTTTTGTGATCTTTCGGTGGATCGGAGGTTGCGAGGTTGTGAAGTCGCACGATCCTTCGGTCAGGCGCTCTTCGAATTGTGGCTCTGCTTGGGTTTTGGGGTCTGGGAGTTTTATTTTGAGGATGTTCTTTGCGGTGAGTAGTGACGATAGGCGGTGGTGGATATCGTGTTTACGGTGCTTGTTTTTTTGAAGGAGTCTAATTTTTGTGGTGATGTGTTTTGGTGGGTTTATTTTCAAGGGTATTTTTAGGTGGTTATGGTGTATCGTCTATATGCGGCACCATTTGTATCTTGTTTCGTCTATACCTTGTGTCTTACGGAGATGGCGTTTAATAATATTGACCCATTAAAAAAAAAAAGTCTCCAAATTCAATTAGGTTTATCCAGTAGTCAAATTTAAGTGATGAACTAGTCACAATCCTTCAAGAGCTTCTTAAAATAAAAGTAGATAATCAACCAAATATTAATATATACACAATTAAAGTCTATAAATTCAATCCAGAAGCCTTAGCTCAACTGGCAAAAATGCCGAAATTGTTAGGCCGGATGCTATGACCGGGGTTAGAACCCCGATACCTCCACTTGTGTGTGTGAGTTTATAATGGCTTTGCCATTTCGTCTATCTACCAAAACAAAACAAAAAAGCCTATAAATTCATTGAATCAATATTATTAGCACTGCTGATGACATATAATTTTGATGCTTTGTCTATCATCAACCAAATCAATGGGGTATTTTCTTACACAATTTTCTTTCACACAATACACAATTTTTTTCACGTCCGAAAATATACTTTCGAATACATGTTTGATTTTTTAGAAACACATGAGAATTAAAAAGACTCTTTTAACTTCTTTTTCCTGAGAATAATCTGTTCTAGGAATAGTCATTCTCAAACTTTACATGTAAAAATATTGTCTCAAAATAAGTGACAATTTCAATTTTCTATACAATATTAATTACTTCCTCGACCTTTATTTATAAGAAACATTTGAATCACTAAAATTTGATGTGTTTGGTCTAAATTTTGAACAACATACATCAATTTTTGTCGACTCAAATATCTCTTATAAATAGGATAAAAGGAAATAATCTTTTTCTTCAATTGTATCATCGTATTAATAATGTTTTCACCAATATTTTCGTTGTGAAAATTTTTTCACAACTATTTCTCAGCACTTAACTACCGAGTTTTTCCTCGGTAGTAAGATGTCGAGGATTCCCATGACAGAGTTATACGTAATTGACGTAAAAACCCATAACAAAAGCTAAATATCAACCGATTAAAATGCTCAATACCTGTTTTTTACGTCAAAAGTGTGTTGATACCTCCTATGCTTGATGCTTCAATGATTTTGGAGCAAGATTTGATGAAAAAACTATTGGATTTGGGGAGCAGGTGGCTGTTTCATCTGATGAAACATTTTTTTCGGCAGTTAACTGACGAAGTTTTTCTCGGCAGTTAACTGCAGTCGGTTTTTGAATTTCTCGGCAGTTAACTGTCTATAGGCAATTTCGTATTTTACATGTATTTCTCAGCCTTATGATATGTGTGAACAATTTCAAGACTCTTTTGCCAAAATCGCGGGAATTAAGAAAGTGGATATTTGTATCAAAGTTGTTTGGAATTACTATTGTTTTTACAATTTTATCCGCTATTTATTTTTGATTGAAGAAAAAGATGTAAAATAAATAGGGGCATGTATGTAAATAAATAATTAATATAGTTGGAAATAGCAAAAGGGTCTTATAAAAAGGGACAAAAAAATTTCTCAAAAGGGTCTTATAATTAGGGATGGAGGTAGTACATTTCATAATAGAGAAATGATATTTATACAATTACTTTATGATAATTTTTATATAAATTTCTCTCTGATACTCACATGATATTTTCATCCTCTCTCTTCCAATTTCTCTCTTCATTGTTTTTAACCAATAAGAAGAGTGAAAAATAAGGTTGTCATCAAAATTGTCATGAAATATATGTACACATATCATTGCTCTTCATAATAATAAAGGGAAATAAAGTAGCAGAGACTTCATGAAAAGTAGGGAGGCTCGGGTGAGATAAAACAGCTCTAACTATAATATGAGATACCAGATTTAATTTCCTTCTAACAAACGACACTACATAGTCGGAATTATTGCATAAAAGACTCTTACATTCAAATATTGGAAGACTGTCCGCCAAGAGATTGCCATTTTTAAAGGTGGGACTTTGAGATTCTAAAGGAGCTTTATAAATCATTTTTAGAGGTGTAGCAGGGATTGCATCAGCATCTCAATGATTGAAAATAGAGCGCAAGTTCATTCTATTGGACGTAACAAATATTTTGTTAGCTTTATAAATGATTTATAGTAGATATTAATAAAAAAAAATAACTATTTTATAATTTGTGTTGTGAATTCCGGACTCAAAATCACACCAATATAAACTATGATGTGTGAAGCAAAGGAAAGTAGTAACCAATATCAAAGTGAGCACAAGCAATAATCAACAATAACAGCACCTAGATCTAATCTATGAATCAAAGTGAAAAGCACAAAACCACAAGCACAAAATAAAGGGAGAGAAGAGAGAAACAAACACATCAAAGATTGTTCACCCAGTTCGGTCCAAACTTGACCTACTCTGGAGGAGAGATTGATCTCTCCAATCCACTATCAATGAGTTCTTACAAAGGGATACAAATGGGTTAAAAGAAATTAGCTTAAACAAGCTCACAAAGAACAAACCTAATTTCTACCCATTTCCGAATCCCACAAATGAACAAGACACTCAATGATTTTCACTCACCCAAGGTGTTTACAATGTTTCCCAACCCAAGAGAACTCTAATCAAAGACCCTTAACCCTAAAGTTAACTCCTTTGATTTCCCAAGTTTTCCTCTCTTGAAGTTCTCTCTCTTTCCCCATCAAAAATGAGCTTAAACACTTAAATAGTACACAGTGACAGACAAAAATCGCACCGCGCCAGTGAAAATCGCATCACGGTTGAAGCGTACGACCCAAGGTACGACAACCTTATCCATAAATCGCGTCACGCCTGCCCAAAATCGCGCCACGATTTGCTTCAGCAGAAACCATCCATTCTGCCAGCAAAATCACGCCACGCCTCTGAAAATCGCGCCACGATTATTGACAGGATACAAATATGATTTTTTAAATTAGTCATCCAAAACTGAACTGAATTGCACATGATTTTATTTTTTGATCAGATAAACTTTTGTCTCAAAAACGATTCAATTACACCTCGAACACCCTTAATTTTAGGGGTAGTATGATTCATAGGCCAGAGAAAGTATTGTCAGTATAGTTTATCTTAATGGATATTCGATAGTAACTCACACGACTCTGGCATGTATATGAGTAACTCACACGACTTTTCCTGAGGAACATAAGTACAAGGAATAACATATTCTTATTTTTGTTCAAAAAAAAAATATATATTCTTATTTAGATTCTTATTTATGATTATATGGCTATTTAGATTCCTAATAATTGCCTCAGCATATATCTTCATTTCTTTCAGTAAACTTTTTTCATGACTATGACTATGAGAAAAATCAAAGAAATATAGAGGGAGAATCAATAACCAATTCAAAATTCGAACTCTTTTCAAGATTTAAGAAATGAGAAGTACCGTGAACTGAAACAAAATACCAAGTGTTTTGGGAAACATATAAAATACTTTTGCCAATTTCAATGTCATATAATAATAAAAGATCAGCGTTGCATATTGCCCCAATGTCGTGTCTCACGTCCTCTTTCTTTTCGTCGCTCCTGTATAAAGTGACAAAAGTTTCTGTTAAAAACTATATGACAAAGGTGTCTGAAATCGTAATAAACCATGTCGAGGAAAATTTATAAAATTAAAATGATTTTCTATCTCTTTTTTTTTTTTGTTGAATTAGCGAAAATATTATTAAAACCTGACACTCCGAAGCACAAGATGTACCCGAAAGTGTCAAAAAAGGGATTCAATATCCTGCTGTAGCAGGTCAAAAGATTCACACAACAGGCCAACAAGAACCAAAAGAGGTACACCAAAACCTCAATACTGGAACATAAAAAAAGTAAGTTCCAGCAATTAAACTGGTTTCCGCAACCCTCGGCTGCAAAGCACCTTTGAACGACTGAGGATATTGAAATACTTCGCTACTTGAAAGAAATACTTCGCTAATTGAAAGGTACTGTTAATTATGGCTTGTTCTATAAGAAGAGTGAAATAAATGTGCTAGTTGGTTTCAGTGACAGTGATTATGCTAGTGATTTGGATGATCGCAAAAGTACTTCTGGGTATGTCTTTCTCTTAAGTGGAGCTGCAGTCTCTTGGTCTTCAAAGAAACAGCCTGTTGTGACTTTATCTACAACTGAAGCATAATTTATAGCTGCTGCAGCATGTGCTTGTCAACGTATTTGGCTTAGAAGAATTTTGGAAGAGGTAAAATGTACACAACAAGGTCCACTTATGTTATTTTGCGATAACAGTTCAACTATTAAATTGTCAAAAAATCCAGTTCTACATGGAAGAAGTAAACACATTGATGTGAGGTTTCATTTTCTCCGTGATCTTGCTAAAGAGGGAGTTGTGGAACTATGTTACTGCAAAAGTGATGAGCAAATTGCCGACATCTTTACAAAACCTCTGAAAGTTGATTCCTATTTGAAGTTAGTAACTGTTTGTTTTTATTTGTTTTGCTTTTCTGTCTAATAAATCCTATTAATTAGGAAGTAAGGTTGTTTTGTTATCCTTTACATTAGGAACCGTTGCTGACTTCTTTTAGTTTGATTTAGTCATTAAGATATTTTCCCTCTTTGTAGCTAAGTTTTTTTAGTGGCTAACTCAAGTTTAAAAGTGGTGGTTCTTGTGTAAGGCTATTTAGAAAAGCTATTTTGTGTTTTCAGAAGAGTACTTTCCCTTCAAAGTTCCATTTTTTATATCTGATACATAACAACCTCTCCTCCTTCTTCTTGGCGAGAGTTGAGAGCTTCTCTCTCTAAGTTAACCTTAGAGAGAGAAGTGCTTGTTAGTTTATGTGTTTTTTTGTGAAGCTTTCTTTTTATACCATCATTATTTTTGTTCAATCATGCGCGCGCATAGTGTAATACCCTCTTTACTTATTTGATTGTTTTTATAGAGTTTAGAGTCTATTTAGATGATTTATATGATTGATGTGATTTAAATGATTATGTGATGTGTGTTATTTTATTAAGAGGCCTTATTTTATTATTTAATAGAATAAGATTTGAAAATAAAATAAATATTTAGTTGAGGGGTTTGTTTTGAGAATTTAGAGAGTTTTGTGGGAAAAGAGGAAATAAGATAAAATATATGGGAAGAGATAAATAGGAGAAAAGAGGTTTAAAATTATTTTCACGTACAACCAGTTTTGGAGAAAAGGGAGAACAAGAGGAGAAGAGAACCAAGAGAGCTGTTGATCGATTTTCTTAAGGTAAGGGTGGGACTAACATTCAATCTTCTTAAGCCTATGATTCTGATGATTAGATTTAACATGTTGTAGGGTTAGTTTTTTAGAATTGGAAATTAGGGTTTAGAGTGATAATTGAGGATTAGATGATGGAAACTTGTAGAATTGATGTAGAAAGTGTGTACAGACCTTAGATAATTCATAGGGTGATGTTTAGAATTAGTTTTAAGCTTAGAACCATGTGTTTTGATGGATTTTCGTAAAAATCTGCATTCTACCCGAGCTGATATTCATCGCTCGCCCTGGCGAGGGATGATCCTCGCCTCGCGAGTGATGAACTTCATCACTCGCCTCGCGAGCAATTTTCCCTCGCCTCGCGAGTTGTACCTTGCAGCTCGCCATAGTGAGCAGATCACTCGTCATAGCGAGTTGATCAGTGAGTCAACCATGATTTTGAGAATTAACTTCTTTTAGTCGAGCTTTAGATGACTTTGAGTGCCTGAACATGTATGATAATGATTAGGCAAGATTTTAGATTGAAATTGAACATAGGGAAGTTAAAAATGGGATTTTGGGGTGAAAAATGTCAAGTTCCCGAGAGCACTCAATTTCTAGCTCGCCAAGGCGAGCAGCCTTTTACTGAACTCGCCATAGCGAGTAGAGTGGCTCGTCTTGTGAGCTGCACAGTGTCAGACAGCCTTGTTTAGGGTTATTGCGATCTTTGTCGTACGTGAGGTTATAAGTTGATCCTTGGGGTGGGAACGAAGGTTGATTATAATATTGTTGATGTTCAGTGAGTCTGATATAATATGATTTGATGTTGTTAGTAATGTGACATATTTGTATATGCATTATGTGAATTATATAAGATGTTTAAGGTGTTGTTGATTATCATTTGATATTGTTATATCTTGAGATTTATGTGTTGCCTATGTTGCTGTTGTATATAAATAAGCTGCATGAGTCGGTCTATGATGTAAGAAGTCGTTCCAAAGTGTTGGAGTCTTAAGTTGTTGATGTTGTCTAAGTTGTACACATTGTTGAGTCCATGCATACTCATTTAAGTTGGGGGCTTGATGCCCTGAAGCCTTTGCTCAAATAAGTTGAGGGCTTGATGCCCTGGATTGGTACCACATGCATGATTAAGAGGATTAAGTTGCATAGTCAAGTCGAAGTCACATTGTCGAGTCAAGTTGTTAAGTTGATAAGTTGTGTCCATGAGTTGTTAAGTTGTATGTTTTCAATGAAGTGTTTAATGAAGAATTGTTATTGATGTAGTATTTTTGCATCAAACAATTGTAAGTATTTATATCGTCTCCTCAGGGACTAGTGCGATATTGCAGACCGTTCGACACCAATTATTATTCTAAGTTTAAAAGATAAGTTGTTTGTTTGTTTTAGTAACTAAATTGCAGATGATAAAATTGAGATTAATAGGGCGTAAAACTTGTTAGGATTAGAATTCCTTGATCGAGCGTCACACGTAACCTAATGATCATACATGGATTCTAGCTTTTCTTTGATATTATCACGTATCCCTCAACAATACCATTCGTGTCCAAACAATATTGTGAGATCACTTATATCATTCAATCGTCGATGTCTCAAACTATTGAATGATTCAAGAGTCGGTCTTATCATTTAATCGATGATTTCTCAATCTATTGAATGATAAGAAAGCGTTAAATTTGGATACAAAAGGTGATTATCAAAACATCGATTCCATGTCTAGAATCTCTTGTTTTGATAGATGATTATTCTAAACCAAGATTCAAAAGTATTTCTCAATCACAATTAAATCAAAGATAAAGATTAAGTGCAAGAATAACCTCAATATCAAATCAAATGCTAGAACCATATATTTATAAATCAAAGGATTACATGTTTAAGCTATGATCAAGTACCTCTAATCCCAACAAAGGAGATTTAGCTACTCATTGTCATGGAAGCCTTGCAAGAATGAATTGAAGAAGCAAGATTCATTACAACTTGTGATGTCTCAACAAAGGATGAAGAATCCACTATCTATCACTCTCACTCTATAAAGCACAAGCCCTATCTCTCTCTCTCTCTATGAATATTACAAGTGAAAACACAAAGAGAAACTAAATGAAAAACTATGTAAAAACTCTCTAAAAACTATCTCTCCAATGAAATGGTTGAGTGGGCTATTTATAGAATTCTGATTCTGTACTAACTCGCCTCGCGAGCTCCTTCCTTTGCCATGGCGAGTTGAAGTTTCTTCCCCATTGGGTTTGTGCCACGTCAGCATTTGAGAGGCTAAACCGCCTTCACTCGCCTCGCGAGTCATTCCACTCGCCATGGCGAGTAAGCTCGCCTTCCACTCGCCATGGCGAGTAAGCTCGCCTTCCACTCGCCATTGCGAGTTGGTGGCGTGTAAACTTTGTTGCATTCTGGAATTGCTCGCCTTTGGCTGGCCATGGCAAGTTGGGGGCGAGTAATCTTCATTTTTCAGCCTTTTTGTACTTTTCTTCATTTTCTTCTCTTTCCTTGATGTCTTGAGTTCTAATCCTGCACAAATGGGTGAAGTAAGATAGATAAAGCGTAAAAGGGCAATAATCACTTATTTCTCGGCTTTTCCCTTAATAACTTGCAAAACAAGTAACGAAAGTGCCTAAAATATATCACTTAAAATACAACTTTCTAGCACTTATCAAACTCTCCCCAACTTAACTCTTTGTTTGTCCTCAAACAAAAGATTGAAAATCAAACAAGTTAATATGACAAGACACAAGTACAAAAGGTTTGAAAACATTTTCAGATGAATGATTCAAAGTGAATGCGCGGGCAAGTCTGAGTTTCCAACTAATCTGGAATTCTACCACAAATATGAAATGAGTCCTATGCACAAAGTTCATGTCAAATAGTTCAGGTCAATAAAACATTTATTCACGAACCACACCTAACACACTTCTTTGTAAGTAGATATGCAATTGAAATCAAATGAGTGAGGGTTATGAACACACATCCAGCAATCAAGTTAACATACAAATCAAGTTATATGTCCATCCAATTATCATTTCAAAAAGCATAAAAAACATGGATCAAAAGGTCTTTTAGGGTTGTAATTTGGCTTGGCTACAAAAGAAAGGACATTTGTGGGTCAATTGAATTCAAATGGCCAAGCATAAGGGAACATTCCTTATATTCACATTCAAAGAATCCCCTTAATTCTAAACAAACCCTTGGTGTTAAAACATGATACTCCTTGATCTTGACAACTTATTCTATTTTTGGATTTTTCTTTCTTTTTTTCTTTTTTTTTCTTCTTTTCTTGTTTTTATCATGTACACATTTTTCTTTTTCTTTCTTTTTTCATATACAAACAATGTTGTCTTGATCAAAATTTCTGATTACACCAATTCACTTTACAAATGATGAACATCTACCTTTTCTCCCCAACTTGAATGAAAACATACCCTATTTGAATGTTCCCTTAATTTATGGCAAAAAGGGACAAATAACGATGAATGTTTAGGGTTCAACAATTAAAACATATCAAGGTCCGCTAGTGCAACAAAAATGAACTGGATTTTGAAAAATATAGGGCGAATTCATCAAGCATTGTGCTCATGAATTGAGAGTTCATAATTGAGGACCTTGCTTCATTTGGCTCAAGTGGGTTAACAAATACTCGCTCTTCTCACAAGGTAGGCTATTTGTGGTCAAGTATGTTTCTCTCATTAAACAAAATATGCCTTGATCCTTTCCATGTCTTTACAGAATTCAAAACAAATATTAGATTTAACATAAAATGACCGAGTTAAAACAATGAATGCCGGTCTCCTTGCATATAGTACAAATATCTGAGGTTTCCTCACTTTTTGGCTAGAACTAAGTGGTTCACAAACAAACACATTATCGAGGAGAACTAAATGAATTGAAATTTGTGCAAAGTACTCGTTTCCTATTCAAGTAAAAACCTAGAAAAACTGGAAACTTGTACCTTGGCTTTGCGCTTTATCACAAACTATTTGTTATTATCAATCATCTGAGAATCTTGCTCAAGTTTTTGGCTATCTTTCAAGCGCTTTGAAATTTGAAGCTTTGAGCATTTTCTTTTCGATAAGCAAGAGTGATAAACTAAAGAAACTTCCACAATTTTCAAAAGAAAGTACTTGATGTAAACCAAAAGTGTTAAACTAAAACAACACAATACAACTTGAACAATGTGAACATCACAATACTAATTAAAGCAATTGTTTAAACATAATATCCCACAATAAGTGAACAAAGTAATAGTTAAACAAAATTATGAGTCATAAGTGCCATGATAAAACAACAGAAGCAAATATTTGTCAAAATAGCTGGAATTGAAAGCAAATAAAGGAAATGAAAGAGAAGGAAAGAATCGACTGAAAGCTTATAAAATGTCACTCAATAAAGGTGAGCTTTCACGTCTCTTCTTTTCCTCCTCAACCCTGCATGTCATCATCATCTGAACCACCAGTTGCACTTGGGACTCTGTCTGGATCGTCTCTGTCAGAATCTCCCATCAGTATATCGTCAGAAAGCATCCCGAACGATGAGCCACCCCCTCCGTAAGGATCAGGCCTGCCCTCAGGCCAAGAAACATGAGCCTGATAGGCCTCTGGTGTCATGAATTGTGACATCACCTCTGGTGGGTACCCAGCCTGCTGCTGCATCACATACTGAGACTGCTGAAGATATGTATTAGCACGGTTGGTTGCGTCCAGCATGTTCCATGTATGGGTATGGCACTGGTATTGCCATTGAGCGAAGCTTGCAAAGTCAAAAGCAGCAGTGTGTGGGTCTAGATGTGGTGGAAAGTGGGGTTGTGGTTCAGATGATGGTTGAGGTCGTGGTGGAGGTGCCCCAGAAGATGATGCTTGTTTGCCTTTATCCGGCTTTGGGTCACTCATGATGTATCGTTTGATGAAGTCATCATCAACAGGGTTCCGGAGTTCCTCATGTACAGCGGTGGGAAACTTCATTCGTGAATCTTTAATCAAGCCCATGATGAGTCCAGGAAAAGCTAGGCGGGTTTTTGGCTCACTTTTTCCTTGAAGGGTGACCAGCCTTAACTCCCATGCTAATGTGCGGGCTATGTCAACCTTGAAGCCCTTGAGAATGTAGTATATGAGTGGGCATACATCCACAGTGCAATCGGACAAGTGGCTGTTAGGTCTGACATTGTGAAGGATAAACTTTAGGATGAATTTGCAAGTTTTGTTCATGAGTTTATATTGTGCTCTGTGATGTCTTCCAGCATTACTCACGTCATAAGTTTCACCCTCTAGTAAGATAGCCCTTTTGATTGTTTCTCTCATTGGCTCAATGTTAAAGGTGCCTCGATTTTGGTTGTCATGGAATTCATCCATCTCATCCTCATCACTTAGTGGGAAGTTGTTACCGAGATAGATGTTAATAGCTTCGCGATCGAAGCGGATGGTGCGACCTCTCACAAAGGTTTCATAGACAAATGGATCGGTGAGGTTTTCAGGAAGAGCATTGGCGTAAAATTCACGCACGAGCTCAGCATTGATTGCGGTGATAGGTTGGAGCAGTCTTCCCCACCCTTGGTCAGTTAAAACCTTCAAGAGGTCTTGGTAGGGTCCTTGAGGGTTTATGTTAAACACTTTCTCGAGCCACATGCTCTGTTTAAGCAACTCCTTGTATCTGTCTTGGTGGTAACGAGATTTAAATCTCTCACGGTCAAATGGTTGGTTTCTTGGTGGGGGTTGAGATGTGGATGTTTCACCTTTCTTCCTTTTGCCGGTATTCACGGGTTTCTTAGGAGCCATACCTACAAACATAACCAGGAAATACCATACACAACAGAATAGATAATTAAACATCAGTATGGAAGCAATAAAGAGCAATTGGAGTGTCAGAGGCTTGTTTCACAAAAATAGTTTCAGGTTCTGATGCAACTCGCCTCGCGAGCAACTGAACTCGCCATGGCGAGTTAAGAAAAAAAATTCTGGGTTTCCAGATGAATACTCGCCTCGCGAGCAATGAATCTCGCCATGGCGAGTTGCCCAGAAATTGGCAAAAATCGACCCTTTTTCAAAAGTTGTTCCAGTTTTATGATTCCTAACCCCAATTATGACCATTGCGACCCTGATGATGACAGTAAGATGAACTAAATCATGCATTTGCTTTGGAATTCGAATTTGTTCCACAAAAACCCTAATTTTATTTTAAATTTGTACAAAAGGTTTATCAAAAATTGTGGATTGGAAGGAGAAACATTACGAAATTAAGCATGATTATGTTTCCTCTCAGTCATGTGGGTGTCAATTACAAAGAACAGGAGTTATCTGACAATTACCCAAGGGTTTTACATGCATTACCAGAAATCTATAAAAGGGATAGCCATTCATACCTGTTTGTTAATGATATGCAAGTGCAGAAAGGATATGATGAATGTGAAGCTTGACTTGAATTAACTTGATGAAATGGAAAGGGGTAGTGTTGATGTTTTAGGGTTTGAGAGAAAAATTTTGGAATTTTTGGGAAGAAAGAGAATTGAAACCGTAAATGATAAGGTAAATGTTGGTAAAGGGTGGTTAAGAGAAATAAATGAGGGAGTTAGTGGCTTTGGAAACTGAAACTGTCAGAACTGCTGTTACTCGCCGCGCGAGCGAATTTACTCGCAATGGCGAGTGGTTTGGTTGGTCAACGCAGTCAATGACCAGTTTACTCGCCATGGCGAGTTGTTTTACTCGCCTCGCGAGTAATGACAGTTCAGGTTTTTGCTTTCTTTTGGCTTCTGATTTTTGAATGGTTTTTGGTGTGCACATGACTCTTACACCTAGTATGCATTAAAACAATAAATAACTTACAAAGTTGGGTTGCCTCCCAACAAGCGCTTGTTTAACGTCGTTAGCTCGACGCCTTTTTCATTAGGGTGGCCAAAATGAAACGGACAACACATCATCTCTTGTAATCCTGCGTGTTGGGAGGAATTCCATGAATTTGAAGTATAATTGATGTGGAGTCCATATCCTCCCTAACTTGGGTTTGTTGAACAAGGCGCATATTTCGTCTATGACTCGATCAATCTTTGCCTCGCTCGTTGTCTTCCCCTTTTGTTCACTTGATTCTTTCTTGCTAAGTATCCATTCCTGTTTCTCTGTAACTATCAACACTGCTCCATTATCAACAGTTTTGGCCTCTTCAGCATATGACCTTTCTTGAGGAAGTTCTATTGGATGTAGTGGCTCTAATTCTTCCGTCATTTTTATGGTGCTACATTCTTCTAGTATTATGTCTTCCTCGGTATCATCAACACCTTCGTCAACAATCTTTCCGACTTCCTCAAATGTATTTGAATTATTTTCTTGTTTTCCGTGAGTGGATTGAATGTTGGCTTGAATATCCATGATTTGTTCTTGCATCATTTCCATCTGAAAGGATAGATTCTTCAATCTCTGATTGGTATCCTGCATGTTTATCATGGATTGCTGCATGAAGATATTCAAAGTATTTTCCATCTTTGATATTCGTTCATCTTCAGAGGGATATTGTTGATACTGTTGATATGATTCATATTCCAGTGGAGTGTAGAAGTTGTTATAACCATGATCAGCCATGATTTCATTTATGTAGAGAATCTGAAACGGATATAACTAACAAGAAATCTTTCTTTGTATGCAAAGAGGGGTTAGTGACAATAACTATACAAAAGAAAATATATTTACAGAGTATATACCGATGCTTAAAATGATAAAATAGTCGCGATGTCTACGATATCTAAACGCCAGTCCCCGGCAGCGGCGCCATTTTGATGTAGTATTTTTGCATCAAACAATTGTAAGTATTTATATCGTCTCCTCAGGGACTAGTGCGATATTGCAGACCGTTCGACACCAATTATCATTCTAAGTTTAAAAGATAAGTTGTTTGTTTGTTTTAGTAACTAAATTGCAGATGATAAAATTGAGATTAATAGGGCGTAAAACTTGTTAGGATTAGAATTCCTTGATCGAGCGTCACACGTAACCTAATGATCATACATGGATTCTAGCTTTTCTTTGATATTATCACGTATCCCTCAACAATACCATTCGTGTCCAAACAATATTGTGAGATCACTTATATCATTCAATCGTCGATGTCTCAAACTATTGAATGATTCAAGAGTCGGTCTTATCATTTAATCGATGATTTCTCAATCTATTGAATGATAAGAAAGCGTTAAATTTGGATACAAAAGATGATTATCAAAACATCGATTCCATGTCTAGAATCTCTTGTTTTGATAGATGATTATTCTAAACCTAGATTCAAAAGTATTTCTCAATCACAATTAAATCAAAGATAAAGATTAAGTGCAAGAATAACCTCAATATCAAATCAAATGCTAGAACCATATATTTATAAATCAAAGGATTACATGTTTAAGCTATGATCAAGTACCTCTAATCCCAACAAAGGAGATTTAGCTACTCATTGTCATGGAAGCCTTGCAAGAATGAATTGAAGAAGCAAGATTCATTACAACTTGTGATGTCTCAACAAAGGATGAAGAATCCACTCTCTATCACTCTCACTCTATAAAGCACAAGCCCTATCTCTCTCTCTCTCTATGAATATTACAAGTGAAAACACAGAGAGAAACTAAATGAAAAACTATGTAAAAACTCTCTAAAAACTATCTCTCCAATGAAATGGTTGAGTGGGCTATTTATAGAATTCTGATTCTGTACTAACTCGCCTCGCGAGCTCCTTCCTTCGCCATGGCGAGTTGAAGTTTCTTCCCCATTGGGTTTGTGCCACGTCAGCATTTGAGAGGCTAAACCGCCTTCACTCGCCTCGCGAGTCAATCCACTCGCCATGGTGAGTAAGCTCGCCTTCCACTCGCCATTGCGAGTTGGTGGCGTGTAAACTTTGTTGCATTCTGGAATTGCTCGCCTTTGGCTGGCCATGGCGAGTTGGGGGCGAGTAATCTTCATTTTTCAGCCTTTTTGTACTTTTCTTCATTTTCTTCTCTTTCCTTGATGTCTTGAGTTCTAATCCTGCACAAATGGGTGAAGTAAGATAGATAAAGCGTAAAAGGGCAATAATCACTTATTTCTCGGCTTTTTCCTTAATAACTTGCAAAACAAGTAACGAAAGTGCCTAAAATATATCACTTAAAATACAACTTTCTAGCACTTATCAGTTATTATGATGTGTTGATGATGTCTATGTTGTTAAATATAATTGGTGAATTATATGCTTAATATTATTGTTTGTGAAATCTCACCCCTTCTGCTTGGAAATGTTGCTCTTCGTATGGGTAACTTGCATGTGATCGAGAATTAGTTGATGTTAGTTGTTGTCGTGAGTGGACTATCTCTCACGTGTGTCTTAGGTGCTCTGATACGTAACGGGATGGGGACTTTGTTATTGTTTTTCTATTCCTTACGTATTACTTTATGAATTTTCATGAATAAGTTGTTAATTGGATTTTATGAGATTTTCATGATGAGACATTCGTGCTAAAGACTGTTTTTAGATGTTGAATAAATTCTCCTGCGAAGTATTAAATATTATGTTATTGAATTTTGAAGGATAATTAGTTAATTATTCCGTTTATGATTTTAATAAAAGAAGTGTGGCATTCCGTTTATGTGGAATACTCTGATTATTTGTGTGAAATTTTGATGTTGGGAAAACGGGGTGTTACACATAGCCCTTGTTTTTACCATGCCCGATCAACTGTGAGCCATCAGATCTATATTATTCCTTGATTTGATGACTACTGTGTATTTTTACTATGATCTTGTGTTTGATGTCGACTGTGCAACTGTGAAACTCCAAGACTAGGCTGTTGGATCTCAGATCCAACGCCCCAGGATGATCCTGTTTTAGATACAATGCATTGCATTTATTTTATTAATATGTGCTTGTTTTTTAAACACCGTCAGATCTTTGATCTGACGATCACTGTGTTTACTTCTCTATTTTGTGCTGTTTTTTTAAAACCATTTGATTAATCTTGTGGCTGTGATGAGTCTTCCCTGAAATTGGATCTGGATCCTCTGATTAATCATACGGTTCAGATCTATCCAGTCTGAGCCCATTTTATTGTTTTACTAAGCCCAAACTGTTTTCATGATCACTACAATTTTGCTACATGAACCCCATACTTACCTACTGTACCCCTGTTTCTTTACATATTAATGTTAATTGTGCTTTCATGTATTTGTAATTCAAATTTCTTTTTCAATCATGCATTGTTTTATCATATAGTTGTTTAATTTTAGTTATACTTTACATGCATCTTGGTTCAAATCTTTATTTCATATCATGCATTTTTTTTTTATTACTTTATGATTTAAACTTCACCTCATACACATCTTAATTCAGTTAGGCGTAAAAATTGTTGCATGCATATTTTATTTCCTTTTCATTTTGTTTAAGTATATTTACTCATTTTTATGCATTTTTGTTTTTATTTTGCTTTGTTATTTTAATTTGTGTAAATATTATGATTTAGAATGTATTTAGGAAATGATGTAATTTGATTCTTGTCATTTATTTTTGCTTAAAGACCTTAAAATGTATCTAGGTGGTTTTTTTTTTTTTTTTTTGAAGGGGTATCTAGGTGGCTATGTAATTATGTAATAACATATGCGCCGACATATGCACAGACACTATCACACTTTATTTACCGCTTTATTTTTTCTTTTTCTAGTTACGCCGTTACGTTAGTTTTTTTTTTTACCGTTACCTTAGAAAAATCTTTTTATCAAAAAAATCAAATATGCAAAAACTTCAAAAATATTTTCTTAAGAAACCTTGAATTTTAATCCAAGTGCCTTTTTCTTTATATTTTCTTAATCAAATCTTTAATCAATTTAATATCCATATTAGATTTGGGTTTCTTATAATTAAAATTTGACCAACCTCATCTTATTTTCTCTCATGCCTTGAGGCCTCTTATCTCTTCTTAAAACTTTATTTTCAAAAATGTTAAAATCAATCTAACCCACCAAATAAATTTTTAAGAGAGAACTACAACGATTTTGATTCCACTTGTGGATATGTAGGCAAACGATCCAATCCTTCCAAATCAATAAAAGAAACAAAAAAACATACTTCTTCTTCCTCCATTCTTTCACTTAGACTCTTAGACATTATTTTCAAATAAGCAAATTAATTTAACACAAGATAAAGTAGGCAAGAGGTTCCTATGGGATACCGTAGTCGATGTGGGTGCTTAACACCTTCCCTAATCGAAACCAACCCCCGAATCCAAAGTCTCGTAAGGGTTTTTACTCACTTTTTCCCTTCCCACGAATAAAAGTTGAGAGTCCAAAGATTGAAGGCTCAAAACTAATTAATGTTTTGATACCCGAAAACCACCGACAACAACCGTCGAGCGAGATTCACGGGAAACGTGAAGAGAAACATTATTGTCATTTGAACGGGTCTTTGTTTGCTGCGACCACCCCCATCGCGTGGAGGAGTTGTGTTGCGAGTAATTTGTTCAAAAGCTGGATTTAGGTCTGTTTGATTTCACGCCTAAGTAAATAGGTCTTTGAACAGTTGCTCGGTTATATTTTAATTTAGAGTTAAATCTATTTTCTTAGACTTTTGGCCCCCTAAATTTTTTCATCATCACTTTTGGTCCCTATGTTTAAGTCAATCCATGTGTTTCCGTCATTTTATTAATTAAAATTTGGAGGAATTTTTAAAATATTAAAAGAAAGAAGAAGAATAATAAGTATTGAAATATTGAGATAAGAATGATGAGAAAGTAGTGTAGGGTGGAGAGCGCCGTTTTAAACTGAAACCCTAATTTTGGAACATCTGATCGACTGTCATGGAATTCACATAGATACATTGATATATATCAAAACCCTTCACTTAGTTGTTGTTGTTGTTGAGAAATGGCGCAGGGTAGCAGCGATGGAGAAGAAGACCCAATTCCAAACGACATATTCCTTACTTGTCAGTCATGCACGGCGGAAACAACCACCGGAATCCAGCTTCCTACTCTTCCCTTCGATGTCTTGCCTGAGATTCTTTGTAGGCTTCCCATGAAATTACTCGGACAGCTTCGGTGCCTCTGCAAGTCCTTCAATTCTCTTATTTCTGATCCAAAATTCGCAAAAAAACATCTTCAATTGTCAACAAAGCGCCATCACCTCATGTTAACATGCCTCAGCATCACAAGTGAGTGGCTTCTATATGAATCCCCAATTTCATCGATTTTATCTACTTCTACGGTTTTTACACAGACACAACTTTACCCTCCCAATAGTATCAGAATTAGACGCAACTATGTGGACTTAACGTGCTCTTGCGATGGCATCTTTTGTGGTGAGCTCAATCTTCTTGGTTGTTATTTTTTGTGGAACCCTTCTATTAGGAAATTTAAGTTATTGCCTCCTTCGGGAAATTCCTGCGAAGGTCATCCGTTTTTCATAAGTTTTGGGTATGATCATTTCATTGATAATTATAAGCTCATTTCTGTTTCTACAAAAAATGAAGTTAGTGTTTATACTTTGGGGACTGATTATTGGACAAGAATAGAGGACATCCCAAATAATTACCACATCCATCATTCTGGAACATTTGTGAGTGGCACTGTTAATTGGTTTGCAATGGATGATTCAAGTATGCATTTCATTCTTTCTCTTGATTTAGTAAAAGAGTCATATCAACATCTTTTGCTACCTAATTCCAAGATTGATTGGTCGATGTTGGGTTTGGTGAGGGGTTGCTTGTGTGTCTTTGCAAGTAGTGATATGTATATGGATGTTTGGATTATGAAGGAGTACGGAGATCAAGAGTCTTGGACTAAATTGTACATTGTTCCTAACATACAAGATCAGGGTGTCAAAGCCTATAAAGCTTTATATATTTCTGACGATGACCAACTGTTGGTAGAGTTTAAGAAATTGCAAAGTAACAGTATCAAGTTGGTTGTTTATGATTCCAAGACCGGTACTTTGAATATTCCTGAGTTTCAAAACAACTATAAACAGGTAGCCTCAAATGTCTACATTGAGAGTTTGATATCACCTTAGGCACGGATTCAAATGCAACATTGATATGGTTAGTTTTTTTACTGTGTTATTTATTTTATGTCTGATTTGATTCTTGGTGATTTGTTGGATCATTGCTAATCAATGGTTGAGGGAATCTATAGGTTGGACATTGCTTTTATTTTCAATAGTATGGTTAATTTGAGTTGTTGATTCTCTCTAATCTTGCATTATATTTTAAATAATTAATAATATTGAATTGCATGAAATGGTTTATCATTTGATTTTAAGGTTTGAGAAATCAGTTCAGTTGGAAATAAGTTCTTTATTTTTGTACTCGAATCTGTTTACTAGTTTTTGAAAATTTGTTTATTCAACTATGTTAACCTATACATAACTAGTTTTAAACTGTTTTCAACCAGCTCAGTTTGAAATCACAATTTTGTTCTCGAATTTTAAACCACATCGGTTTAGAAATAAGAAAATACTGAATTATTGAGAGTCTAGATAGAAATTGTTTGAGTTATGTTTGCATAAGAGCATGAATTTTATTTTATGAGTGAGTATATTTGAGTGTTCTTTTAAACTGAATGGTTTCAAATACAGTAGGAGATTGGTGCTATTTTTTTTCTATTGAAGTTAAATTGCATAATTCTCCATTGATTATGGAACGAGTAGAGTGTGTTGTACTTTCACTTGGTTGTTGGCTGCATGTATGCCTCATTTTCATTTTTTTTTTCTTCTGGTTCTGAGAATTAGAAGAATGCTGTATGTATTTGAGTATTTTCCAAGACAGTGAAAAGGTGAGGTTGTTAACAGAATGTCAACATGGCTATGTGGCTTAGTGTTCATCCTAGTTGACTGCTCTATAGAGCTTCCCTCCATACATGTTAGTCATAAATTTTCTAAAGAAATTAACATTTTATTAATTTCTTGGGAACTTTATGTGTTGTTAATGCTAAATTAATCATATAGTACAATAAGTTTTTTATTTTGAATTAACTGTTACCATCACCACTCAATTGGTTTTGATGGTATTTTTTATTTGAAACATTTTGGTTTCTGTTTTTAACTTATTACTGCCCTTTTAATTGTGCATATGATTGATTTGTTTTTGTTGTTACTGTTAAGTGGTGTCTAGTTTTGTGATTGGCCGAGTTAAACCGTTAACCGGATTATAACGTCATAGTTGAAATGTCTCTTTTTCAGGTTGGTCGTGTTTGTTCATTTCATTAGAAGGGTTATTCACTAGCTGGCTGAATTGCTTAGGTTCATTTTGTGGTCTGGAGTATTGCTGAAGATGGCGGTGAAAAAGGATCGTAGTTTTAGGGTCGTGGAATTTTTAAGTTTATTTTGATTATTTACTATGTAGTAAAACTAGATGAGGTGAAAAAACTATATGTTCTGTATAGACAAGCTAAACTTGTCTCTGGTTTGGAGTTGTGAGTTTTTTTTATCTTTGCCATTGATAGTGGTCTGCCATTGTCAAGGCATATTTGTCTTGTTGCTTAAAGGAACAGTTTTGGTGGTTATGCTTTGGGATGTTTTTTTTTTCTATATTGTTTTGGTGTATTTTGGAGATTTGGTCTCTATTTTATTTTGCTTTAAAATTTTATTGTTGTGTACTTGTTGTTTCTAGTACGGTGTTTTACTGTACTTGGCTCTCTTTCCGGTTACGCCTTGTTATCATATAACGGTTTTTTTTTTTCTCTTTCAAATCAATTCTCGTCCTGCACCTGCCAATGCTCCATATTTATGCCATGAACCTTTTGTATACTCATTTGCATAGTTAAGGAGCACCATATGAAGGACGTGTGATTCTTCTTTACTATATTAGTCCACAATTTAAGTGTCAACCTAATAACCACAATTTTAAAGTAAAGTTAAATGAAGAAGAAAAAAAATATTGAAATTAATATTAAAAAAAATAAAGAAAAGGTTCCCAGCGTGAGTTGAAAAGAGGTGCTTGTGAAATAAATTGTCGAAAAATAGTTTTTTAAAGTAACATTCAACAGCTTCTAGTCAAAACTCATTCCATTCAATTTCATGCGTTCAAAAAAAATATTTTTTTTTAGTAAGTACTTAATTGATATTGTGTTTGGCCTAACTTCTCTTTAAAAATGTAGAGAAGTTTGAAAAAAGTCGGGTCAAACGATACATTAATCTCCCACAACGGCAATGTAGAACCAACTGAATTTGGGAGAAAAAAATTGAAAAATAGTTTAAAATATAAAAATTAAAAAATAATTAAAAGTTATTAAAAATATAAAAATTAAAAAAATTAATTATGGGCAAAAATGAACATTCATAGGCCAACTTTAAAAAAAAAAAAAAAAACTCTCCAATTAATAATTTACCAAAATGCCCTTTCTATGGGCAAAATGGTAAATTTAATAGACATCTCTTTTTATATTAGTATATATTAGTATAGTATATAGAAGTAAATTAACATATATACATATAAGAATGGGTAATGATACATAGATACCCTTTATTCCCATACACCTTTGTACAACTCATGCATTAGGAAGAGAGAAGAGGAGAGAAGAGAGAAAGTGTGTTTGTGCAGGATCCACGTGACTACGTGTCAGATTTTTATATGGATGTCAAAGGTTGTATTGTCATCTAATGGTGTTTATGTATCATTACTCTACTCATAGGCTGAAAAGAGTGTAAAGTGTAAACCATTGGAAACTATTTTAGAATAAAATTCACATAGCGTCTGTTCCTGTTCTATTTCGCCGGAGCAATGGCGCAGGGTAGTGACGCCGTTTCTGCTTCTCATCCATTCACGGTGGAAACAACCACCACTCAGAGGAAGCGATCCACCGGAACCCTAACATGCCCACCACCGGAGCTTCCAACTCTTCCTTTTGATCTTCTGCCTGAAATTCTCTGTAGGCTTCCGGTGAAATTACTTGTACAGCTTCGATGTCTGTGTGAGTTCTTCAATTCTTTAATTTCCAATCCCAAATTTGCAAAGAAGCACCTTCAATTGTCAACTAAGCGCCACCACCTCTTGGTAACCTCTTGGAACATTTCGCGTGGTGAGTTTGTTCAGCATGATTTCCCAATCCCCTTGGTTTTTTCTACTTCTACCGCTGTTACACAGACACAACTTTACGCTCCTAATATTCTCACAAATCCACGTAACTTCCCGACCGTAATGTGCTGTTCCGAAGGCATACTTTGTGGTCAGCTCAATCTTGGTTCTTATTTTTTGTACAACCCTTCCATTAGAAAATTTAAGTTATTGCCTCCTTTCGAAAACCCATGCGAACATGTTCCTCTTTACATAAACTTCGGGTATGATCATTTCATTGATAATTATAAGGTCATTGTTGTTTCTACCAAAAATGAAGTTAGTGTTTATACTTTGGGGACTGATTATTGGAAGAGAATAGAGGACATCCCATATAACATTTTTGGAGAGGGAGTATTTGTGAGTGGCACTGTTAATTGGTTGGCAAGTGATGATTCATTTATTCTCTCTCTTGATGTAGAGAAGGAGTCGTATCAACAGGTTTTGCTACCTGATACCGAGAATGACTTGTGGATCTTGGGTGTGCTAAGGAATTGCTTGTGTATCTTAGCTACTAGTAATTTGTTTTTGGATGTTTGGATTATGAATGAGTATGGAAATCAAGAGTCTTGGACTAAATTATACAGTGTTCCTAACATGCAAGATCACGGTTTAGAAGCTTATACTGTTTTATATAGTTCTGAGGATGACCAACTGCTGCTAGAGTTTAATGAGATGCGAAGTGACAAAGTGAAGTTGGTTGTTTACGATTCTAAGACTGGTACTTTGAATATTCCTGAGTTTCAAAACAACTATGATCAGATATGCCAAAATTTCTACATTGAGAGTTTGATATCACCTTAAGCATTGATTCAACTGCAACATATATATGGTTAGTTTTTTGTTTGTGTTGATTATTTTATGCTTTCTCTAATTATTGATAACTTGTTGGGTCATTTTTAGTCGAGAGTTGATGGAACTTATAGATTAAAAATGGCTTTTAATTTTAATTGTTTGGCTAATTCTAGTTGTTGATTTTCTCGCATTTTGCATCATATTTTAGAGAGTTCCCGAGCATGAATTGCATGAAATGGTTTGTCTTTTGATTTTCTAAGATTTGGGTTATGATTTAGATGTTATAAACTTATAAGGTATGCTTAGTGTTGCACAAGTTTCTTAATGTTTGTTTGCTCCAAATCTCGTACGATGCACTATGAACTCAATTTAATATGTTATATAATACTATTGTGATGTCATTTTAGCACATCCAAATTCAAGTTTAGCACATATGTAGGTTTGAATATTAGTAATTAGTTGTTAATAATAGATGTTTTCGCAATGAGGTGGGTTGTATTTGTTAGTGATTAAAGGAAGTAGATGGTCCTGGTTACAAGATTTTGGTTTACGAGATATTTTGTAGTGAAACAGATTACTGCCAACAGTGCCACCACTTTTTGTGAGCTATTCTATTCAAGCAGTGCAGCCACTGCCAACAGTTACTGCTGCAATTAGTCTGGCCACCCAAATTAGTTTGACCACACCTATCTTATTCTTAACTTAATCAATGTAAACTGAGTAAACTATTCATGTATTTTTCCTGACCAATCTTTGAGCTTACTAACGTAAAGTTCTATGCACATTCATCTTTAACCGGATTTTCCAATGCTAATGTTCATTGGTCGATAAAGATATGCATGTGTGAGTCACACAGTGTGACCCTTTGTTTCTAAAAACTGCTCCATAAAGGCTAATGTAAACACTGTTTGTGACAGGCATTATGTTTTGCTGCATGGTGCAATTTATTCATGAACAAGTTTTAATTCTGTTAGTGCTTCTATGTTTTTTACATTTATCAAATTGGGCTTCTTTCCCATGACAATTTGGGATTATCAGGGTCATTCTCTTTGTTTGAGCATTAGAAGAAATGTTGTATATGTTTGAGTATTTTACAAGATATAATGAAAAGATGAGGTTATAAACAAAATTTCAACGTGTTTACCGTCGTGAGTGGTTTAGTGCTCATCCCCGTAAGTCATAGACCTTATTTAGTTTAAGCCTTTTGCTCTGATGCTTACAAGCAACAATTATACTATCCATCTCTATTTTTTGGCAAAACAAAGATGTCTTCTGTCTCTTAGTATTTGCTTCTATAACCAACTGTTTTTCTTGCTGTTAGCTCTCGAACTCGCCCACAACTTATTTTTAACCTCACACAAGTGGCGAATGGTATATTCACCAGCTCACATTATGATTAATAATGTCGTATGTTTAGAATGGAGATTCAACCCAGCTTTAATTCTCTAGCAGCATATCAAAGGAACTTTTTTCTTTATTTCTTTTGATATATTTCATAATGACATCCATGAGATTTTCTTTATTTTCTTGTTACTTGATTATTAGTGTGTAAATAAATATACTATATATGCCAGTTCAGTCATATGTTAATATTGATTTCTTTTGTTGCAGGAATTAATCTTGAAGTTTTGATTTGATACAATGGAAGAAGATAAAGAATAGTTCTGATTATTCTGACTTTGCAACTTACGTTTTATTAGAGATTGATTATTTGATCTTAGGATGAATGTTTAAACTTATACAATGGATGTACGGTCTCTTGTAGTTACATTCTGTTATTTTGATTTTATGCTTATTGTTCAGAATAGATAGATGTTAATTTTTCTGTACAATTTGTTGCTGAAACTTGGTGGTTTGCAGGAATTTTAGTTCACTTTAAGTTTTGGTGGAAAAACCAAACACAACTTCAATTTTATTTCATCTATATTATAATAGATTAAATGTTTTTATGTACGATTTTGGTTTTTGATGTATTGTTGGGATGTTTTATTGGTTAACGACGTCTTTCACTTGAAGCCAACTCCAAAGTTGAAAAGAAAAAGTGAGAGGTTGATGTCATTAACAGAAATGTGATTAAAAAGGTGTTCAACTATGGATGATTTGATTAATTTATGAATCCATTGATTTTTCTAAGTATGTGTAATTAAAAATTTTGACAATGTTTTGATTGCAATTGTAGCTATTTCAAATTATGGCTTAGTTTTATATTCATGTACTTGTGTTACTTGACTCTGTTTTAAGTCTCTGTTCGTTTTCTTTTCTGGTTGTGTTGTGAAAACTAAGCTAATGCTATAGTTAATTACCATAGTTCTATTATAAAAATTAAAGAATACTTTGCTAGCATTGGCCACAAATAATGCTTTAACTACTTTATTAAATTGCAAGTTGAAACTCCATTTTGTTCCTTTGGTTATTGGAGGATGTTTTGACCAAAACAAAAGACACTAGTATGACCTTGCTGAATAATTGGTTTGTGATTTGAAGAATTCAACGGTATTATTTAATGGGTTAATGGTGCTTTACCCCCTTATAATATAGGTCATTTTTTGTTTCCCCTCTGTAAAATATGTTTTTTTTTGGAATACCCCCCTAATAGGTCATAAAAAAACGAAAAAATTCTGCAAAAAAAAAAAGTCGTTTTTTTATGACCTATTACGGGGTATTCCAAAAAAAATATATTTTACAGGGGTAAAAACCAAAAATAACATATATTACAGGGGGTAAAGCACCATTAACCCTTATTTAATTCATATTATCGTGTGAAATTTTGAAGGGTATTATTTATTTCATTTTGAAGGTCAGGAGTTTAAGGCTGTGTTTGGTAACATAAATAAGCTAGCTTATAGCTTGTTAGATTAGCTTATAAGCTCGTTGGAAGAAAACGTGACGTGTTTGGTAACAAGCTTTTCTCATGAGCTTATAGCGTTTTTTGATAATCTAATTCAAGTAACTTTTTAGCTTATAGTTGGTAGCTTTTTATATTTTCTTCCATTTTTGTCCTTTATATCATCTTTTATTTTAGAAAACTACCCACGTTGTGTTTATTTTTTTTACGGTTGCGTTATTCACTTTTTTTCTTTCTATTTGATGTTTTTTTAATGTTCCTTTTTGTTAAAATATGTTTTGAGGTTTGTTTTTTTTATACGGTCTCATTCAAATATTTTTGTAATAATATACAAATTTTATTAAATATAATCTCAGTTAAATTCATATATCACATTTATCATTTTAAAGACAAAAACTACTTTGAAATAAATTAAAATTTTTATAATAAATATATTGGTTTAAAATGTTTATAAATATAATTATAACATATTAAATATATGTCCTTAAAAAACCATATTAAACTTATGTGTACTTTTATGTCATTTTATATTTATCTAATTTTACTAAATACTTTAATTTCAATCAACTAGCTTTTCAACATAAGTTTCCAGCTATCAGCTAACTTTTCAGCTATCAGCTAGCTTATAGCTTAATTTTACCGAACACACCCTAAGTATTGAAAACAGTCTTATGTAAAATTTAGGGTACGACAGCATACACTACACCAAAATAATGGGATCCTTTCTGAGGCATTGTGTATGCAGAAGTTTTAGTGCATCATATTATCATTTATTTAATTATGTATGTTTGTTTCTTGTGAAATAGAATTTGTCGGTCAATGTTTTTTTCACTGAATTGTGACTTCACCAATAAAATCATTATTTTTGTCACCATCGGAGCATAAATCATGAGAAGGAGTGTAGGTATTAATCCCTTTAGGCCTTGAACAAAAAGAGAAATGATATTTATACAACAATTTTGATACAATTTTTGTACAACTTTCTCTCTCATACTCACATTATGTTTTTATTCTCTCTCTTCATTTTTTGTTTTTAACCAATGAGAAGAGAGAACAACAAAATTGTCTCAAAAGTTGTACCAAAATAATTGTCAAAATATCACTACTCGAACAAAAATTATAATTTCATTTGTTGAATTTAACACCATGTGTACAACAACTTTGTGACCATGAATCAATGGATCAACATGTGACAAAATTGGATCTTACCTTTCAACATACAAACTTGATGTTTGTAATGTCATTATGTGTGGCCTCTAAAATGCTTAAAGAAAATGTCATAGATACTAAAAAGTGTGATTTTATTTTGTAGGAACTAAAAACAAAACTGTGAATATTTATAGGGACTAAAAACTTAATTAACCCAATACAATATAACTTTTTGAAAATTGTTGTTTTGACATTCAATCCTTCCTAATAACACATGGAAAACCCAAAATACCCCCGGCGGTAGTTAACTACCGTTTGGCAAACCGGCAACATTTAACTGCCGCTGTGGCCAGCGGTAGTTAACTGTTGTTGATTTTTCTCCACATCGAACCTGAGATCTCGAGGAGGAGCACACTCTCAGATCCCAAGCCAATACTATCAGGCCAGCTCAAGTGGGTTTGGTTTGTTTATGTTATTATATGATATTAGATACATGTTTATTGATTATTTTAGCAATTATATGTTGTTTATTTATAGAAATGGTTGAGAATGCAGGTGATGATACCGGTGATTGAAAACCTAATGTTGTCGATTCCATTAAGGTTGAAGCTCCCATTAAGGTTGAAGCTTCCGTTAAAGTTGAGGCTTCAAGCGTCAATTTCGAAGTGGACACAACTCATTTCTTTTCGACTCGAGATACATGGAAAGATAAAGACGAATTGCTCGGTTGGATTCGTTGACAAGCAAATAGGGCTGGATTTACAGTTGTCATTAAAAGATCTTGTGAAGGTAGAAATGCTATGTTGGAGTTGGTTTGTGAACGGAGTGGCGAGCCCAATGTACCGAAGAGAAAAGTGAAGCATGAAGCAACGAGATCAAGAAAATTTGGGTGTTTGTTCAAGTTGCATGGATATGTCGTCAGGGAAGACAATGCTTGGAAATTGGCTATTCTTAATGGTGTTCACAACCATGAGATGGTGCAGTATGTAGCAGGGCACCTTCTTGCCGGAAGATTAATGGAGGGCGACAAGAAGATTGTACATGACTTGACCGATAGTTCAATGAAACCAAAAAATATTTTGACAAATTTGAAGAAGAAAAGGAAATAGATCATGACAAATATCAAGCAAGTCTACAATGAACGTCATAAATTCAAAAAGGCAAAAAAGGGTGACTTGACGGAGAAAGTGGATATGTTTAAGACATATTTCTAATCTCAAAGTTGGAAGAGAATGGATATGTTTATTACATAAGAGAAAAAAATGAAACTCAAAATATTCAAGAGATATTATGGACTCATCCAACATCCGTAAAGTTGTTTAACAATTTTCCGACTGTTTTGATAATGGATTTCACGTACAAAACCAACTTGTACAGGATGTCATTGTTTGAAATAGTTGGAGTCACCTCAACCTATTTGACATATTCGGTTGGTTTTGCATTTATGATGTCGGAGAAAGAGGATAACTTTACTTAGGCTTTACAAACGTTGCTAAAACTTCTTAACCCAAAAAGTGATATGCCTAAGGTGGTAGTGATCGACAAGGACATAGCTATGATGAATGTCGTAGCAAATGTTCTCCCCGATAGTAGTGCAATACTTTGTTATTTCCATGTTCGGAAAAATGTTAGATCAAAAATCTTCACCAATTGTAAAGTTAAACAAAATGTTGTGGTAGTGGATGGGCAAAAGAAGATTGTCGACGAGGATAAGCATAGTAATATAGTTGATACCATATTTGATGCATGGGAAAAATTGGTTGAATCTTCTACTCAAGAGTTATATGCGGGTAATCTAGTGGAATTCCAAGATGCTTGTAAGGATTATCCAAAGTTTCTTCTTTATGTTCAAAAAACCATTTTGAAGCCTTTTAAGGACAAAATAATGAGGGAATAGACGAACCTTGTGTTACATCTTGGGTGCAGGACCACAAACGAAGTTGAAGGAGCTCATGGGGTAGTGAAGGAATATTTGTCCACCTTTAAGGGTGATTTGCGTACTTATTGGGAAAAAATAGATGAGATGTTGGCAATCCAGTTTGGGGAGATACAGTCATCGTTAGGTAGGAGCGTTATGGTCTTGGAACATAGATACAAAGATGTCACTTTGTACACGGGGTTGGGAGGTAACATGTCTAGACAAGCCATGAACATTATTTTTGTGGAAGAATAGCGTGCTAGGAAAACCTTGTGTATCGAGAAGAAAACTTGTGGTTGTGTTCAAAGGACGTGTATGGCCTACCTTGTACATGCTTCATTGCTATGAAAATCCGTCACAACAAGCCCATTCGATTGAATGAGATACACCCGCATTGACAGAAGTTGTATATGGGTGAAGAAGAAAGTAATGAAGATTTGTTTTCGGTCACGGAGGAGTGGAGTGGTATCTAAGAACATCTTGAAAGAGTTCTGTACCAAATGAAACTAGAAATCAAATAGGGTTTGCGGTTGTTAGCGTTTCCGGAGACCACAATGTTGTCACCACCTCCAAGAAATGTACCAACCAAAGGAGCAAAGAAAAAAAATAAAATCTACACCAAAAACGACAGGTATGTTCTCATCCTCGTGGGAGACTGACTATTCTCGCACCCTAATTTTTGATCTGTGTCATACCCCAAATTTTGATCACTTTTCTCTATTCTTACCCATTTTACTCGTATTTTTAAAGTCGGGAATTTTCGTTGTTTTAGACGAAATTTCGGCAGAAAGGTTACTTTAAAATACCTCATTTTTTATTCCGAGTCGGGCCCTCTTTTCTCTCTTTTTTTTCTTTCCATCTTTTATTAATTTTAATTTTAAGATTAGTTACTATTTTTATATTTAATAATTTTTATTTTCCATCTTTTAATTTTATTTTTCTTTACATAATTTAGTTTAATTTGTTTTATTTTATTTCGTATTAGATTTATTTTATTTTTATTTTATTTCTTTTTAATTAATTAGTGTCCAAAAAAAAAAATAAAGTGTCAATAGGTCTAAAAATAAAATGTCCAAGGTCTAAAAAAAAATTCAAGGCAAGTGTCAACTTTAACATTCATTTTTCAAAATTTACCATAATTGTCCATCATTTCCATTAAACCAATTTTCCTTTTTTCATCAACCTCCTCACCTATAAATAGAGCCCTCATTCCATACAATTTCACACACCAAAAGTTCTCTTGAGTTGTCAAAGAACTTTTTCTCTCTTCTCCCTATTTAGCTTGTGTTGACGAGCTATTCTTTTCTTCTCCCTCTTTTTTCTGTCCCTTCGGAATAAGTCCCTTCGGAAAGGTCCCTTCGAAATTTTGTCCCTTCGGTAATTTTTGTCCCTTCGGTTGTCCATTTCTTTTATTTTCTTGCATTTTATTTCTTTTTAGCATTTTTGCATTTTTATTTTATTCTATTTAGCATTTTTAATTATTGTTTATTTATTTTCCAGCAATTAGAATGTATTTAGGTCTAATGTAAATATAAATGAGAAAAGTGTGTGGGTGTGTGTGTCCTTTTATTTCTTTATCGCCTTATATATATATATATCCAAAAATGCAAAAAAATTAGATTAGGGATTTTGTGGTGATCCAACGTCACTACGAAAATCAACGCGCTTTTATTTTTATTGCTCCGTTAGTTTAATTTTTATTTAATATTCAAAAAAAAAACAACAAAAAACATGCAAATAATCAATAATCACAAAAATATTTTGATAATAAACCTTGATCCAAATCAAGTGACCGCATTTTTTCTTTTCTTAATCAAACTTCAATCAATTTAACTTTACTTTAAGTCCCTTTTTTCAATATTAAAAAACACAAACAAATACTCATTTGCCACTTGGCTTTTCATTTTAAAACCTTTTTAAAAACTAATAAAAAACACTCAACAAATCAAACGTCAATTTCTACCCTGAACTACGAGGTTTTGATCCCTCATGGGTACGTAGGCAGAGGACCATGTCCTTCCAAATCAATAAAAAATGTAGATAATTAGGTCTTTATTTTTCCACTTTAATTCCCTATTTTCAAAAAATAAGCAAGCAAGTTATAGCACATTAATTAAATAAAATCAAGAGGTTCCCGTAGAGTACTACGGACATAAAGGGTGCTAATACCTTCCCTTTATGTAACTAACCCCCGAACCCTAAATCTTTTCAATATGGGGTGGTTTGAACTTTTTTCCCCTTTTTTCTTAAAAAATTAAATGTTCAGTCGTGAAATAATATGTGAGTCAAAAGCTAATCAAATAGCCTTGATCTTCGAAAAATGACGCGACAGAAATGGCGACTTCACTGGGGATTTCCCCTAAGAGGGTTGAGCCTAACTTGGCTTTATTTAAATTTTGTGCTATAACTTGCTTAAAACAAAAACAAAAGATGGAAATACGTGTATATATGTTCTCCCTCTTCTTTCTTCTTTCTAACGTGAGTGGTGAGTCCTACACCCGGACTTAAGAGAAATATAAGATAGGAGTGGTAGACTCATAGTGGCATACCGAGAGTATACTCGTGTCTTGTCACACGTGAGATAACCACACTTAGCGGAGGAGCTTGAAGTGATATATGTCGGCGTGTGTTTTCACGTTTAGACTTTATTACTCTTAAGTTTCCAATGAAGCTAAGGACCTTTAGTGACCCTTAACCCATCTTGGCCTTTTAGGATGTAGTGCGGTGGCTAACCGGTTGTTTTCTCGGAATTAGTCGACACGAGATGCTACACTCCAACGAGACTTTCCTACGAACGTTGTTGGACCGGGTGTTTTCTCGGTATCCGATAATATTCGGAAGTGGTCGAGGACTTTGGGAACCTTGGTAGAACCTTTGTTACAAGTACATTTTAAACCATAGTCCTTACCAAATGGCGTTGTTACCCTTGACTCCAACATTGTGGAACTTAACCTCACCATATATTCTATGTACTTTAGCATTATCATGCATACATGCATTCATTCATAAAAAACTTTTTCCATCAAAAATTGAAGGACTTAGACAAGTTTTTGTAAACATCAAAGGTATGGAACTTTTAAGAATGATCACCAAGAGATACAACTTCAAAAATATCTTAACTAAGCTTTAGCTTTTGTTAAGAACTTTTTCCTTGGTTTAGTTCTTAACTTTTGAAAAAGAACCTATTGCAATATCTTTACAATTTTCAAATGAAACTATGTTCCTCTACAATGTTTACAATTCACTTTGATAAGTCCTTCAAAAAAAAATTATCTATTTTTGCATAAGCATATCATGCATCATGGAGAGGTAACAACACTTCGGACTGAGGTAGAGAAGTTAACTAGCCTAGTATCTTCATTGATGGCCACAAAGGATCCACCGCTTGTTCAGCAAAGGCCTCAACCACTATGTCAGCCAATATGCATGGAACGACCTCGACAACAAGGTTCTGAACCGCTTATTCCTCAAAATCAGGTCCGAAAAGCATCGTAGTGTGACCCAATTCCTATGAAATATGCGGATTTGCTTCCCATTTTGCTTAAGAAGAACCTTGTTCAAACCCTGCCACCTCCTCGGGTGCCGAATCCGCTGCCACCTTGGTATCGCCCTGACCTCAACTGTGTATTCCATCAAGGGGCACCAGGTCATGACACTGAGCAGTGCTATCCTTTGAAGGAAGAAGTTCAGAAGTTGATTGATAATAATGCCTGGTCCTTCGATGACCCAGATATAAAAGTGCTACTTCAACAACAACATCTGGCTTCCCACTCTATTGCCGCTGTTATGCCCATCGTGAATGTTTTCCGAAATCCGAGTTATCAGCCCCAGTTTCAGCAATATCAACAACAGCCTCGACAACAAGCTTCGGGACAACCACAGTTTGATCCGATTCCCATGAAATATGCGGTGTTGTTTCCCGATTTGCTTAGGAGGAAGCTTGTCCAGACCAGACCACCTCCTCGTATACCTAAGAAATTTCCAGCTGGCTATAGGCCCGACCTCTCTTGTGTCTTCCATCAAGGGGCACCTGGTCATGATATTAAGCGCTGTTTTGCTTTTAGGAATGAAGTTCAGAAGTTGATCCAAGATAAGGCCCTGCCCTTCCAAGTTTGAACTCTGACATGCAAGTTAATTCGTTGTCGAATCTTGGTATCTATTATGGTCACATGGAATGTTTTTTTGTAATTGGGTCTTTGCCGATGTTTATTTCTACTACTCATTTGTTCAAATAATATGTTTGTTTGTTGCTTTATGTTTTTTTTTTTTAAAAATAAAAATCCTTTCGACCCACCTGAGGCGAGAGTGAATTTGTTTAGGGATTTTTTTTGCTTTATGTATTTTCATCATTAATGAAAGGTCGTCTCGATCCCGACCTTGTTTAATTTTGTGCTTTTTTTGGAAAAATGGTAATACAAAAAAACCAAAAAATATGTTTCTTTAATCATTTCCACATATATGCATAATCATAATGTTTATATCAATAATCAAATCATGCATTAACAAACCCGTTGAACACTTAAACCTTGTACTCTCTCGACTTTGAGTTCCTTGTATCCGAGGCTGAAGAAGAGGATGTTGAAGAAGTTTCCAATGAGATTTCTCGCCTACTGGGGCATCTTGACCGTCGAAGCTGCAAATATCAAGAAAGATTGTCCAGAAGAGAACTTTCATGTACAAAGATTGGCACGAGATGCTACCATTTGCTTTGCAGGAATATTGTACTTGATGCACACTTCAGCAGGGGCAGCTCCCCCCACCATCCCTCAATATAAAGGCAGTGCCCCACATGGAGGTCAAAGTCCTGTCAACGGAAATTCCAATGAAAGCTAAGCTTAATTGAATTTAAAAGTGTAATTTCTGTGTGTCACGGACAATTATATCAAAAGGATAAAACAAGTATTCAACAAAGAAGGCTCGTCCTAGTGAATGTCAAGAAAGTGCCTTGTGCTCAAAGTTATATTATCTGATTTAACCAGATTCCATGGGCAATGAATGCCAAATTACAAAGAATGATGGTAAACTTGTATGTCCGGTGAATACTGATGCAGTTAAGAAATACTTTGTTAAAATAAAAAAGCTCGATAAGTCGCAAACCTGAAAAGGCGGCTTAGGCAAAAAAGAGCGTCTCGATGGACTGAAAACCTGAAAGAGGCGGTCCATACAAAAGTTAGAGGCATACAAAAAAAAAATAAGTGTAAAATTGTTTATCCTGATAGGTTGAAACCCGCAAGGGCGACCTATGCAAAAGTTAAGGATTATGACAAAGTAACTGCATATGGTCGGACATGACTCGCTTGGGGCATTTCAGCCATCAAAAGTTTTCCGACTCATGGCAAGGTAATTTCATCAAGTCATATATGATTCATCTGGGGCATCTTAGCTGTTAAAGGGTTTCCAATCTGAAGCTTCTGCAAATCAAAGACTCAGAACAATGGAATTCAAAGTTGATAGGAAATAGTAGTTATTGTGTTCAATGTACCTTTTCCATATAATTACCATTTTCCAAACTTTTTAAAATCCGTGGAGCCACGCCTTTGGAAGGCCACCACTCCATTTACATTAATTTGAGCCTATGCCCATTTATTTGAAATTCTCATTTATTCTGTTTTGCAAATTTTCTTCTATTTTTGATGTTAATATGAAAAGCAAAAAAATAAAATAAAATCTTTTAAAACTTTTTCATGTCTTTTGAATAGCATAAACAACAGGTATATCTTCTTTGAACTTATGAGTAGGTGAAACATACATCAACATCCGTCTCAAGTACAGTTAAACTCTGCAAGGTAAGCATGACCAAAAGCTGTGAGATGACCTCTGTCAAAAAAATATACAAAAAAAAAGGGCTCGCTAAGTCGAAAACCCGAAAGGGCGGCTTAAGCCAAGAATGAGCGTCCCTGAAAACCCGAAAGGGCGGTCCAGGCAAAAGTTAGGGATTAAAAAAAAATATACAAAAAATGAATGAAAAAGACAGAGGCATCACAACTCAAGTAGGTCGATTGGAAGAATCAGTTTGTGCTGGTTGACAAATGACGATTTCTGCCTGTGGTTTGATTGATGGCGACTTCTGCCAGAATGGTTGATTGATGGGTTTCATCCCGAGAAATGACGACTTCTGCCTGTGCTTTGATTGATGGCAACTTCTGCCAGGTTTCTGATCAGTGGGCTTTATCCCCAAGGAATGATTACTTGACCATCAATGGTCTGTTTATTGGGTCGTATCCCATCAAAGGTCTGCCTAATGGGATGTTACCTCTTTAGTGGCCTGATTATGGAGTTTGTTACCTCTTTAGCGGTATGATTAGTGGGCAGTTACCCCTTCAGTGGTTGAATCAACGTTTTGTTACCTCTTTAGTGGTATGGTTATAAGGCGTGATCTCGTCGTTGGTTTTGATTAGTGGGCATTTACCCCTTCAGTGGTTGAGTAAATGGTTTGTTACCTTTGTTACCTCTTCGTCGGTATGATTGAGGGGTCGTTACCCTTTTAACGGTTTGATTAGTGGGCAGTTACCCCTTCAATGGTTGAATTAACGTCTTGTTACCTCTTTAGTGGTATGGTTATAAGGCGTGACTCAGCCGTTGGTTTTGATTGTGGAGTTGTTACCCCTCCAGTGTTTGTTTCTTAGGGCTTTACCCCATCAAGTGGTTTGAATATGGGTTTCTACCCCGTAAGTTGGTTTGGATATGGGTCGTATCCCATTAGTTTGAATATGGATTTTACCCCGTCTGTGGTTTGATTATTGGGTCGTATCCCATTAGTTTGAATATGGACTTTACCCCATCAGTTGGTTTGAATATGGGTTTCTACCCCGTAAGTTGGTTTGGTTATGGGTCGCATCCCATTAGTTTGAATATGGATTTTACCCCATCTGTGGTTTGATTATTGGGTCGTATCCCCATCACTGGTTTGTTTACCCCGCCGATGTTTTGTCTGGAGGGCTTTACCCCACCAATTGTTTGACTCACCTCCTGTATGGGTATCCCCATTGAAGATTCTCGAGTGTTTGTGCTGCGATGCCGGGCTACTTCCTTTTAGGACCTGTCCAAATCTTGTCTCAACAGTCTTCCGTTGTACTGTCATTTATGTCTCGTACATATTCATTCATTCATGCATACAAATATCATTCATGCATGGTTGCATTATTACCTAGTGTCTTATTCCAGTGTATCTCGTAAAAGTGTCATCCCCAATGTGTTTGATTCATAAATGTTACCAATTGAGTTTATTTCAAGGGGCAGGTTGTTGGAACAAAATGTGTTTTACAATGAACCTTAATGAGTTTTGATGATAACTGAAGTAGATAAAATAGTCACAAGGAAGGGGGGGTTTGAATTGTGACCCTTTAAAAATTATCCTGAAACTTAAAAATGATTCTCAAGTTGTTTACTTGGAATTATGTTAACTTTCTGACTTCAGAATGTTCTGAAGTTTATAAACAAAATTGCTTAATAAAGTATAAGTGTAAGTGTGTGTTGTGTATACTGTAAATAAAAGAGTATAGAGAAGAAAGAAAGAACACACAAAGAGTTATAGTGGTTCACCCAATGTGGGCTAGTCCACTCCCCACAATCCTGTGAGAGTTTCCACTAAGATGCTTGAGATAACCTCTCAAGTCCTGCACCTTACAATCTTGTTCACCTGAACAATTACACTCCTGTATTCTCTAAGCCTCAGCAGGCTTGCACCTTCTTGCTAAGTTAACCACTTAGACTTTTACAACCTTTGCTCAACCTAACACTTTAGGACCTCTAAAAGCTAGATGAGACTTTGTTACAATTTGTATGGAAGTTGGATGTTTGTAAAACAAACAATGAAAGAGGAAGAAGAGGTTATCCTACAGATAACAAGAGTATTGATTTGCACTAAGTTGATGAAAGACTTAGAGATTGATCAATTTCAGTTTGCAAAAGCTTCAAACAAAATCAGAGTTGTTTTCTTGTATGCTTTGCAATGGTGCGAGTTTTGCTAAGGCCAAGCCCTCTATTTATAGAGTCCTTGGGCTCATATAGCCGTTGTAGGGTGTCCAATGGTGTTATGCCATGTGTCCTGGGTCCCACAAGCTTTAACTTGAAATTCTGGGCAAACATTCTGATCTCTGATGAACATCAGAATGTTGTTGTGTTCATGATGATCTTCATCTGGGTTCATCACGTTCTTCATCTGGGTTCATCATGTATGAATGAACACATGAAGTTCTGGGCTATGCATATGCTTTTCATATGAATTTCTGGACAATAACCAATGTATGGACTTTTCTTCATACATCAGAATGTTCCTTTCCCAGATTTTGTCTTGGAACCGGTGCAGGAGGATTTAGTGGGATTCTGCATCTTCATGCCCATGCTTTGAGAGATTGTGTTGTCCTTGATCAGTACCAACTCTCAGACGTGTCTATCTCTTGTTGGAGATGACAGATTTGCTTTGCTTTTGCTTTTTGCTTTTCACCTACTATACTGTTCATAAAGTAAGCATGAGCTGAGCTTGAACATTCTGATCATCAGAATGTTCCATCTGTTTCACTTAGGATGATTTGTAAGACTATCATTTGATGTAATCAAATCCTAATAGTGAAACAATAATGAAGAGCAGTGATGATAACATCTAGGATGATATTCCTTTGTGAAATATTCCTAGTACATCAATGTTCATAGTCTTAAATGAACATTGAATGCCTTCTTTGACATAACTCTTGTATATGCCTTTATTGCTTGATTGATCCATGCAAATGTACTTTCCTGGACATATATTCATGTCACATGTGCCTTGCATGACCTTGATCACAGTTCTTGAGATTCTTGGCTTGTATAAGAACAACCTTCTGAACTAGGTTGCTTCTGAACTGGTTGCTTCTGAACAACCTTCTGAACTGGGTTCTGAACAACCTTCTGAACTGGGTTGCTTCTGAACAGGGTTGCTTCTGAGCAAGGTTGCTTCTGAACAGGGTTGCTTCTGAGCTCTCATCAGAACGTTCTGATCAACTTTCTGATCAACATTCTGAACTAACTTTCTGAACTTTAGAATTAGTTCATGGATTCAATGTCCTTTGATTTTATGCATCTTGGTATGATTCAGACCTTGTTCCTGTCTTAGTGAAAACACTCAAGAGCACAAGTTAAATACCAAGGAATTAATCAAAGTCCATTTAATCCTTAATCATTAAAGTTTATTATCTTTAAAATTAATTAGGGATTTTGCCTCAACAATCTCCCCCTTTTTGAAGATGATAAACTTATGATTTAGGATTAAGGATTTTGATTATATATATGAAAAATAACAGAGCTTAAAAATTTATTTTAATGCTCCCCCTCATTTTTATAATCCATTATGCAGAGTTTTTAAGAACTTTAAAAAGCTCCCCCTCAATTTCATAATCTTTTGCATAAAGTAAAAATATGCAAGACTGAACCAAATTCAATATTCATTCATTTGATATAACATGAAGTACATTACATGAAAGGATGGTTCAAAAACAAAAAAGAAAATCAAAGTGCATGTGATCAAGAAAAGCAAAAGATGGAATTTATAAATTCCAATATCAATTGATCACCTAGACCTACTTAGGGCCTATAACTAAAAAAACTTAAAGACTTTGAATCCTAAAGCTTCTCCCCCTTTTGTCATCTGCAAAAAAGGATAGGGAGGATTTCTGAAAAGATTCATGGAGTGGAGTCTCCAGAATCAGAAGAGGGTTCTGCTTCAAAGATGGAGGGGTCATCAAATACTGGAGGTGGAATGGCCAAACCAGGAGCATGGACTTTGACAGTCCAGTCAGCCAGCACACAAGCAATTTTGTGGGTCTTGGTGGAGACTCTAAGTGCCCTTGAGGCTATCTTCTCTGCTCTTGAAGGCTTAGCAGGTTCAGCAGGACCAGAGGCTTCAGCTTGCTCTCTGTTTGCAGACACAAAGGTGTTGAGAGAGTCAAATAAAGCAGCCATGTTTGGAAGTTTGCTTCTTGTGGTGGTCTTCATTTGTTGTGGTGGTGGAGTGGATGAAGGAATGAAAGGTGGAGTAGGAAGGTCAGAGACCAAGAAGTTGGTAGCACCTGCAACAGAATCCATGGTGGAGGATGATGGGTTAACATTCTGACCATTTTGGGCCATGAGCTGTACCTCCTCAGAGGGCAGAGATCCTGATGCCAAAGGCATGGGATCAACTGACAGCTGGCCATCTGGAGGAAGTTCATTTGAGGCATGCTGATCATCAAGCTCTTGATTGTCTCGATCAGCCATGACATGAATATCTTCATCATTCTGGGCTTTAGACACTGCAACATTCTGACCAACAGAAGTTTCAACATTCTGAACATTCTGAACAGCAGGATTTTCAACATTCTGACCTTTTGGAGCTTGCTGAGTTGTTTCTTGTCCATCTTGAAACAACTCACTATTGAAGTCAATGTTGATATCTTCAATATTGAGATCAAATCCAGTTGAGAACTCCACATCTTGAGCTTCTTCTTCAATGTTCATATTTGAAGCTAAGAGCTCAGCCACTTCCTGAGTTTCTCCATCAACATTCTGAGTACCAAACTCAGTATTTTCTGCTGGTGGAGAGGGAGTTTTGGTATCTGTAATCTCTTCAACCCTTCTTTTCTTCACAGCTTTCTGAACATTCTGATCAGAAATTCTTTTACCAGATCCAGAGGGTTCAGAAGTTTTGGAGGCTGGCATGTTGGATGAAGTAATATGGAGTTGAC
This sequence comes from Medicago truncatula, assembly GCF_003473485.1. Classification (NCBI taxonomy): domain Eukaryota; kingdom Viridiplantae; phylum Streptophyta; class Magnoliopsida; order Fabales; family Fabaceae; genus Medicago; species Medicago truncatula. The sequence goes on along the minus strand of NC_053044.1, from coordinate 10,077,428 downwards.
CTAAGGTCTTGGAAGAAAAGGTCATAAAATCCAGCTTGCGTTTCTCTCCTTCAAGGGGCACTTTTGCCTTTTGAAAAATGGAAGTGAGATGCATTCCATAGGGTAGTCCAGCAGATGTTTGTTTTATGGCTAGGCATGAATCAATCATGTGTTGAATAATGATAAAACACAGATTTAACTTAATCTTTTTCATGAGATGGTAGATGAAACAAAGATCTATGTCAGAGACAAGTTCAAAAGATCCACATCTAGGTAAAAGACAATGCCTAATCATGTTGTGAAGAATTTTGGGAGTATCTTCAAGGTTTGTGGAGTTAAAGGTGTGATTTTCTTTGGTGTATTTAACTATGAGTTTGTTACGGTTAACTCTAGACTCATCAAACCAGAAGCTAGAGTATAGCTGATTACCTTCATTAGGAATTTTGAATGCTTCAGAGACAAATTCCTGAGTCATCTTGATCTTTACACCCTTGACTGATGATATGAGAAACTTCTCATTTCCATTCTTCTTTTCCTGAACTGATAGGTTGGTGTAGAACTCTCTGACCAAGTCTTCATAGGTGTGTTCTTGAAGAGTTATGAAGTTGGTCCATCCTTGAGGTTCAGTGAACTCCTTCATATTCCATGCCTTGGTTTCCAGACTTTCAAGGTTGAAATACTTGGTTCTGCTCATAGGTCTGAGAGCAATTTTCTCAGCCCTAGATGCTTTTAAGGTAGCAGCAAGTTTGGTAATATCTTTACCTTTCCCATACTTCTTAGAAGAGCCTTTCTCTTCTTCTTTTTCAGTCTTTTCTTCAGATTCTTCCTCTTTACTTTCTTCTTCATCTTCAGAGGTCTTTTCCTCAGATAAGGGCATAGCTTCAGCAGCAATCTCCTTCCTCCTTTGAAGTATTTTCTTTGTAAGTTCCTTATCCCTTTTTGAGGAAGCTTTTACTGATTTCATTGCGTCAGAAAGAGTTTGTTCAGAGTCTTCATCCTCTTCTTCTGGATCTTCCTCTGTTTCATCCTCAGAGTCTTCATCATCACTTGAATCTTCTTTTTCTTCGTCAGAATCTAGATTCACGTGAGATACCTTTGGTTTCTTCAAAGGTTTCTTCATCCTTGTTGATCGTCTGGTAGGTATTGGTCTGGGTTTGATGATGGGTTTCTTAGAGGATCTGGTTTTGGAAGATTTGGGATTTTCAGAAGCAGGAATGATTACGTCCTGAAGAATGGTGCGTACAGGGGTTTCACTCAAAAGTTGTTGATCAGAGGTTTGATCAGCAGCGGTGTTGGATGGTGGTGGTTGACAATGTTCTTCAGAAAGTCTTGGGGTAGTTTTGGTTCTAGCCATTTTTTCAGAAAATGAAGAACAGAGTAGTTTGAATTTTTTGCGAGGAGAGAGATGAGAGGTCAGGAAATGAGATGGAAGTGAAATAATCAGAGTTGGTAACTGATTATATAGACAAAACGTGCAAGAGAAAAAGAATAGTAGTGATATGATGACAGTTAGCATTGGAAAGGATGAAAAAACTGTCAAAAAGCAACGCCTAGGAGAGAGAAAGGAAAAAGTAGCCGTTTGGGAAGATGAATGGATTTTGGATGATTTGATGGTTAAGCCATTACATGGTGGTTAAACCTTAAACATGACTTCTTATAACCAAGCATTAAATGCTTAAGATTATGGAGGGATTTTTTGAAAAAGTCAAAACAAGATCTCACGCATGAGATTGTTTGACCCAGAATTTGGGTTCTGAACAAAAAATAAGTTTCAAGAACATCATGACTGGATAAACTCAGATGAACATACTTGTGACTGTTCTGATCGTATGAATATTGCAATGAACATTCTGATCATTTGAACATTCTGCCCTGATGAACGTTCTGAACTCAGGAACATTCTGATGAGAGTGAGATAAAGATGGATCTATCTGATTTGTATCAGATGACATCAAGGGGTTTAGTTTAAGGCCCTTAGTGATCAGTAATCAATCTTTATTGGGATTTTTCATGATTAACAATTTTTCTTTAAGAAAATTGAATCTATCCTCAACAAGGGGTTTTGTGAAAATGTCAGCCAATTGATTTTCAGTATCAACAAAGCTTAATGCAATATTTTTTTTTCTGAACATGGTCTCTAATGAAATGATGTTTTATTTCAATATGTTTAGACCTAGAATGCTGAATAGGATTCTTAGAAAGATTAATTGCACTTGTATTGTCACAATAAATAGGAACACTTGTGTACCTTAGAGAGTAATCTTCCAGCTGATTTCTTACCCATAAAATTTGAGAGCAGGAGCTAGCTGCAGATACATACTCAGCTTCAGTTGTGGAGAGTGCAATAGTGTTTTGCTTTCTGCAAGACCATCCAATCAATGCTTGTCCTAAGAATTGACAGGATCCACTTGTGCTCTTCCTCTCAACTTTGTCTCCAGCATAGTCAGCATCACAATAGGCTACAAGATCAAAACTAGAACCTTTTCTATACCAAAGGCCAAGATCAGTAGTACCTACTAGATATCTAAAGATTCTTTTAACTGCAGTTAAGTGAGATTCTTTTGCACATGTTTGAAATCTAGCACATAATCCTACTGCAAACACTATATCAGGTCTGCTAGCAGTCAAATATAATAATGAACCTATCATGCCTCTATATTCTTTTTCAGAAATAGATTTTCCACTCTCATCCTTATCTAAACTTGAAGATGGATGCATAGGGGTGCTCATGATTTTTGCCTCATTCATTTTATATTTCTTAAGAATGTCTTTGACATACTTTTCTTGACTTATGAAAATTCCATTTGAATGTTGTTTGATTTGTAAACCAAGGAAAAAACCAAGTTCACCCATCATGCTCATCTCAAATTCACTTTGCATAAGGTTGGAAAATTCTTCACACATTTTTATTTTAGTAGCACCAAAAATGATGTCATCCACATATACTTGAACAATAAGCAAGTCAGTATTATGTGTTTTTCTAAAAAGTGTGGTATCAATTTTTCCTCTTGAAAAACCATTTTCAATTAAAAATGTACTAAGTCTGTCATACCAAGCTCTAGGAGCTTGTTTAAGACCATAAAGAGCTTTTGTTAATTTGAAAACATGATTTGGTTTTTCTTTGTTTATGAATCCAGGTGGCTGACTTACATAAACTTCTTCATTTAGAAAACCATTTAAAAAAGCACTTTTCACATCCATTTGAAAAAGTTTAATGCTTTTATGTGCAGCATAAGCAAGAAGAATTCTGATGGCTTCTAACCTTGCAACTGGTGCAAAGGTCTCATCATAGTCAATACCTTCTTGTTGGTTGTAACCTTGAGCAACTAACCGTGCTTTGTTTCTGACAACTTTACCTTCTTCATCAAGCTTGTTTCTAAAAACCCATCTTGTTCCAATGATGGTTTTATCTTGATTATTTGGAACCAAGTTCCAAACTTTGTTTCTTTCAAACTGAGAAAGTTCTTCCTTCATGGCCTTAATCCAAGAGTCATCAATAAATGGCTTCATTGATTGACTTGGGTTCCATTTGAGAAATCATTGCCATGTTGTTATCTTGAAAGGACAATCTGGTTCTTACACCATCAGTTGTGCTTCCAATGATTTGATCAGTAGGATGATCCCCTACCATTCTCCAGCTTCTAGGTGGACTTTGAAAAGATTGATCCTGAACATTCTGATCATCTTCTTTCTCTACTGTGTTCTCAGTATTTTGAACTGGAACATTCTGAAGTGTTGGTACTTCAGTGTCTTCATTCTCTTTAGGTTTAGAATGTTCATCATGTTCATCAAATATGATATGCATACTAATTTCAACTGTCTGGGTTTTTAGATTGTACACTCTATAACCTTTAGAAGTTGTAGAGTATCCTAAAAAGATAGCTTTATCTGATTTAGGATCAAACTTACCCAATTTTTCTTTATTGTTCAGTATGTAACAATAGCAGCCAAAAATGTGAAAGTAAGATATGCTAGGTTTAATATTTTTCCAGAGTTCATATGGGGTTTTGTTAAGAACCTTTCTTATAGAAACTCTATTCAAAATGTAACAAGATGTGTTAATGGCTTCTGCCCAAAAGTAATTTTCAACATTTGATTCATTTAACATTGTTCTTGCCATTTCTTGCAAGGTTCTATTTTTTCTTTCAACAACTCCATTTTGTTGTGGAGTTCTTGCACAAGAAAAATTATGTTTAATACCATTTTCATCAAAGAATGTTTTGAAGGATGCATTTTCAAATTCTCCTCCATGATCACTCCTAACTGTGATGATATTATAACCTTTTTCATTTTGAACTCTTTTGCAAAAGTTTTGAAATGCTTCAAAAGATTCATCTTTATGTTTTAAAAATAGCACCCATGTAAATCTGGAGAAATCATCAACAATAACAAATCCATATCTTTTGCCAGTTAGACTTGCAGTTTGAACAGGACCAAACAGATCAATGTGAAGAAGCTCTAAAGGTTTCTGAGTTGAGATAAACTCAATAGTTTTAAAACTACTTTTTACTTGTTTACCTTTAACACATGCTTCACAGATTCTGTCCTTTTCAAAGCTAATCTTAGGCAAACCTCTAACTAGATCAAGTTGAGAAAGTTTAGCAATGGTTTTCATGCTTATATGACCAGCCCTTTTGTGCCAGATCCATTTGTCTTTTTCAAGAGACATAAAACAAGATTCAGCAGGCATATCATTTAGTTCTAAAACATATAAGTTCTTTCTTCTTGAACCAGAGAAAAACAATTTGTTAGAGGAGGTTTGTCTGACTTCACATATGTTAGGTTTAAAGATAACTTCAAATCCACTATCACACAATTGACTTATGCTGAGTAGATTATGTTTTAAACCTTCCACATACTGAACGTTTTCTATTCTAGCAGAGTTAAGATTACCTATAGTACCTTTACCTCTGATTTTACCTTTGTCATTGTTTCCAAATGTCACTAGTCCTCCATCCTTCTTTTCAAAAGTTAGAAAACAATCCCTGTCACCTGTCATGTGCCTAGAACAACCACTATCCAGGTACCATGGTTTTGTTCTTGCACCCTGAGGCAAGACCTACATTTGACAAGATAAAAATTTTAGGTACCCATGTAATGTTGGGTCCTTGAGGGTTAGTTCTTCTAAGAGATCTTTTCTGAAAGTAACATTCTGTCTTTTATGATCAGATTTGTTACAGTAGAAACATGTCTTCTTAGCCTTTTCAGCCTTTTGTGAACTTTCTGATCTATTGAGATGAGAACGTTCTGAACTAAGATTTAAATTATTTTGTTTGATAAATTTTTTCTTAACATGACATACTGATTCATTATGTCCATACTTATCACAAAAACAACATTTAACTCTTATTTTAGCTTTAGGTACAAAACTTCCAATAATTTTGCTTGGATCCTTAAAGCCTAAGCCAGATTTCTTAGTACTTTTATTTTGAGACCCTACTATGTTTTGAAAAGTTTCTGTAGATTTTATAAACCCTGTCAGATCCTTTTTCAATGTTTCAACTTCCTTTTTCAAAAGTATGTTTTCCTTTTGTACTTCAGAAGGTACAGACATAATGCCTTTTTGTTTTCTGTTTATCTCTCTTTGTTTTTCTGACATGTCAAAATGAGAATCTTGCAGAATTTTTATGGTCTTTCTGGACTCATCATACTTGTTCTGAAGTATTTCTTTTTCTTCTTTTATCTCAGAAAGTTCTTTGATTAAAGAGTGACATCTATTAGTTAAGAAGTTTGAATCATATAAGAGACTATCAATTTTGTTTTCAAGATCTTTATATAAAGAATCAGTTTTATAGATAATTACCTCTTCCTCATCATCTGACTGAGCCATCAGTCCCATGTCTGTATCTGCATCTTCTTGAGAATCTGATTCTTCCATATCATCCCATGTGATCATTGCTTTCTTCTTGAAGGGAGGTTTTCTCTGAACCTTTTTGATGTCAGGACATTCATTTTTGAAATGTCCAGTTTTGTTGCATCCATAGCAAGTGACTTGACTTTTGTCAGCTTCAGTTTTGATGCTGATGTTGGTCTTTGGAAACTTCTTTCTGATCTGATTTCTTCTCAACATCATCCTTTGAATTCTTTTAGAGATTAGTGCAAGTTCATCTTCAGCTTCTTCTTCATGAACTTCTTCTAATTCTTGTGGTTCTTGCACATCTTCATCAGCAACTGATGGGGTTTGCTGAGATGCTTTCAAGGCAAGTGTTCTTACCTTCTTCACTGGTTTGTCTCCTTGAAGTACAACTTCATGAGCTCTTAGTGAACCAATGAGATCTTCCAGGTTCATAGATTTTAAATCTTTGGCCTGAGTGATTGCAGTGACCATAGGTCTCCACATACTTGGAAGACATCTCAGAATTTTTCTAATTCTATCATGAGTGGAATATGCCTTTCCAAGAGATCTCATTTCATTTACTATTGTAGTAAATCTTGCATACATCTCATCAATGGTTTCATTTTCACTCATTTCAAAGACTTCAAATTTTCTGACTCCAATGTCAATTCTAGTTTCTTTGACATGAGATGTACCCTCATGATGTATTTTCAGAGTATCCCATACTTGTTTAGCATTTGTACATTCATCAACTCTTTCACTTTCTTCCATGGTTAGTGCACATGATAGAAAGAGTCTAGCTTTAGAGTTTAGTAATACCTGAGCTTTTTCATCTGTTGACCATGCACTTTTTGCTTTGACAGCTCCTTCTTTGGTTGTTGGAACAAAGTCTCCATTTGTGATGACTGCCCACATATCATTGTCTTGAGATCTGAGAAAGAGTTCCATCTTGCCTTTCCAGAAGTAGTAGTTTGATCCATCAAAGAGTGGTGGTCTATTTGAAGATCCTCCTTCAGCTATGTACTTGACTTTAGACATACTTCCTGAATCTTTTCTCTAACACTTGTTTAAGTGTTCAAACCCTTAGAGCCTAGCTCTGATACCAATTGAAGTAGATAAAATAGTCACAAGGAAGGGGGGTTTGAATTGTGACCCTTTAAAAATTATCCTGAAACTTAAAAATGATTCTCAAGTTGTTTACTTGGAATTATGTTAACTTTCTGACTTCAGAATGTTCTGAAGTTTATAAACAAAATTGCTTAATAAAGTATAAGTGTAAGTGTGTGTTGTGTATACTGTAAATAAAAGAGTATAGAGAAGAAAGAAAGAACACACAAAGAGTTATAGTGGTTCACCCAATGTGGGCTAGTCCACTCCCCACAATCCTGTGAGAGTTTCCACTAAGATGCTTGAGATAACCTCTCAAGTCCTGCACCTTACAATCTTGTTCACCTGAACAATTACACTCCTGTATTCTCTAAGCCTCAGCAGGCTTGCACCTTCTTGCTAAGTTAACCACTTAGACTTTTACAACCTTTGCTCAACCTAACACTTTAGGACCTCTAAAAGCTAGATGAGACTTTGTTACAATTTGTATGGAAGTTGGATGTTTGTAAAACAAACAATGAAAGAGGAAGAAGAGGTTATCCTACATATAACAAGAGTATTGATTTGCACTAAGTTGATGAAAGACTTAGAGATTGATCAATTTCAGTTTGCAAAAGCTTCAAACAAAATCAGAGTTGTTTTCTTGTATGCTTTGCAATGGTGCGAGTTTTGCTAAGGCCAAGCCCTCTATTTATAGAGTCCTTGGGCTCATATAGCCGTTGTAGGGTGTCCAATGGTGTTATGCCATGTGTCCTGGGTCCCACAAGCTTTAACTTGAAATTCTGGGCAAACATTCTGATCTCTGATGAACATCAGAATGTTGTTGTGTTCATGATGATCTTCATCTGGGTTCATCACGTTCTTCATCTGGGTTCATCATGTATGAATGAACACATGAAGTTCTGGGCTATGCATATGCTTTTCATATGAATTTCTGGACAATAACCAATGTATGGACTTTTCTTCATACATCAGAATGTTCCTTTCCCAGATTTTGTCTTGGAACCGGTGCAGGAGGATTTAGTGGGATTCTGCATCTTCATGCCCATGCTTTGAGAGATTGTGTTGTCCTTGATCAGTACCAACTCTCAGACGTGTCTATCTCTTGTTGGAGATGACAGATTTGCTTTGCTTTTGCTTTTTGCTTTTCACCTACTATACTGTTCATAAAGTAAGCATGAGCTGAGCTTGAACATTCTGATCATCAGAATGTTCCATCTGTTTCACTTAGGATGATTTGTAAGACTATCATTTGATGTAATCAAATCCTAATAGTGAAACAATAATGAAGAGCAGTGATGATAACATCTAGGATGATATTCCTTTGTGAAATATTCCTAGTACATCAATGTTCATAGTCTTAAATGAACATTGAATGCCTTCTTTGACATAACTCTTGTATATGCCTTTATTGCTTGATTGATCCATGCAAATGTACTTTCCTGGACATATATTCATGTCACATGTGCCTTGCATGACCTTGATCACAGTTCTTGAGATTCTTGGCTTGTATAAGAACAACCTTCTGAACTAGGTTGCTTCTGAACTGGTTGCTTCTGAACAACCTTCTGAACTGGGTTCTGAACAACCTTCTGAACTGGGTTGCTTCTGAACAGGGTTGCTTCTGAGCAAGGTTGCTTCTGAACAGGGTTGCTTCTGAGCAAGGTTGCTTCTGAACAGGGTTGCTTCTGAGCAAGGTTGCTTCTGAACAGGGTTGCTTCTGAGCAAGGTTGCTTCTGAACAGGGTTGCTTCTGAGCTCTCATCAGAACGTTCTGATCAACTTTCTGATCAACATTCTGAACTAACTTTCTGAACTTTAGAATTAGTTCATGGATTCAATGTCCTTTGATTTTATGCATCTTGGTATGATTCAGACCTTGTTCCTGTCTTAGTGAAAACACTCAAGAGCACAAGTTAAATACCAAGGAATTAATCAAAGTCCATTTAATCCTTAATCATTAAAGTTTATTATCTTTAAAATTAATTAGGGATTTTGCCTCAACAATAACAAGGTATTAAAAATTGTTAATTGGTTATTACTAATAATTGTTCAAGTATACAGGACCAAATGCTAGTCAAGTAATTTCAATAAGTCTTGGAAGAACAATGGAAAACAAAGGAATTCATAGCATCTGAAGAAAACTGCGTCTGAAGCTTGAAGTGCTCCTGAAGCTGAAGTGCATCTGAAGTGATGACGTCATCAGAAGCAAGGATTTCATTAGAAGCGATATCATCACCAGAAGCTACATTTTATCCGTAAATTCAAACTGAAGATCCAAAGTAGTTGTTTCTCATTTCAACATTATCTAAGAAGAACGAAGAATTGAAAGGGAGGTATCAACGGTCATTTGGATAGCACTGAGTATTTGTCCTTCGTTAACAGAGTTGACAAAGTACAAGTGTACAACCACTACCTCCACTACTCTGTTTTGTCCATGCTACAAGACAAGACAACAGCTATGCCTGCAGAATTTGTGCCTTCAAGATGGGAATGAATTTGAAGCTAATTCTTCAAAGGACTACACCCAAATCAGGCAAAGGATTACTGGTGAATGATCAAAGGATTTCAAACGACTCTTTAGACGTGCTAATCATCTCAACGTCTCTTTCACACCTCTATATAAAGGAGTGAAGACTTGAAATTGGAGATAGAGATACACAAGTTAAAAAGCGCCAAAACTCTGTCAATTTGATTCTACAAAGCACACTGAATTTCTGCACTGATTTGATACATCTTAGAAATTCAAAAGTCTAGAGTCTTTAACGTATTGTATTGTGAACACCACTGATTGTATATCAAGTGTTCAAGTCAAACTTATTTCATTGTATTTTTGTTTGATCAGAAGCCTCTTGCCTGCATGCTTGAGCATTAGAAGACTCTTGCTTAGCGCTTGAGCATTGGAAGACTCTTGCGTGTGTGCTTGAGCATTTTTTAGAAGTCTCATACTTAGAGAGTATTGAGCATTTTGTAATCTTTGTGATTATAGTGAAATCTCCTTGGAAGTACAAGGGGGACTGGACTACTTCCGATTTGTGGAAGGAACCAGGATAACTGCTTGTGTCTTGCTTTTCTTTTCTCTGCTTTGATCTTTTCCGCTGCATATCTGATTCTGATCATTTCATCAGAAGCATTCACAAACTGCTTCTGAAGTTTTATCAGAAGAAGAATTTTTTAGAGAGAAAAAGAAAACACAATTCAACCCCCCCCTCCTTGTGTTTTTCTCACCTTCACAGATCCCATCCAATAGTCTTTGTATCAATATATTTCAGCTCCCTAGTACCTTATGTGAGCTATCCTTGTACCGAAAGCATGTGCCTCTTATCTATGTTGGTCGTTATCCGAGTTGAGGTAACTGACGGTATTTCCTTTTTGTATGTTGGTCGTTACCCGAGTTGAGGTAACTGACGGTATTTCCTTTCCGTATATTGGTCGTTATCCGTGTGGAGGTAACTGACGGTATTTCCTTTTTGTATGTTGGTTGTAACGCCCTCCTTGAATTATTTGATTATTTAATTATTTTTATTGAGTTAGGATATATTTATATAATTTATGTGATTTTAAATAATATTGGTTGATTATGTGGTGTGTATTATTTTATTATATAGTTTATTTTAATATAAATTAGAATAATGTGAGAATTAATATTATTTTGGAGGTTGGGGAGTTAATTAGGAATTAATAGAATTAAGGGGAGTTTAATGAAATAAAGGAGGAGTTATATTTTGGGAGTTAGGAAAAGAAAAGGTTAGAAGCAGTTTTACGTGAAACAAGTTTTGGGAGGGAAAAACCAAGGACAAGGGAGAGAAGAGCAAGTAGAGCCAAGGGAATCCGATCGTTGTGCATTTTTCTTCTGAATTAAGGTAAGGGTGAGACTATCTCTCAATAATCATAATCTATAATTTCTGAAAATTGACCTAATTGCATAGTTTTGGAAAATAAATTGAGGGTTAGGGTTTGATGATGATTCTGAGTGGAATGGGTATTGATCATGTTAATTCTGTTGTAATGTAATGTTTAGAATGAAAACTTAATCTATACTGTTGTCGTGATCATAAATTGATTGAAATTATGATTGATTGGATGAATTGATGAAGATTTGTATGATGGTGGAATGATCTGTATTTGTTGTTGTTGATGCATGTTTTATGTTCCTTTAGATGTCTAATTGTATAATGAACCTATAAACAATATTTGGAAACATGTTTGGGCATTGGGAGATCAAAATTGGGGGTTTTGGGGTGAAAAATGGTTTAAACCCGTGAAAAATAATGCAGAAACGATGACTGTTTGCTCAAGCGAGCCGGGAGCGAGCTGTAAGCGAACAGCTACTGTAAGTAGTTCGCTTAAGCGAAGACTCGTTCGCTTAAGCGAAGTACCTTTTGACAGCATTTCTTATTTCGCGTTCTTGTGTCTTTTTCACATGTTTCTGTTTTGAATTGGCCTTTGGTGTAAACATGAAAGTTGTAGATAATTTTGTTAGCTTTCCAATGGCTTTGGTTTGACTCTAAAATGATTTTTGGTTTAGGAGTTATGATGAAAATACTCCAAGTAGGTCTTAGGGAAATTTTATGAAAATTCAGCAAAACATTTTCCAAGTTAATCCAAAACTTATGGGATAATTCCAAGGCTCAAAATTAGAAGTATTATGAGTGCAATTAAGGTGTTTAAGAGTATTTAACCCATGTTGTGAGTTGACCCTTGGGGTAGGAATGGAGGTTGATTATAGTACTGTTGATGTTGAGTGAGTCGGATATAATATGATTTGATGTTGTTAGTAATGAGATATATTTGTATATGCATTATGTGGATTATATAAGATGTTTTAAGTTGTTGATGTTGACCAAGTTGTGGAGTAAGTCACAATTATTTGTCTACGTTGTCGTTGATGTTGCCGTTGTTGAGTTTAGTGAATTTGGAGATGATTGAGTATGAAACTAAGTGAACATATACTATGTTGAATGAACTTTATGCATTAGTTTGATTATGATTAATTGTGTATTTTCTGGAATCGTTGGATCAATTATGATGGATTGTTGTTGACTGTGATGTATATTTATATTTAAATAAATTATACATGTTGCTAAATTCTTTTTAAAGGTTGAAGTATTATTAATTGGATTGTCGAGGTGAAGTCATATTTACATATATGCATTGATGAGTAGTGGTTGTCGTTGATGTTGTTGAGTTGTATGTAGAGATACACAGGTTGGGTAGTTGCATAAACATCAAAGTGGGAGAGCTTCGGCTCTGGAACGCCTTGTCGTTCAAAGCGGTGGAACACTAGTTGTTCAAAGTGGTGTGGAGCGGTGAGGACTTAGGTCCTGTTGAGAATGCTTTAACCATTCGACAGCGGTGTGGGTCACGGCCCTGAATTATGGTACCACATGCATAGTTGCATTTATTGAGGAGTATTATGGGGGAGGTCATGTCTTGCATGAGTCTTAGCGGTGGTGTCGAGTTGTTGCATGAGTCGTTGTTGTTGGTTTTAATTATCAGTTGGTTGATGTTGTTAATGATGATATACTTATATATTGATGAATTATTATTATGACAGGGTGATAGATTTAATTGATGAGTTAGATATTTATTATTGATGATATTGTTGATTAAGAGATATATACATATATATATATATATATATATATATATATTGGATAATTGTAGTTATCGTCGTTGTTGGTTGAATTAGTAAGTGTTACTAAAGTTAAAGAAGTAAGAACATTATTGTTAAATATATGTAGTTGTTTATATTGTTATGATGTGATGATTATGTCGTGTCGTTTATATTATTATGAGAAGATGTTTATGATATTGATTACGATGTTATGATGACTGTTTATGGTGTTGAATATGAGATTGTTATGATGTTACATGATGGTGATTATGAATGTTGTGATGATGATTATGAGATGTTATCTATGAGTTGTTAAATGTACTTGATGATGGTTATGTTGAGTTGATAAGTTGTCTTTTATTCATGAATTGTTAATGGAATGTTTGATGAATAATTATTATTATGAAATGATGATGTTACGTATAGTTGCTAAGTTGTCCTCTATTCATGAGTTGTTAATAAGGTGCTAGGTGGAGAATGTTAACATGAATTAATGATGTTGTTATGTTGTATATGAACTATGAATATGATGTTGTTACGTTGTTTAGGTCATTCATTATGAAGTTGTCATGTTGTATACGAATTATGAGTATGATGTTATATGATTATGATTAAGATGTTAATTATGAAGTTAAATGATGCTGTTATGATGTTGTTTTTGATATCGAGTTATGACTGTTGATATGATGAGTATATGATATGGTTTAGGAGTCGTTAAAAGAATTACTATTACTAATTGATGAAGTTTAAGTTGTTAGATGCATTTGATGAATTATATATTATTATTATTGATTGTGAATCTCACCCCTTCTGCTTGAAAATGTTGCTCTTCGTATGAGTAACTTGCAGGTGATCGAGAGTAGGTTGCTGTGTTTTTGCTGTCGTGAGTGGCTATCCCTCACTGAGTCGTTTAGGTGCTCTGATACGTAACGGGATGGGAACTTAGTTGCATGCTTTTCTATTCCTTACGTATTGTTTATAAATTTACATGATTAAGTTGTTAATTGGATTTTTATGAGATGTTTTGATGAGGCCTTCGTGCCAAGACTTTTTATGTTAACGAATTTAATCCGCTGCAAAGTTTGAATTAATATGTTGAAGGATAAATTAGTTAATTAACTTATTTATGATATTATGAAGTGTAGCATTCCGTTTACATGTTGAATACTCTGATTAATTAAATGAAATTTTTAAGTCGGGAAAACGGGGTGTTACATTGGTCGTTATCCATGTTGAGGTAACTGACGATATTTCCTTTCTGTATGTTGGTCGTTATCCGTGTGGAGGTAATTGACGGTATTTCCTTTCTGTATGTTGGTCGTTATCCGTGTGGAGGTAACTGATGGTATTTCCTTTTTGTATGTTGGTCGTTACCCGAGTTGAGGTAACTGCCGGTATTTCCTTTCTGTATGTTGGTAGTTATCCGAGTTGAGGTAAATGACGGTGTTATCACGATTTTCGGGTGTCAAGTCATTGATTAGGCTTGAACCTTTCAATCTTTGATAATCTCTATTTTTTCTTGGGAAGGGCAAAATTGAGAAAAAACCCTTGAAAGATTCTAAGTTCGAGGGTCGCTTTCACTACGGGAAGGTGTTAGGCACCCGCAATGATTATAGAACCTTTTTCCTAGTTTGATGTCTACGCTTTACTTTTATTGCCTACTTATTGAAAAAAGAAGTTTTATTTGAGTGAAGAATGGGGGAGAGAAGATGATTGAGATTTTATTTTAATTTGGCTTGGAGGAGTTTTGACTCATTGCCTATGTACCCTTTTAAGGGATCAAAACCAAACGTAGTTCATTCTCAAAAATTGTTTTTGTTTTTGTTGGTTGATTTTAAGTTTGAAAAAGGAATTTTAAAGAATGGAGATGAGAGGCCTCAAGGGCATGAGATTCGGAAAATGTGAGGTGGAATTAGTTATTTTGCAAAATAAAGTCTAAGTATGATTAAAATTCATTAAGATTTTTACTTAAGAAAATAAAAGGAAAATGAGGAGTTTTGACTCCTATTTTGGAAAAAGGTTTTCAAGTGAGGTTATTCACATTTTTTGGGAAAAATGATTTTTTGTCTAAGCATTATAGAACCTAAGCATACATCTAAACATACATTGCCTAATCATGCATCTAGAATATCCATGTGGGGTGTGTGCATGTGTCGGTGGTCGTGTCGGTGTACATCACTTATAGTGTCCATAGTCCTTTACATCGAGTCCTAGATACATGCTATGGTCTTGCAAGAATGTAAACTAAACTAAACTAACTAAATTTATTACAAACCAGTTGGCATAGAAATGAATACAAAAAGAAAACCTAAACTAGGAGCAATGAGAGTACAAAGATTAGGTGCTTATGGAATGAATGAGATATGAAGCATAAGAGTTAGTAACACAGGTACAAAATGATAATAATAAAAAAAGATGCAAGCAATATAGAATTGAATAGCACAAGAGAAAGAAAATAATGCAACGAAACAAAGTAGTAAAAATACACCTAGAATTTAGGTATAACACTCATACATGCATATGACCTATAATTCCCTCATTATAGCCATTTTTGAAAGGTTTGAATTTAAGCTACAATGTGAGGATCATAAGAGTACACACAAGCAAAGCATTATATCATATTCCTAGAGATATTTTCACACATTATTTCACATGCAAAAATATCACAATATGTAAAAAATGCATCAAGAACATATATGGAATTTAATGAGCAAGAATTAAAAGAACAAAGTAAAGAAAATAAATGCAAAAATAAGCAAATAAATTCTAACACTTAGAGGAAAAATTAAAATGATAGGGAAATATTTTTAGAAATTTTTTAGAAGCATAAAACGCCAAGAAAGTGTAAAAAAGTATTTAAAACACAATTAAAAAGCAATTAAAAAGAGGCTCAGCAGGATTTAATCTGGTCCGCTGGATGAATCCAGAGGTCCAGATCTAACTCCCAAGATCACATCACAGCCACTGGATCAAAGATCCAAGGGTCCAAAAAAAAAGCACAAAAGATAGTGTAAAATGCAGGAAGCACACTGACCGTTAGATCAAAGATCTAACGGTTCAAACAGAAGATATAACATATTCCACACAAAAAATCACACACAGGATTCAAAATCAAACACACAGCAGCCATCAGATCTTGGAACAATCCAGATCTGATGGTTCACAGAGCGAGGGAACACAACAAGAGTACGCACGCGCGCGCGTGGGAACGGAGGAGCTATATAAGGAAAACTCACACAAAAACAAAACTCCTTCTCTCTCTAAAGTGGGACTTAGAGAAAGAAGCTCTCCCCTCTCTCTAAGAAGCTGACCGGAGAAGGTGGAGGAGGAAGCTCCGGCGGCGGCGCCACCGCGCCGGAAAATTCAAACTACTTTTTTTTTCAAAAAATTTATACCAAAAGCTTCGTCTCCTCCTCCTCTACACAAATCCGGCACTAGTTTTAGAAAGGGCTGAGAGATTTGGGCTAGATCTACACTTGAACTTTCGAAAAAATTCACACTTTTTTTGAAAAATAACTACGGATCTAGATATCCTTTTCTCTCTAGAGTCCGAATCCGGCCTCAAAATTTTCAAAATCCGAACACAAAAGCCTAGATCTACAAATCTTTATCCGTAACAAACTTTTTCACATGCAATTTCAAGCAAGAAACGCGCGGAAATGGCTTAGAAAGGAAGGAGAAACGCGTTACCTCTGTCGTAGAACGGAGAAAAAAGATATCCGGAAAACTTCGAATCTCTCCTCTTCTCTTTCGCGCGCGCGCTATTGCCTCCGTTGGTGTTGTTTTTGCTCGAAAATCCGGTACGATTTTGGTGTTGATGTGATGATTCGAGGTGGTTTTGAGTGAATCCGGTTCGGATTCGTTGATTTGGTGATGATCGGAGTTGGTTTTGAGCAGATCTGGTTCGGATCTGTTGATTTGGTGATGATTTGTTCTTGGTGTTCTTCCCTCTTTTTTTCTGAGATTTTTCTGTTTTGATTCTGTTATGGATGAGAGAGAGAAAAAGATTCTGTTTGAGACTGATTGTGATTGATTCTGATTTTTTCTGACTGATTGTGATGGATCTGACACATTTACTATTTATAGCCTGCCATGTGTATTCCTGGACCAATGGGGTAATGCCACCTGGAATTGGACTTAGGGACTTTCCTACAAAATAAGAAAATTGAAGGACTGGACTGCAATTTACAAAAAGGGCCTAAAAAATGCAATTTTTAAAAAGTATTGGACTAAAATGCAATTTTAGAAACTGTTTCAGGACTAAAATGCAATTAAAATAAAATTGGACTAAAATTGGCAAATTGGACAAAACGTAAAGAGAAATCGAAATTTTGACAGGAAAAGACAAAAATGCCCCTAGGGACTAAACTGACTCAAACTGACTTAGATGCAATTTTGAAATGACTTTTTAACAAAGACTCCACAATGATTTGTAAAGCAAGTTGAAAAGACTCAGAGACAATCACAAGGACTAAAATGGGTTCCACTGCAGGAAATGACCAAAATACCCTTTTGTATGATTTTTTTGAAAATATTTGAAATAAAATGCAAGAAAAGTAATGCAATGATTCAGAGAGTTTTCAAATGACTTGTAATGCAAGAAAATCACGATTGAACACACTTCGAGACAGAGACAGTAAAAATATGCAGATGCAAAGAGAGTAAAGGTTCAGGGTAACATAACAGTAAAATGACAATTATCAGTGTTGAAAAAGAAATTTGAATGAGTATTTTTAGGTCCAAAATCGGGGTATAACAGCTGCCCCTATTTAAGTTTCTTTGTCCGGAGGGTCAAGAGACGAAGTCTTTGGCTTGACGGGACGAAGACACTTAAATATCAACATTTGCACTGTTTTTTGGACGTAAAAGTACGCTTGCGCATTTTCAAATATCATGAATGCCATGCAACATTTGGATTATGAATGCAAGACAAACGAGAGCTGGAACTAACAAAAGATGTCATATCCATTGCAGGACTGGTAGACATTGACAAGATAACAGATAATAGGGTAGACAGGAAACTAGAAGCAAATTGACGGGTACAAGCTGCTCTTGGATTGAGCTGGGCACTTGACCGGGAATAAAGGCAAATAGCCAGGTACGAGTTGTTCTTGGATTGAACTAGTAACTCGACCGATAACATTGAAAAGTAAACAGATACAAGCTGTTCTTGGATTGAACTGGGCACTTGACCAAACAGAAACATGTTGACAGGTACAAGCTGCTCTTGGAGTGAGCTGGGCACTTGACCGGGGACATGGAAAAGGTAGACAGGTACGAGTTGTTCTTGATTCGAACTGGTCACTCGACTGAAAGCAAAGGCAAACAGACAGGTGCGAGCTTGTTCTTGGATGCGAACTGGTTACTCCACCGGAGACAAAGACAAAATAGACAGGTGCAAGCTGCTCTTGGTTTGAGCTAGCCACTTGAGCGAACAGAAACAGATAGACGGGTACAAGCTGTTCTTGGACTTGAACTAGTCACTTGACCAAAATCATAGACACATAGACAGGTGCGAGCTGTTCTTGGATTCGAACTGGTAACTCGACCGATAACATAAGCAAACTGATAGATACAAGCTGTTCTTGGACTTGAACTAGCCACTTGACCAAACAGAAACATATTCACTGGGGATTGGTTTTTTTTTTTTTTTGACAAAGTATAGATTGAGATTGACTTGCATTCATAATCCAAATGTTGCATGGCATTCATGATATTTGAAAATGCGCAAGCGTATTTTTACATCCAAAAAACAGTGCAAATGTTGATATTTAAGTGTCTTCGTCCCGTCAAGCCAAAGACTCCGTCTCTTGACCCTCTGGACAAAGAAACTTAAATAGGGGCAGCTGTTATACCCCGATTTTGGACCTAAAAATACTCATTCAAATTTCTTTTTCAACACTGATAAATCAGTGTTGAAAAAGAAATTTGAATGAGTATTTTTAGGTCCAAAATCGGGGTATAACAGACGGTATTTCCTTTCTGTATGTTGGTCGTTATCCGTGTGGAGGTAACTGACGGTATTTCCTTTCTGTATGTTGGTCGTTATCCGAGTTGAGGTAACTGACGGTATTTCCTTTCCGTATATTGATCTTTACCCGAGTTGAGGTAACTGACGGTATTTCCTTTTTGTATGTTGGTCGTTACCCGAGTTGAGGTAACTGATGGTATTTCCTTTTTGTATGTTGGTCGTTATCCGTGTGGAGGTAACTGACGGTATTTCCTTTCCGTATGTTGGTTGTTACCCGTGTTGAGGTAACTGACGGTATTTCCTTTGTGTATGTTGGTCGTTACCCGAGTTGAGGTAACTGACGGTATTTTCGTTCCGTATGTTGGTCGTTACCCGTGTTGAGGTAACTGACGGTATTTCCTTTGTGTATGTTGGTCGTTACCCGAGTTGAGGTAACTAACCGTATTTCCTTTCTGTATGTAACTAACGGTATTTTCGTTCCGTATGTTGGTCGTTACCCGTGTTGAGGTAACTGACGGTATTTCCTTTGTGTATGTTGGTCGTTATCCGTGTGGAGGTAACTGACGGTATTTCCTTTCCGTATGTTGGTCGTTATCTGAGTTGAGGTAACTGACGGTATTTCCTTTCCGTATGTTGGTCGTTATCCGTGTGGAGGTAACTGACGGTATTTCCTTTCCGTATGTTGGTCGTTAGCCGAGTTCCGTATGTTGGTCGTTATCCGAGTTGAGGTAACTGACGGTATTTCCTTTCCGTATGTTGATCGTTATCCGAGTTGAGGTAATTGACGGTATTTCATTTTTGTATGTTGGTCGTTACGCGTGTTGAGGTAATTGGCAGTATTTCCTTCTGTATGTTGGTCTTTACCTCAGTAAAGGTAAGTGACGATATTCATGTTCGTATGTTCGTCTTTACCACAGTAACGGTAATAAAATAATATTTCCTCCCCAGTGATATCTATCAGTTTTTTCCCCAGTCAATGTATTTTTGTCGTCCTTGCATTCATACTTGCATCGCAGACATTCATAAGCATTGCATTCTCAGCATTTCAACTAGTCAAAAATTGGTGTACTTAGTATTTAAGTCTCTTCGACCCGTTGATTTAAAAATTTCATTTTTTTAAATCTCTGGGACTAGGAAACTTAAATAGGGGCATCTGTCATACCCCAAATTTTGATCACTTTTCTCTATTCTTACCCATTTTATTCGTATTTTTAAAGTCGGGAATTTTCGTTGTTTTAGACGAAATTTCGGCAGAAAGGTTACTTTAAAATACCTCATTTTTTATTCCGAGTCGGGCCCTCTTTTCTCTTTTTATTTTCTTTCCATCTTTTATTAATTTTAATTTTAAGATTAGTTACTATTTTTATATTTAATAATTTTTATTTTCCATCTTTTAATTTTATTTTTCTTTACATAATTTAGTTTAATTTGTTTTTATTTTATTTCGTATTAGATTTATTTTATTTTTATTTTATTTCTTTTTAATTAATTAGTGTCCAAAAAAAAAAATAAAGTATCAATAGGTCTAAAAATAAAATGTACAAGGTCTAAAAAAAAAATTCAAGGCAAGTGTCAACTTTAACATTCATTTTTCAAAATTTACCATAATTGTCCATCATTTCCATTAAACCAATTTTCCTTTTTTCATCAACCTCCTCACCTATAAATAGAGCCCTCATTCCATACAATTTCACACACCAAAAGTTCTCTTGAGTTGTCAAAGAACTTTTCTCTCTTCTCCCTATTTAGCTTGTGTTGACGAGCTATTCTTTTCTTCTCCCTCTTTTTTCTGTCCCTTCGGAATAAGTCCCTTCGGAAAGGTCCCTTCGAAATTTTGTCCCTTCGGTAATTTTTGTCCCTTCGGTTGTCCATTTCTTTTATTTTCTTGCATTTTATTTCTTTTTAGCATTTTTGCATTTTTATTTTATTCTATTTAGCATTTTTAATTATTGTTTATTTATTTTCTAGCAATTAGAATGTATTTAGGTCCAATGTAAATATAAATGAGAAAAGTGTGTGGGTGTGTGTGTCCTTTTATTTCTTTATCGCCTTATATATATATATATATATATATATATATATATATATATATATATATATATATATATATATATCCAAAAATGCAAAAAAATTAGATTAGGGATTTTGTGGTGATCCAACGTCACTACGAAAATCAACGCGCTTTTATTTTTATTGCTCCGTTAGTTTAATTTTTATTTAATATTCAAAAAAAAAACAACAAAAAACATGCAAATAATCAATAATCACAAAAATATTTTGATAATAAACCTTGATCCAAATCAAGTGACCGCATTTTTTCTTTTCTTAATCAAACTTCAATCAATTTAACTTTACTTTAAGTCCCTTTTTTCAATATTAAAAAACACAAACAAATACTCATTTGCCACTTGGCTTTTCATTTTAAAACCTTTTTAAAAACTAATAAAAAACACTCAACAAATCAAACGTCAATTTCTACCCCGAACTACGAGGTTTTGATCCCTCATGGGTACGTAGGCAGAGGACCATGTCCTTCCAAATCAATAAAAAATGTAGATAATTAGGTCTTTATTTTTCCACTTTAATTCCCTATTTTCAAAAAATAAGCAAGCAAGTTATAGCACATTAATTAAATAAAATCAAGAGGTTCCCGTAGAGTACTACGGACATAAAGGGTGCTAATACCTTCCCTTTATGTAACTAACCCCCAAACCCTAAATCTTTTCAATATGGGGTGGTTTGAACTTTTTTCCCCTTTTTTCTTAAAAAATTAAATGTTCAGTCGTGAAATAATATGTGAGTCAAAAGCTAATCAAATAGTCTTGATCTCCGAAAAATGACGCAACAATCCGAGACCATACCGACACACGTCGTTTAACCCTAATCAGTCTCTGACGTTTCAGTAAAAAATTCGGCAGGGAGATATTTTAAAATACCTCATTTTTGGTTTCGAGTCGGGCCCTCTTCTCTCTTTATTTTTAATCAATTATTTCCACCTTTTATTTTAGATTAATCTTAATTTTATTTTGTAAATTTTTAATAAATCAATATTTCTTTTAATTTTGATTACTTCTTTTTTTAGGTAAAATCAAAAGTCCAAAGTCTGCATTTCTTTTTTTTTCATTTATTATTATCCGATAATGTCCATAAAAAGTCCAGAAAATGGTCCAAGTTCAAAACCACAAGTTGTCAAGCGTTCCTTTCATTCATCCTCATCCTCATCCAAGAAACAATTTCACGCTGCATCAGAAGCGTTTCCAATCCAAATCCAGTCTTTCACATGCTTTCATCCCAATCCAAATCCAAGAAAATGATTCTTGAAGAGAGTCATAGAAGTAACTTGAGTATTCATTCGGGAGCTACGAAGATGTATCATGATCTAAAGAAGTTGTTTTGGTGGTCTAGACTCAAACGTGATGTTGCACAGTTTGTGTATTCTTGTTTGATTTGTCAGAAGTCGAAAGTTGAGCATCAGAAACCTGCTGGTATGATGATACCATTAGATGTGCCAGAGTGGAAATGGGATAGTATATCCATGGATTTTGTGACAAGTTTGCCGAATACTCCTAAAGGGAATGACCCGATTTGGGTAATTGTTGATAGATTGACGAAGTCGGCTCATTTTCTTCCGATTAATATCAGTTTTCCTATTTCTTAGTTGGCAGAGATTTATATTCGTGATATTGTGAAGTTGCATGGTGTTCCTTCGAGCATTGTGTCAGATAGAGATCCAAGATTTACTTCTAGATTTTGGAAGAGTTTGCAAGAGGCTTTAGGTTCTAAGTTGAGGTTGAGTTCGGCGTATCATCCGCAGACAGATGGTCAGTCGGAGAGGACGTTTCAGTCGCTAGAAGATTTGTTGAGAGTTTGTGTACTTGAGCAAGGAGGGACTTGGGATAGTCATCTTCCATTGATAGAGTTCACGTATAATAATATTTATCATTCTAGTATTGGAATGGCACCTTATGAGGCTTTGTATGGTCGGAGATGCAGAACTCCGTTGTCTTGGTTTGAGTCAGGTGAGAGAGTGGTCTTAGGACCAGAGATTGTTCAACAAACTACTGAGAAGGTTAAAATGATTCAAGAAAAGATGAAAGCGTCACAGAGTCGACAAAAGAGTTACCATGATAAGCGTAGAAAAGATCTTGACTTTCAAGAAGGAGACCACGTGTTTTTGAGAGTCACTCCTGTGACTGGTGTTGGACGAGCTTTGAAGTCAAAGAAGTTGACTCCGAGATTTATTGGTCCGTATCAGATATCAAAAAGAGTTGGAACGGTGGCGTACCGAGTGGGTTTACCACCGCATCTTTTGAATTTGCACGATGTGTTTCATGTGTCGCAACTTCGGAAGTATGTTCCGGATCCATCCCATGTGATCCAAAGTGATGATGTGCAAGTTAGAGATAACCTTACGGTTGAGACTTTACCGGTGAGGATTGATGATCGAAAAGTGAAGACGTTGAGAGGCAAGGATATACCTCTTGTGAGAGTCGTTTGGGACGGAGCGACTGGTGAAAGCTTAACGTGGGAGCTAGAGAGTAAGATGTTGGAATCTTATCCAGAGTTGTTTGCTTGAGGTAAATTTTCGAGGACGAAAATCTTATAAGTTTGGGAGAGTTGTAAAGCCCTCTTTGAATTAATTAATTATTTAATTAAGTCTATAAGTTAGTAAGATGAGTCTATATTATATTTATATGATATATGTGTGATTTAAGGGGTATATATGATTGAGATGACTTTATGTGATTTATGAGGAGTTGTGACTTATTTTATAGTTTAATAAAATAAGATTTGGAAAAAGGGAGAAAAAGCCAAGAGAAGAGCAAGAAGACCTAGGAAGCTGCGATTTTGAGTATTAAGGTAAGGTTGAGACTAACTTTGCAATTCTATTAAGTCAGTGATTCAATGGTTATGTTTAACATGATGTAGGATGAGTTTTAGAGGTTTTGAAAACTAGGTCAAAATTGTAGAATTAATGATTAAACGGTGGAAACTTGTTAGATTGATGTAGGAACTGTTCCTAGACCTTAGATAATGTGTAGGATGAATTCTGGAATCAATGTTAGGCTTAAAACCATGAGAAAAGATGAATTTTCGTGAAAACTACACTTTTGCCCGAGCCAACATTCATCGCTCGCCCTCGCGAACGATGATCCTCACCTCGCGAGTGATGAAGTTCATCGCTCGCCTCGCGGACCATTTTCCCTCGCCTCGCGAGTTGCACGTCGCAGCTCGCCATAGCGAACAGATGAACTCGCCATAGCGAGCATGACCAGAGAGCTATCCAGATTTCGTACTATTGACTTTTGAGTTGATCCTTAGATGCTTTTGAGTGCCTGAACATGTCTAATAATGATTAGGAAAGATTAGAGAATGAGATTGAACCTGAAAAGATTTTAGAATGAAATTTTTGTGAACTAAACCTGAACTCACCATGGCGAGCAGAGGCTCTCGCCTCGAGATTACTTGTGTTACAGAATGCCTTGCTTATGTTAAATGCGATCTTTGTCGCACAAGTTTATGTGAGTTAATCTTAGAGGTTAGAAACTAAGTTGTTTACCTTGTTGTTATTGTTCCAGTAAGACTGATGCATATGAATTGATGTTGTTTATAATGTGTTATATACATTAAATGGATTATGTTGATAAATGAGATGTTGATTGCATTCGATATTGTTATATCATGATGATTTGCATACTGCCTATGTTGCTGTTTGTTGTTTAACTAAGCTGCATGAGTCGGTCTAAGATGATGATGATGATGTTCCAAATTATTGGACTTATAAGATGATGTTGTTCTAAGATGTTAAGATGTTGTGTCCATGCATTAGCATTCATTGTTGGGGGCTTGATGCCCTGGAGCCTTTGCTCACCACGTTGGGGGCTTGATGCCCTGGAGCTTTAGCTCAATTATGTTGGGGGATTGATGCGTTGGAAGTATATTAATACTTATTACGTTGATTGGTACCACATGCATATAAGAGGTTTAAGTTGCATAGTCGCATTTGTCGAGTCAAAGATGTTAAGTTGTGAAGTTGTGATTGTTTATATAACTATGAATGAAGTGATAAATGATACATTATTATCTATGATGAATATTATGATGATTTCTTATTGTTAAATATAATTGTTGAATTATATGCTTAATATTATTGTTTTGTGAAATCTCACCCCTTCTGCTTGGAAAGATTGCTCTTCGTGTGAGTAACTTGCAGGTGATCAAGTTTAAGTAGCTGGAGTTGCTGTCGTGAGTGGTTATCCCTCACTGTGTCCTTTTTGGTGCTCTGATACGTAACGAGATGGGATCTTTTGTGGCTATTTCTTGTTCCTTTACGTATTTGATTTATGAATAAGGTGTTTAACTGAATTTATGAGATATTTTGATGAGGCCTGCGTGCCAAGACTTTATTTATGATGATGAACTTATCCGCTGCAATGTTTTGGAATTTGAATTATGTTGAAGGATAATTAGTTAATTATCTTGTTTACGATTTTAGAAGTGTAGCATTCCGTTTATGTGATGATTACTCTGATTATATGTTTGAAATTTTTAAGTTGGGAAAACGGAGTGTTAAAATAGGTTCTCAGAGCATCAAGCCCTCAACTTGATATGAATGATTATACATTCAACAGGGCATGAACCCTCAACTTTAATGAGTATGCATGGACTCAGCAACCAATAACTTTAACAACTTAGACCACTTGCAACTTGACGACATTAACACAACAACAACAATGACAACAAATATAACAACTTGCAACTTAACATCGTTAACAACATCAACTTGAATGATATGAACAACAATATTTCTACAACATACCATATTCACATAATATATGTATTTCAAATTATCCAACAAAGATATTCACGTCAAACCAAATTAGATCCATCACAACATAGGTTAAATACTCTTAAGCACCTTAATTAATCTCATAGTACACAAGTTTTGAAGTTTGGAGACGATCCATAAGTTTTGGGTTGACTTAGAAATAGTTATGCGGAATTTTCATAAAATTTCACTAAGACCTCCTTGGAGTATTTTCATCATATCTCAAAAACCAAAAATCATTTTGAAGTCAAACCAAAGCCACTGGAAAGCTAACACAATTATCTACAACTTTCATTTTTACACCAAAACCCAGTTCAAAGCGGAAAGGGGTGAAAATAGTGAAATATGAAGGATCTGGTTCACAAAAATCGTGTCACGTTTTTTAGAAATCCCGGTGCGTTTTTATGCCCAGAACCACTGAACTTTCGGCCAACAAAATTGTGCCACGCTTGCAAAATCGTGACACGTTTTGACAGCATCAGGTTCAGAAATCAACTTTTCAAAAAGTACGATTTTCACCATTTCGCGCGTAAAATTGAAACCGTTAATCGGATTTTGATTCCGTTTTCGCCTACACGCTCCTGACACTTAGCTCTATCATAATCTACAGAAATTTCAAGTCTCAACCATCCCAAGAATCATTTTCCCAAACGTCACATAATCCTTTATTTGCAAAAACGTTTAGACACCGACTTTTCAAGCGAAAATCCCAATTTTCATCAACCCAAACCCCAAAACTGATTGGAACATTGCGATATGAACGATCTAAGGTCTGAACACTAATTCTAAACGAAATCAACAGATTTTCTACTATTAAAACAACCAATTACAACTTCTAAACCTAATTCTCAAATTCCCAAAACTACAATCTACCACCTGTTAAATCCAGTTTCAGAATCATACAACTTAGAATTAGAGAAAGTTAGTTTCACCCTTACCTTAGATTGATTGATCCCAAGGTTCTACCGCTTTCTCCCTTTTCTCCCAAAATCTTGTTTTACGTGAAAAACTATCTGACTCTTAGTTTCCTTATTTTTATTTCCTTAATCAATTTTCTTTATTCTACTTAATTCCACTAAACTCCTCTAAATTCTAATTCAGCCCCTCAAGTCTAATTATTCTATTTTTAATCATTTTCTACTAAATAATAAATAAAGTCCCTTATCAACATAACAACTTAACACATAAACAATTAAATCATATAATTAGACTCTAAACCCAATAAAATAATTAAATAGGGCGTTACAGTTATCATCAAAACTCAAAGGGTAATGTTAAACACATTTTGTTCCAACAGCTTCTTGACACTATTAAAATTCGTCCTGACCACTCTGCTTGTCTATACTCTTTCTTTCTTTCTTTATTTTTGTGTGTGTGTGTGAGGGGGGAGTGAGGATCATGTATGGAGGGTTGGGGTTTACATAGTTGAGGGAGTTTAATATATCTATGTTAGGAAAGTGGTGTTGGAGGATGTTAGTTAATAGAGGTGGTTTTTGGTATCGGGTGTTGGCTGCAAGGTATGGTGAGGAGGTTGGAAGTTGGAGACTGGAGTGGTTATTATTGGAGGAGGGAGGTGGCTAGGATTAGAGATGGTGTAAGTGAGGAGGGGGTGGGTTGGTTTTCAGAGATGGTGTTGCGAAAAGGTGGGAGATGGGGCAGAAACTCTTTTTTTGGTATGATCGATGGTTAGGGGAGGTTCCTCTCTGTCAGCGTTTCAGTCGGTTGCTTGAGTTAGCAGAGAACAAGTCGCTTACAGTGGCAACTATACATGTTCTCTCTAGGTTGGGATGAATGGGGTGAGGCATGGTAGGGGAGGAGGAGGTTGTGGGCATGGGAGGAGGAGTTGGTAGCGGAGTGTAGGATCTTACTTGCTAATGTTACTTTGCTGTCTAGTGTTTCAGATCACTTGCAATGGCACCCCGACATTGTGGGGGGTTATTCGGTGCGTTCAGGATATCAGTTGCTCACTACTCAGCCTTCCTCTTCGATTGGGGGATTAATAGACTCTTATTTGGCATCCTCTGGTTCCCTAAAAGGTTTCTATCTTAGCTTGGTGGTTGCTTCGTGACAAGTTGCCAAGAAAAATCAACCTCCTTGACTGTGGTATAATAGATGCTGATGATATTTCTTGAGTGGCGGGTTGCGGTCACGTTGAAAGCGCTAACATTTGTTTATTAATTGTGAAATTTTCGGCTCTTTATGGCAGCAAGTTCGTTTGTGGCTTGGCTTTTCAGGTGTTGATCACCATAGCCTCACCACTCATTTTACCAACTATTTAGGTGGCTCGAGGAGTCGTAGATCATTCCTTCTGTTACTGTGGCTTCTTTGTGTTTGGCTCATATGGAAAGAACGTAATAATATAATTTTTAATAATGTTTATACTTCCATTACGAGTCTTATGGAAAAGGTAAATTAGTTTAATTCTTACGTGTGGTTAAGGGCTAATAGTTCCTCTTTTGTGTATGGTTGTCAGCAGTGGCGGTCAGACTCTTTGTTTTGTTTGGGTATCGGTTGATGCCTTATTTTGTATCTATTTGACATACTATTTGTACTTTGAGTGATCTCTTTAATTCGCCTTATGCTTAACAGGCGTCTTTGTTATTGTGAATATATACCATTTTAGTTTCTTAAAAAAAATGTATTTAATTTTCTTGAGTTTAGACTAAAGATTAAGGAAATGAAAAAGTTGGTGGTTCGAGACTAGTTTTGAACAAATCCCAAGATCTTTAATGGTTGATTGCGTGAATTCATGAATTTGTTACAAACTCGTAAAAACCATTCTAGAATTAAATCAATTAAGTTAGCAAATCAAACAGCATATTCCATCATATTAATAAATTAACTTGTTTGTTCCCATAAGCTTAGTTCTAAGGACAATACATAATATATGTAAGATCTGTGGATCGAACGTCAAACACCAAAAAAAATTAACTTGTCTCATCATGCTATCAAAATAAAGACATGTCCTATCGAGATATTCAAGGAGGAAAACTTGCAGATGACGTGTTCTATTAAAATTTTCAGAAGAATTTTTGAATATTCAAGGAGGACAGCTTCTTAATATAATACTCTCTCCGTCCTAAATTGTATGTCATTTTGAAGAAGAAAAAAAATTTGTCTCAAATTATATGTCGCTTTACAATATCAATGTAATATTAATGTTACTTTTTCTATTATATTCTTAACTATTTATTACTCTCTCTTCTTTCAATTCTTTCATTTATCTTTCCCATATCATTTATTAAGGACAATTTTGTAGAAAAACTCATAATATCTCTTTCCCACACAATATTAATTACATTTCTTAATACGTGTGAAATGCCCAAAAACATCATATAATTTGGGACGGAGGGAGTATTAAGAATAAATTTTTGTGTTAACTCTTTCTTTATGCCTAACAAACAAATACTGCACATGAATATTTTTTAATATTTATAATGTGAAGAAGTAGATGACCTTTATAAATTATATAGTCATAACTAATATATTAATATGTTAATATATTATAAACATATAAAAGAACATTGTAATATATATAAATTTAAAAAGTTTTTTTTTTTTGTGTGACCTTTTATTAGTATGCTGAAGAGACAAACACAACTCATGAATATTTTTAAATATTTATAATGTTAAGAAGAAGATGAGCTTTATAAATGAAAATGTGATAAATACATATATTATGAAGAAGAAAAAAAGGAGGGGAATATGGCTAAAATTGTCAATTTTGTTTATAGTATGATTATCTTTGTTTCCCTATTTTTGGTTGCAACGAAGGGAGGAAGTAAACCATTTTTAACCAGTTAAGATTTTATTCTCTACTTTCGACACAATATATTATCCCATTTTAGTTACACTTTTTATTGTCTTTTTTTTTTTGTTACAGGGCCTTATCCATGTAATACTGGTTCTGATTGTCCACAAAATATGTGTCCCCCTGGTTATAAACCGGGGTGTGAGGATGGATATTGCAATCATTGTTATAAAAGGTGGTGAAACTATCATGTGCTCACATAATTCTTCATTTAGTTTCAGACCCAAAATAGAACACAAATGCTCTGCTATAATGTTCCACAAGCTGTCATTTAGTTATTTTCTTGCCACCCAAAAAAATGTTTTTTTTTTTCCTTTTTATTATTTCAAAAACTTTTTAGTGATATAATAGCTCTCTAAAATTATGATAATGAAATCCAATTATAATATCCCCATGAACTCCAATTTAAGGATATCACATTTTCTTTTCCACCATACCGCTCATTATAATATCTGTAATAGTTAAGTTTACAAAACAGTTTTGTTACTTCTAAGCCTGTGATTTTATGTACGTGTCATAATAATACTGTTACATTTGTAAATTTTCTCAAACTGCAATTTATATTTCTTTTACATGTTAATATTTCGAATAGCCTTTTAGACATTGTTTGCTCTTATGGGTTATGAAAATATCGAACATTACTACAAACTTGTAATGATCTAATGTTAAGTAGCATAAACGGTGACATGGCTTTCACTTAAGCATGCTTTTTTTTTACAAATCCGCTTAAGCATACATTAAAGGTCTACGGTACACTCACAAGATGAGGTGTACCGGTACTCTTGCATCTTAATTTTATAAATTAACGATCATTTTTTATGTTGTAAATAGCTATTTGTCAATACTTATATTTTACAGAACAACATTTCATACGAAAAAATATATCATTTTACTGTTTATAAGAATCATAGTAACTTTTTTTTACATATTATCGTAAAAAATAATAAATGTTCTCAATTATGAGTGATAAAAATTCAAAAAAAAAAATATTTCGTTGACACTTTTGATGAATAAGATTTAGTTATTATAATTATAAATGATAAAAAATAATATTTTTTTTCAAAAAACAACTCATTTAACTATTAATTTAAAGAATTGGTGTACCGATGCACTCAAATATATTGGGTGTATCATAGAATTTGCCTACATTAAATGCCACATCTCGCATCTATTTTCTACTTAATCAAAACTAAGAGTCGCATTGATTGGTAGACCAAATGTATAAATTTTAAAAAATAGAGGTATTAATTTGTGAAATTAAAAATAAGAAGATCAAAATTGTAGATTTGTTAGAAAAAGCGAAGGACAATCCTGTACTAAAGTTTAAAAAAAAAAATCACCAATGTACACCTACAATGCTAATTAGTTTTCCAATGAGCCAAATGTTTTGAAATCTATCACCAAATATGAATTCTTAGAAATTGTGGTTGGACTTAACACAATCCCACATAATTAGTTTTTGGGGTGAATATTACCTCCACTTATAAACACTAAAGGGAATCGTATATTATAACAGAATAAACACAGCGAGTAAAAACAAAATATTTCCCTTGAAATGGATCCTTACGAATGAACAAGATAAGGAATCAAAGTTATACCTCTTGTAATGCAATTCCTTTGCAGTCAAATTTTCTGATTGATCACGAGCACCACATAATCGGCAACACCTCCACCCAATCAACATAAGCAGTCCCCTCCATGCACAATGCTAGCTGCTAAAAGATGAAGACTTAGAGAGAGAGAGAGAGAGAGAGAGAGAGAGAGAGAGAGAGAGAGAGAGAGAGAGAGAGAGAGAGAGAGAGAGAGAGAGAGAGAGAGAGAGAGAGAGAGAGAGAGAGAGAGAGAGAGAGAGAGAGAGAGAGAGAGAGAGAGAGAGAGAGAGAGAGAGAGGGCGATTTAGGGTTTTAGAAATCTATGGTTTGTGAAGTGGTATTAGGTTTTTCAGTGCACTATTGCTTCTATACTATTTATAGAACCTCTTTGTGTGCATAACAAGTCAGGTGCTATTGGGCTTTTATAAGCCCAATAACCCATTCGCTGATTTGCTATTTAAAGAACCTCACTTACTTCTCTCTACGGCTGAAAATGAATCGAGTCGAACCGAACCTGTCTGAACTCGACTCGATAAGAATTGATTCGGCTCGAAACTCAACTCGAGTTCGATACAAACCCTCGAATTCAGCTCGTTTAAAGTTCACGAACAACTCGATTCGGCTCATTATATTCAACTCATTGCTCAAGTAACATAATTCAAAAGTTTTTTTTGTTTTTGTCAAAAGGCCATATCTTGACCTTTAACTTTATTTAAAAAAAAAAAAATTGAACTAAGATAAAACTATAGAACATGTTTGTTTTAAGACTACAAAGAAGAAAATAATATGTAGTCATTTACAACTGCAAATGTAGCATACTATCATTTCACACAAGCGCTTTTGTTTTATAACCACCACTCCTCACTATTCTTTTTAAACTCCCCGATGTGGGACTAATTGTAATACACATATGTTTAGTTAAAATCCTGCAAAAGTATGTTACCCCAATTGCTTCTTTTTTTCCTCTCTTTTTTTTTTGGTGATATTATTTCTCTATTTTATTATAACTATCGTTAATTGTTAATTAAAATATAAATAATTTCTCTAAAAACAAGTGCATAAATATTAGAGAAAGCTTGTAATAATCTTGTACTTTTATTAATTTTTTCTAAACTAATATAGATATTATCGAAAAAATATTTATATTATCGATTATCGAGCCAGCTCATGAACCAACCGAACCGAACTATATATATCTCAAGTTCAGCTCATTTATTTAACGAACTTAATTTTCAGCTCAAGTTCAACTCATTTGGTTCATGAACCAAGTTCAACGAGTTAATTGTCGAATCGAGTTCCGAACTATTGTCGAGTTGGTTCGGTTCATTGCCAGCCCTACTTCTCTCGTTCAAATGTTCTTTTATGTGTGACCTTGTAGGTTTCTCGTAATGTTGACAATAATATTAAATCACATATTTAAAATTATAATCATGGAGCAATATGTAGCAACACATCAGTGCTACCCAAGTGATGAAAATGTCACGTGATCTGAAAAACCTTTATGTGATAATGATCTTATGTATAATTGTTCTTTTGCCCTCATGTATATATAGAACACAATGCATAATATGTCACCCTTGTCCGGTTCAATATTGGGCGCTTAGACATATCTCCCATTATGTAGGAGGGGAAAATTCCATCTAGGTCACTTGTGTCCCTTAGCATGATTTGTCGAGGACCCCTCAACCAACTTTATGATCATCCTGTTACGGATGATGTTTGTCCAACAACAAAGTACCTGACTCTTACATCTAGGGTACACAATGGTGTTTGGTCAAACGGTGAAATACACCACTTATCACTATGAGAATGACTTGTCACTACTACATAATGTTCTATGTAGCATTCTCATGGCGGGTCAATTCAATATAAATACTACCACTCATAATATTACTCTTGAATATTCCGCTTAATATTTTTATGTATGTTAATACTTGATAACTCCTTATCCATGACCCGTGAGATAAGATTATCAGTCTACCCACATAATAGTTTCTATCCTTTAAAGATATCAATCTTCATACTGAAACTTGACTACATGTGTTTTAAGAATATGATAGTGTTGATTGCTGAAAATTATAATTAAATTGTGTGTGTGTGTATATATATATATATGTGTGTGCGCTTTTGGTGTATGGCATCTCAGTCCTTCTGATGACGGATGATATTGCCATTAGGGATGGAAATAGGTCAGACCGATCTACAGAGGCCTACGGCCTAGCCTACGACATACCATGCCATACTTTTTTCTTAAATAGAGAAGGTCTAGGCTTTTTTTTTTAAGCCTATTTAGCTTAAAAGGCCAGGCCACAAGCCTCTCAAAAAGCCTCTTAAGCCTGTTAGGCCGGCCTATTTAAGTAATATGAATAATATTATTTATTATTATATTATATTTTGTACTTTGAATTAAAGTATAAATATGTAAACTTTTTCAATAATTTAATCTTTATTAGTATACATTAATTTTTTGCATATATAAATGTATTATTATAAACTAGAATAGAAATATGATACAATATATAGTCGAATTTCCTAAAACCTCATGTTGATTATCTAAAGAGAGTTTAATCTAATTGAATTATTAGTTCGCTAGTCCATTTAAACTTAGATCACATTGCTTATTTAAAGATGTTCATAAGATATAGGCTTTTAAACAGGCTAGCAGGTCATATCAGACTTTCAAAAGGTCAGACTCAAGCCTTAAAAGTAGGTCTATGACAGGCAACAGGTCAGACTTAGGCTTTTAAAAAATATGGCAGGCCAGGCTTAGGCCTTGCAAAGCCTAACTCGGCCTAACCTATTCCTATCCCTAATTGCCATTAGATATTCTTAAAGCGTGAGGTTTTGTAGAATCACTTTTGTGAGATGCTTAATCAGTTCACACTCATAATTGTATGCAGTGATGATTTAATGACCAGAAATTTACACTTTAACCTGAATCTCACAGTCATAAATATGAGTAAAAAATTCTTAGAGGAGTTCGACTCAGTTGATTGGGAGTTGCAACACGTGAGATATATTGTATCCTCTTTGATGTGTAGTTTGGAAAAGCAGATTCAACGTAAATAATATCAGACGTAACATTCTGTAGGAAAAATAAAGTGATCAAAGAAATTAGATTTTTAGAATCAGGCTGGGTGTGTTGCAGACATGGGAAGATTATTTCTAAACTAGAAATAACTACCAAAATGGAAGTGTTGAACATCTGTTTATGTAGTGTCCAACAATGAATCTATGCAATATGATCCTACAATGTTGGCTATCATGTGGTGATGTTTTTGCTTTTATGATGGATTTACTGATTGGAGTCTAGGTATCATAGGAACCATGTCGGAGTTGTAAATTAAGCAGCTTGTAATATAAATGATGCAGAATTTAGTCCCATCTTTTTCCATTTTCTTGAATGTCTTGTGAAAATAATAAAAACTTTGTTGGATGGTTTAATGTTATCATGATGGCAATGTGTTTTGTTGTAGATTTTTTAGTTTATGGCAAGGTGTAGGTATTTGATATATATTATAGACCAAATACATTAGGTGTTGAATGAATCTAAAAAGTGATTTTTTACTTATAAATGTGACCGGATGGAATATGTGATATTATGTTCTTTACCTGGTATGTAGACGAGCACCAGACACGCAGATCCGCGGCAGTCTTAATTACTTCTTAAACTTCTGCCAAGAGCTAAAATATCAATAAAATAAAAACGGGAAAAGTAATATTTGGTTTAAACTATCTAAATAATAATTAACAAATGTTAATACTAAAAAAGAAATGATTTAATTAAAAGAGGTGTTAAAACAAAATACTGTCACGCATTTTGCTCTCTTTACAACAGAGAAGGTTTTGTTCCATTGCTCGGAGCAGAGCCACCGTGTCGTATACCATACCGCCGCCGCGTTAATCTTCAGTTTCAAGGGTAAGTCTTGTTCTTCCTTAAATTCGTCTGTTATGCTTCAAAATTTGAAAACCCCCAAATTTCTATTGAAACTCTCATTTTGAGTGAGAAATCATAAAGAAACCCTAATTTCTTTCTAAGTTTATGTCTCTTTTGATGTTTAAACTCCCATTCTCTTTAAAAATGCCAAAACATAACAATCTTTAGAACCCTAACCATGAAACAGTTACAAGGAACAATGTCGTCAAAGAAGGTGTGCATAAGAGGCGCAACATTTAGAGACGTATTAGATTGGAACAGTAACAACAATCTCGTTACTCGCCCTAATATTGGCACATTGTGGAAAAAGCTTATTCACGTCGCTGACGATTGCAGCGGCTGTATTGTTGCTTACCTCCTCTCTAAAGAGGAAGAGGAAGGGAATGGTCACTTTTGTATCGCTTCCCTCTTCGTTCACCATACCTATCGTAAACGTCGTATCGCTACTGATCTTATCACTGCCACCCAAAACACCATGGAACAGGTTAGGTTTGTTTCTTTATTCTGTTATAATTCTGTTTTTTGGATTAGGTTTGTCACTTGTGGGTTAGCGTATAGGGTGTGGTATAGGCCTTTTAACTGGTTATGTATGGAGTTGGTTTAATGGTTAGGTATGAAGCTTGGTTGGGTTGTTTCGTTAGGGGTGGGAAGGCAGAGTAGGCTAGGTTTTTTGTCACGCACTGTGTGATCTATCTGAATACCCGTGATGATTTTCTGTTTTCTGGTAGAATCTGAGTTTCACTAGGCTAGATTATCATCTATTCCTGGATGTGGTTCTTCGGTGAATTCCCTAATCATTGCCACTCCCTTTATTAGTGTGAGGCGAAACCAATTCTCTGTGGGAAGTGTTTTTGGCTTCTTTTCTTCTTTCTCTTTCTTCTTGGTAGTGATTTTGGTGGTTGGTGTTTGTTATTTTTTCTATAGTTAGTCTTGTCTGGGGAGCGTTCTGGTCCTCCGAGATTTTTCTTTTGGTTTTCTTGTTTCCTAATCTTGGGGTGCGGATTTTCTCTAGGTTCTCTCTACCTTGATGTTTTTGGTTGTCAATACATATTTTTTCCATTAAAAGTCTGTTACAACGTCTAATTTGACTGTGCTAAAGACGTCTCAGTGCACGTCCGGAAGAGCAACTCTGCAGCTCTTGGTTTGTTTGAAAAGATGGGTTACACACTTCACGAGGTGAAGGCCAAGTATTTTGATGATGAGGAGGACGCTATTGTCTTGAGGAAGATACTCAAGGGGAAGCATGTTGCCACCTAACTGTGAGACCCACTCCCCCCATATTTTTCCATTTTCTTGAATGTATTGTGAAAATAATTGAAACTTTGATGGCTGGTTTAATATTGACATGATGGCAATGTGTTTTGTTGTAGACTTATTTAGCTATGTTAAAGTCGTGCTATTTTACTTGATAGTCACTAATATTTAGGGAATGAAAATTTGATTTTTGATTGCTGTCTTTTTGTGGAGATGCCAATGCAAGTATTTAACCGACTTTTTCATCCTTGGATAATATGCTCTTTACATGGATTGATGTAGTTTATGTGCAGTTTAGCTGTGTAGTGTGGGCGTGAGGTCAGATTTTGGACAATCGTAGAATTTCATAGTAGATAATTTCTTGAGTGTAGTTCTAATGGGAAATATACAATTGTTGTATACTTTCTTATCAGTGCTTTCTATTTCAGTGTGGTGTACTAGTGAACTGTTGCTCATTGATTTCGAATGGAGGTAAAAAAAATGAATGACCGTGTTACTTTACATGATGTTAACTACGACCTTATAAGGACGACTTTTTCGATAGTGGAAACAGTTGTCATGATTAAAAATTTCTCCACATTGTCTAACAGTATATTTAATTTGTACAATCAAGCAGTATATTTAATTTGTCTTTTTCAAAGATCTAGGAATTAAGTGTCTGCTACATACTCTGTATATTGTGCTCTGTCTGGTCCAGCTTTAATCCTTTATGCTTTCTTCGGTTTGTTCTTCTGACTCTGCTCTTATTGGACTTTTTTCTTACTCTGTATATTGTGCTCTGTATAAAAAACTGCCATTTGTTCTCTTAATTGATTGGCATTAAATAATATGTTGCTCATTGCTTATTGAGGATTCAGATTAGGGTGGGGTTTTGTTGGACTTAGACTAACACTTGGAGTAAAATGTCCTGAGGATCATAGCTATAGTGTTCCTTTTACTACTTGCATATTTTCTTCCTTGTTTAATGAATTGCGATTAACTTGTTCTTATTGAACGAGTATACTTACGTAATGCTGAAGTCAATTAAATTATGGTGTTTTCTGGATTTAATTTCAGGTCTCAAACATGGATTCTCCCGAAGGAGGAGGAAGACCTTCTTCAGCCATTCAAGATTAGGTGTTAAGGATTTATCATGTAGTACTTTGTATATTTTGTAGTATGGTATCTCTTAAAGTAGGGTGGCCACAAGTACTTCGATATCTTTTGAAGTATGTCTTGTGAACAATTTGATATAACCATAGATTAGGTGTTACGAATTTAACATGTAGTACTTCGGGATTTTTCGAAGTTTGGTATCTTTTAAAGTAGGGTGGTAATGAGTACTTCGGTATCTTTTGAAGCATGTTTTATGAACAATTTGATATAACCATAGATTAGGTGTTACGAATTTAACATGTAGTACTTCGGGATTTTTCGAAGTTTGGTATCTTTTAAAGTAGGGTGGTAATGAGTACTTCGGTATCTTTTGAAGTATGTTTTATGAACAATTTGATATAACCATAGATTAGGTGTTACGAATTTAACATGTAGTACTTCGGGATTTTTTGAAGTTTGGTATCTTTTAAAGTAGGGTGGTAATAAGTAGTTTGGTATCTTTTGAAGTATATTTTATGAACAATTTGATATAACCATATATTAGGTGTTACGAATTTAACATGTAGTACTTCGGGATTTTTCGAAGTTGGGTATCTTTTAAAGTAGGGTAGTAATGAGTACTTCAGTATCTTTTGAAGTACTCCCTCCGTCCCTAATTATAAGACCCTTTTGAGAATTTTTTTTGTCCCTTTTTATAAGACCCCTTTGTTATTTCCAACTACATTAATTATTTCTTTACATACATGCCCCTATTTATTATACATCTTTTTCTTCAATCAACAATAAATAACATGTTGAAAACATAAACTAACCTTCTCTCTTAAAGGATAAAATTGTAAAAACAATAGTGATTACAAACAACTTTAATACAAATATCCACTATCTTAATTCCCGTGATTTTAGCAAAAGGGTCTTATATATAGGGACAGAGGGAGTATGTTTTATGAACAATTTGATATTGCAATGCCTTAATATTTTGAAGTATGTATGCAGCATTTTCTCTCTAGTCATATGTATTCAATAGCCTTCCCTTAGAGTAAGAGTCATTGTAATAGTCCAGTCTTAGTTAAGCTAGTCCTTGATACCTTTAAGAGCATTTGCACATTCTTATGAAGAGAAAGAGCCACCTGAGAATTTGTGTTCTCCAAAACAAGTCTAGTCATATGCTATGGCCATCAATTCTTCATGTAGACTGTTAGAAAGAAAGAAAAAAAAACATTGTTTAAAATGACTCTTACATGGGCATCTGACATGACACTAGTAATAATATGAGAAAATGAAAGTGATTGAATGTAAACATATGG
Organism: Medicago truncatula; assembly: GCF_003473485.1. Classification (NCBI taxonomy): domain Eukaryota; kingdom Viridiplantae; phylum Streptophyta; class Magnoliopsida; order Fabales; family Fabaceae; genus Medicago; species Medicago truncatula. The sequence continues at coordinate 10,039,097 of NC_053044.1, read as the reverse complement.
GTTAGTTAATGTTGTGTTGGTGTCACACACTGGATATGCCTTTATCTGAACTGTCGATGTTATGTACTTTTGTGCGGAAGATATTTCTTTTAAAAAAATATTGTCTGGTTATTATTGGTGATAGCTTCTGATGTTTATGGCTACAAGTTAGTGCTGAGAAGTGAGAGGAAATATGGTTGTGCAATTTATTCCTATGAATCTGTGATAGTTTAATTTGCCGGTGTCTGCGATAGACTGACCGCTGAAATGCCAGTTGCTTTTGTGATTGTTCTTAGACAAGGTTTGTTTGATTCTATGCTTTTTGATAGGATGTGTTTTGTATTAGCTCTAGTTGGGAGTAATATGGCAAGTGGCATTAAGTTTGAGTTGTTGACAATCTTTGGAACCATGGGTGAAGAAGATATGTGACACGACGACTCATAAATTAGAATTAGACACCAATGTTTTGGAAGTTAGTTTTATTATTTGAGGCAAAATAAAATACTATCATCTATTTAATCGTCGTATCCAACTTGTATTGATTTCAAAGGTCAAAGATTTTATAGGGAAGAAATATTCGAAAAACATATGAGAGGTGTTGTATACATTAGACAACACATACCTGATATTCATCTGACAGCCATTTTAAAGCATTGATGCTTCCTAGGTAAACAACATATAGGATTTGTAGTATATTAGGGAAGTTGTTATAATTTCTCCATTTAGGGGCACTGTCATTGGTGTCCCCCTCAACCTAAAGATTGGAAATGTAACGTTGATGGATCAGGAAAAGGGAAACCTGAACCGGTAGGCATAGGTGGTGTCATTTGGGATTCGCAAGGAAATAGGTTAGCTGAATTTGCTGCATCTGTCGGCATTGGAAATTCAAATGAAGCAGAATTTTCGGTGATTATCTTTGCGTTAGAGTTAATTTTGGAGCAGAGGAGTCTAGAGCATAATATAATTATTGAACTGGATTCGAGGAACACATTGTCATGGATGAATAAGGAGGCTTGCCCATAGCAGATGAGATTTTATTGTAATAAAGCAAGTAACATGTTACTGGTATTAAAAGATGTTTATTTCGTTCATGTTAATCGGAAGGCGAATCAAATGGCAGACAAGATAGAAAGGGAAGGTTTGTCCATGACAGGAAAGTGTGGTGGTGTGGCTTTGGAGCAGTGTCAGTGTGTGAATGGTCATATTTTCAGTTCTGATGTGGTTTATTGAGATATGTTTTTGCTGACTGGTGTGGATTATTGTGATGATTCTACTTCTTTTACTTCAGTTCTGTTGATTATTGTGTGCAGGTGGTCTGATTTGCTTGTATTGGTTCAGCTTGGTTGTTGCAGAGCTTTCATTTCCTAGCCTTGTTTATTAATTTTGCCGACATACGCATAGGAACCTTCTTACGTAGCGCCGTCAGAACCGCAAAGCAACAACATACGCATATGAATTTTTGTTACGGAAAACATCATATATTGATTTCATTAGGTTAGAAAGAGCCGATGGCTTCTAATAGAGTGGGTTGTCAAACCCTAACATTACACTCTTCTGCCCATTCACTTCCCACTATTCCTTTCGACCTCATACCATAAATACTTTGTAGGTTACCGGTGAAACTCCTCTTTGAACTCAGATGTGTCTGCAAGTCATGGTAAATCTCTCATCTCCGATCCAAAAATTTCTAAGAAGCACCTTAGTGTATCAACCACGCGACACCTCCACTTCGTAAGCTACAAAGAAGGCTCACTTTGCAAGTACGTTCTCAAGTCTTGTCCACTCCACTATGTCTTAACGAGCATAAACCCTAACTTCACATGGTTTGAGTATTTTGCAAACAATTTTGATGGAGATTATCCTCCGGACAATTTCCGTTACTTCAATGACTCTTGTGATGGAATACTTCGTATTGGAGACGGTTATAAAGGCTTAGGTATATTGTGGAACCCTTCCGTAAGAAAATTTAAAGAGTTGCCACTTTTTGAGAAGCTAGAAGTATCTACTCAAATTAGAAATATGTTTGGCTTCGGCTACATTCTTCTACGGATAGTTATAAGGTGATTGTTGTTCTAGACTACCGCATTTGTGATAGTAAAAGTGGTGATAGTTGGGTTCGCAAATCTGAAGTAAAAGTTCATTCTTTAGGTTCTAATATTTGGAGAAATGCTAGTTCTCGTGAACCATATGCTTCCCAAAATTTTCCATCAGCTGTCAAGCTTTAACTGCATGATTTATTTGTTCACTCCCTATTTTTCAGCAACACCACTGTGTATTGTGGCAAACAGTGAATTGTGATTGGCTACTCTTTATTCTTGAAGAAATCGGGATACTTTCTTTCTAGTGATATAGCACTGCTCATTTTTTATAAGGCTTAGACGCATTATTCACCTTCTAAGTTTACAAAAGTAGCGATTTTGACTTGTTTTAAAAAAAATGGCAAAAGTGACCACATGTTTAGGGAAATATGCTCTTTTGACCCTCTAACATAAAGGAAATATGCTTTTTGTCCCCTTATCTTTACAAAAAAGTTGCGAGGATGACCCTTGTTTTGGGGCATGTGGCGTCCTCTCAGCAACTTTACAACGTTTAGGGCCAAAATTGCTATTTTTTTGTTAGGGGCCAAAATTGCGACTTTCTCAAAATTAAGGTGTAAAAAATGCACTAAGGTTCCGTAGGCCATAACTTCCTTGAAGAGTAGACCATACAAATCATTTCATTCAAAACAAACAAATTTAAAGCCAACCAGTTTGACAGCAGTAAAAAATATATAAATTTTTAATGTCAACTGCTTTTCAAGAATACGAGAGCTTTGTAATAATTGAATCATTCATCCAAAGACGGGATTGAATAGACAGCAAACCAAGTAACAAGATAGAGATTCTAGATCACAAAGACATGGACGAATTATTTCTAGTAATTGCTTGTTTTATCCAACACACATCAAAGGAAAACTATAACAAGTAAAGACTTATACATGGTAATTGTAAAACATTTCCATCCGACTCAAGTCTGTAAATTTGTATACAACAACAACAACCACCAAGCCTTATCCCACTATTATATTTGTATGCTCAAATATAATATATTGGAACTTGTGAAATCACTAGTCAAGCTCAACAGTAAGTAAACTTAGTTGAGATATAAGTCTAACTAATCAATTGAGTTTCAAGTTTATAGCACCGTCAATATAACTTTCTTACAAAGGAGAGTTGAAGAATCCATTAGAACTGCCTATCCAACAGACCAAATTCCACCTCATTTTGCAGCATCTCTTCATATGAACATGTAATCACGAATTAGGAGTTTGTTGGTAAACATATAGTCTGCAAAAGGAACAAATAAAAGAAGATAAACAAACAAACCAACATTGTTAAATCTATTTCAGAAACTTCATAATAATAACTTGTCATGGAGACCTGTATTCATTTTTACATTTTATCGTATATAAGTTACGACACAAAAGAGTGTAACGAAATGTATCAAATAGATCAAGATTTAAGTAAAATCTAGTTGCATGTAAAAAAATGAAGATCTTGTGAAAAATTGGAAGTGCATTTAGTCAGAGAATCTCATAGTGAAGATAACATCATAACAATTTTTTTTTTCTACAAATACTAGTTGAAAAGTTTATTCGAATCTAACAACATTAAAAGTTCATTCGAATCCAACAATAAAAAGTTTATTCGAATCTAACAACATTAACTAAGCGTAAAAAAAAGCTATATCACAATCACATTAAAAAGCTTTTAATGCAAGATAACATACTCAGTTATGCATTCAGCTTCTTTTGACGATCCAATCCGGAGGTGGCCAGAACAAGTTAAAATATTCAGGACAGTCACACAAAGGCGAAACCCGACCTTCAACCAAGTCAAAAATGCAATTCCCATATAGAATGTTTTCAAAATTAAAATTGAGGATGGCGTCATCAATAAAGATGACACAATTCCCTTTGGAAACGCACAAATCAGAAGCAGAAGCAGAAAACGAACATCCATTCCCCAAGAACAAAACCCTATCCCCTAAACTCATCAAATTCACCCATCTCATCTCCTTCTCATCAAGCCTAAGCACATTAACCATTAAATCAAAACCAATAGACTCATAAACATCTACTAACAACAAATCACCGTCACTCTCGACTAAGAATTTGATGTCCCCCCCACCAGAAACCAAAGATTCAGCCACTAACTCGAAAGTGAAGTCATCCAGTCCAAGAGTAGCTGTCCGTCCAGTTTTGTGTACCACATAAGGCCGCCCTTTGAAAATGCAGATGTCTTCAAACCAGGCAGTCATTACAGGAATACCGTTCCGATTCTCGTTGCTGCATTTCAACAGTATTGGTTTTGAGGTAGTGGTAAACGCGCCAAGAACAATAGGTTTTTTCTCGTTGCCCGTGAAAGCAACGATCTTTTCAGGGTACATGTAGTCATAGAGCAAGGAATCATCATGAACAATGAAATCGGTTCCTAAATGGATGACAGAGAGTTTGTTGAAGTCGATGGAGTGAAGTGAATCAAAAGGTGATTGATATGAGATGAGTGGGTTTAAGATTTGGGTTTTGCCATTTGAGTATTGGCGAATTCTTACCAACCAAGGACGATGACGAATTAGGGTTTGTTGTTGTTCATGTGGTGGTTTGATGAGGAAGAAACTGCATTTGGAGAGGTAACAGAAGAATGGAATAGTGTTATCGTTGATGATGGAATCAAATAGAGATCGGAATTTGAAGAGTGGAAATTCGAAGGGTAAAATGTTAAGATGGTGCTTTCGAATGGAAGAAGAGCGCCAATTGCAACAGACTGATCGAAAGCGAATGAGATCGATTTCAGTGTCGATTCCCTGTGATATCAGATTCACAAGATCCATCGGGAGTGCAGACCAATCTGACATCGCCGGCGCCATGGATGATGCCGCTGCGTTTGCTTTCTGCTTCTTTTCACTCGTTAAAGTTTTTTTTTCTTCTTTTACAAAGGGGCCTACCGGAAAAAGAAAAAACTAAAGAGGGATGATCTCGTGTCGCTATCATAACATCAGCTAACACAAACGTAACGAGTAGCATGGTCATAACTCATGTTTGTCAGAGTTTGTACACAAATTCGCCTCACGATAATAATGATACATCTTAACTTCCCACTTTAAAGTAAGCAATCTATCGGAAGTGCCAACGACTCTCGTCTTGATTATGTACGGCATTTTCATAACCTCACTCGAATCGACACGCAACTCCATCTTAAAAAAGTTTTTTTTTTTTTTTTTTTAGATATACGAAATGACAAAGTCATTATAAACTCACACATACAAGTGGAGGTACCGGGGTTCGAACCCCAGTCATGGCATCCAGCCTAACAATTTCGACATTTTATCAAGTTGAGCTAGGACTTCTGAAAAGAAAAAAAACAAGAAGATTTTCTCTTTATTTACCATTTGCGGAAAGACAATGTCCCCTAGTTTTTTGTTTTATTATTATTATTAGGTTTAAGTGTATCCTTCGACCCCTTATTATAAGTCTATCGGACTAATTTTAAATATATTAAAAAAAATTAATAATGTAGTTAATGTTCTCGTTTTATTTGTGAAAATTGAAATTATTTCCTTAGTTACTAAATATTTGTCGCGGTTTTATAATGTATAATATTCACATAATTAAATTTTACCATATTTTTTTCACAAATATGTAGATAAAAATGTTAGCATGTAAAATGTTCAATTTGTTAAGTAATTTAGTGACTGGAGCTCACATATTTTAAATGTGGAGAAGTGGAGTTCCGGGTTCGAACCTCGACCCCTGCATATAGTGCAATGTCCCTACCATTTGAGTTAAGCTCACATGCACAAGATGTTCAATTTGTTTTAACAAATATTTTCAAAATATCAATTTTTTTATCATATATAATTAAAGATATTAATGATCAAAGTTGTGTATTGACATGTATGAGGTGTTTGACTGCGATATGTATTAAAAAATGGAGAGAGCATTTAGTTTGATTTTCATATTTCAAGATAAATTGCAGTCAGTAGTATTAATTAAACTTATGTTTGTAAAAAAAAACACATAATAATTATTACACCTCCAATCACTATTATAAATATAAATTCATATTTTAGATTCATTAAATAGATATGTATGTCGTCTATAATAAAGACCACATACATAATTAATTAAATAAATCTAAAATGTAAATTTTTGTTTATAATAATGACTCGAGGATGTATATAGACTTGTATTTCTGGACAAATCTTTTTCAAAATGTGTTTATAATTAGGGACAAAAGAAATAAATCTATATACCACACATAAATAATTTTTAGATCCTTTAAGTGTTTTGAATAGGGTGTTGTAAAAAGTAATAAATAATAAGAGGTTTAACTAATATTTCAAATAAAATTTTAAATAATATTATAAAAAATATAATAAGATAACTAAACTAGTTTATATGAAGGACATAATTGAAAGAAAAAAGTATTACAACCTCTACATAGGTATAGATAATTTAACAAAAAAAAATTTGTTTTATTGTTAGAGGTATTGTCGTCCCCTACTGTATGCATGAGTTCTTGTATGTGGAATAGGCTTTAGGATATTTCATGAGTTTAATTTGCAATGTTGTCTAAATAAGGTTGACGTATTATGCACAATGATGACTTTTTTTATCTCACAATGTTTGAAATTAAGGTATTTTTTTAGAAGCACTTTCTTGAAAGTTTCAATTGGTTACTGCCCAAGTTATACATGGATAAGTATCTTGCAAGCTCGTGTGAATATTATTGAGAAAGATGGTATTTCGAGGATAGGAGATGGTCCTATAATTAATTTATGAGAGGATAATTGGCTTCCTTATCAAAATGGGCACAAGATTTGGTCTCCTAAACCCCCTAATTGTGATATTATGTTTGTCTCAAATCTTATTCATCATGATATTCAATGTTGGAATGCTCCTTTAATTAATGAAACTATTCTCTTTTTGAGCCTCAACAAATTCTTCAATTGTCAATTTCTTTCTCTCATTTGCAAGATGAATTTGTGTGCGGTGCTTCACGGTCAGCTGCTTTTTCCGTGAACAGTTCATACCATTTCTTAAAGGCAAGGCGTGAAATAGATGGCTCACATAGCTCCATGCAGGATATTAATCACCAAGTGTGAAAAAAATTATGGAAAATAAAAAGTATTCCAAGACACATTAATTTTTCTTGGAGAATTCTACATAAAAACTATCGGTAAAAAATGATATATTTTTTTAACAAGGAAAAAAAATGACATTTTAAAAAAGGAATAAGTAGTGATCCATCGTGTGTTCTTTGTGGGACACATAATGAGAAAATTTCACACCTCTTTATGAAGTTTCATTGGTCAAAGCAGATATGGTTTGCTTCCACTTTAGATGTGATATTTAATTCGCATGATTCCAAGTACGTACCTTTTCTTAAGTGATTGGAGAGAAATAATATTGATGTTGAGGTGGATATTATAGTCCATGTTTTGGCCTTGTGTTATGAGATATGGCCGGTGTGCTAGAAATAAGAAATGTTTTGAGGGAACTGATGTTGATGTGGCTGCCACTGTTCAAAAGGCAAAAAGATCAATTGTGAATTTTAAGAGTGCTAGTATGGTGTTGGTGGAGACACTAAGTGGAGGTCCAATTTTGCCAACATCTTATGTTCATTGGACACCATCTTTTAATGGTTTCTATAAGTTTAATGTTGATGCAGTAGGTCCGATAGAGGGGGATAAGTGGGGTTTTGGTGTTGTGGTGAGAGATTATGTAGGTGTTGTTGCTGCTAGGTCCTAACAAGTCTTTTCATTACCAAATTCAGAAGTTGCATAAGCTTTAGCTATGCGGAAGGGCTTGTAATTTGCGAAAGATATGTATTTTCTGAATCTGATAGCAGAATCATATGCTTCTAGTGTAATTTTGACGTTGAATGCTCATCAACAATCTCACAGCTATGTTGACTCTATTATTCGAGATTGTATTAGTTTTAATGGTAGTTTTCGTAGTTTAAACTTTTTGCATGTTATTTAGCTAAATATGTGAAGTCAACCAAGTTGCTCATTATTTAGCTAAATACGATCTTATTAAAAATGTTGATTGCATATAGATCAAAGAAACTTCGCCTTGTATTTCTGCAGTCTTGACATTTTATTTATTGTCAAACTTTCGTTAATGAATTTGTCTTTTTAAAAACGTAAAAAAAAAAAAATAATCAATTATGTGACACGGTGAATTACCATTTTAAAATTTCTTTTCAATATTTTTATTCCGCATGTTTTTTTTATTAGTTATCACTTATTTAAAACCACAAAAAAAAAAAAAAAATCATAATAAAACATAAAAACAAATTTCTTCTTCATCTTCTATCAAACTCAAAATCTTCAAGGATCTATCCATGTACTTCGTGTGGTCACTTACGACGATTTCTCGTCACACACGTTTACAAGAACTCTCTTTATATAGAAGAGCTAAAAAAAAGAGAAAGCAGCAATTGAGTTTATGTCAGCTCAACATACAACGGGATGGGGCCTTAACCAATTTTAAACTAACTTTAACTAACACATTTTACAACTAATTATTAGTTACTATTTCATTTGTCTTAAATTAGGTGTCCTCTTTTCTTTTTTTCTTTATCTAATCAATTTAAAGAAATACTTACTCTTCATTGAGAGCTTATCTTTCGCTTTATTATTTTAAAAACACTTTAATTCAGGAAAAAAAAAACGACAAAATTTTTGTGTTTTTAGTAACACCTCTAATGTCTCTGAAATTTTAGCTTTATGATTATATGGCATATGAGATTTTACAAAAACTATATTAGCTTAAAGAGAACAAGAGTAGCAAAATGCACTCACTAAAATACTTAGTGCACTGTTAATATCAAATGTTTAGACAATAAACTCAGGTTGACATGTTGATGTTACCTTGGGACCTAGTAGTATGCTCATCAAAGTCTCAAGTGCCAATTTTGATGAGTTAGTTTAGTTTTTTAAAAAAGTATTTAGACAATATCAATTGCAAGTGGTATTTTATTGCAACGATCAAACAATATCAGTTTACTTTAACATACAATAAATCTTTATAACTATTGAATACTTGTATAAGTCTACACTCGCACAACATTTTTAGACATGTCAATAAAATATTATAGAGACATATACATCTTTATTTATAAATTAAAAGAATTTAACAAGATATCAAGTGCGGATTGTAAAATAAATGAATTGCTAACGGTACCCACAATACAACAATTGAACGTTGGTGATGAGTTTCGTCTAATAATAGTTTTTTTTTTTTTTGTCGTAGCTTAGCGGTCAGAGAAATTCATCTTAAAGGTGAAATAGTAGGGTATCCAGGGTTCGAACCCCGGCCCCTGCATACATAATGCATTATCCCTTACCAAGCGAGCTAAACTCACGAGGACAATAGTTACACTCGAACAATGAAATATAACTAAATAATAAAATATTCTAACATAAATATAATTATGTTTGTGCAGAAAAACATAATTATATTTATCAAATAGGTTTGCATGTTAGGTTTCAGAGATTGTTTTTATGATATAAAATATGACTAAACTTCGTCTTCATAAACACATTTTAGTTGTGAGGGACAATGTATTGTTACATTAAGACTTAACGGTTCTTAAGGCTTCAATGCAGTCAACATATTTGACCATTTTTTGTGTAATTTATACCGTTAGATTTGAAGTCTTACCAGATCTAATTACACACCATTAACGTCACATATTTCTCCTTCTCCTTTATCCTATTATTTTCCCTCTCCCACTGGCCTCTGCCTTTTCTCTCACAAGTTGTTAGTTGTGTATCTCACTCATATCAACCTGGCATAATCTTAATAATGTCCACCCCACCAACGACCATTTCTTGCTCATTCACCGCCACTTTGAGTTGGCTTGAATGTTCATCTTTTGCTTAGATCAGATTTGGAAGCCAAAACATTGTACTAACAAAGCCATGATGGGATTGTCGATATCCATTAATAACAAGAAAGCTTGTTCCAATTTATGTCCCCTATACATTAAAACTATACAATAATAAAATAAACAGAAACATTCCCCACTGTCTATGGGCACAATCATCTGCAACATTGCCAAAAGTTGCACCAAAGGGCTCCTTCACAACCTACAATTAAAATAAATTCAATATTAAGAAATAATCAAGAAAGAATATTTCTTTCTTCTTCATACTATCTTGTGATAGGCATAGAAATTAAACCCCAATCAGCAGATCTTTTATGAACTATAGGAAATTATCAATAATGAAAGGAAGAAAACATGGACTCCCAATATATATAACCTATGATGACAATTGACAGGTGATACAAAAGCAGGTACAACGGTTAAATATGACGTAGATGAATGTGGGAAGGAATACCTCGGATTGCAAATAGAATGGCAATAGTTACACTAGATCACCTTAGAAACAGCATTCACATAGTTATCAAATAATACTTTTATCCTGTCAAAGTTTTATCAATAATTCAAATTATACTCAATGCAATTGCAAAGAGCTCCCCATAAATTTAAGTCTCCACCAAGTCACCAACATATAATATGAATTGATCTCTCCGACTCTCTCCCATAGTGCAAATACTACATGGTCCTTCTTAGGTTTATTTTGGTTATATTTATATAGAAATTAAATCAAACTATTAACGGAAAAATTTGGGGTGTGGAGACTCGGGATCAAATTTGGGCACCCACGTAAAATGTCCTCACAGCCAAACCACTAGGGTTATAACAACGGTGACGAATATTAACTGAAAAATTAATATAATATTTGCTTGATTAGAAGAGTAGTTATATGAAGTATGGACTACAACAACGTGGAGATTATAAACGTCAACTACTGGGGACAGCGAAATCATCCACATTTCAGGGATATAATATTAGCTACTACAGATCTACTAAATTCTTTTTTTTTTTTTTGACAGATCTACTAAATTCTAATGAACAAATTATGTCGAAAAACCTATATTCCTTGCATTAAATCTCATGCTGCAATTGCCAATCCCTTATATCAAAAAGATAAAAGAAAGACATTCTGAACAATTTTGAAGTGCAGATGCAAGACTAATTACTTAGAAAAACTCATAGTCAATGCAAGAACGTTTCAATGTTTCTTTTTCTATATAACTGTTGTTTGCAAAGTTTATCCAATCTAACAACACAAACTAAGCACAATAGTGCACCAACACTATTATGTTAGCACACTTTTATCTGCCACGGACTAAATCATACTATCTTCTGATAAGCATGTGATAAAAGTTAAACCCCAATATCGCATCAGCAGAGTTGTATGAATTCTAGAAATTATCAATATTTAATTATATTACGTCCTCCCTCTTAAACATGAACTCTAGGTTTTCTCCATATGCAATAGAAAGGGACCGAACCCTTAACACTTCCTTTAATATAGCTTGAGTCCCTTACCATTAAAACCAACCATATGTTGGTATTTACCATCATTATTTAACCACACTCTTTTGATAACCTATTTTTATACAAAATTCAAAGGTTGACTAAGTCATTTCTTTGTAATAATATTCACTTGAGTGATATAACCCATTAGTTGTAAAAAAAAAAATCCCTATTCTGCTTTTGGCCTTCTACAACTTATGTTCCAAGTTACTCCATAGGGACATAGATAATCAGAGCGGTTTATAAGTTTATAAATAATCACAATCTAACGAGGTGTTTTATTAGATTTTGCCGCTAAAGTACCATTACAGTCTCTGCTCAATCTAACAAGGGCTAAATATTGAAATTAATTATCAATGAAAACTGAAAAACATGCCCATGAAGTACCTGTTTTCTACCTCCAAAACTGAAACCCAGCAAGTCTATGCACAAACTAGATACTGACTAGGAACTTGATCCTATAGTATATATGCAGTTAGAGTGAATCTTATGGTCACTTGTCAAATGAGTTAAGTATTTAGTTCCGACCTTATAAAGATAAGCTTTCATAAGTTTACATGTGCTTACTAAATAGTCAAATGAAAAAGCTTCTGAAAGAATAGAAGCATAGAAACTAATTTCAACTCATACTTATAAAATAAAAAACTCATTGTCATTCCCTCAATTAAAAAAAAAAACTCAGTAGCATATCAGAAAAGTTCTATTTTCTACAAGTACTTACTGAAAAGTTTATATAATCTTACAACAGAAAGTCAAACTAAAATAATGAGTGCATTCAGAATGAAGTAAATCAATGTTTATTTTAAAACTGCATCTACATCTGCAACAATACTAATAAGTGAATGTTGATAATTGATAGCATGATTCTCTATTTTCACAATAGAAACCTTCTCAAGTGACTAAAGCATTTAGATCCTAATCAAAAGGCTCACATGAATTTAAAGCTGCTCATTAACAAGTTAAATAAGACAATTTCAATTTATACAAAAAGTAATAATTAGTTAAAAGACCAACAAACATTGTAAAAACATTTCAACATTGTACGAGTTCATGTTGAAAAAACATAAAAATAATAACATCAGGTGTTTTGTAGAACTGCATCTACAATACTAGCAAATAAGTGTGTTTCCAAATCCAGCACAACTCAACAGTTTTAAATTACAAACCTTTCCATCCATTTATGTTGTTGTCAATGCAACCCGACCCATTCTGGAGGTGGCCAAAACAACTTAGAATAAATTGGGAAATCAGACAATGGTGAAATTCGACGTTGATCCAAGTGAAAAACACGGTTGCCAACCTCGGTGGAATGAAAATCGTTCAAAACATAATCCCTAAATATCACACAGTTCCCATTGCCAATACACAAATCCGAAGCCGAAGCAGAAAAAGCACATTCTTCCCCCAAAAACAAAACCATATCCCCCAAATTTCTCACCTCCACCCACTTCTTCTCCTTCTCATCAAGCCTAAACACATCAAATCTCACAGCTCTCTCCGATCCAATCCTAAAAATCTCACCATCATCATCATCATCATCAACATCAACATCAACATCAAAATTAACAACGTTAACATCACCATATGGAACATCGGTATGATCCACAAAATTACCATCACGAAAACAAGACAAATATTTATCAACTAACAATAACTCACCATCACTCTCCACTAAAAATTTCTTATCTCCCCCAAACACAGGCTCAGCCACCAAATCCAAACTTAAATCCGGTCTCAACGCAACAGTCCTACCGGTACCATCAACCGCAACCGGCCTCCCTTTAAATACACAAACATCATCAAAAGGTGACGGCATTTCAGGTACAATCGTCCACCGCTCATCACCACATCGAAAAAACGCAATTTTCCCAGAAATATGAATAGTGAAAAGAACCGAACAACGCTCTTTACCTCCCCACATGTCAGCGTCAAGAACAATAACCTTTTCCATATATAACGAGCTGTATTCGTTGAAATTACCGATTACGAATTCACGTCCCAGATCAATGACACGGTGTTCGTTGAAATTAATGACTTGTGGGAGATAAATAGATAATTGTTTGTCACGTGAGAGAGGATTCCAGAGACGAGTTCGGTCACGTGAGTCAGGACCGATTTTGATTAACCAAGGGTTGTTGTTTAGGGTTTGTTGATGATGATGATGATGATTTGTGGGGGGTGTGATAAGGAAAATGGTTCGTTTGGAAAGAGGGAAAGTGATGGATTTGGAATGATGGAGATTGTTGGAATCGGAAGGAGTTGGGAGGTGAGAAGGTAAAGTGAGATGGTGGTGATGGTTTTTGGGAACGGAAGAGCGCCATGATGAACAAACGGATCGGAAACGGAGTTGGTAGAATTCGCTGTCGAGTTTTGAGGAAATTAGTTGGAGGAGATCTTTTGGGAGTTGTGACCAGTCTGCCATTGATGAAGAAGCTGAGGGCAATGGGTGTTGCTGATTCATTTTTTTTGTTCCCTGGAATGGGAAATGTAGAGAAGACGATGGTTGATTGACACGGTGAAGGGAATGCTGCTTGATCGGTGATTTAAGGTGAATAAATGGGGTATCCGAGTTCGAACCCGAACCTGCATATAATACTTCCTCAGTTCCTTAATAAGTGACCTAGTTGACCCAATTACGCATACCAATGCGTAATTTTGAGTTTAAATATCTTGAATAATATATTGGAAAAAATTATGAAAATTTGATATTTTGAAAATACTCATCGAGACGAATCTAACGACATCTTATATGATATTATTTATCTTTGTATATTAGTAGAAAAATATGGTCAAAGTAAGTTAGGTCAAAATTGCACATTTTCAAACAGGTCATTTATTGCGGGACGGAGGGAGTAATACATTGTCCCTGTCAGGGGGATATAAGGTTTTTTTTTTTTTTTTTGTCAAGTATAAAATGAATAAGTGGATGTCAAGGCTCAATGATTTTTTTTTCTTTTCAATTATATAAAAATATTTAATTACATATTTATTCTTTGTTAATTTACAAAATATTATAAAATAATTTGAAAAAAAATATTGTAATTGTTTCACAAGGGTAAATTTATCATTGAAATATGATTTATATTTTATCATTTCATCATAAAATGTGTATCAAAAAAATTTACATAAGCATGATAAAATAGCTATTGTTCGATTTTTTTTTTAGAGAAACTATTGTTCTATCTATATCTTTCTATGTTTTTATTATATTTTATAGCTTATCATGTCTTTATTACATCATATGCGTCAAATAACTATTCAAATGAAATTCAATTTGGTCCCTCATAAAAAAATTATTCAAATTAGTCTCTGACAAAATGTAATATAAAAATTAATCTTTCATATTTTCATACGTAAGATAAATTAATGTCTGACTCATTGTGTAACAAATGAATTAATTTGTCCTCGATATAAAAATATCAAAGATTACTTTGAATATTATTTTTTGTTGAGACTAAATTGAGCCGTGACATAATTATAAGGGGCCAAATTGAGGAGAACTTATAGTTCTTGTGCTAATATTTATGATGTAAGGAAAAAAAGATAGGTCTCATAAATGCAGCATAGTTGATAACTATGAAGGACATTATTTGCACGAGTGTTCGAACTTTGGATTTTCCCTCTTCTCCACAATCAGAAGTGCATGAATCTAGTCATTAAAAACCGGCGAAACAATTTTAAATTAGAATTTACTTACATCATGATCGAACTCTGGATTAATATTACCTCTTTACCCTAAAATGTAATAAACTGTCTTGTCAAATATTTTCCACAAGTTTCGTACTTTGGAGGGGGAACTTCTTCAATAATTTCCATATGCTTGAGAGTATACAGACACTACCTAAAATGCAGTGAAAATCTTGTTTCAAATTCATTCAGACTTTAAAAATCCATTATAATTTGATGTCTTTCTATGATTCTTTATCATCAGTGTATAGTAATTAAATTTTGAAGATTTTAAAGAGGGTGGATAGTTTGAGATAAGGATTAAAGGAATTCAAGGACCCGGATTCAAAGGAGAAAAATACTAATATAACAATTAATTAAATTTTGAGAAGAATGTGATATTATGATTGCTCAAATTTCAAATCTTCACACACAAAATTCCTCACAAAAACTAATCTAGGAAAAGTTGTTAATGAAAGGCTTAACTCAGGGACCCAGATTCAAAGGCTTAATTAATTGATGAAGGTATATTTATTTCCACAATTTTTTCAATAAAAGTTAAGCTCAATATCAGAATGATAAAAAATTATATCAAATATATAACAAAGTGAGTATGAGGGTGTTAATGAAACCAAATAAGAACAAAATCTGTAAGATAGCAGAGATGTGTATACTACAAGAATGTTCGGTTTTCTGATGAATAGTTTAACAATAAACAGCTTCTCCCAAAAAAAGGGAGATATGCTCAAAATAGATACAAAAAATAACAACCTTAAAAATAATTTGATTCTAATTTGTTCTCTTCTGTATAGTAGTCCATCAACTGCACATAATTTAATTAAACATGCATGAACAAATATAAAAGAAACTGTAACCTGTAAACAAAAGAATTGCAATACAATCACAACAGTTGAGTGGCAACTAACAAGTTATCCAATCTGCCAGCTTTTCTTTTCTCTAGCAGTTGATTCCACACATCTCAGATTTGGGACCAGTGACTCTAGTCGTAAAAGGGTCAATTCGAACCCATAAAAGTGAAAAAATGGATGCAAGAAGAATGGACCAAACAACCACGATGGTTGGCGTTCGGTTCTGGCGTCCCATAAGACCTTTAAGGAAGGGGTAGAGATGGATGATCACCCAAAATGCAAAGAAAAGTTTACCAAAGAGTGGTCCCCATGATTGGTAGCCACTGTTAACAGCATAAGAGATTCCTGCAACAACTCCGACAAGGTTTATAATGAGAAGAGTTGTTGGTGGAATGAGAAGTGTTGTCCATTTAAACATGTATAGTTCTGCAGAGTCTCCATCTTCATCTGAAGCTTTTGAGGTAACAGTGAAGTTTGTGTCAATTCCAGCAAGTACTTTGAGTAAACCTTGGAACACAGCAAAAAGATGAGCTGAAACACCACCAATAACCCAAAATTGTTCATTTCTCCACCATTCATCAATTCCAACACCACTCCACCTCATCTCAAGGATACCAGTTGCAAAGATGGAAAGAAAGAGAGATATGAACCATATACTTGCAATATTACTAATCTGCAAGCGAAATGAAAGAGAAAAAAAGTTAAATATGTTACCAAGAGTGATATGAATCATATACTATATTTTGTTTGAGAAGAAATCACAAACCTGTGGAATAATGAACTTGTTAGTCAAGAGACAGACGGCAGGTAAGGTACAATACATGAGAAGGGGAATGGAAGTGATTGGATAGATAGTGGTGTTTATGTACGCAAACCTCTCAAGCCACTTTAACCTTCCACTATAACCGTACCAGATGGGACAATGTCGACTTAGTAGAATTTCCACTGAACCTAAAGCCCATCGAAGCACTTGGTTCAAACGATCGGAAAGATTGATAGGAGCTGAACCTTTAAATGCTGCAAGCTTGGGCATGCAATATATAGACCTCCAACCGCGGGCATGCATCTTAAATCCAGTAAGAATATCTTCTGTGACAGAACCATAGATCCACCCAATCTGTGGAATATAAGACAAATAATGATTATCTTCAAAGATAATTGGGCAAATGCATCATACTTTTACAGTAATTAACAATCATAATATTACAGACACCCCCATAATATATAATGCAGAAATGCTAATGCATAAAGAATGGTTGAGACACCGAAAAAATAAATCTGCCATACTAAATTTAAATCAGCTTTTTACTTTTTTTCTCAGAGTGAAAAAACCCAAGCCTATGAATAGTGACTATTAAGAGGAGTTCAACAAAACAAATTGGTTATGCGGGCAAAGGATGGATCAAGGCTAACCCTCATCTCTTCCTCTATTTAGTAAGTCAATAAGAAAAAAGCGGGAAAAGGCGTGCCTCAAGTGAAATCTCACATCGGTTAGAATATGAAAGTTCTTAAAATGAGTCGGATCTAACTAAACCCTATAAAACTAGCTTTTAAAATGAGATCTCTCTCTCACTTATAAACAGTTCTTCAGGTCACATCTCATCCAATATAGGATACTCAACACACCCTCACACGTCCAAGAGATACCATCCTAAAATTTGGGTTGGGCCTCAAACCTACAAAACCAGCTTATGAAGTATGAAATGTCTCGCACATATAACACTTTTCCAAGTACCAAAAGTGGGACTCTCAACCAAAGGTTTTAAAGCATCCCTATCAACTCTAGTATAAAGACGGAAAAATATTAGTAAACACTAAAACGACACCATTGTACTGATTCTGTAATTCATGCTTTTGCCAAGTCCGTCCCCCTACCCCCAAAACTCCCTCTTTCTGGAGCCAGCATAGTTCCATTTCAAGTATGGCTTGAATCCTAAAGACACATACACATGGATGCGTTTATGTAAAATATCCATATTATCAAGGATTATCTAGCCCATTCCATATTTAAGTTTAATTCATTGGACTTTTGGTCTCTTAATTCACAAATCTGTTGGTAATAAGCTGAAAATGTGACGAGACTGAACAACAAACATAAAAAAGCATCAAAGGTAATGGATTAGCGCCATTCTGTTTTGTACCTCAGTTCCCCATTCTGATTTATCTTCATAACCACAACTGATAACATGAATTGCCTCCTTGAGAAGAGTTTCTGGAGTTGCAGACTGAGGAACGCCACCATTTTCCATAAGTGTAGAGGCGACAAAAACAGCAGACTGACCAAACCTTCTCTCAAGGCTCATTTGTGACATGAGTAGTGATTTTTCATCATCAAATCCAGCACCTAAATAAAATGGTTGAGTTAAGAAACGGGAAAATAAATTGAAAACAACTCAATAAATTGATGAATAAAGCATACACAAAGAATTTCTATATCATCAGGAAAATGAGGACGGTTAACAAGGTATATCTAATTTCACATATAACTAAGAATTGAAGTTTGAGTTTCCACAAATTCTAGAAAGTTATGCGCTATACCCTTCTTTTTTAGCAACGAAATAACAAGAGATATCATAATCATCCTACAACTACAAGTGGCAAAAATATTTTAACAGGTAGAACTATCAATGAACCTTGTCCATTAGATGGAAGCTTAGTGGTAAGAGTTTGACCTAGTAACCTCAAGGGACAGAGTTCAAATACCCTCGGAGGGGAGAATCGTATAATGTCATTAGTGTCACTTCAACTAATTATAATTTCCTCCTTCTCCTTTTTCTTTTTAAAAGAAAGTGAAATTCATATAGAAAGCAGGTAAAAATATTTAACAAGCATTACCTTCCACCCCTTCTTCTATATCCTCTAGACTAAAGACGGGCACAGTTGGATCAACATGCTTGCTAGATTTATTCTTTTTTGAGTCTTTCTTGCTAGATTTTGAGCTCTTGTTTCGATCTCCACCGCAAAGTGAAGAAACAAGACTAGGCTTTTTATGCTTGGGTTTGATAGGAGGGTCATAACCATATAAAGCAGTTCTATTGAAGACACATCCAGTACCCACATAAACGGGACCTTGAATGCCATCCAACCCTCTCAAGTTTATCTGTACAAAAAGAGGCAAGATGGGAAAAGTAAGTATTAGATACAGAACGATTCATGTATAATGTATTCCCCTAATACCTTAACATTTCTAAAAAACTACAAAAAAATTCGGAAGTGTACTTTGGAACACCAAATTTTGTCCAGAAGTGTACTTCCTGACAGCATAAAATTCATTTTTTCCAAATGCGTACATCCGAAGTGATACTGGGAGGTGTATAAAATTCCTCCCCATGCTTTAAGCCCAAAGGGCTCTTGCATGAGGGAAAACATTTGTCTTTCACCTAATAGCTTAATCTTTTGGGATAGGTGATTCATTACAATAAGGGGTGACTCGTTCTTCATGAAGTTCAATATCATTATGAATAATCTTTCACCTAAAACCTAACAGAAATCAGATGAATATCCTGTAAGATACTTACATCAAAGAAAACAGTATTACGGTTGGCATATCGATCGTTCCTATCAATACCATCAAACCTCTGTGGAAATTGAACATAGCAAACATTTTTTCCAAGGTTGGGATCCATCATAAAACACATAGCTTCCCTCAAGGCTTTGCTGTTGTTTATGTAATGATCACAATCAAGATTCAATAAGAAAGGTCCATTAGTAAGCACAGCTGATACACGAACCTGAGACAAATATTGAACACGAATGGTTAGTCAGGTACACGTATAGAGTAAAGTAAGGGCCTGTTTAATTACAAAAAACATTTTCATTATTAAAATTTATTTCATTTTAAATTGCTAACAAGGAGATGGAAGACCCATGTGGTGAATAATTGTGATAGAGAAAATATAGAAAGTTAGCAAGGAAAATACAATTTCAGAAACAAGGAAACATTATTTTGGCCTTTTCAAATTTACTTAAAAATGTTGAATCGTTTTTCAAAAATTGTAAATGAAAATGGTGAGGGAAGTATTGAATTTATATTCTATCAATTATATTAAATGAAATAAAAATAAAATTAAAGTCCCTAAGACTTCAGAATTTTCTATGGCCACTCACAAGTGCATTCATGGCACCAGCCTTCTTGTGATGTTGGAACCCTGGACGCTTTTCACGAGAAACATAGACTAAACGTGGAAGTTCATTACCATCAGTATCAAGTCCTCCACTTTGGCCCAAGAAAACCTGCAGATAGCGAAAGGAATTTAGTATATTAAATGCTTACAACTTCCTCAAATTCCTAACTTAAATTTAATAAACTCATAGCATAGAACTTGTTATTTGTCAGAAAGTCGAAAATTTACATAAATATTATCTACAAGAGTAGTGAACAATTTTTTTACCCAAAAATCACAAGCGTAAACGCTAGAAACGATAGGCAATAATATTACCTAGGTTGACCCCTCTAAAAATTTAATCCATCTAGGTAGATGAAACTTTTGTGGAGAAAAAATCTAGTGAATGAAGCAGACAACACAATCGTTTGATTTTATCTTTGTCATGAGAATTCAACCAAACAAAAAGATAAATTAATAAAGTGAACTACCTGGATCATTCCTGGATGGTCTCTGGTGTTGTTTCCAGGCCAAGGTGTACCATCTTGCATCACCCATCCTTCTTCAGGGACTTTCACTGCTTTTGCAACAAGTCCATTGACACGAATTTTGAATTCTTCATATTCTCTCTGTGAAACAAAAAGAAATAATCATTAAAAGATGATAGTAAGTGCTAAGAGGCATGGCTTATGGTATCACAAACAAATGCATGCCAAGACAGAAGAAAAAATATAATCGATTTGCATGTGCAGCAAGTCTGTCAATCTTCATTACCTTCATTGCTCTACGATCTTTGACAAATGATGCTTGGACCTTATCTTTCAAGTAGTCAATTTTCTTTGAAAAGTACCACTCAGGTGCTCGTGGTTCAATTTCATATTTCTTGCAGAAAGGAACCCATTTCCTTGCAAATTCTGATGTCTCGGCAAGAGCTTCAAATGTCAACATAGCAGCACCATCATCAGAGACATAACATGAGACCTTATCCACTGGGTAGTCAACAGCAAGAATGGATAGTACAGTATTGGCTGTCACAATTGGGGGCTCCTTTAACGGATCAACAGTACTGACGAAAATGTCAACGGCTGCTAACTGTGAAGGTTCTCCTTCCCGATCATATCTGCAACTCAAATCAATTATGGCTCAGTTTGGATCAATTTCTATCGTATGAAAGTTTCTCATATAAAACAAATGTATATGTATTTCCTAAAAAAAGTGCATTATAAAATTTATGAAGGAGTTCAATGAGAAAGTTTATGAACAAATTGAGATGAAGAAAAAATACGTTTAACTTGTGCAATATTACAAATACTCGTAAGGATAAAGATTCTTTTAATATTTCTATTCCTTTCCTGCAAGTGCTTGTGGAGAAGTTTGCCAAAACTAACTATTAAATAAATGGAAAATTATCATAATAAAAGAAAAACTACAAAGATGATTTCCTTATAATATAGCAAATAGAAGGAGAGTCAAAACTCAAGGGCCTACCTTAATGAAAGCCTGTCCAGATATGTTTCACGGTTCACAGGAAGCCACTTGGGGAACTGATCCAAGATCCAAGAAAAGGCAAACCAAACTTCACATATAACTGATATTAACCACAACGCATAAGCATTGGGTACGGGATTTGTAATTCGGTAGTGCAAGAAAATGACAAGGATAACAAGCCGCAGAACAATGACCATACGATATGGATTTATCCTAGAAGATGGAATAGAAACCTTCCTCGAAAGTGGTTGTCGAGCTTCATCATTCCTAATCAAAACAAAGTGTTAAGTATTGAAGCCTAAAAACAAAAGATATGCATTGTGCTCATAAAAAAGAGACACAATCGAACAAATTTGATTATTTATTACACATTCACAAAAGAAAATTTTACAACATATTTATCAGTCACGGTATATTACTAAATGAGTTTCATAACTGCTGAAAAGGATAATAGTATCACTGATATCAAAAGAGCTAGTAGCAATGAGGCTTCCAACAGAAATGAAACAGCACACATTCTTATTGAAAAATATAGAAGTACTCACAACAAGGAATCATCGAAAAGAACATCAGTACTGGCATCAATATCTCCTATTCCTCTTTCAGAAGTAGCTTGACCTGTGCTCATTGGAGCAGTATTCTTATTATCGTGCTTCATTTTCCAGCCATCAACTCTTTCTTTCCAAGCTACATTACCCAATCCTGGTTCAACAACCCTGATGTTTGCTGCATAGGGAATATAAAGAAACACCTAAATCAATATCAGATAAAAACGAAACTATATGAGAATGTGTATAGTTTGAAAGTGAGGGGAATTACGTGATTGATTAAGATCAGACGAATATGATGGATGATTATGAACTCGTTTTCCGCGAGCATTTACAGGAGATGCCATTGACATCCTCTCAGGTGAGGCTGCAGATAATTCTCCAGATGTCTGAAAAAGAAGATATAGCAAAGAACATTTAATTCAAAATCCGTAGGGAACTATATGTTCAAATTGATACTATGAAAAAATATTATAGAGGAAACTAGTTGAACAACCTCTTGTCCACCGGTTAGCCGAGGAATGTGATTGTGAGAAACTTCCTTATCATAATGTGGAGCATCAACCTCCTCACCTCGCCCATACGCCATTTGCCAACTCAACATGCGTTCTGCGATCTTTTGCTTTTGGGTCTGAGTTTCTGAATTGTACTTGAAGTCATTTGCATCATTATCAGCACCACCATCCTCTTCACGATCTCCAAGAATTGCAGGACTACCTGAAATCAATTAAATAAGCATGCTTATTACTAGTTATATTTGAAAATGGTAGAGGAAAACAGAAGACATGTTATGATGAAAAATACGTTGTGTACATTGATATATTCATCTTGCAGGAATACAATTTTATTGATGAAACAAAAGGGAAAATAACAAAATTATTAGCTTACATTAATCCAAGCATTTAAATGGTTTTGGGTTGCAGTTTGCACTATGTAGACCGACCAAACTAGAATAAG
This sequence comes from Medicago truncatula, assembly GCF_003473485.1. Taxonomy (NCBI): domain Eukaryota; kingdom Viridiplantae; phylum Streptophyta; class Magnoliopsida; order Fabales; family Fabaceae; genus Medicago; species Medicago truncatula. Next base: position 10,016,049 of record NC_053044.1, on the reverse strand, counting down.
TTAAAAACTACGAATCCAGTCTCCTAAGTCAAAGAACTAATCACGTATTATAGATCAAGCAGTTCGAATGGGTAAGAAAATGTAAACAATTTCTTTTATGAACCATCTATACACTTCAGTGATTTGGCATGAGTAAAAGGCAATGGCACAGATCGGTATTGGTAGCGGCACAACATGCACCTCCCAACACTCTCCTTCATCGATTGATTCGATTCCAAGAATGAAAAACTGAATTTGATTTATTAAAGGGTTTGCTAAGTGACTTTAGTTTAAAGCCTAACATACCTATAAAAGATCCAATATGCTCATTGAGAAATTTTTCTTTAATCAAAAGAACATATTTTCACTAAAATAAGAACCTAGCATCAAAAAGGTCGATTTGCTACCAAGAAAACTTCATATCGTCACCACATCAAAACCTTTGTTTGTCTTGTGAAGCTTTAACCATATGCTTAACAAAATTGAAAATAACATTATCATATACACAGATTTTTATCCTTATTTTACCTTTGTGCTTATTGTATCGAGTTTTGCACTGTGGGCAAGACTGATTCCCATCTTTCCTTTCATACTCATAGCACGGCCTACAAACAGGGAAGGCACAAACCCCGCAAGCAATGAACGGATCGCCATTAACAGCACTGCCGATATTATCGCCACAAATTTGGCAGACTTTGCTACCCAACGTCTTCATCGGCTTATCCTGAGTATTACAAGCAGCAACAAAATTTGTCAGTAAACATCAATATATAATAACTCCATCCCAAACAACTACTTCTTAAACTATTTGAGTGAAATCAAGTGATAAATTCAAATTCAAATTAAAATAAAACTCACCCCAGCTTCTCCTTCTGAGTCCATCATAGTCTCCTACTTGGCTCTTCTCAGATGCTAATAAGGAATCAAATAGTAATTCAAACTCAACAAGTTACACACATCACTTTAAGCACTTTTTTCACTTTCCAATTCTCAATAAAAGCAGCTTCTCAGATTCTCAATCCACTTCAGAAGCAACTCAGATCTGCATAAGAAAACAGTAAATCAGATCACTAAGCTTCAATTCCAACAAGCATCATCAACAATTTGCAAAATGGATAAAAAAAAATAAAAATTTAGATCTCTTGAACTCTCAATTTGATGGAATCAAATGAGTGTATAACCTTAAACCATGAAATTTAACCGATTAAACTTAAACAAAACAAAAAAATGGGAAATTCCCTTTATCATAGCTCAAGATTAATAACATTGACCTCAAAAATTGAACTAAAAAAAACAAATTTTTCATTGTGTTAACTTATCCAATTATCATAAAAACTTATATCAAAAACTTTAGAACATTGCATCAAAAGAATTACCTCAAAGATAAGATCTTGAGAGAATTGAGAGGAACCCAATTGAAGCAAGGAATGAATATTGATGAGACAATGAAGTGAAGATTAATAAAAGAGACTTGGATGGATCCAATCTAATTGACCGACAGAAAGAGAAAGAGTCACAGAACAAAATAATTGTTACACTCTCTCTCTCTCTCTCTACACATTCAAAGTTTTTGGTTTGTTTTATAGTTATTACTATGTGCATGTGTAATAGCTGTAAATGAATGTATAAAAAATATAGTAATGGCGAAAGTGACAGTGTAACTACGAAATTAGAGAAATAATTGACTAAAATGGTACCACCGACAGCTGCTGATGAGGCGTGTGTGTGAGAGTGGAAGCTAATTAACAAGGGATCTGATCTTCATCACATTCAGACATCAATCATTTCAATTAATTCAACAACCATATATACTTTTTGAGAATTGTTGTTCATGTGATAAGGCTGTGCCACACCAGTAAAATACGATTTTACTCCCTTGGCAGTTAACTGCCGAGGAAATCTGAATGCTGGCAGTGAGCTCTGCATCATTCTAAAACATTTCCAAGCCTTTTTTCGGCCAGTTTTTACCTGTAATTAAACCAGATCATTTCGAAAGGCAAAACAATTCATACAACATTGAAACTCGGACATAAACAATATAAATACAATATCTATTACAATTATCCATAATTAAATCAAACCGACATTTGGTTCAAGTTACACAAACGTTTGAAATTCATTTCAAATAACAAAAAAATATTGGCGCAAATGCACAACTTAATTAAATCAACATTTTTATACATTAAACAAAGTAAAAAATTCCATGAAATTAAAAGTAATGTCATCAAAAAAACAAATATACAAATCAATGTTATGAAAACACCAAAACTAAAAACACAAGTCCTAAAAATCAAAAAAACTACTGCTGGTCCTGCTGATGGTGCCTCCTCCTCGGCCTCTGACCTCGCCTCCTAGTCAAGATCGGCGCGATCTGCTCCCTCATATGGGTCATGGCCTGAAACTACTGCTAAGGGGTCATGCTCATGACATCCTAGCCCAACTGTGCATCAGCGTAGGCAACAGCACCGCTAACCATATCGTAGGTGTCAGGCGAGCTTCTCGCCTCATACCGCTCTCACTGCTCTGCAATGATCTGCTCTTCATTTGCAGGCCTCGGAAGATCTCCTGGAAGAGGTGGCAAGATCTGAGGGTGAGACACCCTAGTGTACCATAGGACATAGCCATCCGCCATCCGTCATGTCTCCTCTCCTGCCTGCTCACCCCAATCGGCCGCCTTAAGCGTCTGAGTGCGGAAGTCGACGAACGCCTGGACAATGTGAGACGGTGGCAGCTGTACAACATCGATCGGATGTCTGGGGACGGTCTGGACGTATCTGTACTGCCTCAAAACCCTCTCGGGCAAGTGATAGTACACTTTAGAGAGGTGTGCTTTGGGTGACAGAAACGTGATTTGTGTGAGAAGAAACTTACAACGAAGAGAAGAGAGTTATAGTATATGTGTTGTGTGTGTTTTATACCCTGTGTCTGAAGAAAGAAAAAAAAAAAAAAGGAGTTGGAAATGATACGATGAGGGCAGTGGCGGAGCCAGACTAAAAATTTTGGGGTGGCCGCTATCAAAAAGTAACTCTATTAACAATGTCATCCGGGTTAACTCTATTAACCTTAAAACAGTGATGCTCATTTCTCACAATGGTAATGCGCACGATGAATGCAAAGAAGGAACAATCCAGACACACTAATGTTGTAGTGTTGTTTACTTTAGCAATGAGTTTGCCACAAACGCAAGTCCAGCTTGAAGCAACTATTTATGGCTTCTGTTTTTTCACGGTGGAAGGGCTTTTAAATGCGAAAAAATAATGGTTGGATGTCAAACCAAACATAGAATCCCTCTTAGTGAGAAGCTCGTGGATAGCTTCTAGACCAACGTCCCAAACACAAGATTTAGATTGGAACAGCTGAAAGTACATAACTGCACCATCAATAAGACTATCTTGATAAACTACTAGTACTACTAATTTTCAGGTGGATCCAGATGCTTCCATTCCAAGTTTCAAATACTTGACATTTAAACCCAAGAATATATACTTCAGAAACTCATGTAGGCCATGCTCATGATAGTTGAGCCCGACACAAACCAAATGAAGATGTCATCACATGCAGACTGAGAGA